>NC_079877.1:10904921-11518492 GCF_029227915.1 Hydractinia symbiolongicarpus | reverse complement strand
CGAAGATAACTGTTCCACATATTGTTGACAAAATAATTCATCACCTTGTGAAATAACTAAAAGAAAAACAGACTGAAACAGGTCATGTAATTCAAGGCATACCAAATCTTACTTTGATCCCATATAATGGGGAGCTTGGAGAGTCGTTAAATGTTATTAGCTTGCCTTGTATTGGCAATTGCCAAGTGCTGGCACGGATTAGAAAGGTTGTGGACTTAAAAGTATGTTTTGTGTTATGTAGCTGTTTCACTTTATTAACTTTAATAGGGGTAAACTTAATTTAACAAACATACCCTATCAGTTAAAATTTTACTCATGCTGGGATTACCGCAAATCAGGCTAAACAGCATCCTGTTCTCCATGGACGCTTTTACTAACAAAAACAAAAAGGCTCTGAAATCAAATGTGAGCAACTGTCCCAGAGGTCTGCTAATAGTATAAATGTGATCATAAATTCATAAAAGACTATGCAAAAAATATTCACATATATACAACGCTGCGTAATAGGCATACATAGACATACTTGCATATGCATTGTGTTGCACTCATTGAGCAATTACAATTCACCTAGCTATGCAAAGATATATAGATAGATAGATATATGTGCTGAGAAAAGAAAGACTTATGATTGCAAATTCTATATAAATAATGCATAATAATAGAAAAAAACCCGAAATTACCATTCTTGTGTGCTAGAGACGAACTATCTTGGCACGAACATGTAGAATAATAATAATAAATATGAAGTGGCTAGCCTAGAAAAGCACAAAAACCTATAGTTAGTGGAGTGTTTCCACTGGGGCACTAAAAATCCAAAGCACTGTAAAACTAATTGCAGCATTAATCTTATTTTTTTTTTACTTAAAATCTCTGATCTTTCCAGTATGTTGTTTATATTTTTTACCTGCTGTGAATATGGATGCATGCCATCTGTGTCATGCAAAATGAAAATATAACTTTCTATTGGCAGAGTAGAGGAGGAAGGAAGTGTTCAAATAAATATAATTTACTATGTATGTATGGTAGGCACCCTGGATGGTGCAGCAAAGGCAAAATATTGAAAAACAAATATTATATTATGAAAATTTCCATTCTCGCAGACGAAACACATGGAAATTTTGCAACCACCCTCCCATATATGGCGCTTTTGACGAGTCATCAGCACCCTCCTAATTTTGCTATTTATTGCGCTGAAATGCTGGCGACTGTAAAACTGAGGTATCAATTTCTTTGGACAAATGCAGACAGAAATTTAGTCCTAATAGTTCACAGCTAGATATTTACAATGCTTGGTGGAGATAGAGAACCAAAATTAATTTGTGGACACAATTCTGGAAAAACTTGACGATATCATCAAAAGTATATTAGCTGGCTAGCTTGCTAGCATAGTTCAAAAATTAACGAGCAAAATTGTAACGAAAGTAAACTGAGCTAATACCATGTTTGCCGGTGAGTAGCTCGTCAAGTAAAGTTCTGTCTTCAAGGGCATCAAACGATTTGCTGCCAAAAGCTTTAGTTTTATCGTGTCTGTTGTCCTCCATGTTGACATTTGGCAGCAGACTTACTTGTTCCGCATCAGTTTCTGTTCAGCAAAATACTGCAGCGCGATTAAGCGAGACAAAGTTCTCAGATTATTCCACCTTCTGTTAGAAGAGCAAATGGGATATTGATTTTATACCAACCTTGTCCTCAACCAAGGCTTGTTGATTTTTGTATATATTTAGACGGAACGTGTTTGTACTTTTTGTTAACGCATATACACAATAAAATTTTGTTTACTGTCGTCATAACAGGTCTCTCTGTATAGGATTGCTCATTGCTAATATTGTGAAACTTCGCAGCTCTGTCTATTCATGCTTATCCAGGTCATGAACGCCATTGGAAAGCGATCTTTACGCATACATCAATATATATTAATGTAGTATAGCATACTTTTTTACCCCCACCCACTTTAAATATTGATGGGTCATGTATAACTTTTTGACATTACCAGTTTATTTCAACGCTTTTCCTTTGGCTATTCCAATGTCGTTTGTGGACTTTTTTTGCTTTTAAAACACTAAACGTTCCAATAATAAGAAGGTCATTTAGCCGTGGCGGGGAGGTTGGCATAATCAGTTAAATGGCCCAAAGATTTTAACAAACTCTAGGCAAGCTTTATGCTTTAGCAATGTACTTTATAAGTGCGTAAGAAAGCAATTTTTGTTCGCCTATCGTAATCTTCATTATCATCGCCATTCTCAGGATCTCTTGCCCAGAGCTGTGTACTCACAAAACAGCGATGAAATTCATTATAGAGCAAAAATCCCTGGGAACGAGGTTGCTTAAATAATGCTTACAATAATAATCAGCTATTGCAACCTTCCTTGTCTTTTATTTACACAAGCAAACAGGCGAAAGTATCGCCTGTAATAATACAATTTCGTTTTACGGAAAATTATATTTTATATATTACTTGTCATTCAAAAATATACATGTATTAAAATAAATCACAAATCCTGATATGTTTAAAAAATAAATAATAACATCAAAGAGATAATATACAGAACGCATTAAAAGAAAAGTCTACTTCGTGTAAACTGGCGTCGTGCCACGGAATTTCGTTTTTGGGGAACCTCCATTTGATGATGAGCACATATCACCTATTTTTCTATGCTTCATACGGGAAAGGATAAGTTCTTGCGTGGGACGGTCACTACGAGTCCCCAGACCTCCTTGTTGATCTTGGGATGCTGATACTGGTCTTAAAGACTGGAAACGAACTTCATCGTATTTATGTTGTACCTTAAAAGAACAAAGGAAGAAATTTATGAATTTTACTATTTACGGTTAATCTTTTAAAGCTGATAAAACGTAAATAATGGAAAATAGAAATATGGCATAGTTGCTGTGCTAGCTTTAAAGTTGGTTTTCATAGACATCGTAATTGTTGTCCAACTGTTGTGCGGATGGAAACATTTGTTGTGCAACGTCTTTCGTATTGCTTTGTTGTACAACTATTTGTGTTTCCATTAACGTGGTTATAACTGCCGTACAACCGTTAACATATTTTTGGTCGATGGGAACCGACCTTAAAAACACACACGTTTGCAACGTTATTTAACAATTTTTAAATCTAGCTTACTCGTTTCATCATTTTCTTAACTTCAGGAAATTGTCGTCGTGTTTCTGGGTCGATATCGTATCGTTCTATTACATCACCTGAATAAGCAAGAAAAACTTAGAATAAAAATTTTTAACGCAATAAAGACAATGATACACACTACCTACAGCACAAAAAACCGATGCTTGAATATACCTGCCTTTTTACCATGGGATAAAATAATAATCTGAAACAATTTAATGTCCATGTCTTCTTATTGTTCACGCCCCTTTAAAAGACTCAAATTTCATTTTTCTGAAAATGAGACAGGGACAAGATTTCGATACAGTAAAAAAAAAGGGAGCTTAGTATCGTTTAATTTTGTTCAAAATTTTGCTATAAAACGTAAAAAATCATCTCGCTCTGCACTTATTTGATAATGCACATTGTGTCACTGTAAATGTTGGCTGCTGGGTCCATTTGTTCTCTTAATCTAAAAAAATGGTTAAAGGGGTTGTTGGTACATTACTTTGACATTAACTTTTCTTAACTTTTGCTTAAAATCGTACGATTAGTACTTTTTTCAATTCAACGAAACCTGACTGGAGACAATGACATGCAAGCCACTGAGAAAAATTATTCTCTGAGTTTATGTTTTTTTCACAATTGTCCCTGCATTTCCAGGTTGTCAAGGTGACAAACCTGTAAACTGTTCAAAAAATTAAATTACCCGGAATTTATTCTGCTTTGTTAACTTACCAAATTTTTATTATCCTTATTACGCGGTTATCTTGAACACGACTACAAAAATCCTTAATACGTTTTTTTGGTTGTCCCATCTTTCTCATTGCATATTATTTTGCATATTAATGTATAAGACATCCAGCCAACCAATTATTTGTCGAGATTAACGTTTTTTAGTTATCTTACGTTACACAAGTTTTCACACAAGCGAAATGAAATGCATACCTAGGTTATCTTGATATGATGTTTGTTGTACTCGAATGTTCTCTAAAGCGGTTGTCACTTCATCCACATGCTGTTTAGGCGGTGCACTCTTTGTTTTTCTTGGTTTCTAAGAAAAAGAAAAAAACCTTTATTTTTATTATTATTATTTAAAAGCTTAGGAGTATCCGACCATAAAAGTGTTGTTTGTCGACGTGTAAAGGTTGGTTTTCAAAATATAAATAAATGTCCCATTCTTTAATACCTAGTCAAAGCTTCCAAACAGTATTAGAAGCTTTGAAAGTTAAGGGTCATCCTCTATAGACATTGAATTGGAGAGCTATTTTAATAACCAATAAAATTAAAAAATCTTGCCATCAATAGTATCAAAGTTAAAACAATTGGAGGTGCAACTTAGAACGTCTAAAATAAACCAGCTTTTTCACGCCCAAGATTTAGCACGTTCTTTTCACGCCCAAGATTTTGTGGCAGATCAGCTGGTAAGACAATGGTAAATAATACTTTATTCTACGTTATTCCGATATTTTATTGGATGGTTCAGCAAGTTAGTTTCATGTTCGGATTATCTAACACAAAGCTATGTGTATGTACTAGATAAAAGCGAAGGGTTGGAAAATTGATCATACAGTGCTTTAGAGTGCACGATTTCCCTTGCCTGCAGGTTGTCGAGTTATCAAAGAAAATAAGTAATGTCATGCACTAAGACAAATTGTTAAAAAAAATTTTTTGTCGCAAGGTCTAAAGAAAGAAAGAGAAAGAAAGAAAGCAAATAATTGGTAACAAAACAGTTTTTATAAGAAACATTTTATAAGAAACATGACATTCAAATTGTCTAATAACCAAACAACTGGTTAGGCCAGCCTGTGGCAAGCTAATAAAAAAGAAAAAGGAAAAGTACATATTGGTGTTAAAAATAGCAATAGTTTTCGAAGTTCTAAACGTTTCATACGACAAACGCGATTAATTTTGATTAAAACAAGCAAACACGTAAATTTGATCTTTCGAAGTAAATAATGAACAAGCAACAAGTAAACAACAGTTAAAACTGTGACATATAGAAAAATTAGGCAACACTGAGCATCGCAAGGTACTTTGGTTTTGCTTACAAGGGGTGTATTTATACACAACGGAAACATACGTAATAAAATAAAATAAAATTCTCCCCCAATGCAAGTAGTTCTGTACTGTTACAGAAACCTTCGGTTTAATTAAAAGAAGCAAATTACTTTTGTCCGCTGAGGATGTTTTCTTCTATTCTCATTGTAGCTGCCATCTTTAAACACTAATGGATGGTCAAGCATATGCTTCAATGCATGCACCGAACCTTGAAGTGTAGATGGCAGTGGGACATCTCCGTCTGTACCATCAACTGAATCATCGTCTTTTAGTAGTAATTCATAACCTGGATATGACATAAAAAAGTAAGAGAATAAGTGAGAAAAGAATAAACAATAACATAACAATTTAAACGCATTTAAGCTAAGCTCCACAGTAATCTGAACAATACTTGGTTATCTCAATCTAATGCGAACAATTACAAGGTTAGGCGAGACATCAAATTAGTCTCGTTTACGCGGAATTCTAATATTACAACCTGTACCTAAGGCTCTTGATCTATTTCGTGAAATATATTTTCGTAACTTCAGTGCCCTGATGTATTTTGTCGGCATTAAATTTTGTGAAATTAACAAATAACCGTGAAACACGCGCAAATCAAAATCTCCATGCAAAAATTAAAAGCTCGTTTCCATTTGACTGCATTTTTTACGAGGTTCTTCGTTGGCGATTGTGCACTCTTTAATTTTGTCAATGTGCGCAAACGCGAAAACAAGCTTTTCCAGCTTCAGCGAAAAATGCAATCAAATGAAAACAACCCTTAAGGAAACTATTAGGAATGCAAAGCTTATAAAACCAATAATACGGATAGGAAACTAAGTTCGTTACTCAAAAAAGAATGAGTTAGGATGAGTTAGGAGAAGGATCTCCCGAAACGTCGCTCACTAAACTATTATGTTCAAGAAATGAGAAACATCCCACAATAATATGAATACTGAACATACAAACCGCAATTATATCTTCAATAAGAATGAGTTAGTTTATATGATGAAATATAATCGAAGCTGTGTGCTAGAAGATTTCTCTACTGCTTACAAAAACAACAACCTTAAATTGTTTGAAAAACCGAAAAGTTTAAGTGCACAACTTACTTAGGTGGGAAAAGTGAACATCTACATTATACGACAAATGACATTAGACAATAGCAAAACAAACACAAAAATAAACATAGTATTGACGCAAAACAAACACAAAAATAAACATAGTATTGACGCAAAACAATACCTTGATATTTCCTGTCAATTTTATTCGTTTTTTCCCACATTTTCGTTGGCGTTTTAACTTTTTCGTTTTCTTGTTCAACTTCATCAACCTAAATAATTTTTTTTCTCAATTTAAGACAGTTAGTCCTTATGTTTTTTCCATCAGGCAGCTAATAGTACAATTAGAAACTTTAAATCCGGTAGAGAGGTTATTTCTAAAATCCCACACTATCTAGTCTACCGTAAACCTCCGAAGATAAGACTTGACTTGGAATTATACAATTTCATAAGTTTTTTATGGTGGCCTTAATGCACGGGTGATGGGCTTCCTACTTAGATAATGAACTTTTACAGGGGTGATGGGCGTATAAAAGGGTGGGCGTGTGCATGGAAAACAATACCATTCATTCAAGAATCAAATAATACATGGAACAAAATGCATCGGATTTTAGAAGTATTCTCACAAAAACATTTTTGTATCAACATCCAGTTAACTATTTATACTGGATTTTTACCTCCAGGAAAAATGATTAGCTCCAATCATTTTTTCAACAATTCCATGCAGGATTTCAGATTCTGCCTGAAGTTTTTTTTTGGTGATAGGTTTTTAGACGAAGGATCTTATGCATGGGAAATGTTTGCAGCGAAATAATGGGCTTAAACTTTTCGAAGGTTTACAGTGTAATAATGTAACTTTTTAAGTGTGGGACTGTCTATAATCACTATTTTTTTTCAATTATGCAAATCTAACAAGTACTATGAATTTCGATTATCCTACCACTGCTTAATAGTTTTTTCTTATAAAAAGCAAAGATTAAAAAACGAAAACAAACATAGCTGAATTTTAAAGGATTTCGCTTTAACCTTATTTACAGAACTACCCAGCTACCGCGCAACACCAATATTCACTCTACTTACTTGTGTTATAAATATATTTTCATTGCCACCATTTTCTTTCTCTATGTCAGCGCTTGCTTTCACATCACCTTCATCCAATTTATCCTTACTGTCTGGCTCCTCCTTAGCTAGCTTTCCTTCTGAAAGTTTCTTACTTTCAATTGCATCTGTAATGGCAGCTTCGATCATCAAGAGATTGTTTCTCTTGATAGGCGGGAGGTCTGTCTTTACACGATATGATTTCGCTGTCTTTGCAATCGATGGTGCTATTGGTTGACGCGTCTCATCATTCTTAGGTGCTTTCCTGAAACAATAAAAATTTGACACAGTCAGCATGATTAATATGATATGCATCGCAGAAATTTATAAACCTGCCACTTTAAAACACAGAAAAATACCTTTTCCGAATTTTTTCCGAGTTTTTTCAAACAATATATTTAATAAAGTCCTAAGTCTAAGGGAGATCCTAAGTCCCAGTCCGCTGTAAACATGGACAAGCGAACTTTGGCAAGTAAGGAGGACTTGCGTCTGAGATAAAAACGTCTTTCTTAATTGCTTGTGGTGACGATTTTGAAAGTGCGTTTAGCACAAGGTCACAAGCTAAAATATTTAAATTAAAAAATTGTCCCTGGAAGACGATTTAGAGTTGTTTATAGTTGATTTTATATTCAGCAAATTTGATCGAACGAAAAATAAACATAAAAAACACTTAGAAACAAATTTTTTATTGCTTAAGGGTAGAAGTAGTTTAAACAAAGTAGGCTAGGTGTTTCTACGTGTTGGAAATTGGAATAAAATTTCTTAGATTGAAATTAAATTGACTAAACATAGTAAGTCATACATATTAGATTTGAAGAAATTATAAGCAAAGAAAAAAAGAATTTTGTAACTAAACATGTACACGTACTAAAGACAGCTAGGACTTGCTACTCGAAATTTTATGCGCTACATATCATTCGTCGAACCTTTCCTTCTCCTATAATTTGACTCCTTCTAATGTTTTTCATATGTTTTCATATCTATCTATATAATAATACGCCAGTTCTGTCTGTCTGTGACTTTTGCAAAGTGGATAAAATTTCTTTGATAAAGTCTATAAAACATCGTCTATAAATTTGTTCTGTAAATTACCAAACTTTGACGTTAAAGCAATATTGACGTCAAAGGAAAGTATATTAAGATTAGTGAAGCCATTGCATTGCACTTTTAAATTTAAGGCTAAATAACTTGGAAACGGGTGGAAATAACTGACGTCATCTCCTGCGTAGGTAACTAGGGACCACCTTTGACCAATTTGGGTAAGTTTCCCAAACCTGGGTCCCTGAATCCGTTTCGGGAATGGACGGGTTGATGACGTCATCAAAAAACCTTCAAACCCTAATATCTCTGCAACCGTTTGTCAAAAATACACGATCCTATACATTTTCTTGATCAGCGTTTCAAGATCTATACGATGAAGCAACAGGCATACACATTTCTGAAAAAAAAGTTTTGTGTTCTGACATGTCTCTGCTGACGTCATCAAAATTTAAATGACGGTTATTTTTCTCTGTTATCCTGCCTAAGTGGATTTTTCCACGGGCCTTATCGACTAGTATATTAATAAGCCAGTTCCGTGTGTCTGTAACAGGCAAAGTTGATATCGTCATTTTCCTTTGATGTCGCCGAAAAAAATCTTTGATGTTGCCGAAAAAAATATGTCTTCTTTGTCGTGAAAAGCCGCGAGTTTTGTGTGGTTTGTTAAATGAAGTTCTAGCACAAAGTAACGGCTATTGTGTTTGCAAAAAAGATGGCTGTCCTTTTTAAGCATTTGTCTTCTCTTGCCTTCAAAATAAATCTTTACAAAAGCATTTAAAAGGGGGCATGGTATATAAATGAAGTATAGAAAGGTTTGTTTATGTTTTTTAAAGTTTTGATGATATTATCGATGCGAGACATGTTTGTTAGCTAGCATCAACCACACCAACAACAACTAGCTAGGTAGCTAGGAATTTATAAATATGTAGCCATGTTCTTTATACCTAGCTAAGTCTCCAGTTTATATTTAAGTGACCAGCTATTAGCTGCTGTAGCTACCTTATGTTAGCTTCAGTTTTATGTTGCTTTTTACATGTAAGCTAATCTTAGTGGTCTTTGCTAAGAATGTGACTGTAACTTATTTTAATTGACATTTTAAGCTTAAATTAACAAGCCACAACAACTTTTAAAAAAGTATTACATAATATTTAAGAAGAGTTTAAGGACTGTTTTTAAGCAAATAATGTATTTTTCACAATTTGTGTATGCAAATAATGTATTTTTCACATTTTGTGTAACTAAACTTATATACATCAGTTACATGCAATATGACGAAACGATTTTTATTTAACATGTAGTAATTCTGGTACCTTAAGTGTAGTGATTTTTGTTGTTCTAGATGTTCTGACTAAAATTTTTTTGTTTATTGGCATTTTGTCTCAATTAAGAAAAGTTTCAACTTTTTTGAGGGAGTACAACACCGAAAAAACTTGTGTTTTTTTTATATTTTGTATAAATTCTTACCGGGCAGGACTCTGTACAACATACCGAAATGACTGATCCCTCTCTATTTATAAATTTGATGCGTTCCAAATCACAGTTTTTTGAAATTTTGGGTAATGTTTAATGAGTACAAGATGCAAATACTGATTTTTGTTGAATCAGAAGTATTTCCTACAACCATTCTTTTTTTACACTTTTGTGGAGAAAAAGTGTATGCAATATCATCAGAATAACTGATTTTGTTGCAAACTGTTTTTCTTTTTCACATTTTGGATTGAAATATTGTTATAAAGGGCATATATCAATAGACATATATATATACCAAAATAATTAAATTCTGCAAACTTTGATTTTGTCGTTCACCTCTCATCTTTTATATTTTGATTAAACTTTTGAGGAAAACCATAGGAAGTATTTAGAATTTGTATTTTGTGTTGCAAATTTAGTGCAAAAATTTAACTGTTGTGAGGGAGGACCATATGCAATTATATATACTAAAAATAATAATTTGATATTCTACAAGTTGTATTTTTGTATGCACTTAAATGACTGCTTTTTCTGAGTTGAATTTGATGGGTTTCATATCAATTTTGTGGAAGATTTTATGGCTGAAGACAATATAGAACATGCCAATTGAACTGATTTTTGTTCATATTTTGATTTGCTCCTCATAAACCTTTGTGTTCTACATTTATTGTAAACTTTTGTGAGGAAGGACCATATATATATACAATGTTTTCAAAATAATGATTTTTGTTGATTTGAAATTTACTCATTGCTCATTGCTTTTTCGACATTTCAGGTTAAAATGTTTGGTAAAGTCAGTACGGATCATTAGACAAAAAATTGTTTTGTTAACCGGTTAATTTTTACATTTTGTGCATATTTTTGCGGGAGAGGATGGTATGCAACCGAATAAATGATTTTTCAAAGTTTAACTTTTTGTTTTTAGGTGTTTTGTGTTTGTTTAAGTTTGGCTTTTTGATATTGTTCAGGTTGTATTGTTGTATAAGCAATTAGGGAAAAGACAATGTTTAAAATGGGTAAAGAACTTATTTCATAGATCTGTGCTTACTGTTGCAAGCCTTTCTTTTCGACACTTCAGATTAAAATATTGAAGGTTTTCAACATAATCACATAATTAGATGTATACATATTTGAGATATGTGTTATTTCTGACATTATTATTATTGTTGTCGTAACTGTCTGGGTTGTGACTGTCAATGTTGTAACTTTCTACTAACTAGATTTTACACCTTGCATGCCATTGTTTTTCATATTTTGTCTGAAGTTTTGTTGGGAGGATTTCATGCGATTTGACATTTGATATTTTGTGTTAGATTTTAAGAACTTTTTTGTTAAATTATGACTTATATACTTTCTTTTTATGCATTTTCAGATTATTTTTTTTAGTAAAAGGCATATTCAATATACTGAAATATTTGCTGATGTCATCAAAATTCAAATGACAGAACTTTTCAATTGTTTTTCTGCCTAAGTGGATTTTTCCACGGGCCTAATCGACTAGTCTATATAATAATACGCCAGTTCCGTGTGTCTGTAACAGGCAAAGTAGATATGTTCATTTTCCTTTGATCTTACCGAAAAATGCATGTCTAATATGTTGAATTTTCTGACGTTACTGCGCGACGTCAATAACACTACCTTAACGTCAATATCCTATATTAAATTGATGAAGCCATTCCAGTGCATTTAAAAATTTTGAGGCCAAATAACTTGGAAACGAGTTGGTGACGTCAATGTTTTTTAACCGCGTGGGTAACTAGGGACCACCTGGGACCAATTTGGGTAATTTTCCAAACCTGGGTCCCCAAATCCGTTTCGGAATGTACGGGTTTATGACGTCATCGAAAAACCTTCAAATCCTAATATCTCTGCAACCGTTTGTCAAAAATACGCGATCCTATACATTTTCTTGATAAGCGTTTCAAGACCTATACAATGAAGGTAGCAGGTATACAAATTTCTAAAAAAAAAAATTGGGAGGTTTGACTGGCCATTGCTGACATCAGCAAAATGTTAAAACCCTTACGTCTCATTAACTGCTTATCAAAAAGATATGATCATATACATTTTCTTGGTCAGCGTTTTAACATCTGCATAGTACAGGCAACGAATAAACTAAATTTCGCCAAATATTTTTGTAATTGCACTGCTGACGTCAGCAAAAAATCTAAAACAAACTACTTTTCCATTGTCCTTCTGCCTAAGTGGATTTTTCCACGGGCCTTATCGACTAGTCTATATAATAATACGCCAGTTCCGTGTCTCTGTGACAGGCAAAGTTGATATCGCCATTTTCCTTTGATGTTGCCGAAATTCTCTTTGAAGTCGCCGAAAAAATTATGTCTTCTTTGTCGTGAAAAGCTGCGAGTTTTATGTGGTTTGTTAAATGAAGTTCTAGCACAAAGTAACGGAAATTGTGTTTGCAAAAAAGATGGCTGTTCTTTTTAAGCAATTTCTACTCTTTCCTTTAAAATAAATCTTTACAAAAGCATTTAAAAAGGGGCATGGTATATAAATGAAGTATAGAAAGGTTTCTGTAAGGTTTGTTTATGTTTTTTTCAGTTTTGATGATATTATTGATGCGAGACATGTTTGTTAGCTAGCATCATAAAACCAACCACACCAACAACAACCTAATAGCTAGCTAGCTCGGACTTTATAAATATGTAGCCATGTTCTTTATACCTAGCTAAGTCTCCAGTTTATATTTAACTGACCAGCTATTAGCTGCTGTAGCTAGCTTATGTTTGCTTCAGTTTTATGTTGCTTTTTACATTTAGCTAAGCTAGCTACCGTAGTGTTATCTTAGTGGTCTTTGCTAAGAATGTGACTGTAACTTATTTCATTTGACATTTTAAGCTTAAATTAACAAGCCACAACAACTTTTAAAAAAGTATTACATAATATTTAAGAAGAGTTTAAGGACTGTTTTTAAGCAAATAATATATTTTTCACATTTTGTGTATGCAAATAATGTATTTTTCACATTTTGTGTAATGACTGCTTTTTCTGAGTTGAATTTGATGGGTTTCATATCAATTTTGTGGAAGATTTTATGGGTGAAAACAATATAAAACATGCCAATTGAACTGATTTTTGTTCATATTTTGATTTGCTCCTCATAAACCTTTGTGTTCTACATTTATTGTAAACTTTTGTGAGGAAGGACCATATATATATATATACAATGTTTTCAAAATAATGATTTTTGTTGATTTGAAATTTACTCCTTGCTCATTGCTTTTTCGACATTTCAGTTTAAAATGTTTGGTAAAGTCAGTACGGATCATGAGACAAAAAAATTGTTTTGTTAACCGGTTATTTTTACATTTTGTGCATATTTTTGCGGGAGAGGATGGTATGCAACCGAATAAATGATTTTTTAAAGTTTAACTTTTTGTTTTTTGGTGTTTGGGTTTGTTTAAGTTTGGCTTTTTTATGTTGTTCAGGTTGTATTGTTGTATAAGCATTTAGGGAAAAGACAATGCTTAAAATGCATAAAGAACTTATTTCATAGATCTGTGCTTACTGTTGCAAGCCTTTCTTTTCGACATTTCAGATTAAAATATTGAAGGTTTTCAACATAATCACATAATAAGATGTATACATATTTGAGATGTGTTATTTCTGACATTATTATTATTGTTGTCGTAACTGTCTGGGTTGTGACTGTCAATGTTGTAACTTTCTACTAACTAGATTTTACACCTTGCACGCCGTTGTTTTTCATATTTTGTCTGACGTTTTGTTGGGAGGATTTCATGCGATTTGACATTTGATATTTTGTGTTAGATTTTAAGAACTTTTTTGTTAAATTATGACTTATATACTTTCTTTTTATGCATTTTCAGATTATTTTTTTTAGTAAAAGGCATATTCAATATACTGAAATATTTACTGATGTCATCAAAATTCAAATGACAGAACTTTTCAATTGTTTTTCTGCCTAAGTGGATTTTTCCACGGGCCTATCTACTAGTCTATATAATAATACGCCAGTTCCGTGCGTCTGTAACAGGCAAAGTGGATATGTTCATTTTCCTTTGATCTTACCGAAATATTCTTTGAAGTAACCGAAAAATGCATGTCTAATATGTTAAATTTTCTGACGTTACGGCGCAACGTCAATAATACTGTGTGCTTTTTCAAATTGATTTAAAATTTTTGTTTTAAAAAAGTCACGGTTAAGTTATTTTATTGTTCTCATAAAAACCTATGTGTAATGATGTAAACTTTATTACACAAAAGTCACGGGTAATTAATTTTTATTATTCCCTTAAGCACGTCTAATGTTATATAAAAGAACATGTTGGTTTTATTTATTCCCGCTTGAATGGAATTAACAACAAAATGTTTTGACGAAAAGAACAATGAATTTTATGGTTGATTTCGCTCACTATTTCGCTGTTTTTTATGCTGTATCTATAGTGGATTTTTCCACGGGACTAAATACTAGTAATAATTATATTCATATAATAATTTTCATATAATAATATATTTTAAAACTATTTATTTTAATACTTTCTCTTTTTTTAATGGGACGAAGAGCCATTATTGTATTATGGATGTGTCCTAAAATACATTTCACTTACTTACTTACTAACATAAAGCATACAATAAAGTAACAGCAACAAAAAAAATCCTCAATGAATACCTGTGAATGGTAATTCCACACATTTTTTGCAGGTGATGAGCAAGTACAGGTGGTGTACCCTTAAATGACGTCATCAAAGGATTTCCCCAGACTTTTAATACTTGAAGACAAGGCCATGATGCTAAAGCAAGCAATGATTCTTCGTCTGCAATCTGATTACATGACAAATCCAATGTTACGAGGCAAGGAAATGGTCGCATAATTTCATCGTTTATCAAGTCCTCCACTAAAATTTTGGAAGATTGTTAATTTACCGCATGGAAACATCATACGATCCAGAACACTGCATCAAGGACAGTAAAAAATGCAATATTAAAAAAGTTGACTGATCACTTTATGTCTAATTATTACTCACAGTTCGTCGCATCCAAATTTTAAGCGTTTTATTGAGTGGATGTTATCTTTTTGATAATCCACGAGAAAGTGGCGGTTAAAATATGTGAAAATGGGAGAATCTGATCGCAAGTAATAAGGGAGTTTATCATAAACTTGTGAAACATACAAATTTGTTTTTCCAGTGAGTACGTGAAATAGTAAGATATTCATTTTCTATTTATTATTATTATTTGCCAAGGACTTGTATATCACTAGCAGTTTTTGTAAAACTGAAACACTAGATCCTGTATAAATATTTTTAAATAAATAAAATAAAAATAAACTGCACATGTAGTAGGTAGCTTTTTAGACTCATTTGTTAACAGTTTTCTAATAAAATTAAATTTTCTGATTAAATTTTCCAAACAGCATCAAATACTAACTAAACACAGACCTGCTATTTTTGTTTAAGTTATATTATATTAGACAAACAAAGAAAAATTATATGTATAGTTTTTCAGAGCCTGTCCTTTCAGGGTAGCTTTAACTACAAATTGTGGTGCCTCTCCAACCACGATGACATTTTACGAGGATTTACTTATATAATAATGACCACATATTTTAAAACAGTTTATTCAATTAAAATACTAACCAGTTAAATTAAGATTTTCCTCGTCCCTTTGGTTGAATATATTATCAGCAGTAATATCACCTGTTAAGCTGAAATTGAACTCGTTACCAAAATTCATATTTAATAATTCATCAGTCTCATTTTCGTCGTCATCTGGTAGCAGTACATCGTCAATAGCTTGACTTATGTCATCTTCCAAAGAAACATTGATCTTGTCATTGATAGGATCCGATGTTAACACACTATCAGAAGTTGACACATGATCAGAAGGCGACACAGGGTCAGATGAGGCAGGTTCAGATGGCCGTGGATCAGATAATGACACATTATCAGGTGATGATACATGATATGATGCTGACACAGGACCAGGTGTTGACACAAGACTGGGAGTTACAGGATCAGATGTTGATAACTGATCTGATACTGACATTGGGTGATCATTAAAATGATCGAGCTCTGATACAACTTTAGTTTTCTTTTTTTTTCGAGCGGTACCAAATTTTAAAGGTACTGCTTTAGTTACTTTTTCTGGTAGAGATGTCTTAGGGGATAATGAACTTTTTTTCGAATCAGCACTAACAACATGATTAATTCGTGGGACAGATTCTGCATGACACGTTGACAAACTAAAGTGACGGTGTGTCACCATCAAACGCAAATGAGGAACACCAGTTATTTTATTGTGAGATAAATCCAAAGACTCCAGCCTATCAAGAAAAAACAACTGAATATTTGGTATACTAAAGAACTTTGGGGTTAGAATTTGTGTTGCTTTTACAATTATCATGGCTAGTCATTTTTGTGCGCATTTTTAATTTACCTTGAAAATACAACAATTTTTTGACAGCATTTAGTTTTCGGTTCACACAAAACTAAATATTAGAATTCTTTTTGCTTTAAGCCATTTCAGAGTAAAAATTACACTTTTAAGCATACTTACACCTATAGACTAACATTCCTCTAGACTATACATGTTATAATATATATTATTTTATTTTAATATAGATCTATAATATCAACTTTACTTTTAAGGACACTTAATATCTCATAAAAAAGCCTGACTAAAGCCCAGAAGAATTGCTCAGGGTTTAGCTCTAAAAGTCTTTAAACATTAGGACAATAGCACTTTTTTGGCTGTTGTACAAAATTTTTAAAAAGCTTCAACTCGCAAATTCTAACTTCTTCAGATGCATAGATTATGTAAACAACGTTTAAAGTGTACTAGTTACACTTCAAAAGTCTGCTTTAAGGAATAATCCACGTTGAACAAAATGACCATGCTAATGTCAGCACATTTTGAAAATTGAGATCTAATCAAATAACTAAAATCGATCCTAAGTTGTAAGTATAGAAATGACCGACGTAATTACTTGTGGGGGTGAGCTTAAAAATTTGCTACTGTGTCTCAACATATGTTGTGGATGTTTTTAGTCAAAATCTAACAAAATGGACAAAATAGCAAAATACAATCCTTGCCAAAAATAAGTTTGTATCATTTGAGTGAGGTCTACAGAAAAGCAGTGTGTAGAGGCTTATTTTTTCGAATAGTATGTGGAAAGAAAAGTTACTTTTACTGAGTTTCTAATCTTCTCCCTGATTTCCCTTAACTAAACAGAAAGCAACTCTTTTTCAAGTCAAAATTTTCTTATGCGTTGTGCTCTGTTATCATAGTTATTGTCATTAAAACGTTTTACAACATGTGAGATATATGAATATTAAAATATGAGTTTCTACACCCTCACTACGTTTCTACAACCCTCATACTTTTTAAACTGCTTATTTTATTTGTTTTTTCTGAAGTAGTACCGCAGGTTAGAGGGGAGCATTAAAAAAAGGACTAGTGTTAAAAAGTATATTATGCCTGTAGGCACATCAATATATTTAATGAAATAACTATGGAATGACAAAGAACAAGCTTACTTCTGTAATCCAGCCACACTAGCAAAGGTTGTAATATCAGTAAGTCCATTCTCTGAAAGATTTAAATGTGTCAGTTTTGGAAATCGCGTTTTGTTTTCACACTTTTCTTTCTTTTCATCTGTGTCACTAAATAGATTAAAGAATAACGAAATTACTCATGTTAATACACAGCCATTTCCCTAAACTCCATAATGCATATGTCCCCTTATGTCATGAGAGAAGAACAAAAATCTACAAGCACATTACTTTTCTGATATTTGATAACCACGACCAAGCTCTGGTGGCAAATGGGATAATTCACATCCTTGCAAATACAGCTTTTGAAGATTTCTTAGTTTTCCTAGATTCAGAAGAGATTTCTCATTTACTGCATTGTAAGACAAGTTTAGTGAACACAACAATGGAAAGTCATTGTGGGTGGTATGAATGCATGATATGCTATTCACTTGTAGTTGTAATTCTTCTAGCTTTGGAAAACTTCGAAATGTTTCTAAAATCACAAAAGCATTTAATTAACATGTAGCCTGCAAGTAAATGCTTACCGTGTAATATTGTAATATTCAAAACTTTCCAAATATAAAAAAAAATCAATACATACCTAATGACAACTGATTGTCACTTGCGTCAACATTCACAATATTTTCAAAAGTGGAGAAATCTTCACTTTTTTCCTGTATAAAAAATTCAATAACACTGATTTTCAACAGCAAATTTGATATATTAATAAATATTTTCACTTTGCTTATTTTTGCGGATCAAAGTATAGATAAAAAAAACTATATAAAAAAAACTGCCGATTTAGATAGAATAATAATAGAACTTAGATAGCATTTAGCTAGCTAGCATCAAAAAGAGCAAACAGTGTAGTTGGTGTAAAACTACCAATGTATCTAGCACAAAATTAGCTATTTTAGCTGGCATAAAATCAGCATAATAGCTTGCTAATAGAAATATTCTTTCAGACAAATTTTCTAGTTATAGCTAGCTAGCTAGCTTTACATATACTACACAGTGAGTGAGATAATTCTACACTGTAGGAATGCCCCAACACATAGCTGGTTCTAGCTACAATCGTCCATAAAATTTGTTGTCTTTGGCAATTTTATACCAAAAACTAAGAACCAAAAAGTTTACCAAAGTCAGCAAAAGAACATAGCTAGCTAGCTATACATATTTTACAAATGATACGTTTCGTCCACACTTTGATCAGTTTAAATATAAAGGTTGATGTGGTCACGTACAATCATTTACGTCGCTCAGCCACAAATGTCACTTCTTAACATTGAATGACATGGAGGCGGATTGGAAAGCCATATTTTTGTGGAAGAACGTAACACAAGACCAAGGGTAGTAAACATTGACATGTTGTAGGTCAGAAAATCAACTTTGCGTGCACCAGTTTGTGTCAAGTTGCAGAAACAGAAATTATTTTTATATCAAAACAAGTTTTTTGCAGTAACATCTACATTTTCTGTTACAGAAGCTTTGTAAATTCTGACAAGTCGTTCTTATGCAAATGTCAACATGTTTTGAAAACCTTCAAATATACATTTCTTATTTAATTTCCCGATATGTATAGAAATAATGTTGTAATAACTTCTGTTTCTGTAACTTGACATGATCTTTACACCAATGTGGGATATCCTGCTTAACTCCAGCTTTAGCTAGGTTCCAAGCTGGCCTAATTAATTGCTATTATATATAGCTTTATATCCTGTCATAAAAACTTGTTGTGCAAAATAAACATGCTGCTGTTTGATTTTAAGCTGAACAGGGTAACAACAGGGAGTTTCTGCTGTTTTTTATTTAAATAAAGTTGCAATAAGTTTTTTTGGAAAATGTGTTATGCCTGTCAGATGTCACGATTAATCTTTGATGTTTTACGGGAACTTTACCCCTAAAATGTTGCAGGATTATTATTGATTTAAGAGGGTTAAAATAGGTTATAATCTGTGTTTTTATTTTTAGATGTTACAAAAACTTTTCCACAAAATAAAATGCTGAGTGGTTGTTTTAGCTGCTTAGGATACCAACAGGCTGTTTACTGTCTGTTTATTCTAACCAAGGTTAGGATAGGTTTTTGAAAATGGGTATTATGCCTATACAGATGGGCGACACGATCATCATCATCATCATCACTCTCGGCTTAATGTCCGTTTTCCATCCTAGCATGGGTTGGAAGGGGTATATTAATGACCCTCTTCAAATCTGATCTAGAATGTGCTACATCTAAACTCAACTTCCTCGGTCTGCCTCTGGGCTTTGCCCCAGGAACTATCAAGTCTCTACACTTTCTTACCCAATTATCCCCCTCCATTCTTTCCAAGTGCCCCAGCCAATTCAATCTTCTTATCTGGATAACATCTTTAATTCTACGGATACTTAGCCTGCTTCTTAGCTCATCTGAACTCTGTCTGTCTCTTAGACTGGCGTTACACATCCACCTAACCATTCTCATATCATTTCTTTCTAAATGGTCAAGATCTTTCTGCTTCACTGCCCATGTCTTACTACCGTACAACATAACACTTCTTACACAGGCCTCATACAACCTATATTTTAACTCAATTGACAAGACTCTGCTAGTCAACAAAGGAAGTAACTCTCTGAACTTTTTCCAAGCAGAACCTATCCTGCAAGTAACACTTCTTCCAACACCCCCTTCACTGCCTAACATATCACCTAAGTAACAGAAGTTCTCAACTATCTCTAACGAGCCACTGTTGTACATCATTGAAGCTGGAAATACTTCATTCTTTATAATCTCACCTTTGCAACGCTTGCATACAAACTGAATGTCAGCTCTTAACCTTTCACCAATACTACTGCACTTCTTATGTACCCAATGCTTACAAGTCTGACAAAAAATTGAGTTACTAACAACCCCTTTCCTGCAAACTACACAGGGGCACTTTCCAACTACAAGGTCACACTTGGCTGCAATGCTACTAATCATGACTTTAGACTTTGCTGTGTTCACCCTTAGCCCTTTCTCTTTTAGTCCTTTCTTCCACTTCTCAAACTTTTCAACTAATTCTTCCATCGACTCTGCTATGAGAAATAAATCATCTGCATACAGTTACTCCCAAGGACAACTTGTTCTGAACTCCATCCTCAGCGCTTCTAAGATTAGAACAAACAACAAAGGACTAAGCACAGAGCCCTGATGTACACCAACATTTACACTAAATTCATCACTAAGTGAATCGTTAATCCTGACACGACTTCTAGCATTGCTGTACATAGACTGTACCATCGTAACTAGCCACTCATCCTACTCCACCAAATAACTTTACGTGGCACTCTATCAAAAGTTTTCTCTAAATAACGATATACCTGTATATACCTTAATACAAGAAATGAACAAGTCATGAAATCAGTCTTTTTCAGGAGTAGCATGCGATTACACGCACACGCCTTAGCACACGCCTAAATTGTTTTAGACGTGTGATTAATCGCACACTTGAAAAATAAATATTTAGTTTTCAAAATCAACCTATAAAATCCGTTTTGTAGCGTGCGATGGCTGCCCTCGAAATAATTTTTGGAGACTTGTCAGACAAAAAGTCCAATAGATTTCCGTATTGGTCAGACACTTTTAGATCTCAGAAATTATTGAATAGTCCTGGTCCTGGTCCTTTTAATATGAGCAAGCCTATTCATAGCCAACCTGATCATCCTAGCTAATTCACCAACTCCTGACTTAGTTAAAAGAACTAAGTAGACATGAATCTCTATTGCCTGGTCCCTTCGTCGTTGGGAATCAGGTCTTACACAAGAAATGCAGCCATGCGGTTCTTAACTAATGCGAAGGTGAACGCCGACGGAGCACAGATGAACCAAGTCTGGAAAACTGCACTTACAGGCAGAATAGACATTTTATCATGGATTTAATTGCAAATAATTTTTTTATATGACAAAACAATTGAAACCACAGCAGGTCCGAATTTAATGGATTTTTTCTTTATGCCTGTAAAAACGAAACCCACACGCGGTATAATTTTTTTTCTGTAAAAATTTTGTTAAGATGTAGCTGAACTTTCTAAATGAATTTTGAAGTTTTACTTAAGCCACGTGGATAATGATATTTTTCAATTTGAAAACAAAGCATATTTTTGCCTATTTGCTTGAGATGACCTGAAAAATAAACTGTAAATATAAAAATGACAGTATAGTCATGCATACTATTTCAGATATGTAGAAAAGGAAGTTAAGTTTGAGAGAGTCGCTATACCAGTGTCTACTCGATCATCGTGTTTGGGGTTCGCAATTTAAAATGTCCCCCCTTTTCTACCGCAAAATGAATGCCCAACAAAAATAACCTTGGAACCCATAATGCATGCGTACCATTCTTTGCACAAGCGTTTTACATTGCATGCGTTACTTGATTTACATGTGCGAATCATTGCACACCTACTCAAATATTCCTGAAAAAGACTGTAAAATTAGCACAGTTTTTTAAAATTTGCGTTAATTTAATGGCTGTTAATTAAATGCAATGTTAATTTAAATACTGTTAATTTCATGACTCGTTAATTAAAATACTGTTAATTCGGTGACTTATTTATAATATATAAAAGCTTACAAAACATAAAAATACAATTTTGTTTACAAACTTTCTACTATTTCCTCCTCATCTAACGATAGCTCAACGGTGTTCTCTTTTTCAGCGATCTTTTTTTTTTAAATAGCTTTTGTATAATCTTCATACTCTGATCTAAGTCGAAAATTAACTGACACCACTTTTCTCCCAAATTTTCAAATTTTCAACATTGTTTTTCCAAACAACGAAAACTTTTATTTCGATTTCCAAACCACTTTGTAAGCGAGACTGCTTCACTGCCGTGGATTCGACTATAGCCATAATTTTTGCTTTAAATCATATCGCATATTCTCAAATTCGCGTTAATTAAATGCTTTTTTCAAAATAATTTCATTGAATCGCGTTAATTTCATGTCTGGTAATTTAATTTGCGTTAATTTCTTGACTTGTTAATTACATGGAATAAGGCACTAAGCGCTTGGACTTATGTTAACATCCAGCTGGTACCTGTGTTTCTATTTAACTAAAGTTACACTACAATTTTTTTTGTAAGGCTATTATGTGGATGTATGGTATTGTTTACCTGTACTAAGTGCTCCCCCTGTATTAAAATTCCTTTTTAAGTTTGGCCAGGAACATTTTAAGAAAATTTGATACGATGGGCACAACATACATAAATTGTATTTTTGCAGGAAAGTTGTTTTCTAAAAAATATATATTACACCTGATACACCTTAATGTGTGCGCTAAACAAAATTATTGATATAATGCATACTTGTACTAAAGTGCTCTTCATGCGAGGCACAGTTCACAATTTCTAAAAATCCACCAGACATTTAATGTCCGGTCAGGTTACTTGTGACTTAACCAGACATTTTCACACCTGGTTCCCCTGTCTAGTTAGTATGTGTGCTTTAAATCAGT
Organism: Hydractinia symbiolongicarpus; assembly: GCF_029227915.1. NCBI lineage: Eukaryota > Metazoa > Cnidaria > Hydrozoa > Anthoathecata > Hydractiniidae > Hydractinia > Hydractinia symbiolongicarpus. Next base: position 11,495,695 of record NC_079877.1, on the reverse strand, counting down.
AATCATATATAAGATGCACCTATAAAGTTTTTCATCTATATAATTATGCCCTGTTGGTCTAATGGCTATGACACTCATGCAAATGAGAGATCCAGGTTCAAATCCTGGACAGGGCTAATAAAAAGAAAATTATCTTGCAGTTACCAGGTGGTGATGTATTTTGGCACATAATTCTGCTAACATGATTCACTGTATAATGACCTGATATAAATTTGAGACCTTTTTTAGAACTATTGAATTAGAAGTATTTGCACCTCAGTATTTTCTAATATGATATATATCTTAGAAATATTGAGTATACGTAATCTTCAAATTGTAAAGGGGGAGATTTTTTATTAAGGTGCCTGCCTCTGCCTTGCATTGCCAGCACTGACAGTGCCTTTGCCTACCCTTCCTATGACTTTCTTGGTGCCTGCCTACTATACCCTTGCCTCCCATGGCTTTCCGGCTTTGCTGATTCCTCTTCCTGTTTCCTTGCCTGCCTTTGTCGTGCCCTTTCCTTAAATGCTTAATGCCTTTGCCTTGGCAACCTCTCCACAACACTTTCTATATTGATTTCTTTTAAAAATTTAGTGATTGATTCATGTGAAAAGTTTACATGAACTACTGTCCTTTGCAAACTTAAGTTTTATTTTAAAGATGAGATGTGATGTAAAGCGATGAAGGCCTCAGCAATCAGTAAAGGGCCTGTCATGTGATCTGAGGCAAGGTTATATAAAATCATTTATAGAACTTTTTATTTTCAGCCAGATAGAAAAAGGGATGAATTACGTTATCAACCTAATACAACTTTGCATACGAAATATATTTTTGATAAACTAAGTCCATCTCCAAAGTTTTAAATATTTTATTAGCTAGCTAAATAGCTATTTACACAATGATTAGCATCTTGTAAGTTGCTTCAGGAATTTACCTCAGAAGTTTATGCTGAATATATTAATAATTTAATTTTGAGTGAATAAAAGGTTAGCAGAGTTTTCATATTCCTTTTAAATAGAGTTTGCCTGCCTTGTGATTCACTCGCCTGTGTGTACCATTTTGCTGTTCTTTTTGGAGGAATTGTTTTATTGTGGGTAATACACATTGCTTAATAAAGACAGCTGTGAACATTTCCAAGCAAAAAAAACAGCCATTATTTGCTTTACCCTTATATACTGTAATGCTTCGAATAAACAAACCCCCTTCTAATAAACGCCACCCCTCGAATAGACCCCACCCTTTTTAGTCATTATTAAATAAACACCCCCGCAAATAGACGCCCTTCCTCATAAGGAGGAGTTTAATCAAAATCAATAACTGTTATTGTTTTGCTCTTTTAATTAAAAGGCAATTTTAATGGTGCTATTATAATATAGAAATTTCATAATAGAACTAAACACAATCTTTCATATTTAATACATCAGTAAAATAAGGAAATTTTCTATAAACACCTTTTTTCCTAAATCTTAGATTGGAAATTTAGTTTTCACTTTTAAAGTTCATTCTCTAAAACATGTGAATATCTTTTATTTTCTGTTGTGATTTCAATATTATTGAAGTTTATATTATAGGTATCCTTAAAAACTGCAAAAGAGACGAAGTGTAAAAGATTTAAGAAACGCCGCCCTTTTTTAAAAGCTCCCCAGAAATATAAAAAAATTTAATAAACACCCGGGCGTTTATTCGAAGCATTACTGTAATTGCATCCTTAATATTTTTGTGTTTGTATCTAAAAGAGAAAAAAGCACAGGTGATTTATAAATAATTGCAGAAATACACTTAATTCTGTAAAAACAAACTTTCTTCCGTTATTGCAAGGCAAACACAAATAAAATACAAAATACACAAATCAGGTTAGAACTTACTGGGTGTAAATCTTTACCACTTATGTTAACACAACATAAATCTGATGGTTTGTCAACACAAAATTGCTTTATCTAAAAATGTCATAGTTATAGTTAGTTATATGAACAGGAGAAGGAAATGATTTGAGAAGTTAAATTTCTTGGGCACTCTAATCAAATGGCTAATATTTTTCTGTATCACCGCCACAATAATGAGTTCTTTAATTGAACCAAACAAACTTTTGAATATTCATTAAAAAAAAAAGCCTAAAGTAATGGTCAGACTTCTCAGTTTTGCTATTAAAGCTTTAAATATTCTCTGTGTGTGATATTAAGAATTGTTCAATTAAGTGCCTCTACCCTATTCAAATCTTGCATTTACCATTTTTAAGGGCATTCTAATAATTCTTTTAAACTTAAAAGTGACTAGTGCTACAAGTCAACAACTTAATAAGACATGCCATTTATCTGGAGAAGTGTTATTATTGGCATGGTAAAAAAGATGACAAGTGGATTGCAAAACATTGTATTACCTTTATAATCACTTTTGACAAAACAGCAAAGACATAAAAGAAAGAGAAGCTTACAAGATAAGAACATGTAAATTTTGTGACATCTCTGTATGTATTAAATTGTTTTTCTCTATATTTTTTCCTCTTCGTTAAAGCTTCCAACTGCCTTTTTTTCTCTGCTTTTAATTCTACAACCCAAGCACCTCCTATAAAAAAACAGATAATAGGAACAGCCTTTAAAATGGCCACTGTGAAATACAAAAATGATGGTACTATTTTGACTAAAAATTTATATTTCACTTTTAACATGTCTACAGCTTTAACACAATCATCAGGTATAGTTCACATCAATGAAGACACTGGTAAGGTGCAAAATATTTTTACAAGGAGTCATGATAGAATATACACACTAAGGATGTTACAACTTGCAAGGCATATCCTTATTTTATCTATACAACGTTTTGACTTCTCATAATACTGTTAAAATATTTTACAGCAATAGGGTACCGTAAAATAAATCCTTGCAATACTTAAGAATATCTGGAGTGAAATTTATTGTCTCTCCAACGTACATATTATATCTACATTTAGGCTGATTTATATTGTTTCCCTTTTAAAAAAAGAAACTCTTTTCAGCCCTTTGTAAAAGTCGTTTGCCAAACCGGTATAATTTCCAGAACAGATCTTGGACAATTCTTGCATTCCAATATTTGAAACAAAGTGACTGTAAAATAAGAGCTGTTACATTATAGGCTCTTAAATATTGTTTTCTAAGCATCCTTATAATTTCAGACTAGGTCTTACATTACAAAGGGGAAAATACCTTTTGGACAAAGTACTAGCATTGTAAACCCTAACAAGAAGGTTTGAATAGTGTTTGACAGTTTGTGTTAGTAAAAACTAAGCAAACAGAAAAAAAAAATTCTTCAGGGTGCTAATTGTTTTTTCTTCTAAGAATACATTAGCCAAAGTCCAACTGAGAGGGTTGCTAAATGAAATAGAAATGTTTTGGAGATAAATGTGACCTAAAGGTTGTCAAGCAATTTGCCCAATTTCTGGCCTAATCTTGGGCCTAGAACCTTGCAATTGAGTTTATAAAAAAATATGTGCTTGTATAGGAAAAGGTTGTTTTCTGGCTGAGAAGCCTTTTTTTTACCCAATGGGTTGTTTAATGTTTTTTGGGCAATAGCTAACTAATTTCAAGAGGGACAATAAAGGTTTTGAATATTTATTCTTATTAGTAGCTGCTGTCTTAGTCGATATGCTGATACATTTTAAGCAAAATTTTGAGGACTATATCTAAATAAACAACAACAAAAAAAACAACAACTATCTACCTTCATCTTGGTTACTCTTTCGTATACTGCGAACTGGAAAACATTTGTGCGTGAGACTTGAAGGATAATGTGGAAACTGACTAAATTCAGATGCCATCTCACCATCACCATCGATAAATCAACATGCAATATTGAGATATCAAAATTCTGCATTCATTTTTCTATGGCATATTTTAGAAGTTTGTGTCTTTCTTTACAAAAAGAGATTTAGATGTGGCTATGTCAAACTAAACTTTTACATGCCAAACCAAATCTGTACACTTAAACACAAAACACAAACACAAAACTAAAAACAAAACTAAAATATAAAACAAAGGCAAGGTTCTAATTTTTTGTACCCTGTTTGCAACCATAAAACCAAGTACTGTAAACTTTTGAAAATATTGCCTGGAAATATTTTCAACCTTTTCCTGCAAAATGGACAAATAGAAGTGGTCAGTTATACAAATGCATGTTCTTAAATTTTAGTTAGTTAGTTAGTACTTTTTAATTTATTGTAATTTGATTTATTAGGGATTGTCCACAAATTTTGTCCCATTAATGAGACAAATTTAAGTTAACATTTCTGCCTCGCTTTGTTTTCAATTTGAAAATGAGATATAAAAATCCTCTAGTAAGAAAACAAATTTGTCTCGATTTGTCTCTAAAAAAAGAAATATTTTGAGACAAAATAAGAAGACGCAAGACAAATTTAGATCCTAGATATAAATTTAGAAGAAGAATTAAAGATAAATTAAGATTCTTTGATATCCAGGTGATAAATTAAGAGAATTTGAGATAGCAAAGTTTCTTTTAACAACCAAGGGTTCCAATTGTTGTTTACAAATGATTCCCTGTTAGATGATAAAAATGAATAATTTGTATTCCAACACTCTTCATTCTACCATAACGCGATTTTAAGTCAGTTTCTATGTACTATTCACAATTTATCTAAATTGCATGTACCTATTCTTTTTATTATTATTTTTTTTGATTTTAGGGTGAACATCCATTGTATAATATGGAACTCAATTTTATGTTTATTAATAATAATAACAATAAAAATAATAATGCCTGAAAGGATTTTACAATGTGGTAACATTTTATTAATATTGTAACTTAAAAATATTAGCAACAAAAAAGGCTATTATGTTACTTCTGATACTTTTGATAATCTTTTGAGTAGGGTGATTCAAAAAAAAAATTAAATAAGTGTATATTATAAGAAAAGTTTTAACTTTCTTATTTATATAAGTAATTCTAGTGCATTGATTTTCAACGTAATTTTTTTTCTGTTACTGGGAAAATCAGACAAAAATAATACTCAACTTATGATCCTAAACACATTCTTCTTTCTTTCCAGGTGCAATACAAGTAATATTCAGAGGAGCTCGTTTACAATATACTGAAGTGACCGGGGTGTTTAAATTTCTGGTTGAATTTACTTTAGGTCTTGTGTAAACAGACTTTTTACTAAATTTCATACCAAGCACCGTTCAGCCATACATTCAGCTTTATTATTTTGGGTACATCATGAAAAAACAATTTATTCAAAAGTGTTCGCTAAGGCAAAGTTTTTAATCCACAATGTGCCCACTGGGTATAAGCTTGAAGGTCAAATGATAGAGTTGTAACAAACAAGAAGCTACAATAAATATTTTTAATGAAGATCGTTATCAGAAGCGTGTGTACAATAAAAACATCTGCTGCGTAAACAAGATCATGGAAAGTTTGTAAGATCAACCAGACATGTAAAAATATATTTCAACTAATATATTTAATTGAATACGTGCAATCTTTGTGTAATATTTTCCAAAGAAACCCTAGATTGTTATGCGCAACTTAAAAAAATATAACACAGAGGAAGTATATTTATATTTCAACATCCGCAAACATTGTTGAATAGGCGACTTAAACTTAATTAGTTGTTCTACAGGCCCAACCAACCCTAACTTTTACGAAAACAAAAAAATAATAATATCAAGCAAAAAGTTTTAAAGAAAAAAAACAAAAAAAAAACACATTTTCTCATCCTATCTCGTGAAAATATAATGAGCTTAGAAGGTAATCAAGATGTTATATATTTTGGTTGAATGTCAATCTACAATTATATTAAAAAAAGTGAATCAATAACGTAAACTTAGGACCACTGTTGTTAAGGCCACTTGCAGTTGAGTTGATTCTTTGTTCATGGTAATTTGTTGCGATGAAACTAAAATGCGCGATGAGCTAATTTTGTAATCACAAAAATAGTTAAGTAGTTAAAACAGAAGTTTAAATTTTTATGTGATTTATAACAAAACTTAGCTACTTTTGGTAAAATTACAACACAAGTGTAAAATAAGACAAGTGGGACAAGAATAACTTGCTGTATAACTTTCAAAACATCACAAGTATATGCTGTATAACTTTCAAAACAGCACAAGATATATTCTTGCTGCATAACTTTTAAATACAAGTTTTTGAGCATGCAAGTATTTTAATCTTTTCACCTTGACAGCTAGTTATTTTAATAATTCAAAACAAGAGAACATATTTATCCAAACATTCTTTATGGTGAGACAAATTATTATTATTTTTCCTTCACAACAAAAAAATATTAACTGCATGCGTGATATGAAAATACATAGAAAAATATGCCTGTCTTAACACCCTCCTCGGTTGTTATTTTTTATTATTATTTTTGTTGTTGTTCCGAACATACATTTTCATTAAATTTTTTTTTTGCTGATCGACCGACCGTAGGCTACTGTACACTTTGCCCATAGAACAACTAATTAAGTTGGAGTCGCCTTATAAGAAAGTGTTAAGGGCCTTAATAGCTTCAGGAATGATATTGAGATGGAAGCATCACGAAACCCTTTCCATACAATTTGAAAGTAAAAAAACGTTGCGGATTGAGAATACCGTCGCAATATGCGAAGCTCAATGTTAAACAACATTTTTCAAGTGCTGTATATAGTCACCTTCATTCTTTCTAACATTCTGGCTTGCATATTTAAAAATCTTGGAAGCTGTGATGCTAACTTGAAAAGCTTTACAAAGTTCTATTACAACATTTGCTTTGAAAGATTTGGTTTCTACCAATAAAAATTCACTCACATGGGCAAGTATAAAGTATAAAATTACATGAAAATGACCCTACTACAAAGATAATAAGATGCAGGGGCTGCATAAACTATCTCACATGTCAATTACACATCATTGCAACAATATATTTTCAATTTATTACCGCAGTCATTTCCCAAAACCTAAAAATTGATTTACAGCTGTTTCTGGCGTGAGGGTAATGATGCATGGCAATGATACTTGCAGACTTCTTATATTATTTTATTGGATACCTGCATGTGTAATTTTTTAGATCCCACTCCCTCTGGGAGCCTTTGGCCATTTCTCGAAAATACAGCTTAAAAATTCTTATGAAATCCTTATAATGAGGAAATTCACTAGGATTATTCTTAGAACTTGAAATTCACAACACTACTTTATTTCGTTAAGAGGAATCAGTTTGCAAAAAAATTCTAAAAAACTTTTGTATTTTGCATCAATAAATCATTTTGCGTTAATTCGCCAGTCGACGAACCGGTTTCACACATAATTAATACATAAAGCCATACTTTTAAATACATTTACTCAAGGCGTAATAGCCCAGTTGGCTAAGGTTGGTAACATGAACCCAGAGGTTGGGGTTAAAATCCACCCAAAATTTGCATAAAAAAGCTTGTTGATGAAGGCAATTAATCATTTGGGACATATAGTTAGTTAGTTAGTCAGTTAGGAGTTGGGGCAAGATAGTAAAAAATTTTGTTCTCATCATCATCTCTGTATCAAGTCTGTCCTTATAACCTCCTGCCAAGTCTTTCTCGGTCTGCCTCTGGGTTTTGCCCCAGGAACTATCAAGTCTCTACACTTTCTTACCCAATTATCCTCCTCCATTCTTTCCTAGTGCCCCAGCTAATTCAATCTTCTATCTGGATAACATCTTTAATTCTACGGAGACTTAGCCTGCTTCTTAGCTCATCTGAACTCTTTCTGTCTCTCAGACTGGCGTTACACATCCACCTAACCATTCTCATATCATTCCTTTCTAAACGATCAAGATCTTCCTGCTTCACTGCCCATGTCTCACTACCGTACAACATAACACTTCTTACACAGGCCTACAACCTACCTTTTACCTCAATTGACAGGACTCTGCTAGTCAACAAAGGAAGTAACTCTCTGAACTTTTTCCAAAAACATTTGTCCCAACAAAACTAAAAATTGCCGTATTTGTTCTTTTGGCAGGAAAATGTTTAAAAAGTGTATATATATTAAAAATAATTGCTATGAAATAAATTCTATTGTAAGCATTTTCTTTTTATTAATATTAGCTATATATATACATAAAAACTATAAAATTTAAATAAAAATGCTCTCTTTTTCATCTTCTTTTTCTAAAATGACGGATAATAACTTATCTTTACTATATATATTAAATATTGTTCACTTTTAAACAATACAGCTTGCATGTAAAATAGAATAGAATTATTTATTCAACAGTATAGATTTACATTGTTGGTTAAGATTAGGTTAAATAGCAAATATTTGAGATAAGGCTAACGCTGTGTTATGATAAAGAACATGAGGCAAAGAGAACATTAAGGTCGGCCAAGCATACGAGTGTCAGCATGAAGGAAGGGTCTTCATGCTGACTCACTTATGCTCGGCTGGTGCATTAAACTGAGACTCGAACGAAAGACGGAAGACCATTTAGAACCATGCCGCAAGTCATTCCGACCTTTCATCGTCACAAAGAATACTGCAAGAAGAGTGCGCACCCATGCAAGTTCAATATAATCAGAACATGGGAGAGGTTAGGTGCCCCGTACCTAATTACAGCTTTCGGACGAATGTTCTTGTGATGTAATACCAAAGAAAAAACATGTTGAATAAAGTTTTAAAAATATAGCAAATCTGTCAACACATCATCGCGTTCAACTTAGCACTTGTGGTTAATACGTTTTACAAAATTCATTTTTACTGGGTTTCGTTTTAAGGCTTGTATTCCTGCATCTGCAGAAAAAATTTTTTTTTTGTAATGGTGACCTTAAAAAAAATAATGTTACTGACCCGGTCAGGCGACGGCAAACACAAATATTTTAAATTCAGCCTTATCACTATATAACTAAAATAATTCAGGCTACAGAAATACTGTAGTGCTATTCGATTCATAATACAGTATAGTACAGATGTAAGCGTACATGTACGCTCAAGTTTCACACCTTTTCTTCGGAGGCGGTAGTTGTCTGTCTTTCGTTCTTATTAATTATTTTGCGATTCTTGTAACTCATTAACTTACGTGTAATAAACAAAAGATTCTTGAAGAAAAATATCTTATTATAACTGCGCGTAACTATTGTTAAATAGTGTGAAAATAATTATACCCAATAACATAATTGCAAATATTATCAACTTTATCAATGTGACACGAAGAGCCATTGTTTAATAGTTTTATTAAATAAAAGTTTTCTGTGGGAACTAAATAAACTAGCGAGAAGGCATTGTTGGTTGTGCGGGTTAAATAAAGCTTTTCAGAAATAGAAATAATTATATTTTAACAAAGATTGAAACTTTAATTTTGATAGAATAGCATTTTTAGATCGCGTTTTAAAAGTTCAAGAACGAAAAATGGCAATAGAAGTGGTGTTTTAAATCGCATTTTAAAAGTTTAAAAACGAAAAACGGCAATAGAAAAGCTTTTTTAAGCATGTTTTAAAAATTTAAAAACGAAAAACGGCGATAGAAATGTTATATTTTTAGACTCTTTCTTTATTTCGGTATTAAAATTTAAAACAAAATGTTCTCACTGTGAGTGTTTTGATCTTTCTAGAGCGTCAAAAGTTATATTTTTAGATTTTTTCTTTCTTCGATATTAAAATTTAATTAGTTTTGAAAATCTTATCCCGAACGTAGGGTTTTTCGTTTGCGTTGTATGTTAAACGTTGCTTTTTATAAAAAGAAATTTTAAAAGTTTGGCATGTTAAAAAATATGTTTCGACGATGAAGAAATATTACTAAAAGTTTTAAAAGTAGCATTAGTTTTTTTTAAATATTTAGATCATTGGATTTGTTGTTATTTAAAGGAACTTGTGTTTTTTAAATATTTCAAGATTAAAATCGTGTTACTTTAATTAGTTTCGTTATTTTCGCGCAATTTGAAAGAAACTCACTATCCTATTGTTTTTTTGAATGAAAGCAATTATTTTTGCAAGTTGAGCATAAGCATACGCTTACATCTGGACTTACTGTAAAAATCGAAAAATTGTATATTGTATTAAAAAGAAGTCCAGAAGTTCTTTCTCCCACACGACACAGCAGGCAATAAGTCAGCCCTGCCCTCAGTTTTGTGAGGAGAAATTTTCTGCAAAGACTCTAACAATTGAGTCTCCTATAAAGTTTTATTTCATGTTAAACTGTGCTGGTGACAAGCATTTTTTGAGCATGTCACCGACGAATTCTGCGATATACAACCTAATGAAGCCCAAACCTAAAGTTTATCTGGAAACATAAAAAGGCAGTTGGCAGTGAAATATAAGTTCACCATCCAGAAGGTATGTCAATAAGACTTGCCCTCCATTTTCATTTGTCATTGTCTTAGGAGATCAGTGCATCGAATTTATGAGAGGTCTAGCCCTAATAAAAGGTGAATGACGAAAGATATTGCCAGCTGAATAACTTTACTACAAAAAAAATATTGCTGACACAATGTTGATGCAAATCAGTTGAAATGAATCTCATGTCGTTTCATTGCAGACGTAAAAAAATTCTAATTTTAAGGGCTTTCAATTGAGTATATTTGTTGATATTTTTGATCAGCGACGACTGGATTTTTTTAATTTTATTTTATACATCAAGCATGTGCATGTCGTAACTTTTTGTTTCATTGACCACTCACGCAAACTAATTTGCATGAGCTTTTATGATCGCACATGGATCGCTCACGCAGATTAATTTACGTGAGCGCTTGCGGGGGTAAATTTTCCTGGCCTGTAAATGTGTGCAAAAATATAATATCAGTTGTACTAATATACTAATACTTAGCTGTACAATGAGAAGAATAACTGCGTCAACATACATTTTAGCTTGAGAGAGACTAACTAAGTAAAAAGGAGAGTGTTCTGTACAAAATTCCATAAATGGACAATAGTGGAATAGAATTTGAACGTTATTGTTATGATAATGCAAAGTTCCACTTAAGCAGTAAAGTAAGCATTGAAATATTTTTCAAGCTTTGAGCCAAACATATTAATAGCATAGACAAATTAAGGGAAATTCGAGACGAATTAAGAAAGCCCAGCAGAGACAAAATGAGATAATTCTTAGACATTTTTATTTCATGAAACATTGTATCGTAAAGCAAATTGTGACTAGAAGGATAAGATTTGAGATGAAATAGAACAGAAACATTGTTAAAAAAACTTAACGAAACTGTATGATAAAAACATTACATTAATGCTAATGCCCAGTTGAGTAAATTTTTCTCTTATCTTATAATTTGTTTAAGCACTTAGGCAAAATTACTTAAAAATTATAATCCAGCTAGCTGAAATTTAGCTAGCTATATTGCATGATATTGGCCAGCGAACAGCGAACGTGGCGCCGCCATAGATTAGTGGTTATAGCTCTTGTACTTTGTGCGGGAGACCAGGGTTTGATTCCTCTTGACGGCGATTCAACATAAAGGAGTGAATGTTACCATAGCCCTGGGTTAACCCAAGCCATGTGAGGGAAATTGGAGAGATGTTGGAGACACTGTGTGTGTACTCTAGGACTGTCCATCTAACCCATGGCCCCTCCTGGAAATAATAGACAGGGTATATCCCTCGATATTTGTGAGGCTAGCCATGTAAAATATGCACATCTATCTATCTCTAAACAACATCATAGTGTAGTAGTGTTTGGCTCCGCGTTGCTCACTTCACGGTTCATTTTCTTTTCTTGAAAAAATACACCAGCATTCAATAACAAAGTAGGGAAAAATTATTCAATGCTGGGCAAAGTATAACATCGTTGCCATAGATACCTTTAAACGCCGTAATAATTTTGTGCCATTCTTACATGACACAGTATAAAATTTGGCGGGAACAAAATAAACAAGCAAAAACAAAAGTAGAATTGAACGAGCTAGCCAAAAGCGAAAATGGTTGTTGAAAATGCAAATGAAGAAAACATTTTACCTCCTAATCAAAGTGAGACATCCCAAGATGTTGTGGGAAACAAAAGACTTATCATATCACATATAGAGAATATCAATTTTAAATCCTATGCAGGAAAGCAGATCCTAGGACCATTTCACAAGGTAAAATCCTTTCGTATTTTATTTCAGCCAGCCAGCTAGAAATTTGGATGAAAACAAATTTAATATTAACTAAACAACTGATTTCTGTTTGCTTACAACTACTTCTTGCGGTGGTGGCTAGTTTGTATTGCCTAAGTAGGTCAATAGGTTTTGACTTATTCTGAATTCTGTCTACAACGGTATCTCCTTCACAAAGTCTTTTGGAATGGCCTTCCCTTTTCTGTTTTTTTTTTTAAATAATTGAATCCAGGGGTCAAGTAGAACTTCGCTTCGTTTTTTTCAGTCATGGCTTTTAAAAATACTTCTTTAAAATACTAAAAAATAATAAGAAAAATAGAAAATAAAAATGAAATAAAATAGAAATGAACAAAGTATTTACACTACGGCATATTGTGTAAAAAGAATAATAACCTCAAATATATAATATATTAAAAGAAAAAAATTTTTTGGACACCTGTCTGAAATAGGTAAATTTAGGCAAAAATGTCTAAAAATGTCTTAAAAATTATCATTTAATTTAGATGCATGTATTCCATAATATCTCTAGAATAAAATTGAGAAAACACCTTTTTTATGATCCAGAGGTTAGGTTAAATATCTGGAATGCAAATTAATTAATTTTATTGCTGTCCGAAATTGTCCAAAGGGTTATTTTTGGGCCATATGTGAGAAGTAGTGAAAAACAGCCTTTAGAGCCTCATGTATATATGCTTAAAGTTAATTTATTAACTAAATAAAAACATTACTTTGGATTCTGAGGCCATTAAAGATGATGTAGATGAAATATTAATCTGTCTTAAATTGTTGAAAGGGTTATTTTTGAGCCAAATGTGAGAAATATGTGAAAAAAAGCCTTTAGAGCCTTAATGTATGCTTAAAGTTCGTTCATTAACTGAATAATAAACATTACTTTGGATTCCAAGGCCATTAAAGGGGCTACGAAGCGGTTAAAATGCTCACATTCCTTATATTCCGCACACATAATAAAAATCCGCAAACACGTTTTGCGCAATGAACAGACCAGCCCACTTGGCTCACTGGTTCAATATGTTTTTTCGAAAAGTATATTACAAGGAAATATTTTAGCAAGACTCGTTCTGGATGAAAACATGACCAAGGCTGGAGAAGATAATAATTCTAGATATATCTATATGTTCGAGTCTGTAAATTACATGCATGACGAAAAAATAGCCTTTTTTCGTTTTCGCCGCCATCAGCTCGACTTTCGTGTAAGTCAGTAAAGTTGAAAACCAACAGCCGTTCCGTAGCCCCTTTGAAGATGATGGATAGATAAATTTTTTTTTCAGGCTAAGTAGGTGACATCTATTAAATAAAACGTTATTCAGAGTCAACGGTTTCAACATTCTAGTTTATCATGATAATATAAAATATCTCAAGTTGTGCATAAATAGTGTATTTATTACATACATTAAATATATACAAAGCAATCATTTTGTGTTTCTTTATAAATTGTATAAAATAGCACCCAATCTGGTGATAAAGCTAAGGCTAGCTATGTAGCTATAAGCATCTTTAAAGCCCATCAAAGTCTTCATTAATTGGTATGGTTCAGAAGTGAAAACGACACAAAGTAGTGGTAGAAAATGTATTCTTGAATAGTTTGCAGTTATAATTGGGGTATGGGTTGAGGTGCTAGGGCTTCATTAGAAATTAAGCACTGAAATAAATTACTGACATTGTACCAGACAAGACAATTGACAAATTACTGACATTGTAAAAGACAAGACAATTGACAAATTGCTGACATTGTAACAGACAAGACAATTGACAAATTGCTGACATTGTAACAGACAAGACAATTGAAAAATTGCTGACACTGTAACAGACAAGACAATTGGCACTGCATGCCTTAGGCAAAGGACCCTTGACTCTTGACACTATATGTCTTTTATGGTGAGTGTTTATCATAACAGTTGGCACACTGGCTTCTTTTTACTGCACCATATGGCCACTGGCTTCTTTTGAAATTTTGACAACCGGCTTTTGACGGTACATGACAATTAATGACAATTAAACGTTTGTCTCATTATAACAGACTGATATGAACTGACTCTGTACACAAAAAACTTACTTAAATTTATCACTGTAAAGAACATACAACCCTAAGCTTAAACAGAATAACTCAGAAAGCCCGGCACCCCTACCAGAATTAGCTGAATTATAAGAAAGAAAGTTGCACAGAGATGGTTGATTCTGCCTCTGGACTAAAACCTTGGTGGGGTCTACCAGCCAAATGAAACGTAACCCCTCTGCAAGGAAATCTTGAAGCTAAATCAAACATCGACCATCAGACCGCGTCGCACTGCGCGTCCAGTCACCATCCACATCAATGAATATGTATGAATTGTATCAGGCTGTTCTTGTCCTCACTCCACCACCAACGTCATATTTACGTGTTGATAGAAACGTGAAAGATAACGTATACCAGATCGTTATTATCTTCATGGCATCGCCAATGTTGTATTAGCGTGTCGAATATAGAAGAAAACAAAACAGAACTAATTAGTACATTAATCGGGGAGGGTGGGCGAGCAAACGTCTGAACTGTTTAAGAGCAAGAGGCTTACTGTGTTCTACTCCATATTTATACCCCCCTGCTTGTGGTATGGACCTATGACCTTAAGTAACATGCTTAAGGCAGTTCATTTTGGTTAGATTAATATAGTGTTGACTATTAGTCACCAACGCATTTGTAAAATTCATAATGCAAAATGACAGAACACTAGTGAATCAGGTTAGCCTTATACTAGGAGTCAATGGAGACACCTTTCCTTCTGCAACCCCAATTAACATGTGCTAAACTTTTAGTGTAGCACCATCTGAATAGAAAAAAGAAGTATTAAGTTACTTAGCTACAAACCACAATGCAAAATCCAAAACTATAGGACCAAAAAATAGTTTTATACTCTTTATATACGTTATTTACAGAAAAACATAAAACAGGAGAAACAAGATTGAAAGGATAACAATTAGCCACGCTTGAAACAACCTATAAAACAATTTTTCAAAATTAAGGGTGCTCAAATGGCAAGAAAATAATATCAAAATCCCTGCAAAATATAGTAGTTTACTGTTTTATCCCTTACCTTGTGCTCTGCCAACCTAGCTTCGAAATTGCTAAACACCATTGTTTCGCTTTTTCCAACATTTTTGAAAAATTCCAGTTTTGATGCCATTAATTTTCGCGCACCTTTTATTTTCACACAGGAAAGGTGCGTAAAAATAAAAGGCGCTCGGAAAAGGCCTATTTTTGCGCACTCGGCTGCGAACTAGTGAAAATCACTCTTTAGCTATTTCTAAGCCTTTGATAACTTGAAGAGATGGTCATTTTTTCATTTAAGTGCTTTTCCGGTCGAAAGGCTTCATTAAGAACAACAGTAATTGATCATCAACATCGACCAGACCCCTCTACCTTTTGTGCTCATCAGTAAATACACGCTCGAGAAGAAAGGCACCTCTCGTGTTCCGGTTTTAGGCACCTCCGATTACCGTCAAATTACTGGCACGTTTGGGATAACCATCTTAGGTCATTTCTTACCGATCCAGTTAATTTATGAAGGGAAGACCAATTTCAGTCAACCTAATTTCAAATTCCCTACAGAATTCCACATCACCCAAACTCCAAATCATTGGGCTAATGAGAATACAGGTATCGAAATGATGAAGAAGATTTTGATCCCCTACATTAAAGAAAAATGGAAAGAATTGAAGGCTCTGAAGAAACCGTGGCTATTGATTTGCGATCTTTTCAAAGGGCAGTGGACAGACGCAGTCAAGAAAGTTGTGAAAGCATCAAATGGAAAGATGGTTTCTGTTCCAAACAATTGGACGAATTACTTCCAACTGCTCGACCTCACCGTGAACAAAAGTAGCAAGGATTTTTTGCGCGAGGAAGTGCAAACCTGGTACTCGAATGAAATCACGAAGCAAATGTCTGAAGGCAAGCGTACGGATCAAATTAAGGTAGATGTCCGACTCTCAGTCGTCAAACCAGTACATGCTAAATGGATTACCAAATATTACGACTACGCCCGGAACCACCCAGAAATAATCATCAACGGCTGGAAAAAGTCTGGTGTTACTGAAAATCTTGAAAAGAAAATTAATTAACCCTTTTTCTACACAATAGTTTTATTGTTTAGTATATCATGATTATTTTGTATCAACGGGCTTACTTAAAACCACAAGAAAAGTGTCATTTGAAAGCTGAAAAACCGTCTATCAATTACTTTTAAAATTTTCTCACTTCAAAAAAAATTGTAAATTTGGAGTTGCTCGAAAATTAAAGAGTGCGCGAAAATTAAAGGCGCGAAAATAAAAGGGGCGCAAAAATTAATGGCATTAAAGTAGGATCCCTGGGTCAAGCAATCAAGTCCAAAGTAAACAGCAAGCTGCCGTATTTTTTTTTGAAGAAAACATAGATAACAAAACATTCAATGCCATCGCTGTCACTCACTTAGAAGTTTAGATACTTATTTAATTGAACAGAAAAGGGAGCACAATAAATCAACTTGCTGTCCACCACTTTGGCAACTTTTTTCCCTCTTTTTTAGTGCCTAAAGAAGACTTGAACTTTAAATTTAAATAGTTTATAGTTTGCCAGACGAACAGTGCACTGTACTGGCATGGCAATAGAACCACGTTTCCAGGCCACCCATAGTAATTTTCAAGTCCGTGCCTACAGTACAGTCCAGATGTAAGCGTACACGTACGCTCAAGTTTCACACCTTGTTCTCGGAGGCGGTAGTTGTTTGTCTTTTGTTCTTATTAATTGTCTTGCGAGTGTTGTAAGTCATTAACTTGCGCGTAATAAACAAAAGATTATTGAAGAAAAAATAGCTTATTATAACTGCGCGTAACTATTGTTAAATAGTGTTAACATAACTATTTCCAATAGCATAATTGCAAATGTTATCAACTCTATCAATGTGACACGAAGAGCCATTGTTTAATATTTTTATTAAACAAAAGTTTTGCGTGGAAACTAAATAATCTAGCGAGAAGGCATTGTTGGTTGTGCGGGTTAAATAAAGCTTTTAAATGATAGAAATTATTATAACAAAGATTGAAACTTTAATTTTGATAGAAAATCTTTTTTAGATCGCATTTTAAAAGTTTAATAATGAAAAGTGGCGATAGAAATGTTTTTTAGATTGCATTTTAAAAGTTTAAAAACAAAAAGCGGCGATAGAAATGTTTTTTTAGATCGCATTTAAAAGTTTAAAAACGAAAAACGGCGATAGACAGTGAGATGCATTGTTTAAATCTTTTAAGAGATAGAGCTGTTGCGCGCTAGAAAAAACAAAGACAATGTTTTTAACAATAAAATGTAGCGTGACACTATAAAACGTCAAAAGTTATATTTTTAGATTTTTTCTTTCTTCGGTATTAAAATTTAATTTGTTTTCGAAATCTTATCACGAAGGGAAAAGTCCCGAACGTAGGGTTTTTCCGTTTGCGTTGCTAAACGTTGCTTTTTATAAAAGAACTTTTAAAAGTTTAAAATGTTAAAAAATATGTTTCGACAATAAAAAAATATTACTAAAAGTTTTAAAAGTAGCATTAGTTTTTTTAAAATATTTAGATCATTGGATTTGTTGTTTTTTAAAAGAGCTTGTGTTTTTTAAATAAATCGAGATTAAAATCACGATACTATAATTAGTTTTAATGTTAAAAAAAATAAAAAATCAATGGCCTTCGCGTTTAATTTATTCTCACGCAGAGTATTGTTTTTAAACAATCTTTCTTGCTATGCTTTTGTTTTTAACACGAAGCAATTATTTTCGCGCAATTTGAAAGGAACTCGCTATCCTATTGTTTTTTTTAATGAAAGCAATTATTTTTGCAAGTTGAGCGTACGCGTACGCTTACATCTGGACTGTACTGTACTAGTGCGGCAGTGGCAAGGTTAGAAAGATGGTATACCTTTGTCAAAAAAAAACGTTTTTTTAATTTTGTGTGTTAGTTTGACAAAATAACCTGAAATCCATAACACACATGTATAACAAACATATTTAAAAAAGAGAAAAGTAGATTGTCCTAATACTTTTTATTTCAATAAAATTAAAATAATACAAAAAATTTCCAATAAATAAACTTTAAAAATGATAAAAATACAAAATTTCAAAAAAAATTGAAAGTTATTTTAATTTTGTCCCCAGTTTGACCGTAGCGAAACAGCTGTGCATATGTTGTTCATTTTTTTATACAAATATTTATGCAAGAATTTTTGCACAACAATGATGATACCATTTTTTACAACCTGAGCACATTGTTATAAAAAGTCAAATTCTATTAGGTATATAATCAATTTCTACAGTACTGCTTGAATGTAAACTTTACATGTAAGCCACTTTTACGACCTTATGTAACGATCTCATGACTACATAAAGAACCTTCATATCTTTTGTTTACACACAAACTTAATTGCTTTCTATTGTTATCGTTTTGCGCAAGTCATAAGAATAAGATTTGATAAATCCTTTTGTTGTCACATTTATAACATGCTTGTTATTGTTTAAAAGTGTTAAAGATCACGAAGTCTATTGAAATATATTATTTTAGAAAAATGAACAAACACAACACGTTAAAGTTAAATCATGTGTATTGATTCTTTCCTTAACTTTTAAAATGCCATCTAAAAAAGCTTTTCTATTGCCGTTCTTCGTTCTTAACTTTTTAAAATGCCATCTAACAAAGCTTTTCTATCGCCGTTCAGCCCTTAAAATTAGAATTTTTTGCGTCAGCAATAAAACTGCCGAAGTGAGATACATTTCAACTGATTTGCGTTGGCATTGCGTCTGCAATATTTTTTGTAGTGAAATTTTTCAGCTGGCAATAACTTTCGTCATTTACTTTTTATTAGGACTAGACCTCTCATAAATTCGATGCATTGATCTCCTAAGACGGTGACAAATTGGAATAGAGTACAAGTCTTATTGGCATACCTTCCTACCTTTTGTTAGGTTAATAGTTCACTGCCAACTGACTTATGTTTCAAGATGAACTCATTAGGTTAGGGCATCATTAGGTTGTACATCGCAGAAGTCGCCGGTGACATGCTTCGAAAATGCTTGTCACCGGCAACAGTTTAACATGAAGCAAAACAGTACAGGAGACTCAATTGTTAGAGTCTTCACAGAACATCTCTCCTAACAAAACAGAGGGTAGGGCTGACTTATTGCCTGCTGTGTCGTGTGGGAGAAAGAACTTCTGGACTTCTTTTTAATACGATATACAATTTTTTAGACTATTATTAAAAATCGAATGGTACCAAAGTATTTCTGTAGCCCGAGTGATTTTAGTTAGTGATAACGGCTTAACTTACTGAAAATCGAATGTAATTATTTTGTAGTGGCAATGAGTGGGAGTAGCTCAAACAAAATCAAAATTATTGTTGTTTAAAAATTTCACAACAAAATTACGCCTGCAATTTTTTTGCCGACGTAACTACAGTCGGCAATTACGTCAGCAGTACCAAATGCCGACGCTAATTTTAAGGGCTGCTATTGTTTTCAACATGCAAAATCGTCTATTAAAATTCTATTCAAATTTCTATTAAAAGCGGTATCCTTTAAAACTATGGGTGATGCGCAGTTCACTGGATATACACAGATTTGCGGTGTACTTGCATTTGTTTACGTTTTTAAAAAGCTATTCAAATACATATTCCCTGAAGGCTGAGGTGGTTTCTGAATTTTATTAGACAATCATCTTTGGAGGATATGTCAACATTGAAAGCATGGTAAAACTTCTGTGTTCTTGAGAGAAAATGGAAAAACATAAAAAATATGTGTTGTAAAAAGTAGCTTAGAACATATGAAGTAATTGCGCCATTGTAACCACGACATAACTGATGTTTACGAAAATGTCTCTGAAAATTTAAAGTGAATTCATTGATGTTTTTACAGTTTCACAGTTTATAGGCATGACATACTTTTAAGCAAAATGTATTTAAAAAAAGTGAGCTGGAGTCATTTTGAATTTTTTATTTTGACAAAAGAACAAAGAAATATCATTGTCCCTGCAAATGTTTCATTTATTTTGGTCGGTAGCTGGCAAGGGTTTGTTTTAATATCTCATATTTATAGTAACAATATATACACATCTCAAATTTTCAAGAAAAAAAAAGTTCTTTTGAGAACTACATATTTATATTAATTTAATAGTTATTTTAACTACATAATATTAATGACTCATGTCCAAACACTACAAGATCTTTGCAGATTATGTGGTTCAAAAATTATTTTAAAACAATAATAATAATAATAATAATAAATATAATAATAAATATTTAAATTGGCTAGCCATGAAAATCACAAAACGCTATAGTTAGTGGATTGTTTTTACTGGGGGCCACTACTAGAACAAAAAAGAAACAAAAAATGATAAACCTTAGACTGCCTAAGCTCAATCAAACATAGTAACATTTATAATCGGTAAAAAGAAAAAGAATAAAAAACAAAGATTAAAAAGTTAAAGTGATCTCCATTAGAATTTGCCAAATACATTAGAGATGGAAGAGATGAGTCATTAGAGATGTCTTAAACGAAAGCAGACTTCCATCACAGGTCACTTGGTCTGGAAGAATATTCCACACTTTTACAGCTCTAAATGGGAAGGCTTTTTTTGCCAAAATCTGTGTTGACCAAGGGAAGTGTGAACCTGTTTTTTGAAGCTAATCTTGTTTGATGATTATGACAGTTTTTTGTCAAAAGGAATTTTGAGCGCATCTAATCAGGAGCAATGTGATTCATGGCTTTGAAAACTAATATGGCATCGTTTTTGATGAGTAAATTATTCATTGAATATTCCCTCTCTTGTGTGCCACGACAGTCCTCATCATCAAACCTGGAAAAAAAGAGCAAAAATTTCAGATAGCTCAAAAGCTAATTATCGATACCTTACAAATAACAAACTGCAAGAACGTTTACGACATGCATTTCTATTGGATTAAACTCCGGACTTTCCACAGGAGTAGGCCAGTAAACCACTTGTTTTTAGATACTCCAGAGCTAGTTTGCCTGAAATTGAAGTAAACATAATGAAAACAACTTTAAAAGATAAACAAGTTTTATAAGCAAGAGGTCTGGGTTTGAGGTTACTGTAGATAAAAAAATGGTAAAATGAGTTCATGCTGCTATAAAGATCAATACTGTATTAGGTGAATTGTTTTAAAAATATAATACACTTCTTATTAAGAACTCTTAATTTTATGTTTAGGGTCATTGTCTTGTTGAAAGCAATGACCATCAGGGAAGACTCGATCCACAAATGGTTTCAGGGTGTCCCTTAAAATTTTTTCAACATAAAATTCCTTCCGCATTATGCCACTGAAAATCAAAGTAATTGTGGGTCCACCTTTCTAAATACCAGACCATACATGTACTTTATATGGGTGCTTCACGGTGGCCTTCAATTTTGGTAATTCTCCTCGTTTTCTAGAGCATAACCTCCCATGTTTGTCTAACATTTTTGTTGATTCATCAGTGAAGATTACATTGGCAAAGTCGTCTTTACATTCGACACATTTTTGAACAAATTCTAGTCGTGCAATTTCGTTGGGAATACGTATTAGCTGGCAGTACTTGATTCCACTCAATACCCAGCCTAATTTCCGTCTAGGGTATCGAATGGATGTTGTTGTCAACAACAAACCAAATTTTCTAGGATTAATTTTTGTAAATCTAAAAAAAAATTACATGTAAAATGGAACATGAAAATACTTAAACCAAATTTTTTATATGCTACTAATCATCAACAGTTTGGAAAACTGGGAACGAGTTTGGTGTACAGAATGCCTAAATAATTATCCTACCCACAAAAGTACACTTGTCATTTTTTTCCATCGAAATGTCGATGAAGTTCATTACGTCGACATTGAACAATCTTTTTCTACCTGATTTTGGCTTACTCGCAACTGAGCCTGTTGAATTAATTCTATAAATAATTTTCGAAACTGTCTGTCTCGACACAACTATATTCTCAGCAGCGAGAACTCTCACAATGTCAGCGTGTCTTTTATGAAATTTATATAAAGCGGTTATTCTCTGTTTTGCATATAAAGACAGTGGTGGAGCCATATTTCCTGCTTGAGATGTTTTTGCTTTAACCGTCTTATGATGATGGTTAGCCTCACTTTTATGAAATTAATAAATAAAAGAGCGGGACTGATCAAAGTATTTTATTTCCCTATTATCGTTCCGAAATTTTATTCTTTTCAATTTAAAACATTGTATTTATCTTTTTTTGAAAAAAATATAAACGGTTGTTATCTCACATATATCTAATCCTAGCTATTTAAAAGCACTACCAAACTCATCCCCAAGTTCCATTCAACCAGAAATTTAAACACCCCAGTCACTTTCATATATCGGAAACGTGCGCCCCTGAATATTATTTGTATTGCACGTGGAAAGAAAGAAGAATGTGTTTCGAGATCATAAGCTGAGTATTATTTTTGTCTGATTTCCTCTGTAACAGAAGTTTACTTCAATAAATACGAAAGTTAAAATTTTTTTTTATAAAACACATATTTAAAATAAAATAAAAGATAAAGCAGCAGTGTTTGAAACAAAAAAGGAATTTCTCTTTATTCTCATTAACACCTACCATTATGACACATTGAGACGGATTTTGTCACGATAATAGATTCTTGATAGATAGCGACAAATGTTCTTTTAATTGTTTCTTATTATTATAAATGCGGTACATCGCGTATTGAGGGAGTCCGCTCACGTTGCGCACTCGATATGTTAAACAACCTTTTTCCAGTACTGTACCATTATTAAATGTCAAAAAAGCAACGACATTAAGCTTCTGCCAAGAGAACATATTTTATTTTTTGCTTATATTCTAAAAAGTAGCATAATAAATCAAAGTTACAGTGTGTACAATGAAAACAGTAAAGATTGAATTCATTTGTTGTAAGCATTGATGACCTGTGCACAAATCCTTGTGTGCATAAAATCTTCATTCACAAAGCAGTGCTGTTAAGTGTCACCTCATTTAAGTATTGTAGATTGTAGAGTACATGTCAATAACACCCAGACATCAAAATACCATTTTTTTGTTGTCAGTGAGGCTAAACATTACTTTCAGATTTCATTGTGAAACTATCTGATTGGAAAAAAGCAATGTACCACGCACACATTTGTTCCCAATCTCCTAATGACTAATTTTATATTTGTGATTTTTTCAGAGTTTCTCATCTATCGTTGGTCCCAATGGATCTGGAAAGTCCAATGTTATTGATGCAATGTTATTTGTGTTTGGATACAGATCAAAAAAGATCCGCTCAAAGAAAGTTTCATTACTCATCCACAATTCAGAAAATCATCAGAACATAGAAAGCTGTAGTGTCACTGTGTTTTTTCAAAAAATTATAGATCTGGTAAGATGTTGTACATCTTTTAATACTACAATGTGTATTAACGTCTAGTAAACCTATTTAGTCAAAGGTTTGTGAAACATACGACTACAACTTTTTATAAGAACTTCTGTATATTTCATTTCAGCCTTTGTTGGAAAAAAGCTGTGTGCAATGATTTTGCACACATACCAACAAAATATAGCTATATGGGGTAACTTAATGAACAATTAAATCTCCTCTCCGTCATAACAATGAAATTGTCTTTCTGCAAACGTTCAAAGTGGAAAATGTACCAAATTTTATGTTAATGCAAGAAAATTCACTACATAAACTCTAAAAGCATGTGACATTATCCACTCTTTATGTATGATTCTGTTATGAATATGTTAAGACTCTGTCCCCCAAAAAACTTTTTTTTCTGGGTACTCCCTTTCAAATAAGTGCTGAAGTTCTTCTTATATACATGGTTTTTTCGGAAAGCTTTGGAGATGCGCAAAGAAAAGCGCACACTAAGTGTTTGTTTTTCCTTTGGCAATTTGTATGTTAGTGCTGGCATTAGTTCTCTTGAACTACTGATAGTGTGAGATGCAATGTGGAAGCTTTTTTTGCTATTTTCCAAAATTGTGAAAAATACTTAAATAAATTTAAAAAAAATATTTATCCTTTGAAAAAGTACATCATGATGAGAAAAACAAAAAGATGTAGGGACAACTTTATAAAAATCCCATCTTGTAGTTTAACTACAAGGCTTAAAACCTCACCTCACTTCCCTGTCCTTTTGTCTATGTTGCATAACTGTGATATTGAATTTTCGCATTCATCTTTAAACACCAAAAAAAAAATATTGAAAATTTGAATATTTTTGCATTTTACTATTTAAGAAAATGCAACTGTACTCAATTTAATCAAATGATCTCTCAATTTTATAAGAACTGTACCAATTTTTTTGAAGAACTTTTTAATTTAAAAAGCATTAATTGTACAGCAGTGAAAAACTGTGGACAAGGTTTAGTTTTGCGTATTTAGTTTATATTGTATTGATTTTTAGCCTGGGGATGATTTTGAAGTTGTTCCTAATAGTCAATTTCGAGTGTGTCGTGTTGCACGTAAGGATGGCTCATCAGACTACTACATGAATGGCAAGAAGGCTACATTTAAAGAGATTGGAACCATCCTTAGGGCTTGTGGTATTGATCTTGATCATAACAGATTCTTAATCTTGCAGGTGTTATTATTGTTTTTATTTTGCTTTAGAAATTCTTTGTGTTAAAAATATTATGTAAAATTTAGTGTTTGTGCCACTACTGATGATTTAAAATAAAAACAGCAAAGGTTATCAATGCTTTTTTATTTTTTTATTTATATAGAGCCTTCAGTAGAAATATCCACGAATTAAAGTACAACGGGCACGTTTAAGAATAATGTGTACTTTTATGACTGGTTTTGTTCTTTTGAAATACAACAACTGATGTATATAAAAAAAAAATTGGTTACATTGCAATATCAACAACAACTGGATTAATGTCTTTAGGGCGAGGTAGAACAAATTTCAATGATGAAACCTAAAGCAGAATCAGAGCATGATGATGGTATGTTAGAATATTTAGAAGACATTATTGGTACTAACCGTTTCAAGGAGCCAATTGAACAGGCCTATAAAGAAGTAGAAGAGTTAAATGAGAAAAGAGGAGAAAAAGTACGTCAAACTTGTACAAATGGGTAATAAAAAATGATAAATTTCATAAACACTTATATAGTGTACTGGGCATATGGTAAAATTTCTATTTTTTATATTGATGTTTCTTTAGAGTGGGGAGGTGTTTTGTTATTTAAAGGGGTGGATGTGTTTACAGATTTTTGCTGACATTGCGTTTTCTGCATTTTAAGTTGAAATAGTAATAATAATCCAGCACAAAATTTTTGCTTTTAAAAATCAAGGCTTTTATTCTTTCCATGTTGTAAGCATAATTTGTTTTAATAATTCATGTATTCTATTTTCCTGTTGTCTTGTTAGCGTTCTTTGGTTGATGTAATAAAAAAGTTTGAAGGCCTAATACCATTGTGTTCACTGATATAAAATTCAACTTTTAGTTGAATCGTGCAAAAGCAGTTGAGAAAGAAAAAGATGAGTTGGAGGGAGCAAAGAATGAAGCGACAGAGTTTCTTACAATGGAAAACAAAATTATCAAAAAAAATCATATGTTGTACCAAAAATACATGTACGCACACCTTAGTTATTTGTTGCTTCAGAAATGTTTCCAAAGATTATTGTGTGTACTTTGTGTCTTCTAACGATGCTGCATTACTACAGATTAAGATTCTTTTACACTTTTTTTCAACAACAATAACAACAAAAAATTGCCCCAGTGTTATAGATATTTCGAGAAGTGTTTTAAAATAATTTTTCTAACGTAAAATTTAGATTTGACTGCACAGAGATTGAATCAAAATCTACTGAAAAGCGTGATGAAATAAAGAAACAGCTTGATGATTTGCAGGAGCAATTGAAAGTTTTTATAGGTACATAATTTTTTAATTCAATTTCAAAATTAATCTTGTATGTTAAAGACTGTTTCAACAATAAGCATTTTTTAAACATTTCAGATCAAAAGAAAGAAAAAGGAAAAGAATACAAGAAGATAAATAAGTAAGAAAATAACTATGTCAATATGATTTTGCGTCAGACCGCCCCCTCTCATTGGTTTTTTGACCATTATCCCTAAATATGTTTGCCTTGGGGGTCTTTGAAACTGGACTGTTAAGGAGAGTGTAAAGGAAAAAAAT
This sequence comes from Hydractinia symbiolongicarpus, assembly GCF_029227915.1. Taxonomy (NCBI): domain Eukaryota; kingdom Metazoa; phylum Cnidaria; class Hydrozoa; order Anthoathecata; family Hydractiniidae; genus Hydractinia; species Hydractinia symbiolongicarpus. The sequence goes on along the minus strand of NC_079877.1, from coordinate 11,469,527 downwards.
GATTTTTTTTCGTGAAATCAGGGCAAAATACACTAAACTTTTTAATTATGAATTTTTTTTTGAAAAATTCTATCTGGATCTCTGTTTATTTTGTTTGTTTATGTTTACTCACTAATAACGCTGTGATGATCTTTGTGACACTCTTTCTGTGTTTCCTTTACACTCGCCTTAATGGTTATTTTTCCATGAAACTAACAAATCTGGATTTGAGTCTATATAGTGGGACTGATTATTGCTTTGCTTTACCTGATTTCCCCCTATTTAAAGGCTGAAATTTTTTAACCTTATTTTAGGGTGATTGTGGTTGTCCTTTTTAACAAAAGTTAAAATTAACCAATGGGGGTGGGAAAAGGAATGACCACTCCTATTTCTATTACGTTTAAAAAACGTAAAAATCATGTTGCTAAAAATATTAAAAATAACATATATATTATACCACTTGCTTTTACAAGACTAATTTGAACTTAGTCTTGATGTTTTTAAATTTAGCAAAAATTGAAGCTCTTGTTTGTGACCTGCCTCTTGACCTTTGTTATACTACATGGTGACCACAGCCGTGGAAAGTCCTTGAAAAATTAACTTGTCCTAGATATTCTTGGCATTTTGACAAAAAATTGTTAATGTCCTGGAATTGTCCTGGAAAATAACCATGTTAAGAAAAATGTTTACAATTTCAAATATTAAATCTTTTTACAAACATTACAGAAAGGATTGTCTCAAATAGTAGTTAAAAGTTTAAACATCTTAGCTAAAGGCTTCTTAAACTTCTTTTTCTTTACATCATCAAGCATTATTTTTATTTGATTTTTCATGGACTTCCCATAATAATGATTGAGATGTCATAACGCTAGTTAAGATTCGATTTTTTTTTCTATTGAATAAAGGCTTTTCTTTTATTCCTATGTCTTAGAAAATTAGCATCATAGTGTTAAAATTTGTTGAGATTAATGAAAGGTCCCGAAAATCTTTTTCATGTGCATGTGCCTGAAAATGAAGTCTGCAACAATTTTGTTTCCATAATTTTTATTTTAATAATCATAATAGTTGAAAGTACAATTCCATATGATCAGAAGTTTTTTTACAAGAACAAAATGACAAAAAAATACTTTAAGTACAATATGTTCTACCTTATGGTTATCTAGTTTTACAGCTACAGCTAGTAATACTAGATGACCATAAGGTATATTTTCCAATGATTTATTTTCAAAGAGAATAATAAAATGCGAATTCCACAAAATCGAATTACCTGTAAACACTAATCCTCCAGATACTAAGGAGATATTTTCTTGGGTTTTACAAGGAAAGTAAATTAGCAGTGAAAAACTCTAAGTTCATCACATAAAGAAAATTTATAGACTTAGGTGAGGTAAAGTTAGTCCACCTATACACTTTAGTCTCTGTAACTTCATTCCTGAGAATGAATTGAGAATGAATACCCAGAATGAGAATTTTTGCCGTTGTTGCTTGAAGATAACATAGGATGAAAACTAATGAACACAACCTAGGAAAACATGACTTAGTGTCAACGATCACTGATTATTTCAGTGTATATTTTTTTCAGATGTCATCCTCAAGGGACTACATGATTTTTTATGTTTCCTAGAAACTGTTGACGCTTCGAGACAATCTGAGGGCACTGTTACTTCCCCTTTATCCTCTTTGTATTACCACTCTGAATCTTTTAAAAACAATATTTTGGTTCTCCTGATTTAAAGAATTTCAGATTTAATTATGCTGCATGAATTATGATGTCATATTCAAGATAAAGAAAATTTTGATATTTTCTGTCATCATTTTCTGTCTTTTATTTTCCAAGAAGCCTACATATCTTGTTTTGAATGCAAGTTATGTTTAAGAAAATTTTACAGCTAGTTTACTACTGTTTTTGTTGTTTTTTGCTCTGCTCAGGTTATTTGATCAACTTGTGGAAGAAGCTGAGGAGAAGAAAAAAGCGTTTGCTGAATTCGAAAAATACGATTTAAAAATTCGAGAGGTATTTGAACAATTTGACTATTTAAGAAGTATTACCAGATTTGTTTACAACAAATTGTATAAGTTAATAACGAGAGCAATAATATAGTAGAAAAAAACTCTAAACGGAAGGTATTTTGGTACAAAATTCACCTGTGCAGTATTAAAAAAATATTTTATTGATTTTATTTCTTATTTTGTTTATGTTTAGGAACTTAAACACAGAAAACAAAATAAAAAGAAACTAGACAAAAGTTTGGAAGCTGAAAAGAAAAAGGTATTTCCTTTATGTTGCTCTCAACGAAACTGTTAGCTGCTTGGAGATTATTAATTTAAGAACGTTATAGTGTACTATCGCTTTTATAGTTCGAAGAGTTAAAAAATGTACCAGAGAAAAGTCAAGCTGAAATAGAGCAATGTACACAATCTTTGGAACAACTAGAGGTAAGCAACACACTAAAATTAAATAAACAACTATTAAGACAACATTTTGATGCATCATATATTTCAGTTTGCTCTTTTAATCTTTTCTCTTTATCTGATTTTTACAAAATGGGTACCCGTTCTTTGTTATAATAGCATGTGTTTTCTAGAAACAAAAAGAAAGTGAAGAACAGAAATTAAACGAGATTATGGCTGGTAAGAATTTATATAGGTTTCTCTAATTCAATCTCTAAAATTAATGATACCCGTATCTTGTCAGTCTATGTGCAAAATGGTACCACAAGTCACAGTAGTGAAGTAGCAGTAGGCAATATGAGGCTAGGAATATGAACCACAGGTAAACCTGTGGATTTTATCACAGGCTGACACGGTTGGTACGTCTGGCTAAATTGTCTGGAAATGAAGTTATGTCTGGAAAAGTCAGGAAAGTCCGGAAACTCGCTGGTATTTTGACTGTTTTACAGCTTTTGTCTGAAAACTATCTGGAAAATTTTATTCTCGTTATTTCTGTTTTTAAAAGTGATGGGTTGTTTGAGTTATTTCTTTCACATTACATTTCATCAATATAATTTTAATTAACTATATAATGTGTAGAGTAAAAACAGACTTATTTCAATAAACCTGGCTCAATGAGAAGGAATTTGATATCAAATACTGGGTCTTTAAAGGTAGTACTTCAACTTCTTACAGATGCAAAGTGTGTAAAGGAAGCAAAGACAAGACTCTAGGGGAAGCAGGTATTGGCGCTTTGAAGAAACATGCCGAGGGCCAAGCCCATGTGAAGAATATTGAGTTATACAAAAAGACATTGAATTTCTTTGTACCTCGAAGTAATACAGCCAAATCTAACGATGCAATAAATCAGGACACTCAAAATGCTGATCTTGTTGATATTAGTGATAATGTGCAAAGGAGGGCTTGTGTGCGTCAAAACGATCTAGCTCAAAGAGTTACAAAAACACCAAGTGTTAATGACCCACTGACCGTTGCAAAGCTTCACTTTATTTCATTTGTTGCTGGGTTGTTGCAGCCATTTCTCAAATTCTTCCAGGGAGATGGACCTTTGATTCCATTCTTTTGCAACAACATTAGATCTGTTTATATTTCATTGCTCGAATTAATTGTCCAAGAAAAAGCACTGGAGAATGTTAATTCATATGATTTTGTAAAACTCATAATGATGATAATGATGATCACCTACTTTCAGTAAAACGCATTAATGTTGGCTTTGCTGCAGAAAGTGAAATTGAAAGGCTTCTACGAACAAAAAAAGTTTCACCAGAACAAGTCAAAACTATGCAAAGTGAGGCTCTATAGTTTATAAAGACAGTTGTCAGTAAAATGTCTGAGCGAAACCCAATGGCAACAGTTATATTGCGAAGTGCTGAGGCTTTTGACCCAAAATTTGTAGTAGCTGCTGAAGAAAAGGACGTGTTAAAACGAAAATTAAAGCACCTAAATCAAAAACTTGTTAGCTTAGAGTCCAAGACTGGAATGAAGCCCTAACAGAGTACACAAAATGTCTGCAAACTGAGGTGACACAAGCAAAGGAAAAATTATTTCTTTCAAAAGAGGGGAATTAAGATTAGAGGGTTTTTATTTTAAAGAACTGAAGATAGATGCCAATTATTGTTCCTTTGCTGTGATCCTAAAAGTTATATTTTGTATTAGCCATGGACAAGCCATTGTGGAAAGAGGTTTCAAGGACAACAATGTTATGCTGAAAGACAACATGGGGGAGGAAACTATTATTTCTAGGAGATTTATTAAGAACTATCTTTGTGTTAATGGAGTCGAGCCATATCCATATTAATAAAAAGCTTCATAAATCTGTCAAGTGTGCTAGACAAACATATGAAATTCGTCTGAAGGAGCAAAAAAGGGCAGCAGAAGAAGAGCAAAAGGGCGAAGAGCTTGTCCAAACAAATAATGAATTAGATGCTATTACTACTCAATGTCCCATTTTCAAAGAAACTATAAAGAAATTAGACCTCGCTTTTATTGACATGATGAAGAAAGCTGAAGAGAAGAAAATGATGCACTTTGTCATTGAAGGAAATGCGTTAAAAAGAAAAAGCGAGGAGAAAGTAAAGCAGCTTTCTGTATTTGGTGGATGAGCTCCAAGTCAAGAAAAGAAAGTTGGTTTGAAGAGAGTTTGGTTCACTAGACACTTCAATAGACACTCGAGATCTGTATATACTTTTGTTTTCTTAAAAAAAAACTTCTTCTCTAGTTTTTATGTTTCCTTCTGTTTTTAACCATTAATAATTTTAAGGTGTGATGTTAATTATGCAGCTTAAAAACACGCAATGAAAAAAATTGAATCTTCTTGGTTAATAGTGGTGTTTTAATCATATGTTTTTTTAACAGTATTGTTTGTCCAGAAAATTATTCTCCTTTGAACTAGTGTGTCTGGTAAAATTATAACCTTTTTGTGTTGAGATTCTGGAAAAATAGTATCAATTCTGAAGTATTGTCTGGTAATTTCATTGTCTAAGGTCTGTACCAACCCTGTGACAACTAGCACAGTATAATACTGATGCGTATTAAACAGTAAAAGAATGCTTGTATAAACGGCCTTTAAGGGTTAAAGTTCAGTTGCCGCCTTAAAATATGCCATAGTTGCAGCTAACTGCTAAAATGTTTCAAAAAATACCTCTGAAAATTTTTTTCTCTAGCTGTATTGTTGTAATACTCTCATTGAAATGAATTAAAAAAATATATTTGGAATAACAAAAACATTAGTTTGTAACTCTAGATTAAGATCTTATATATCCCCAAATCTACAAATTTGGGTAAATTAGCCAGTTTCCGAGTATAAGATGACAACAAACAAATTCAAACCATTATTGACTGCAAACTTTATGCAGACAGAACATCAATAGGACATTGCTCGTGTGAAATCACTAAAAACATGTCTGATGTCTGATGACTAATGCATGGTAATAGATTAATATTAAAACAGTTGGTGACATCAATTTCAGGATTAAAGCATGAAACAGAGGGAATGCAACAGGAAAAAGAAGTTAGTACAAATTTGTTTTTTAAAATTCTGTTATCAAAGTCCCTTCGAACTTCACTGTGATGAGAAACAAAAGACAAGTTACAAAAAATGAATAAGCCCTGTAAAATATTTTTTCAAATTTTTTTTTTATTAAATGTGTAACACATAGTTTTTATAATGAGTGGCGTCACTTTAGCTAGAGTGATTTTACTAACTTTTTTAGATAATATTTTGTTTTTGTATGCGCAGATGATTAGGTTATAATATCAGCTGCCATTTTGTTTAACTAACCGCTGAGCTAGGCAAACAATTACCCTTTCCTCCTCATTTTTTCCCATATCTTTTAGCACTAGATTGTTTTTAATTAAAAGTATGAATTATTATTTACTCTTAGAAATTTTGTTTACAATTTTTCCATGTAGCTAATGTTTTCAGTACATTTCTCACACTGCTCTGCAAGTAAGTTTATGCCCTCCAATATTGCTTGTAAATTGTTCATAACATGGTCTTCAAAAGCATTTTACTTAAAACAAAAATAAACGAGTTTAATTACATTTCTAATTATTCCTATGACCTATGTTCAAGCATTTTGCTAAGAAAATTCAGGTTCATGTCAAAAAAAAAACATGTTATAAAGAAAACAACAGTCTAGTACAGTTGTTCCACGGTTTCTTGTTTAGTACTGTTTTTAAGACGCCATATTTGGGAACTGTTTCTTTTATTTTCTGAAATTTTTGTTCTTCTTTAACAAATTACTCCTCTAAATTACACCTTTACTTTTAAAAATGAATAACAACCATAAAATTTTATTGCAATGAAAAATAGGGTAAGTGGTGGCTACGAAATATTTTTTTTTATCAGGCACATTTTGAATTCCATAATTTTCTCTTGTATTCTTTCTCAGTTATATTTACGTATCTATTATTTGTTTTTACCCAGTTCTATAATTCACAAATGAAACACATATAAATTGCATGAATTTGTGGGTTCCACCTTTAACTTACTTTTGTTATCATAACTTCCACTAATTAATTTGGGCTCAAACGTGCAAATTAATGCTCTTTTTTTAAAATCAGTCAGAAAGGTACCATGCAAAATGTTGCTATTATGAATTTTCGATAGATTTTTGTCTAATTCTGTTTTAGGTCAAAGAACACGAATTAATGGAAAAGCAAAAAAATGTTAATGAGGCCAAATCTAAGGTACCTGACTACATTCATTCGTTTCAAGGATAAGGATAGTGTTTAAATAATGTACATTAACTGTATTAACAAGCACAGAAAAATGGGAAAAAATATCTGTACAATTTTCTGATAAATTTTATGTATGTATTTCTTTTACTATTATAGCTTGATGTAGCGTCTAGTGAGTTGGAAATCTACTTGAGTGAATTTAAAAAGTTGCAAGAGCAGTTTGAGAAGGCCAAAGATAATGCAGAGAAAGCGAAAGAAGTGAGAGAAGAAAAAGAGAAGTAAGATTATTGTATGAGGGTTCTAGATTGGGTTTTTTTTGTAACAGGCCAGATACAGTGTCAGTCTTGTCAATGAATGTCGTAATAACCTGTTTAACACAAAAACCATGTATATATGTCACAACAAAGAATAGGTGATTTTATATTTTCTTTGTTGTGACATACATTTTTTCCACCATCAAATTACCAATGTTGTGTAGTGTTTTTGATTGTCCCCTTAAAAAAATGAGTTTTTTTTAGGCAATTTGTGTCCTTTCAAGAAGATTTACCAGTACTTAATAAAGAATTATCTGAAGCAAAAAAGGAACTTGAAGTAGTTACCGAAGAAGAATCACAGATCTCAGGAAAGGTAGAAACACAGTTTTGTTATGCTTGTTTATTCACCCAAAATTGTATATTCACGACCAAATTAGTTTGGGCGATTGTCAAAATAACTTCACCCCTTCTTTTTTCAAGGTCAAAGTAAATCGTTTAAAAGTTGAAGAAACAAGGAGCTCAATGCAGGCATCTCAATCCAGGTATCATCTAATAAACGAATAAAATTTTCCTTTAATTGGCAATATGGTTAGTTAAATATTGTGTGTAGTTTTACCCAAAAAGTTTGATGTAACTAAAATGTGTATTTTTTATTAATCTTTAAAGTAACCTACCTTAAGTTTACTCCTATTATGTTTCATCACATATCAAGTTCATGTGTAGCCTTTTGCGTGTTAGCTTGCCTGCCTGACAAGCTTCACCATATGAGCAAAAAATTACGTTGTAGAAATATGTGAGATTCTTGTTTACCTTTAAGATATGGTCCTTGCACTTACACCTGAACATAGCTTGTTGTTGTGTTGCTTTTACAAAATCTTTAAGTATACTTTCTGCATTTAATTGAAAAAATTAGGCTGAAGAGGTTTTCCAGACTTTTGTTGAACTTCTTTTGATACTACTGTTTACTGGAAGTGTACAATATCATTTTAGAGGTGCAGTAATTGAAGCACTAATGAAAGAGAAAAAGAATGGACGTTTGAAAGGAATATATGGAAGATTGGTAAGTGTGTTTTAGTGTTGTTTTTGGTTTGTTGTCGCTGTTGATAATTAATATTGTTATTGTTTTTTGTTGTTGTTGGTTGTTCAGTGTTTTTTGCTCAACTGTAACTGTTTTCATCTTGTTGTTCTACTAACGGTGACTAAAAAATAGATATTTCTTGCATCCCTAACATAAAGTATTTATAAAAAAAAAGAAAATGTTTTGGCGAAGTATCTCAGTGTATTGTTTCTGTAAAAGAACCAAGCAGTGCTTTTGTAGCTATTTTAATTTTTAACAAAATACAACTATTAATATAGCAGAATAATTTTAATCAGATTAAAAAATGTTGTTTGTTGTCCGTTTGTTCATTTGATTGGTTGATTGATTGATTGATTGATTGTCAACAAATTCCAGGGTGATCTTGGTGGTATCGACAACAAGTATGACATAGCCATCAGTACATCATGTGGAGCGCTCGATTTTATTGTTGTTGATAATATGGAAACTGCACAAAAAGGTGTTGAATTTTTGAGGAAAAATAATATTGGATCTACAACTTTCATTGCACTTGATAAGGTATACTTTTTTAAAAAACAAGATCTTATTCTATAAAGTTAAAATCAGTGTATAACTTGACAGTTAGGATTTTGAAACTGAAATTAAAGGAAATAAAAATGAAATAAAATAATACATATTTTTTAGTTTTTAACAATTCAGAGTACTTTTAATAATTTCTGGTTTAGTTAAAGTCAGTTCAAAGTGGATATGTGTTTTTCAGTTTTTTAAACTGGTTATACATTACTTAGCTTCAAAATTGAAAGTCAGAGAGAAAAAATGAAATTTATGTATGGTTTTCATATCTTTTAGTGGTTAAATCCTTTTTGTAGAAGAATGTATATAATTGCAAACGAGTCACAATTTTTTTGCCTTTTAATTGAGCCAGAAATGTGTTTTCTTCTTTCATGGGAATGTTGTATTAATTTGTATTAAATGGTATTAAGTTATATTTTTTGGTGGGCATAAGCATCCTAAAAAACAACAATTGCTTAAAAACTTAAAGATATAACGGAGTGCCTGAAAAGGGTTAATAACAAATTTGCTATGTTGCTATTAGGTCGCTCACTGGAAGCAAAAAGCCAACTCAAAAATTAAGACGTAGGTTTCTTTTTTATCACTGTTGTGTTTGGTTAAAGTTTATGTATTTTGTTTCTTTTTAATAAAACAGATGTTTAACTTTTTTTATTTTAGTCCAGAAAATGTAAAGCGCTTGTATGATCTTGTTCAAATGAAAGACGAGGCTGTAAAAACTGCATTTTATTTTGCCATGAAAGATACTCTAGTTGCTGATACCTTGGATCAAGCTACAAGAATTGCTTACCCCAAGGTATGTGGGGTGGTTTGAGTCTCGCTAAGAGGGATCTTGAAAGTATTTTGATAGAAAACTGAGTTTAGTGAATGGGAAACGAAACAAAGAATGAGAAAAGCTTTAACAAACACATTTTGCAAATTAAATTTTAAGATCTGATAAAAAGAAATTACCTAATAAAAAAAATCGAATAAAATTTGCTTTGATTTAGTAATATGTGTATTGTATATAAAAAACATAGTTATATAAATGTTTATCCTTATGAAGGAGCCTAAAGCCCAAAGATGGAGAGTGGTCACTCTGAAAGGAGAACTAATTGAAATGTCAGGTACGTTTTTCAGGGGAAAGGAAAAATTTTCTCTTTTATGAAGCTTTCCCTAAAATTTTAGTTTCCAAACTAAATATATTATTCCAAATTGCAAAAATGGCCTTAGCAATGCTATTACTAAATGCAGTAATTAATTTGTAATAGTCTTTTTGAGAAAGTGTGACTTTCTAATATTTTAAAGTTACTTTTCTATTGTTTAGGTACAATGAGTGGTGGTGGTACTAAACCATCGAAAGGTCGAATGGGGTGTCGGGTTACAGAAACTGTCGACCCAAAAACTGTTGAGAAACTTCAACGAGATTTGAATGTGGACCTTGAGAAGTTAGAGGTAGAATTATGTTTAGAAAACTATTTGTCTGTGCATATATAGATAAATATCATTTGGCAATACCCTTTGCATTTTTAAACAATATAAGAGAAACTTTCACTTGTTTGTTGTTGTTTAAAATATGTAAGAAGCGTAGCATACCAACAATTAAGTCCTCCAGACGAGATAAGAATTCTATTTATATAATTGTGGAGAATCGAGATTTATAAGAATTAACAGGAAACACGCTTTTATTTTCCGTTATTACCATTTACGTTGCCCGATGATGGGAAAAGGATCTCCACAAACTTGGCCTACGGTACTCTCGTGTTGAAGAAATGATAAACCCCTAAGAAAAATGGTAACTTGAGATCAGGTTTTTTAAAGCGAATATTTCTTACCATGACTGAAAAACCTTTCAATTAATACCAGAGTGAGTATTAGATCATATGACAATTTATTTTACGTAGGTTTATTAACAACGTTAGCCCTAACACTAACGCAAGTGGTTTAGTTAATCCCTGCTTTATTTAGACTCTTCGTCAAAGAAAATCCAACTTGGAAGACACTGTTCAAAATTTAACCAAACAACTTCAAAATGCAGAACATCAATTGAAAAAGCTTAAAATGGAGATTGAGGTAATGTATGTTAAGCAATCCTGCAGATGAGAAAAAACTGTGCTGGCAACGCACTAGTTCTGCATTCTAGCGTTCACACATCATCCCATAATCCACATAGGACTCGTGAAAATCTGAAATGTTAGAAAACGTTTTATTTTAAACGTAAATAAGTATAATATAAAATTCCATTAACCAAATTAATTTCGAATTTTTGACATCAATTTTGTCACTTTGAAAAAGGATCTTTGTGATTGCAATCTTCATCTTTGCTTAATCACTAAATTATCAAAAAGACATGTTATTAAGTAATTTTAGTCCAACACATTGTTTTATATATCTTTCATCATTTTCAAATTTTTTTTATACTAGCCAGCACGTTTTTATTACATCGAGTCTAGGTTTAAATTATGGTTGATATTTCTTATTTTAGTCCTTGTCTGTACAAGAAAAAGAACAGAAGGAAAGGGTAAAAGTATTAAGTAATCAAGTCAAAAATTCAACTCCTGATCCTAATCATGAAAAGAAACTGCGGAAAGAAATTGATGGTTATGAGAAAAGTATGTAACTAATGTAAAGCTTTCATTTGTAGTAAAAAAAATAATTATTTGAGCAACGATGTTGCTGAAGCCTTGTGCACTATCTGTGTAGATCGTCTACGCATTCACACGATAATTTTGTTTTAAATTCAGTTATTCCACAGCAAAAAAAATTAAAATATTTTTTTTTATAGCTTATAAAAAGGCTGCTGATGCTGCTGGAAAAATAGAGAAAGAAGTGCAGAGGTGGTTATTTTGACATGTTTTTTAATTACTGCATATCCAATTATTTTTTTTTAAAAAAATCTTTAGACATGATTTAACTTGATTACTTACGATCCATACTATTTTTTTCTTAGTTTGCACAATAAAATTATGGAGATTGGAAAATCTAAGCTGGGTGGCCAGCAGGTAAATAATGTTTACGTTGCAAATATATTCTTTAAGGAAGTGTGGCCAGGTATAGGTTAACGACAAATGCAATTTTACATAATTTCATGTCTTAAATTTGCGATACGCGTGTTTGCATTCATATTTTATAACTATTTATTTCTGCTAATTAATTTTTTTTATTTATTTCTGTTAATTCTTTTTCAGGCCAAAGTGGATTCAGTGAATAAAATCATCGACGAAGTTACTCAAAGGAAAACGAAAGCTTCGGTTGCTCTTAAAACAGCAGACAGGTTTGTTTTGATTTATCCTGTTTTGTTAACGCAAAACAGATTCTAAATACTGTTATAAAAATTCTTGCTTTTTGTGTCAAGAAGACCACAGTCATTTTAAAGATTCGTCTATTGTGTCTTTGTAAATCCTTGTTGTGAAATTCGTTTAAATATATTTTATACAAGATACTGTAAAAGTTTAGCAATATTTGCAATAAAACTGTGGAATAATTATGCTGTTTTTAGAAACATAAAAAAAGCCGAGGAGAAGGTAAAAAGTATTGAGAAGGATGTCGAAGAAAACACTGCTGCTATTAAAAATATCGAAGAGGTAATATTTGCTTAATGCAAAAATTTTAAATTCGAATCGCTTGTGAATTAATTTGTTAAAGTAACTGTAGTATTAAGGTTACTGTAAAGGAAAAAACTCACTTTATGAGTAGTCTCAGAATATTTTTTTTTTGTTTGTTTGTTTCTGGATGCTTGATGAAAGAATTATTTGATGGTGTTATTTTCGTGATAATGTAATTTTCCAAAAAGAAAATATGATGAAATAAACACACACCATTTTTTTTACCGAACGTTTTATAATGGCTTCTTTTTCCGAGCGCGTGGACGCAGACTTCTCGCTTTTGTATCGTTATATTCAGCATAAATTAAATTCAAAAAGGTTCCCGGGGTTTTTTTTCTAATAACGTCGTTATGAAATTATTTGTAGTTATATATAATCATTCAAAACAATGCGTATTTTTTTCTTTCTGTCGTCATAATTCGCTAATCAGTAATTTATACAAAAAATCCGGGAACATTTTGTGCATAATTTATTCAGCTTTCCATTACCGAAAATTTCAATGAGCCAATAGGAAGCTTTCGGAAAAAGAGACCAAAAACGTAAATGCATGTATGAGAAAATTTACTAACGAGATATTTGTTTTTAAAGATTTTCGTAGGTGTTATGAAAATGATTGAACTGACTAAGCAGAAAGATGTGAACTTTTTCTTTATGGTGAATATGCGTGCACACGTTCAGAATTATTAATAGACAGAAGTCAGGGTTACAAGAGACAGCTCATATGCATACTCCTTAACTTAGATTTTTTTAATGACTTTTTATGCGATGGTAAAGTAAACTATCTAAAAAATATTATGCATATATACGGGATATGGATATCATGCATAATGTTTACAAAAACTATGCTCAACTCATTTTTCACATATTTTCTCGAAGGTGTGAAGGATATAACACCTCTGAAAAGGCTTTTTTCACAAAAAATGAATGTTCCAAATAATTTCATGGGATATAAAATATATCATTCAAAAGAGAATTTTTTTTCTATATGTCATGAATTTTTTGCAAAAAACCTAAAAAATAATTTGTTTCCTTTACAGTAACCTTAATTTTAAAATGTTTGTTCGAGTAAAACCCTGCCTGGGTACAAAAAATCTTTGAATCAAATGTAATTTAAACATAGATCTGTTTGTTTTCCTTGTAAAAAGCTTAAAAACAAAACCCTTTACACCTTTTCCTACAGACTGACAACCTAGTGATACGCTAAGTTTGTTGTTTTATAGGTGGAGTTGAAAAAGTTAGAAGATGATGCAACAACAGTTTTAAACGAAGCACAAGAGGGACAGGTTTGTAATAAATTTAAATAATTTTTACTTACTCCTGGTAACATACTCCGTAAATTAAATTCCTGGGAGTTCAAAAATGGGAAAATTTCTATTTAGTCATGTGGGGGTAGCGACTGTTTTTTGTTTTTGTCAAACAGATCACTCCTGAAAAATGTCATTGCAAGGTACACTTTTTGCTCTACTGAATTCTGCCACAAAAATTAATGAAGAAATGCTAATCAGTTGTTTTCTTTTCGTAAAGTTTCTAACAAAATAAGCAATTTGTTCTAGCTCTGAAAGTTTTTTTAAATTTTGTATAATCTAGTGCTAAGTTTATTGCAAAGCATTTTCTTATTCTCACAATAAAATGTAGTGTGCTATATTTTCTTAACAGTAAGAAATTCACGTGTTAACAAAAGTTTTTATTTTAGGAAAAAATGAAAGAGATGCAACTAAAACTTGAGGAAGTTAAGACAGCCTTCGAAGCTACTGATAAGGACGAAGCTGATCTTCGCAGCAAAGAGATAGATATCAAACACGAACATCAAAAGTATGAAACCACAGTAAAGGAGAACCATAACAAAATCATACATTGGCAAAATAAGGTTGGCAACTGTTTCTTGAAAGTCTTAAAAATTAACCTGAAAATGATTGCCAACACCGAACCTTTACGCAGGTCTCCCTTTCACGTTTAACTAGACCTGACATTGTAAATCTTTAGTCACATTTTTGAGTCTGTCTACATTACAGTGCCGATTGCGAGTAACTAACTAAACACGAGTATACCAGTACGGGCACAATAAATGTCGAGTACAGTGCAAGACAAGTACGAGTAATCGGAGAGTATACTACTTCATACCCTTCAGTATAGCTTTTTGCGCATGCGAGTACAATAAGTGAATGATTGGTACGTCATCCAGCCTAATAATCGTGGACCACAGATTTAGGTGCTTAAAAGAAGGATTAACTTGAAGTAGATTGCGTATTACGCTGCTTCTCTTATTCTAACTCGCAGCCATTTTTAAATTGCATTTTACTGTACTTGACTTTTTTATTTCAGTTAACTGGTTTAGCTCTTCATAATGTCCCCAAATCAGCAAGTGAAAGCTCGAGCGAAGCTGAAACGCTGATCGCTCTCACTCCTGAAGAAATACAGGAATTGGATGATACTGCAATTGCGGTAAGTGTGAACACGTGGCTTATTTTAATAATAGCATCATTTTTTAAACACAATTTCCCATCCACTAATATTATTGTTTCGACATCTAAATAGTGCTGGGTGGCCATAAGTCATGGAAGTTATAAAGGACATTCAAATTCATCGACCTTGTTTAAGCTAAAAATGTCTTAGAAGACGCCTTTTTTTTAACAAAGCCATGTAATCGTTTTTAGAATATGGAACTTCTTTTTACATTTTATATCTCTTGGACTTGCATAGTATTTCATCCAATGATCATAACTTTGAAAAAAAATATCGTTGCATCCCGTGGTCATTGAATTTTTCGTAGATTTCATGGAAAATTGATGGATTTAAAAAACGTTTTTTTTTTAGTATGAAATTACTGTCCTTACGGAAAAGCTCGCAGAGATGCAACCCAACATGGCTGCCATCACGGAATATTTTAAAAAAGTAAGTTCTGTAAAACGTGCACAGTTTTGTTTGTAACGTGTATAATCTATTTTATTTCTAACATAGGAAGAAGCGTATCTATCTCGTGTGAAAGAATTAGAAGAGGTCACGACTGAACGCGATGATAAACGAAAAGAGCACGATAGTCTACGTAAGCAACGATTAGACGAGTTTATGGCAGGGTTTAGCATCATCACCACCAAGTTAAAAGAAATGTACCAGGTTAGTATCTACGTGAAATTTTGGGAACCTCTGATTTGCTGAACACGTTCCTCGTTTTCTAAAGAGTATTAATTATCCGCGGCTTTTATATAATTCGGAGCAACTGTCCTTAAATACGCATGAAATTGCTTTAGATCTTCTCAATTATAAAAACGTGTTTTTAGTCAGTAAAGTTAAAATTACTTTTTGGCTTTGGACTTTTCGTTTTGTTATAAATTTTATTTTTTAATGAATTCTAAAATTATACGTTTTTTAATATAAGAAACTACTATAAAAGATTAGTCGCCTTCCAAACAAGTAAGAAACTTTTTTTGCGCTCCTCCCATCAATCAATTGAATCATAATAGAAAATTAAACAAATGTTGACCGTCTGTGGTCGTTCTGCCAAACTTTATAATTGTTGTCTCGTTCTAGATGATAACGTTAGGAGGTGATGCCGAATTAGAACTGGTGGATAGTTTAGATCCGTTCTCTGAAGGAATTGTCTTCAGGTATGTTAATTTTTTGACATGCTTTTTTCGCATAAAATGTGCAAAAAACTTCTAAATTTATATTCGTGCATGGAAAAAAGGACAATATCATCAAGATAAAGGCACTAACGAATCCTTACGAATCCCTTTCTTTGAATATTTATTCTTTACATTCAGTGTCAGACCACCAAAGAAAAGTTGGAAAAACATTTCAAATTTATCGGGTGGAGAAAAGACTTTAAGTTCGCTTGCTTTGGTATGTATAACTTTTTAAAGTGTTTCAGTGACTGTTTGATTTATTTGAGTTAAAGCAGCCGTTTAAATTTCGTGCTTTATTAAATAATGTCTTGAGCAATAATTTGACCAATTAAGTTTCTTGCTTGCTCTTGTTCGCCAATCAAATTTCTTATTTTGTTCGCCATTTCAGGTGTTCGCTCTCCATCACTTCAAACCAACACCACTTTATGTTATGGACGAGATAGACGCTGCACTTGACTTCAAAAACGTGTCTATTGTAGCTAATTACATCAAGGTACGGCATAATTAATACTTAATTAATAATTAGCCATTCTCTATCGTTGTGTGTTAGATAGTGTTGATGTTAGCTCATGTGGGAAATTTAAATTCGGAAACGGTAAAAATTATAGTTATTTGGCAAATCTGCTTTGAGAAATTTAGTTTTGGCGAAAATTTTTGTTTTACAGTGAAGTAACCTTGCCATTACTCCTAAGTTGAAGCTTCAGTCGTTTAACCAGAATAAATGAAATTAAAATACTGCGACGATTTTCTAAATTCTCAAATATGTTTTGTCAGGAGACCTAAATATATTGGAAAAATTTGGTGTTTTTATAAAAGGTCAGGAATTTTGGATTTAGAGGGCTAATTATAACTATTTTCATTTTCTAAAATATTGGCGAAGATTAAATTTAAGTATTGTTTTAAAAGAATTAGAATTATTAATTTAAAAGTAATCTGTTCTATCAATATGTTTGTTATTAAAATTCCCATTTTAAGGAAATCCAAGGTTTCAATAGCATGTAATTCCCGTCAAAAATTGCTGAAAGAGTGAAAATATGTGAGGAGCTGTAGTCAAAACTTGTCAGAAAAATAACGAGTTGATATCGAGTGGTCAACCGCTTAAAGTTTGATCTCTTGCATAAATTAAACATGTATGTTTTATACACCATAGGAACGAACAAAAAACGCACAATTCATCATCATCAGCTTGCGAAACAACATGTTCGAGCTAGCTGATCGCTTGGTCGGTATTTACAAAACCGATAATTGCACGAAGAGCGTGGTAGTTAATCCGGCATTGATTTGTATTTGAAGTTCATCAATAATTAATATTGTATATATATCTAATCACAACAATAATGGTGGCGTAGCTGCGGTGTACGTGGTAACACCGATACCTTGTAACAAACATAAACTTCCTATAAAAATGTATATCTGTTAAGATATTTTTTATATAATTTCTGCGCGTATTCAGTACGCGCAAATTTAAATAAGGGTGAGAAAGAGAAAATAACATGTAGACCGCAGAGTTATATCGCACAATAACACTTCTAATTTCTACTTCTTCTTTTTTTTTTCTTATACAAAATGCGCTACTTTTGTTATATCATAGTCATATAAGAAAAAAGATTGATAAGAAACAATGATCTATTGTTCTCGTGTCTTTATGGGCGAGAGATACAGGCGCCCAAACCTCCGATCTTGCACAGAAGTTCAAAATAGCGCTTCTTGCTTGGTATTTGGGTTATTTGTTGCAATTTTTACTATGCCTGGCGAAAATTGTGCTATATTTGGATGCCCTACATCACGGAGAAACAAAAAACTCAGTATTTTTAAAGTTCCAGTACCCAATACTGATGTAAACAAGAAATGGGGGAAGGAACGTATTAGCATTGTTACGAAAGATAAGGTCATTGATGATCAGCTGAAAAAACGCATCGCAACATTTAAATCAAAAATATGTGAACGACATTTTTCTTCAGAACAAATCTGGGTTTATTCAAAACGCAAAAGCTTGAAAGAAGGAGAGCTACCTCATCTCAATCTTCTAGAAAAAAGTATTGTTCAAACCACTTCAAAAGCTCCTCGATCCAGCACTTCAATTCAAAAACGGGAAGATTTAATATATCTGTCACCGCCTCCTTCTCCAACCACTACAGTAGACGTCCGTTAATTCGAACACGCAAGGGACTAAATTTTTTGTTCGAATTAACGAATGTTCGGATTATCGGAAGTTCAGAAAAAACAAGAATTTTAAGCAAGGCCTCCAAATTCCATGTAAACTTCGTTTTATTAAAAATGCCAATTTAATTGATAAATTGAAGGAAATTTTGTCACCATTGATGCAATAAAAATGAAAACGTTTTTTTATTTTCCCATAAGATTTTATTTGTCGATACACAAAAGTTCGAATTAACGAGCATAATGCAGCCTTGAGATTAAAAAATTGATCGAATTAGCGAAATGTTCGAATTAGCGAAATGTTCGAATTAGCGGAGTTCGAATTAAGCAGCTCAAACTATAAGACATTATTAAACCAAACTCAAGGGACTTGGCAATTTCTTCGAAATAACGGAAAGTTCGAATTAAGTGGCATTCGAATTAACGGACGTCTACTGTATATATAGAAACTTTGACTTCAGTCAAGGAATTTCAACACTGTCATTGAGCGGACTATTAACATTCAAGACACACAGTTATGCCACATTAACTACCACAATTTCAGATATTGAAAGATACACAATAATATTGTTTGATGAGATGAAAATTCAGGCGAAATTTTCGGTTTTGTTGATTTAAGTGACATTCGCACAAACTTTGCCACTTTAAAAACAGTTAAATAATTAGCCACGCATGTACTTGTGTTTCTTGCTAAAAGTGTTGTCAATCCTCTTTCGTACAGTATCCCAATATTTGCTACAACTGGGATTACATTCAAAATATTTTGAATTTGAAAGTTATAGCGGCTACAGTTGATGGTGCCTCACTAAACAGACGCTTTTTCAGAATGCATAGATTTTTAGATGGTGACTCTGGCAAGGATATAGTTTATCGTGCTAAAAATATCCATACAAATGACAACCGTTACATCTTTTTTTTTTGCTGATGCTCTGCATCTTATAAAAACATCACGCAATTGTCTCTTAAATTCTGGTTCTGGTCGAGCTACACATTGTATGTGGAATAGTGGTTTTTATAATCTTTGGAGTCATGTTACACAACTCTATCATGAAAAGTTGGTTCACAACTTGACAAATGACCTTACTCTATAATGAAATTTCGTCTTGCCGTTCAAGTCCTTAGTGAAACTGTTGGTAGTGTTTTGAATCAATTCGGTCCACCTGAAGCAGCCACCATGAGACAAAATTGTGCTGTACCAGTACAGTCTCATGATGGATAAATTTTTTGATTGTTTGCACGTAAAGAACACCGTTGAACATGAGTTGAAAAGAAAGCCATTTTTAAAGCCTTATGAGTCTGTTGATGATGTACGTTTTGCATGGTTGGATGATTTCCTTTCCTATTTTACATTATGGAAAGAATCTATTAAAAAAGGTGACGGAAACTTTACAAAAAATGCAAAATCAAATATGTTTATTTCTTGTGTTAAATTCCTTTAGAACATGGTGTAACATATATTCTTTCAGAAAGATTTTGCCAGGATGACTTAGAAAACTATTGTGGTAGACAACGATCAATTGGATCTCGTCGTGACAATCCTTCTGTAAGAGATGTTGATAATATCATCAAAGCTCAATTTTCCGTAAGACGTATTGCTGGGAATGTTCAGGGGACAAGCAGTAAACTTGACATCATTGATGACACTCCAACTCAGTAAACCCAAAAGTTCTGGACATGAACTTATACCGTCACAACAGCTATTTTTATAGCCACAAATTTAAAAAAAAATCATTGGTTTCTCTTATTATGAAAGACTAGAGGTTGGCTTTTGTTGATGGCTCACTATAATTTATTATTGAATTAGGCAGAATAAACCATAATACTACTCAAGAGTAAGTTTGTTTGTTTTTACAATTTTTTTTTTCTACAAAGTTTAGTGTTGGTAGAATTGGCATAATTTAATTTAGCGAATGGCAAAAAAATGTAATTTTGGCCGAAATTTAATTTGGCGGATTTGTTTTTTCTTCCGCAGAAGTTTTCGGAATATGTTTTGCCAAATGTCTGATTAATGTCACAATTTTAAAATTTATTTTTATTTCACATAGCAATATTTATTATTTGAAGCTGCAAAAAATTACTATATAGCAGCAGTTTTTTTACTTGGTAAGCTGAGCCGAATAATGATTTTTATTAAGTGTGTGGCTATAAAAATAGCCGTTATGGCAGTTTTTAAGGTTCATGCCTGGAACTAAGTCAATCAGTGTCCCATGTCTGTGCTACTGCTTGATTTCTTTATTTCAGTTCTTAGTGATCTCTTTTTTGCAGCCTTCTTAGCAGCTTTGTGTTGTTTACGTATATCTCTTGCATATGAAAAACTGCGGACTCTTGTATAGAAAGTGAGCATATGTTCCAGAAGGTTTATACTGACTTTTTGCTGACTTTTGGATCCACAGTAACACTATTAAAGTTCGACAAAATAGAACAGTTTTTCAACATATCTTCCACAAGATCATCATATTTCAAAGTTGTGCTGAAATGTAAAGTTTTCGATCGAAATATTTTTTCACATTTTTGAAAAACATCTTGAATTTGTTTATTCACTCTCCACAATCCACCTCTGTCCCGTATATTGATCAGTGTCTGCGAATTGTCACAGTCAACTTTGCACGCCTGTAAAATTGAAATAGCTTGCTTGTTGTAATCAGTACATTTTTTTGATAAACGGAATTTTGTGTGAAGCTTATGTGCAATAAATCCAGCTATATATTGCAAACTTTTCAGCTCATTTTTAGAAATCATCAAAACAGTATCAGGAAGAGACGCCATAACTTTATCGGTTCCTGAGAGATGAATAAAAATGTGATTAGCAACTTCAGTTAATAAAATGCTGCTTAAAGTCACATCTTCAAACTTTAAGGGTAGAAGATTATCCCCTAGTAAGTCATAAAAATGAGAATAAAAATTTTGGCAACGGTAAACCTTTTTTCTTGCAGCTTTCAACTGCTGTTACAACAGCACTTAATTCTGTGTTAAAATCCACATTATCTTCCAAAAAACCACCATCAATTAACTTAAACAAATCATCAAGATCATCTCCAGCCAAGTAATCCTCTCCTATTTGAGCCGCCATTATTAACTTTCGTGCAGTATCGAAGGGTCGTCCAACAGAACTTAAAGGAGAGGCGAACAGTTGTGGCAGGGCTGCTGATGGAAAATTCATGATGTCTGACATAATTTTAAAGACCAGATCCGCTGGTCTGGAATATCCAATAAAATCTTGACAATTGTTTGCTTTTTGTAATATTTAGTTAGCATCAAGTCAAGTAAAAAATGGTTTTGCTGAATGATTTGCTGTTTTTAAATTAAGAGGTAATAATTTAAAGCTGCTTTTTTAAAAAAGGTGAATTTGTAGCTTAGGACTTTGCAACGCAACAACACGTTATTATACTCACATTATACCCAAAAGATCTCTTCATTAGAAGTTTATAACAAAATACCAGTTTTTATCCCTTATTATGCTGAATCATTCATTTCATGCTTCAGTATTTTTACACATTTGCCAAACTCGTAGTTATTCAGAAACAACATTAGATCTTTCTCTACAGTGATGGCCACGGTTCGATGATCACACTGTTTTTTTAAAATTAATACATAAGTTAAAGATCAAAATAGCAAATATGCTATTAGTTGAATAACACGAAGAAAATATTTTTATTTTTATTACTGAAGTTAGTAAACTAATTCATGAGTAAAGAAAAAGAAAATAAAGATTTGTAAATAAAGCTGAAAGCGCCATATTTCACGTTCGATTTGTTGCTAAAAGTTTCTGGTCTGTGTATTTATCAAATTTGGCGCCATCTCATCACAACAAACTTCATCGTTCGAAGTTGGATGTATGTTGTGAAAAAGCGAACCAAATTACGAAAAGAATATTATTAATGGTTGTAAAAGATGTTTATAAAGTTCCAAGAAGTATTAACGAAGGTTATGAAATGATGGCACTACAATTGTATGTAAAATATTCTTGCTTATCTTTAGTTAAAGGTCTCATTTTTAATGTTTATTGTTAAGTACATGCTTCTTTTTTACCCACACAGCCATAGCAACTTTGTAAAAATGTTGCTATGGCTGTAATAGGAAGGAATATGGATATTTATTTATGAAACATAGTTATTTGTGTGTCGTTATAGTAGTTATATTACTAGATTTTGGGATTTAGACGTTCCTTAATTTTTGCTACCTCGCCAAAATTTATTTTGTGGCTGCCACAAAAATGTTTTTTGTTCGCCTCTCCTTTAAGGATATGTTGCGCAAACAATGTTGGTGGTCGTTGCCTCTAGACTATCTTTTTTTCCTTATGACTATGGTTACATATGTATTTTACGAGAAAGCAGCCCACGCTACTTTGATTTTTAATCCGATGGAGAGATTCAATATGATCCAAATCTTTTCTTGAATTTTCGCCTATTATCAGCCTGAAGTTTCCGATAAACTAGGTTTTAATTAAAAAAATTGAGTTTTAATACTTCAGTGCCTATAAGCGGATTTTTTCAGGCGTCATATGTCTCCGAGTGCGTGTTCGCTATAGCGGAAAATACATTCAAATAGTTAGGAGAGTCAAGAATCTTAACTGCTCAAAACAGAAATATCGCAGAATTTCTGTTGTTATTTCAAGTTTATAATGAAAACTGTACTTATCTGCACCACATGTCTCAACCTTGAATGTACATATTAAAGTTCGATCCCCTAAAAATGCGAACATATAAGTTGTCTCCATTTTGTTTATGGATTAAAGGTTTTGGGTTGAATGTTCTTTCTTGTGTATTTCCATGGATTGAGTGTTCTTTCTTGCGTATTTCCATGGATTCAATGTTCTTTCTTGCGTATTTCCATGGATTCAATGTTCTTTCTTGCGTATTTCCATGGATTGAATGTTCTTTCTTGCGTATTTCCATGGATTGAATGTTCTTTCTTGCGTACTTCCATGGATTGAATGTTCTTTCTTGCGTATTTCCATATATTGACTTGACCTGTGTTAGCCAGTCCTGGCCCGTGAGGCTTTCACCGTGGGCTAGAATCAACCTATGTGGCCCTGACTTATTTTTAGTCAGAAATTTTTAAGTCAGCCAGTCTTGGCTCTAGGTTATCCCGTGAAGATTTCACTGTGGACTAGAAGCAACCTATGTAGGCCTGACCTATTTTTAGTCAGACAGTCTTGAACAAACCTATCAAAATTCTATGTATTTTTCTTTTCTATGTTTCTATGTATTAATAAGGCTTGTAGGCGTTTTGGTATAAATATTAGTAGGGCATTCGAAGATTCTTTCCGTTCTCAACATAGCTTGCAAGAGCTTGAGAGAGCGTGTAAAGTTAGTTTTTAAAAACGTATATTTTGATGAGCTACCTCAATATACGCTAAATTAATTAAGTCTTACAACTTACTTATGGTTTTATTCGAAGAAATTGCTAGGGAGAATATACCTTCCTGCCTATGTGAAATCAAAGAAGGATAGTTGCGCAATCACGTCGAAGTGAGTTGTTTATGTTTATCTTTTGTTGTTTCTATATTAGCTATGCGTTTTTGTTACTATGACCACCATAAAAGCTATTTTTTTTAAATTCATGCATTTTATCAGCTAAGAATTAATTTGCTTCACGTAGTTTTTCCATGAGGGTCTGGACACCCAACTCCTGTTCTTTTAGGAAAAAGGGGGCTAAAACAACTTTCAAAACGACACTTTGTGATGCTATTTCTAACAGATAAAAAATATTCGTCACAGGATTTTTTATATTTTCTGCAGAAAAGTTGTCAAAGCGTGGCAAACGTTTATTGTTGCTTGCACCAGGAAGTCAGGGGGAACTGATAATTAGCATGTAACAGAATATATAATTACCCGATGCAGGATAATTAAACATCTTGTAAAAACATCTCCAAAAAGAAATTCAAATTCGAGAATTTGGATAATAAACGATAAAATATGTTGAATTTAATATAAATCGATTTCGACAAAATACATCCTGAATGTATCATCTACAGGTTTTAACAGTCATGTATCGCCTGCTTAGTACGTTACTTGTTTAATAAAGATATCAAAAGCCAGCTTGATTAAATTTATATACATGTATTTATATATATAATATAACTTGTGCATTACATGGCATTGATTTCTATCTTTTTAAATCAAAGAGGCAAGGAGAGGTTAAAGAGACAATAATTAAACAACCTGGTGTTAATTCAGTTTATGGTAAAATTTTATTCATGTTTCGTACTTTCTTTTTTAGATCAGCTGTTATCAAACCATGCATCATCATCATTTTCAAAGAATCGTTAACAAGAAAGTTAATTTTGAAGGCCTAAAAACTGAAATATTCAAATGCTAATATGTATTTATTGCTGAATTAATTGAATAATAATTTATTAAAATTGAACTTGTTTAAAAGTTATTATATAATAATCGTCATGTTCATACATAACAAGATTTGTATCCTGGAATTTCCAGAATTTTCCAAATTATTATTGAAAATATCCAGTTAAAGTTTTTACTATTATTTTAGAATACTGATTATATGTAAAATTATTTTTTTTATATATTAAGCTGTATTTTAACATTGCAAGTTAGTTACAATAATAATTGGGACTTGATACTCAATGATTTGTTTACCCCATTATTCTCCGTTTTCAAGGTCTACTTCAAATTTTAGAATCTTCCGGGCTTATGACAAAATCTTCAAGGTGCAGGGCTTTTTGTTTTCTATTTGAAGTGTTTATAAAGCTGCGATATTTAAGAGAATGTTTTGTTTCTGTTATCAATGTCTAAAACGTCTGAGGTTGCTTTTTGTTCCCGTTCAAACCTATTTCAGGGTTCGCAAATCCCGTTTTAGCGAAAGCTTCTGGGGCGCCGTCCCAGGCCCTGCTTCGGGGGCTTACAGCGCCCCTCAAGGCCCCCAGATGTATATACAAATTTTCTAAAGAAAATTTGCTAGATCCGCCCCTGCAAATCATGCAAATCAAGAGCAATATATCAAAAAGTTTACGTAGAACTGAAGTAGTGAATTTCATGATTTGTCGTACAAAAACATTTGGCCAAAAAATTGTAAATAATTAAATACCGAAACTGCTTCAAATACTCGAGACCAAACGAACGGACAAAGAAGCAAAGTATTTTGAGGGTAATTTTTTATTTTCTAAAAATTGTTTCGTTTATTAAGAAACAAAAACAGAAAAACAAAAAACAAAAAAAATTATGTCAGCAAGTGGGTTTGACTGCACTGGTCTTATCTTTGGAGAGTGAACACTCTACTTCTTACCCCAGTCACACAAGGTTGTGCAGAGTAGGACAGATGAAAAGTTATGGATGAAAGAAATGTCTAGTTCCTGCTGAAGACTGTTCGCAGACCTCTTTTGAGGTGACTCAGCTAGACATTTTGGGTACCTTGGTTCAGAAATATGAGTCGAAACCCTTATACCCTTTACAGAAGTCCTGTCCTACTCTCTCTGTCTGTTTGTGTAATTTTTGTACCAATTATCTCCTTGGAAAAAGGAAGAATTGTGTTCTTTTTTATGAGCATATTCTTCAGAGGAGCAAAACCTCTAGAATTTAAATTTTAAGACTTAACTTGTCGAGTTTATCATTGTGCGTGCACTTTGTAATTTTCATTCTTCACAAAAATTCAGCAGCCGTAGAAATATATTCTAACTGACCTTTCCTATTTTTTATGTTCATTGTAATAATAATATTAAACTTTTTGTATTATTTCCTCAATACTTTACAGATACTTATTATAACAAGAACACAAGACGTACGTGGAATACGAGAATCAAAACAACTAAACTTTATTTCAAATATTCCCTGCACTAAAATAATAATTATATAAGGTAATGGTAAATCGTATATTGCATTTAATAAATTTAATTTTTTTATTCATCAAATTCATCTCCATATGGTCCATATCCTCTAGTAGATCCACTTATTCCAAGACCTGATCGAACTCCGACTAAATTGTGTCTTCCAAGACCACCTTCAACAAGAACATTTTTGCCAACTAAACCTCGCCCACCAAGACCTGATCCAATGATTCCTCTTCCTCCAGCCAATCCATATCCTCCGTACCCTTTTCCTCCAACTAAACCACGTCCACCCAATCCTACACCTGCAAGGCCTGATCCAATAAAGACATTGCGTCCTCCTAATCTTTGTCCTCCAATGATTCCAACCCTACTTAATTTACCAATACCGGAACCAACAATGATTCTATTACCACCTCGGATACCTACCTTACCTAAACCTCCCAAGACACGTCCTCCGTTGATTCCACTACCTCGTCTAATTTCATAACCAACACGTCCGTGACCGGAATAACCGTAACCACTGCGTCCGTATGATCCATATACGCTTGGATCACTTTCTTCATCTTCTGCCATTTCATCACCAATCCAATGTGGGCCATATCCAACAGAAACTCCTTTGCCAGTTCCGATAGATTTGCTTATTCCAAGACCAGATCGACCTCTCACCAAACCACGACCTCCAAGAATTCCTCCAATGCGAGATTTTCCTAGTACTAAGCCGTGTCCACCAAGGCCGGCTCCAACAAGCACATTTTTTCCAACTAAACCTCGTCCACCAAGACCTGACCCGATGATTCCTCTGCCTCCATTCAATCCATATCCTCCGTATCCTTTTCCTCCGACTAAACCACGTCCAGCTAATCCTATACCTGCAAGGCCTGATCCAATAAGGACTTTGTGTCCTCCTAATCGTCGTCCTCCAATGATTCCAGCCCGCCTCAATTTACCAATACCGGAACCAATATTGATTCTGTTACCACCTACTAACACGCGTCTTCCGACGATTCCACTGCCTCGTCTGATTCCATAGCGAGCGTTTCCGTAACCAGAATATCCGTAACCACTGCGACCATATGATCCATATACGCTTGGGTCACTTTCTTGATCGTCATCTTCGTCCTCATCTTCTGTCATTTCGCTTTCATCCATTTCTGGGTCTTCGTCTTGATCGTTAAATTCGTCTACTAAAATTAGAAAAACTCTTCATTCAAATATTGTTCCTGAACATTTTACTTCCACAAACACATTTTACGTTTTTTAACTTTATGTAAGCTTAAAAACATACCGGAATCAGCAATGTCTTCTGTTTCTTCCACTTCATTAGCTAATGTAATAAATAATAAATAAGTTATCATATTAAAATTAGAAGCAAATTGATTGTGTTTTAAAGATAAGATCTTAGGCAAAGCTTTTTCGAAATTGTGAATTGTGTGTTTTAACGAGTTACAGTTTTCGAATTTTATAGCAAGAATTTGATGTCTATGGAATTGGCTTATTCCCAACATTCCTTTTTGTTTTGTTTTTGCTAATAGCTAAAATACCTAAATTCTGATGACTACAATACAATAGAAAGTAAAATAAGATAAAAAAGATCTTACCAATTGTTGTTCCCAGCAAGAAACATAACAGTAAAATGACAATCTTCATTTTGGATCTCCTAAAATAAATATTTCAATTGTATAATCGAACATTACTAGCAACTCTAATGTATCTTATATCTTGCTTATACTGCCAGAACTATGTTTGCTGGAATCATATCTTGTTTAAATGCTTTAACTGCGTGTATCTGTTTGTATTTTTGGTTGATTATTTTTCATTGTTCTACTGTTATTGCTAGCCTTTATAATTTGTCCCCTCTCCCCTTTTTATTAAAATATTTCTTTTTCGATAAGAGCGATGAATGTTACGGTTTATTAGGTTGATTTTTTATTTTTTTAGTATCTACAATTGTATTGTTTTTCACGGGACCAAACACTAGTTTTAACTATGATTATTATTATTTTGTTTCAAAAGTAAAATACAGATGGCTTGTTAGAATGGAAAGCATTTTAATATCTTAACCTTAATAATCACGATAAATGAAGTAATAGCTACCTACCTTGTCTGAAGATTATTTGAATCAGCTTTCCTTTTCTTCTCCTCGCAGTTAAATCGAATTGGATTTACCGTTGTCACTTCGTTCCTTTTAAATCTTTTTCGACCAACCACAACGCGTGTTCAACATTTAATGTGATGCAAGAAAGTATGGTGATGACAGGAATTGTTACAATGCGTTTGGTTAGTAAAGCGTGGTTGGTTAACTAAAGCAGCCATGTCTTTTAGGAGTTACTAGGATTATTGGTAATGATGGAGTTGAAAATGCGTTTGCAAATAATACTTTGCATTTAATCTTCTTTTACTGCTTCTAATTTAATTCTTCTTCTAAGTAAACATTTAACCCTTTTTGCTACATGTATTCTTAAAAACGTTACATGCGCGCCAGAAATTGCAAGGGGTTAAGACAGTCTTTTTATATGTGCGCCCATTTTTTTTAGAAAAACAGGACTACACATAACGAAACAGCTATTAAGTAAATTTATAAATTTATTGGAAACAGAAGGTCCAAAATGTGCTGGAAATAAATTATATATTCTTCTCTCTTTGAGAATGAAGTTTTATCAATTATAAGCAAGTTTTTTTTTTTAAATATGATTATTTCATCTGACACTGCCTTATATACTTTTTACCCATTGACATTGTCCCAAACACGAAGTCAAAACACAACATCGCACGGAAAGTTGTGTATAAATTTTTAGAAGTTACAAGCTACCTGTTCGGTATCAGAATAAGAATTCGAATTCGTAACTTCGTTTTCTCTAAGTGAATAAAACAGACTGTACATCATCTTCAAGTAAGTGTTAGAACACAAGTTGATAAGCATTCATTACATCAATTTGCTACTTTTATGCCAGAAAACAAAATTAGCAACAGACAACCATACTAACAAAATCAACAATTTCCAAAAAATGAGATTGACTTGTGTAGAATTGGAATCAAGAGTTGGATTAAGAACGTACTGGCTTGAAAAACTTCTAAGAATTATAAGTGCGGGGAGGGAGCAGTTATTGGGATAAATTTTCGCGGATTTTAACCTAATCCGCGAAATCAAGTTACGTGAAAATCTGAAAAGTATCTATTAGAAAATTTTTCCCTGCTAAGAAAATGTCTGATTCGTAAAATTTAAATAAGAAAATATCCATAGTCAAAATTGCTACTATGACAAGCGTCCGTACTTTCCTTCACACTCTCTGTCACCTCCCTGTTTTCCCCATAAGTAAAGAAACGAGGGAAAGTATCGGATATAATCTATTCTGTCTTTTAAAAGAGACCTTTTAGTTACCGATTGCAAAAGTAACTAAGATCTATTTCCAACCTCACAGAAGTGTTTACAACTCCGTGAAACAAAGGGGAAGAAGAATTGGACCAGGATTTACAATATAAAATTGAATCTGATGCCGAAACTGATGTTAAGTTTTTTTCGAAACACATTTCATGCATTCGAACTATAAAGCTATTGCAGTTAGTTTTTTAACCCCTAATGGAAACATCGATGACACTTAAGCACACCTGTTTTTAACTCGAATTTTAGTACGAACACACTATATTATGTGTGTAAAAGCCATTTTCACATTTTTCTTCTAAACGGCAGACAAAAAAATTATTTTTAAAATATTATACATTATTTTTCTCGGAAAGATAGTAATATTCTCCATTTCCCTCGTTAAAAAAAATCACGAACCTAAAAGACATTCTAACGATACCTAGGGGACTCCGTTAATTGGTTTCTCTAGCCAGAATTCACCTTCTAAATCCATTCTTTTTAGAGATTAAAGAAAGAGAAAAAATGTCGAAACGCGAAATTAAGTTCCCGTAAAATATTAAAAAATGACTCATCCGCGAAAATAAGATCCCGTGAAAGGCTTAATTTTCGGGGCGGAGCTCAACTGCGAAAAAGTAGTGAAAGTAAGTAAGTTAGATGTTTTCATTTTGACAGGCAAATCTGAATTAAAAAAATGTCAACTTGTTTTGCTCACTTTTGCTGATAACACACTTTTTGATGTAACAAAAAATTCCGACCACTACAGATTATTTTTGTCATCAAAATATTAAAACAAATTCAAATAAGAAAAAAATGACGTCGCTGCGAAGAATCTGTTTTTGGTTATAAATAACTTTTTAAAATATGGAAGCTGATTGGTGTATTTTTATATTTATTGATTCTGTTTATTTCCTTATCCTTAATTATCAATTTAAGCTTTGTACCTTATTTCTATGCATTTGAGAGAAAAAAACTTAGTGCACTCTACCACAGCTATTCTACTCTTAACAAGAAAAACAAATATGAAAATGAAGAAGCGTAGATAGCACCTAAATATGTTTGAGCTTGAAAAAAACTTTGTTTGTGCTGCATCATATTTTAGTAATTAATCACTGTACTGGGCAAATTTCTAGACAACAAAAGTTGGCAAATATCATTAAGAAATGATTACCAGAGAGAAGAATAATAAACATGCTCGATTCTATTTTTAGCTATATTAATGGTTTTCATTTACCACAACACAGATATGGTGGTTTCGTTTATTTTAAATACATCCGTTCACTCATTCTGCGTTTGTAAAGTACTCTTAGAAATATTTCAAAGTTTTTTGAAGAGATAAAACAGGATTTTATATACATACATACATTATATATACATTTAGTACAAATTTTATCACTTTGACTTTGGTCACTAAATAAGTGCAGATTTTAGAATTTTGCGTGTGTGGTTAATTTCCTGAAGCAAATAATATTTTTGTTGTCATTTTGTCTCTTTAAAGACAGGGATTTTTGTTGTCACTTGATTGC
Source organism: Hydractinia symbiolongicarpus (assembly GCF_029227915.1). Classification (NCBI taxonomy): domain Eukaryota; kingdom Metazoa; phylum Cnidaria; class Hydrozoa; order Anthoathecata; family Hydractiniidae; genus Hydractinia; species Hydractinia symbiolongicarpus. The sequence goes on along the minus strand of NC_079877.1, from coordinate 11,438,994 downwards.
GAATGTATGCATAGATTTGTTTGTATAAAAACCACCTTACGCATAGATTTCACTGTTATTTGCAACGTGAAATACACGTGTAAACTTGTCGTTCTATTGACTCGTGGATAACTTGTTACCGCTCACATATTACCTTGGTTCTTTGGTAGCATATTATAAAACATCTAAACAACTAAAGAATTTTATTCTCAATATTTTATTTGTACATCTTGGTCTAAATTTGAATGTGTAATCACATGCTATGATTATTTAGATATATTTAGGAATTATTTCTGAACAGTTTCATGAGAACGGCTTGGCTAAAAAAACATACACCGAAAATGTGCACGCTTAACGCAATATTTAATGAGTTACTGAAATTCCAATATAGATATTTTTTGCCCCAGCTAACCGTGATTAGATCCAATGTGAATGTGCTTTGTAAGCCACAAGTAAATGTGGTATACCAAGATTTCATAGTTAGCAGCAACATTTGTGGATTATAATAACACTATTGTCACGTTTTCTAACTATGTATAAATCTGAAACGAGCGAATTTTAAGTTTTTGGCTGCAAACGTATATTTTGAGAGAGCATGGCTAAGTCCAGCGCTAACAAGCTAGCTAACTAGCCTAGTTAATGTTTAATTTTTTTTAGTTTTTATTTAGTTAGGTATAAGGACTTTTTTATCCTAGCCAAAATGATTTATTTTTATTTTTGACTTTGTGACTATCTAGCTAGCTCTTAATTAATATCTGGCTTTAAAATAGAAGTAGCTAAATGCAGTTAGCTACTTTCATTTTAGTGCAGTGTAGCTACACCAAAATTCTTAGTCCAGAATTCTCATAATTCTCATACCTTTTATTACTTTCATGCATAAAAACCAGGTTGCGTCGCAATGTTCGATGTGTTAGTGAACGAATGAAATTGGCGTAAACAACAACATTAACGATGAAGTTACTTTTATTCTTTCCTATCTTGATATCTTTAACGTAATCGTAAAAAGATTATATACACCCGCTTGGTGACGAAGAATACGCGGCGATTGTCAAACTTGCAAGTGGTAGATTTAACACGCCTGTATAAGATAGCTCAAGGATTGAAAAAAGCTCTGTTGTGAAATTTTGGAGATCGAAGGGAAGATTCACGGTAGATGAAACTGGATATGTTTCGTTATACGACAATAGGAAGGTATGGAATCATTATTTATAATGAATTAATTTTTATAAAACACAAATAGCATTGAAAAAAAAATAAAGTGCTTAGCCTGGATACTATGAGCTCTACGCATCCAGACTTAGTGCAGTCTCTATCTATCTCTCTGGTCCCTTGGAGGTAATTTAAACAACTCAGTAAAAATCAAAGAATAGTGTACAAAAAAGTGGTGCAACAATGGATTAATTCTTAGAACATTTTGTAATGCTCATACACAATTTCCTATGCGCAGTTTTTATTACACGCTTTTGTTTAGTACTCTAAGGGGGAATTTGTTACAAAAATATTCTTTCTTCTACTGTTGCTTCAGTAGAAGGAAGAACTTTCGCACTCCCATCAAAGAGTAACCAATTTGAAATGCCAATGAAAAGAAAGCTGAGAATTATACTAAGAAGAATAGTGAAGTTGGTAGTGCAGAAAGAAATCCTCATATCAAAAAAGGCTGCAGGCTCTGGGATCGAGGTTGTTTTAAGGGGTTGGGAAACAATTACCTGGAAAAGGTGCAATGTTAGTGATAGAAAAAAGGCGTGCAAGTCCCTTTTAAATTAATTTCTTTCTTAACAGACGACATAAACTATTATCTAATCTATATTACATCATGAGTTGATAAAGTTCGAGTTATTCAAAGAAGTTAGCCTCAAAAGGGGGACGAAAAATGGGTCGAGTTAATGAATTTTCAAGTTATCCGTAGGTCGAGTTACTTGGAGTTTTTTATAAGAAAGTATTAGTTCAAGGGACACAAGAAAATGGTATGATTTTAATGAATGTTTGAGTTATCCGTTGTTTGAGTTACCTGGAGCTAATTCTATTGACGTTTTAAAAAGCGTTCGAAGTTACTTTAGGGATAGAAAGTTTTGCGTTCATATCAATAAAACGCATGTGTTCTTCCCATAAAATCACAGATAATTCTTAACTCGTTAAATTTTATACCAAGAAAATCATACATATAAGAAAAAGGAGGTGACGATCCTTCAAACTAAATAAAGCAAAATAATGTTAAAAAATTTAAAGAATAATTGAATGAGTAAAATGACAGGAAAAAAGGTATGTTTTAAATTTTGTAAACATTTGAAGTCAACTGATAGTGATCATGTTGGCAGCAGCTTTGGCATGTTTTGTTAGTTCTGCTTGAATAATCTCGATCTCTTCTCTTGTCAGTCCCCTGTTCCAAATGCGTATGTTGACTTCTCGATACATCAAGTACGATTCCTAAGAAACGTGTCACTTTCTTCTTGGTTGTACGGATGTGTCTCTGGGCGGTAAACGTTACCGATGACTCCACTGCTTTCCATGTGACATTGACATTATTATACGCCTTTGTGTTGTTAGTGATCTCAAAATAGTAAAGTATAGCGAAATTTTGACTGCAGCAAAAGTTGTACGTTATTTCCCCATTTTCTTCACTGTTGAGCTACAGCTATTTTTTTGCAATACTCTAAAGACAAGCCTACGATATCCAATTTTAGTTGATTTGCCAAAGCGTTGACGGAGGAGGCGTCATAATCCTTTGCACCCACTGTCATTGGTTGTTACCGGGCTAACGGATACCGCTAAATCCACCATATTTCGCAACAATTAAAAAAGAATGTGCGATAAACAAAGATTACGCGATAAGTAACAGTTTTTCCTTTTATTTCATAGAGTTTACGTAGCTTGGAATTCTAGGGTAGCATATCTTTAAGCGAGAAAGACGTTATGGTATTTAGAGGGTTTTCAAAATTGACAACTTATTTGTAAACTCAACATTTAGAAATTTTTTAATATAAATCTGATTTCAGCAAAAATGGACATATGTTTTCTGGTTTATCTTATAGCAAATTTGATAACATTAAATTAAATCTGTCTTTTATTTCACTTATGTCTTCTACTATGAGTATTTTTCGACCCTTCAACCCTTACTGTATTGTGAACTTGACAACACCGATAATTTACTCTATCCTATAGCTGAATTTGCTTTGCCATGCTAAAAATTGCTTACTTTCTTGTGCTCGCAGATGAACTTACTGTCCAACAAGCACACCTGATCATCCTTCGAAATCTCCCCTTAGTCAGGGTAGCTTTAAGTAATATCATAGTACATTGGTTCGATGTTGACTATTAACCCACAGCTCCATTACTAATCCCTTATTTTTTAAAGGATAAAGAAAATAGAAACCAAAAAAGGGCTGTGTAGTATTGTGCAAGTTGCAAGCAAATTACAACGAGCGGATACTTCGCTCCTAACCGTTCCTTATTCTTTGTGATACATTGCGGCGAAATTATGCTGTAGCTGTTTAAGGAATACATCTGTGATGACGAGGTTGTGAAATGCTTTAATTCTTGAAATAAACGCTCGACAAAGGAATTGTTTCAACAAAAAAAAAATGATTATTCGCGAATTTTGCTGTGCGAAAATTTGATTTACATGGAATATTTATTTTCAGAAGGTGTGAGAAACTAATTACAACGAAAGCTGATCTCATAGAACTATAGAATTAAAAATCACCAATAATTACAATATTTTCTGTTTTGGAGCTTTCAAGCTGGCAAAAACAATGCAAAAGTATTCGTTACAAATTTAAAAATTTGCGCAAATGTCATAAATTAATGGGATGTGCGTCACAAAGTTAGCTTACTCAACCAAAAGAAAATACATTGAACACACGTAATAAACATACTTCTCGAAGAAGACATTTTAGCTACCAACTTTCTATGAAAGCGTGGTACCAACCTTACAAGATAAGAATTTATGCCTGTATCTCCACATCCCTGTATTTCCACCTTTTAAGTACGCCCTCTTTCTTGGTGTTGCTGATTATATCAAGGTTATATCAATTTACTATCGCTGTGCTTCTTCATCATCGTATAGTAAATTAATTTTACCAGTACGTTTATATAATACATTTATAAATTACATGTTTTTTATAAGAATATGCTCGTAAGTATATTTAAGATAAAATTTGAAAAGTTCAGAACATGCTAATCCACCAAAAGAAAATATATCGGCCTATTCGATGTGATCAGTTTTTTTTTACAGTTCCACAGTTGTTATGAAACCACCGTTTATCTAATCTTTCCAACATTCCATTAGATTTATATTTCCGAATACTTTTTGTTATTCCCTTCAGAAGTGCTGACTTTTTGGTTGCAGCAAATGCATAACCACCATCTGGTATAATTTCTCCCACCATATGAATATTACATTGGACATCCTTAATACTATAATATTTCGATACAGCAGCATCATGGATTATGGCGTCTAATTTTCCAACCCAGAAGAATATATAATTTCGCCGTAAATCTTTTATAAACAGTGTACGGCTATGTTTAATATGTTTTGTGAAGGGCCTAATAGAATACAATTCTAACAATTTCCACCTCAAACATTAAAATTGAGCCTTGTGATTGCAATAAAATTATTTTAACATTGTTTTTTAAAATAAGCTTGACAAAAGTTTAATCCGCAGTATCTATAATAATAGTACCACTATCTACTACCTAACCCGATCTGACATCATTCAGTGCTTGAACAGTGTCAATAAAATTGAACTTTTTCATAAAATTATACACGGATCTCCACTCAGGCTTATTGCTATCTCGAAACATTTGTGATATACCAGAATTTTTCAGAGTTTAAACTCACTTGAAGGGTTAGTAACCTAAAGTAACAATAAAATTTAACATTTATAAATGCTGTAGAATGTTTTAAGCATTTCTTTTTACGACTTTAAAATTTTTCATGTTTCAAACGCAAATTGTCACCCAAAAGGTATTAAATTGATCTAAAATTCATTTTAGGTGATCTAAACCAGGTGAAGCCTCCCACTTTATTATTTTGGAATATTCAAATATTACTTGATGCTGAATATACATATTTTTAACCCCTTATCGACATAGAATTTTTTATTTGTTCAGTTTTGTCCTTTTCAGAAAAAGTCCTGCGACTAAATTTATTTTGTTTAGTAGACAATTAGGTTAATTGTAAAAACATACAAGAAAAATTCAAGAAAAAGTGTAATTTTGGCTACAAGTGTACAAAGTTCGGACAAGTATTTCGACCCTGTTAGAATTACTTCTAAACTAATTCGACAATTTTGGAATTTAGCCACTGTTTTTCGATTTATTTTTAGATGGAGAATGACCACGGAAGTTGGAATTATTAGGCGTTTTTGATTATTAAAAAATTCAGAAAAAGAGCATTAAAAGCCTTACAAATTAATCAATTGAACTGATTATTTTTCTTTTTCTTTTATTTGAACATTTTCTCTGCTATGATCCTCAACTTCTGCTTTGTTTTGGCTCTCTTTCTTCTCTGCTACACTCAATTGAAACATTATTCAGACTAATACAAGGCTTTTTTAATGCTGTTATGGTTTTATAGATACTTAAGTGAAAAAGGGCAAAAAATAGAAAAATTATTAAAAATGTTGGTCTGTAAAAAAGAAAAATGGCAAACATGTTTGTTTAGATAAAAAAAAATTGCGTACGTGCGTATAAAAGATATTATTTTTAAACCTTTTGAAAAACTTGTATCTGCACAATTTACAGAGTCTTTTTCTCTCCATGAATAATGCGAATAAATCTTTATTTTGATAGTTTGTTAAAAATGCTGCAGCCAGTTAGTTAACCTTTCTTTTTTAAAAAATCTACCACCTGTGAGTCACATTAACACTTTTAATTGTTTTTTTCACTGCACCTTGTAGTTGCACCAGCCAAAAGTTTCACCTTTGAGGTTCTTTGTATTATTCTATATGTTAGTTGATAATTATATTAGTGGAGGGGATATGACCTGTGCAATTTTATTTTTTGTTCCTATAGTATGAAACAAAATGCCTTTGCGCGAATCCCTTGTCATTGTAAAAAAAAATGAATGGTAATCGCATATATATTTTTTGAGCCCTGATATGTTTGTCTGGTTATTTTCTAAGCTTTTAGATGATAATAAAAAAATTCAACCAAAACCAGAATAATTAATACCTTTTTTTTATTACAGGCTTTATATGCACAGCGCCGAGAAAAATATCGGAAATATTAATATTTTTTTGAGTTTTTTGTGTTCTCGGATACAGAACTAAAAAATAAAAAATATATATTCATGTTAATTTAATACAAATTAGTTAAAGTAAAAGCAGAGATTTATCTTGTTAATTCTTAATTTCTTCTTTACTTGTGGTGGAAAATCTTTCCATATTACGTTTATCTCGAAAAAATATTTATGTATTTTTAATAAGTACCGCTGATGTATCATAAGTTTAAATACAAACCTCCTTTCACGCGCTTTAGATATAACTTCACTAGCCTAAAGTCACAGTTTATCTAACAATCTATACGGTGGAGATCACTGACGTTTTTCTTTAATGAAAAGATTTCTCTATAGCTTAGTAGCCGACGTTTCGGGATAGCTTAGTAGCCGACGTTTCGGGAGATCTTTCTCCCACCATAAAAAATCTTGCAAATTTTGTTGAATATTTATGATTGATTGTTAGGTTAATGACATAATAAAGAATTTTTTGGGGCCCTTAAGCCTGAATTGGTCTTACAACCGCAAATTTATGCTAGATTATTGGCATTTCTAGTTGCATAACTAGTATTGTAGCAATGTTGTAAACTTGAGGACTAAAGGTAATGACATAAGAGCAAGCATGTTTTTGCTGTTTTATTTTGGTCCCTAAAACTTAAGCAATCGTTTATATCGAGAATTCAGGACTGTTACGACCGAACTACCATTTGCGACGAAAAAATAGTACCGAATTGTACAGGACTGGCTGACTGCAGGTGATGAGTGATTAATCATGCACAATATGAAAAAATAGCAATGAGGTAAGGAATTGTCATTTGACAATTCATACCCTTACTTTGCCAAATGACAATTGTCAACCCAAAAATGATTTTTAGCCAAATTCTAAAGTGAATCCACACTAAGTACAAAGGCTAGCTTTTATAATTTACAAGTCTAGTACCTCTTTGGGAAAAGTGTAAGTCTTAGATTGTGGAATCTATATAGTTATATATTCATTAAGGAAACAAAACCAAAGCTAGCAAGTATAAAATATGTTTTCAATACCTTATATATTTTGGCTTATGAATTATTTGATATGAGCAAACCAGTTAATAATAGTAGGCTTAAAATTGGTCAAAAATAGCATATTACTTAGCAAACTTCAGTCCTTTACGCTACGATCCCTTCTCTTTCCTTCCGTCAGCCAGCATCTTTCCTAGTTGAACTATAGTGAAAATGTTTTCAGAAGGAATATATGCTGGGTTTGAACAGCGATATAATATGCTTTAGTATAATAGATTCATCATCAGAATAGACAAGGTCTTGTTCACATTTGCCGAACTGTGTTGGTAAAAGAAAACAAGCTAGGTGCTAGGAACAACCACCTAGGAAACATGCAATCAAGAAAGGCCTTAGCAATAACATGTCTGATCCAAGAGAGAGATTAATCTGCTTTTTATCACTAAAATGTCTCATCACTCCCACCCTTTGTAACTCATTGTAACAAGTCTAGTAGCATCCTACACCTTGTTACGTAATATTTTGAACTTTAGGATCTTCTTCATCCATTTCCATAGTACCATATTTCTTTTCAAGGTACCAAAAAGTTTTATGTAACAGATAATAAGGAAAAGTAATGCTTAAATATAAGAAAAAGGCACACAAGATGACATTTTTCGTGCTTTTGCGAAGTCTAAAGACAAGAAAGAAATTCAAGATGTAGATAGATCATCAACTATAATAACAAAATATAACCGCCATGCATATAAATTATCCGTTGTTAGCCTCAAATCATTTTTGTGGTGTTTTTAGACACAATTTGTGTTTTAAAACGTGACATTTGTCTAGCTAGCTTAAATTTGACTGGTGTGGTCAAATCTTGCACAAGAGTGATGTGTCAGCTAGCTAGCAATACATGACAGACCAACAAAAAGTTAAGCAGTCACATCAGTTGTTTAAAACTAGAAGATGCATTTAGCTGGTCTGACTAAACTACACTTTAAGAAGAGCACTTGTTTTTTGTAGAAAAAAAAAGTTATTTTTATTAGGTAATTACTTATCAAGACTGCCTGTGTAGATGTTAGCAACATAGTTAGCTTTTCTCATCCAGCTAATTAACAAAAGGTCGATAATAGAAATCTGTCTTAACCGTTTCTTAGTCGATACTTTTGCACCTCTTTATAGTTAGGAACCCTATTTTCTTTCCATGTTTTTTTGCAACAAAATTACCATCTTTATAGTAAATCATTGCATACATTATGACGCGTTAATGAATTATCTATGTTGGATGTAAACCAATCGCATTACAGAACTCACTGGCCGCTGACCTAGATGTAAGAAGGGCAAAATCCACTGGGACAAGGTTGCAAAACCGAGTTAAAATTTAACGCCTTTCCTGGAATAGACTTGTCATGAAAAATCGAAAAGCTGGTTTGGAACAATGTTTTTAAATTTGTATTCGAACAACCAGCCAACGCGACTTAGAGAATTACAAATTACGAATTTTATAGGAGCTGAATTATGAGAGAATTAATAAAATGGTGTAGCTAAAGAAATTACAAGAAGCCCTGGGGGCTCTAAGAATTTCCGCGCGCTACCAAAATATTTGATGAAAACCTGCTAATTCGTTGTGTTATTGTGCCAAACATTCAAAGAGGTTTGGTGCATGAACCTCTGAAGATAAAGCACACCAGTGGCATTATATCTTACAACAAACGCAAACAAAACGAAACGTGTCATTAAACTCACATTTTGAAATTGCTAACAAAAAATACAGCCTATTATTCATGGTTGAAAGTCTTGCGATTGAAACGTTTATGGTCTTAAACGGCATTAGTTGACAAAAAATCAAAATTTTGATGTGACCATCATTTTCAGCATACTTTTTTATTAACTGTGTCGATTTTTGTCGAAAATAAAGCAGTTTTAATTTTTGGATATATTTTGGCCTGAAATGACATTTAGGTGACAAAAAATCAAACTTTTGTACCATAATCATTTTCAGCATACTTTATTTGTTAACTGTGCCAGATTTAGCCGAAAATGAAATGGTTTTAATTTTTGGACCAATTTTGGCATAAAATGGCATTTAGGTGACAAAAATCAAAATTTTGATGTCACCATTATGTTCAGCATACTTTTTTTGTTAACTTTGCCAATTTTTGTTGAAAATGAAGTAGTTTTAATTTTTGGACCAATTTTGGCCTAAAATGACATTTAAGGTGGCAAAAAACCAAAATTTTGATGTCACCATCATGTTCAGCATACTTTATTTGTTAACTGTGCCAAATTTTGTTGAAAATAAAGTAGTTCTAATTTTTGGACCAATTTTGGCCTAAAATGACATTTAGGTGACAAAAATCAAAATTATTATGTCACCATTATGTTCAGCATACTTTTTTTGTTAACTGTGTCAAATTTTGTCGAAAACAAATACCAATTTTAGCCTGAAACGTCAATACGAGACTTCCCAGTAGTTAAGGAGCTTAGGTACGAAGTTTACATCTGTGACGGAGCAACGTGAAATCCCAGGGTCGATTTTTTCTCAAAAAATGCTCCGAAAGAAAAAAACGACGGTTTTAAAGAATTTCCTATGCCTTCGGGCGCGGAAATTCAATAAAACTGACTGTGAAAAAATATCTTTACTAATTTTGTCTTTTTTTATCTTTATTATATTAAATTTTGTCAAAACATGGCAGTTTTAATTTGAGACAAGTTCGTAAAATGAATTAATTATTGTCATCTTCATGTTTAGAATCCTTTTTTTTTGTTAATGTGGCAATTTTTGTCACAAAACTGTAATGTCACCATCATGTTTAGCATCCTTTTCTTGTTTCGTTTGCTAAATTTTTGGAAAATATTTTTTTGACAATTGTTTGCCTAATTTTTGCGAAGAAGTCAAATACAAGACAAATACTACAAGACGAACGGCTTTCTGTACAAATGAAGCATACTTTGAGAGACCCGTTTGGACACTAAACATCAAGTTTACTAACATGGAAAACTTTACGGAATAGTTAATAGTTGGAAAATTAAACGTGCCTTTAAATTTAGCAACAGAATTATCAAGCTGTATAGTGTAAGTTTTGATAAATCAAATGAAAATGAATAAAGCTTTGGCGTTACAAACTCAACAGATAAGGAATAATTTAATGAATAACTCATAGTGTATTTAAAAGTAAATTAAATTATTAGAATATCTTTCTGTTACCATATTTAAGAATTTTACGCGAATAGTTTAATGTCTAAAAGGGCAAGGCTGAAAAAAATAATCTAGCCACGACAGTAGAAGTCTGTTTTAATAAATCACACAGGGCTTAATTCTAATATGGTTAAAATGTTTGTTAAGTAAATATAATCTAATAAATTGGGTTTCAAGTTTATATACTGAGGATTAAGCAATTAGTTTTTTTCACCAAGTCCTTCGTTTCGCACAAATGTTTTTCAGTTAATGTGCGGCACAAAAATCGAAATAATGTATGAAAACTTTTTCTTTTCTTTCTCATTTTTGCCCTAAGTGACCCCTAGTTGCCCACACAGGAGATGACGATCAGTTCCACCGTTATAAACTCGTGGATCCTAAAACTAGTTTAGTTTAACTTTCGAAAATGAGCCTAACTGATAAAAAACTCACAAACTGATAAAAAGGCGTGAGTCATCGCATGCGATGATTTCACTACGAAAAGTTAATAGTTAGATTATTGATAAAAGCCATATTTTCCTGTCTGTCCACAAGAAAATCGCCGAGTTACGGCCACACAAATTTTTTATTTCTGCGCGAAATATCAAAGGCGATATATTTTTACTGACTTTGTTTTGATCGCCTGGGTGTAGTAACCAATCCTGACGTCCTACTCTTTTAAAAACCAATCACATATTTCTGCGGCCTTGACATGCGGACGAAGAAACGTTTGATTGTGAAAGTGGTTGTATTCAGTGTTAGGTTATACTTGTTTTCTGCATGTTTTCTCACGTTAAGGTAGTATATTGCCACGTTTTTTTAGCCATACAAATCTTAAACCACCAGTTTTCAGATTTTAATCCAAACTTACATTTTGAGGGATCATTCTAAAGCCAGCTAGCCAGCCTTATATACTTCTATTCATTTTAGGATGTTTTTCAGTTTAATATTACAGTTTTTTACTTTAGCCAATATTATTTATTTTGTGTTATCTTCACAAGTCTAATTTTCACTCTGTTGAACCTGGGGTTGTGGCTATTGTTAGGTGGCTACCTATCTCTGGCGATAAAGTGAAAGGACCTAATACAGTGGCTGCAACAAAACTTTCAAATTATCTTCCTTATAATAATGCAGTGTCAGGTAGCTAGCTACACCTTTTATTGTAATATAACAAACTGACAATGAATTTTGCACTCCTGTTCTGCACTATAAAATTATCGAGTAACTGTTTTAGGTTGGCGGTGTAATCACGGGCTATAACCGAAGTTGCAATAAAGTTTGTTTTAAACGGGTATTACTATGCCTATACGCATTGTGACACCGTTTACCTGTACCCAGCGTCTTGTCTAGTGTTTACGACAGATTGTTCCTGTGTTTTTATTTAAATCAAAGTTGTTGTTGATCAAGTCAAAGTTTTTTTGGACAAGATTATTACGCCCAAAAAAATGTGTAACATTGCTTACCTGTACTTAGTACAATCTCGGTGTCAAGATTAAAATTTGAACTTTCATGCTAAATAAAACAATGTTGCATAATTGTTTTTGCTGTAACAAGGCAAAAACTGGTTGTAAACTTTATTTATTTTTGTATACTCACGCCTTAATTAACATTCACAAAATGAAATTGCCGAGTGTTTGTTTTTATCAGCACACTGTGTTTTTATTTACACCGCAGTTAGGATATAGCTTTTTGGAAAAGTGTGTCACAATGTGACCTGTGGTTAGCGCTCCACCCAGTGTTAACGACGGGCTGTTTCCTTTGTTTCTATTTACCCGAGGTTGAGATAAAATTTCTTTTGGAACAGGGTATCACACCTATATGGATGTGCGACATTGTTTACCTGTACTAACCGCTCAGGCCGGATTAACAGCTATTTATGAACTGTTACCAGTAGCATTTTCTAAAAAATAAAAAAAACTTGAGCAACTGTTTTTGCTATGATGGGATAACAACGGGTTGCAAACTGTGTTTTTATTTCAAGTAAAGTTGTGAGAAGGTTATTTTTTGAAAGATATATTACACTGGAAACATAATAATGTTTTGTGCACTTTACTCGACTTACGACATATTGTATACCTGCACTAAAACGCTCCATTTGAATGTGTAGCACAGTTAACAGGTACTTATTAATTGCACCAACAGGTGTTCAACGCCGGGTAACACAGTTAGTTGTGACTTAAACCGGTTAGTCCTGAATAATGACAATGAACCTAATTCGATCTTGGTCGAAAACCAACGCATACACCTACATACACTAACAGCAGTTGGAGCAATAGTCAATAGCAGACCTTTGTCTGTAGAAACAAAATGATAAATACAACACACCTTAAAGTAAAATATTTGATCTAGAAAAGGATTACTTAATGCTGGGTTTGGCGGGATCAATTTGGGAGAATGAGTCACACAAAAAACATTTTTTGACTTAACTAGTAAGAATCTATCAAAATAATAAAAAATAATCTTATACATTAATTCCCTTGCGTGTGTAAAATTGTAAGTCCACGATATTCAAGTCACGCGTCACTTTCTTATGACATGGCCGTGCGCTAAAATTTACTAAAAAAATAAGTAAGCCGCCAATTGAGGAAACAGGGGTCAATTTGTATTTTACAGCGCCGTTCTCAGTCGTTACGGTTGAAATAATTTAATTTTACCCCCGGTTTACCATGTACGCGCCATATCTCATGGAAACAAGTTGTTTATCAACTGAAAAAAGAAAACCGAAGCGAAGGAAGGTTGTCTGTTTTTCAAGTTAATCCTAAAAAAAGTCACTTCAAACAAAGCATGCCAATTATAATGTCGTAAAGACATCGAAATATATTGTAAACACGTGTTCTTATTTCACCAACCTATTTTCCCGATATTAAACCAATGTTTACTCATCATGAGGTTAGCTTAAAGCTTATGTTTTTCTAATTTTACATTTTTGTGTTCTGGGACCGAGGTTGTATCTCATTTCAATCTGACTATAATTCGAATCTAAAATGGAAAAAACAAACTGTTGTTGTCGAACGAAGTTAATAATGTTGTTGTCAAAATATTTTTTAAAACGAAGAGAAACGCACGATGATATAACATCACAAAAAGAATTGACTGGAAATGCATCAGATAATTGAAGCAGCTATACATTTTCAATTCGTTCTATTTGAGATGAAGTAAAACTTAGTAATCGAAGTACAAAACTGATTGTACTTTTATTCAGCCTAGCTAGCTTGCGACCTACTCAGAAAGCAAAAGTAAAGCAGGTGCGTTGTCTAAATTAACTGATAGAGAAATGAATTTGGGTGTAGAACAATTTTTCAGCCGTTTCTTTCAGAGTTAAATCTTTCCTTAAATGGAGAGAGGAGAATAAAAAACTTTGTTGTGGCAGCCACAAAATAAATTTTAAATGAGGTAGCAAGAATTAACGAATGTCTAAATCCAAAATCTAATAAAATAACTACTCTAACGACACACAAATAACTATGTTTCATAAATGAATATTCATATTCCTTCCTACCAACATTTTTACAAAGGTTTTATGGTTGTGTGGGTAAAAAAGAAGCAAGTTTCAGATGCACTCACCAATAAAAATAACATTAAAAATAAGACCTCAACTCAAGATAATTAATACTATTTTACATACAATCGTAGTGCCAGCATTTTATAACCTTCGTTAATACTTCTTGGAACTTTATAAACATCTTTCACAACCATTAATAATATTCTTTTCGTAATTTGGTTCGCTTTTTCACAACATATATTCAACTTCGAACGATGAAGTTTGTTGTGATGAGATGGCGCCAAATTTGATAAATACACAGACCAGAAACTTTCAACAACAAATCGAACGAGCAATATGGCGGTTTCAGCTTTGTTTACAAGTCTTTATTTTCTTTATCTTTACTCGTGAATTAGTTTACTAAGTTCAGTGACAAAAATAAAAATATTTTTGTCGTGCTATTCAACTAATAGCATATTTGCTATTTTGATCTTTAACTTGTGTAATTTTTAATAAAACTGTGTGATCATCGAAGCGTGGCCATCACTGTAGAGAAAGATCTAATATTGTTTCTGAGTAACCACCAGTGTAAAAAAACTGAACCATAAAATAAATGATTCAGCATTCAAGGATAAAAGTAAAAAACTGGTATTTTGTAATAAATTTTGTGAAGAGATTTTCTGGGTATAATGTGAGTATAATAACGTGTTGTTGTGCTGCACAGTTTTAAGCTACAAACTCACTTTTTTTAAAAAAGCAGCTTTAATTTATTACCCCCTTTATATAAAAAACAGCAAATCTTCCAGCAAACCATTTTTTACTTGATTTGATGCTAACTAAATATTACAAAAAGCAAACAATTGTCAAGATTTTACTGGATATTCCAGACCAGCGGATCTGGTATTTAAAATTATTTCAGGCATCATGAATTTTCAATTAACAGCCGTGCCGCGGCTCTTCGCCTCTCCTTTAAGTCTGTTGTTGTGTCTTAAGCCGGAAAATGATTTTCTTTAAGCACTTATTTTGTAAGAATATACTCTGAAAAAGTCGGTGAGAAGTTTGGAATATCTTAAGAATATGTCAAGCTTGATAGTTTGTTTTAAATATGAACATTTGTATGACGCACAAAATTGATTAAAAGTTTCCTTTTTTATTGTATATCAAACGAGCTGAACTCTTTTGTGTCCAAGCAATGGGCCGTTACATGTAGTAGATTTATTTATTTTATTTTATTAAGGCATTATATATTTTCAGGCTTTAGTCATGTTAAGAACATATTGAGAATAATGAGGATAGCATTTATCAAAGAAGTTCAGAACATCGAGGCTGAAACTAAAACACACTATTGTTATAAAAACAGCGTGTTTATCCAGAGAAGAATTTACGTAAACTGTAGAAAGTAATTTTTCTGTTGTTACTGTTTTTAACACTACAGACTGTGTGATTTAGTGTTGATGTTGTTATAAAAAACCTAAACCTAAACTTAAATCAAGGCTTACGTTTGTGACGTTACGATCGTTTGAAATATATTTGATTCTTAAATAGGAAAATGCCGCATTGTTGTCTTCTTTGTTGATTATAACCTTGGGCCTGTAAGGCAAACTGTTCTTTTAATATTTTGCATTATTACGGTAGATATACAATTACCAAACGATTCAAATTTTTATATTTCTCTTTTATGTGTTTTCAACTATTATTTCTTATATTTTGAGTATAACTTTGAAAGGTTTGCCGTATGCAATAGACTGAAAAGCTTATTTTGTATGACTTAACGAAAAATGTTAGAATTTTTTTAATATTTTCTCTTTTTGTCATCCCGTTATAAAAGAGACAAAGAGCCCGGTGTCAAGGTTGAAATGTGAGTTTTGAAAATTCAAATTACTGTGTTGTATGTTATTGTTAGGTATCCCTTACATCAATTTAATGAGAGATTCAATGGATTCTTCTACAGGAATTCAGCTAGTCTATATTTCTTTCTTTTTTTACTTCGGAAATTTCACATCCACAACTTTTGCCTTATGAAATATGTTGAATTAAACGTATTTTCTGTGGCCAACTTATATCTTCGTTTTGCGTTGACACTCTTGCGTACATAAAAAACAGATATTTCAGTGAAGAATGTGACTAAGAGCTTCAGGTTACATACAAAAGTTGAATTAACATCGAACTTCGCAAAAATTCACAGACATACTTTTAGAATTTTTGTTAATAAATGAGCATTTGCGAAGTGCCGACGTAAATTAGAAAGATGGTGTATATCAATATCAATTATTTCTCGGCAGTGTTTATTTTGTTTCTTTCTTGTGACATCAATGTACTCTAAATCGTCTGGTATTTTGAAACATTTCCACAGGCTGCTGTTAAACTCCAGAACAGTTTTATAGGTAAAAGCTGTATCAATTTCTACGTAATGAAAATTATTTTTGTGGTCTTTAAAAACATCCAATATGTGCCAGAAAACATCGTATCAATGCAAGAGTCTCGTTGCATATATTTTCTTTGTGATTCATGGTCGCAACATTATTTTTTAACGCTTATAACTTGCATATATTATAAGAACTGGTCTTAAAATATCATGTAATTCATATCTTTGGATTCAGTATTAATTGAATAGATATGCTACATTCAAAATAGCTACTTTTCCATAAGCGATATTATGTTGTACCACCTGTAAGTGTATACCATATGATCTGTCACCACAACGTAAAGATGATCTAATAGTTTGTCTCAGACTTATAATTTTTAAATCTACATCCGTTTAATTAGTAAAAGTGTTTCCCTGGATTTCTGAAGCATCTTGTTTGATCCTGTACATAGATAAAAAAAAGTGTCAATAAAAATGGATCAAGCTGTAACTGTCATATACCAAATGCTTAAATCATAGTCCCATCACGATTTCTTTCATATTTCTATTAAAGCAAGATTGACTTAGTCTCACTTTCAGAAAAGCGCTAGAAATTAAAAAAAATATGAAAAAAATCTTATGTTCCTTCTGACTGTCAGATCACTATGCTATCAATATTATTATTTTAGTTAAATATCTTTAACAATAATTTTCTAAGAAATAGATTCAACATGGGGATAATAAATACAGGGATTTTAAGGGGATAGTTTTCAAACAATTGATTAGTCAAATTACCCAAACTTCAATGCCACCACTCCGAAAACAAAATGGCCTTAGTGAGCGTGGTCTAGACCGTGGCATGCTTCGTCGGTATGTCTAGGCTGCACAGAACTTGTATTGTTTATTAACCAAAATTGTGCCTTCTGATTGGTTAACACAAACACAGTAAAATCGAGTTCTATGAAGATCCCGATATAAATCTGTTCTCAGCCATTGTAAACAGAATACGGTTATTAATAAGGAAAGACTGGTAAAAAGAGCCAGTGGGATATTCCACTTAATTAAAATAACAATAACTAAAAAAGATAACTAAAAAAGAAAATTAAAAATACCGACATCTCAATTCTTTTCTCGATCAGGATTTTTAAGTCTAAATGATGTAGTTTACAATTAGAGTTTTTTATAATTGATTGCATATCTTAATGATTCATCGATTTATCTCTTATTGATAAAAATAATTCAAATACTAAAAGCATTACTTATTGAAGACACATTAATTAAACAACAACCCTACCGTTAATTCAGTTTGTAATAAAATCATTTTCTTACTCTTCATTATCCAAATATTCTCTTTTCAGATTAGCCGTTAACAAAACATCGACCATCAACATGTTCGAAAAATATTGATATCTAGCTGAACTACACAAGAGAGTGGAGTAAAAAAAACTCCGTAAAGTGTTGATGTGGCTTTCAAAAGAATCTTTAACCTTGCTTGTTTGTTTCTCGTATCTTTTAAAAAACAACAACGAAGAAAAACTTTTGCTATTTTTTCTGACATTTTACAGATGGCAATAAGCTATCTTTTTTGACATCAATCTCAATCAATTAATTAACAGTGTACAAATCCGAACTTTGTATACTGACAAAATTACACGTGCAAGGTTTATAATGAGAAAGGTTCTCTTTTTTGGAGGTTGTATAGTTTGACTTGACTGAATTGTATTTACGTATGTATTTATACTTACGCATTTTGAGCTGCATATCTACAACTATAGCCTTGTTGTAAATTGTTTGGGACTAAGGTTTATAAAATAAAATAAAACACGTTTTTGTGCTTTTATTTTGGCCACTAGATTCCATAGGAACTGTTTCAGTGCCTTTTGACAATCACTTTTCAATTGTGATAAAATATATAATATATATAAATATAAAATATGTTTCAAATAATTAAAATTTACACGAACGTGACATGACAAATACGTTGATTGCAATGTGACAGATTAAAAGCGACATAAAATATAAAACATGACGTTGATGTAATTCTGTTTAGTCAAGTGAAACATCTTTAAGATTTTATCACGTTTATGTTAATATACGACACGTCTTTCTACCTTTAGCAACTCTGTCTCATTTGGAATATCAATGCTATTCGTCTTTAGTATGAAAAGACAGCCCTTTGTTATGAATTATTCATCACTAGTGTTTTAAATTTGAAAATATGAAGCGAAAAGAATTCTTTGAATGTTATTTTGTTCGCACGTACTACAGGACTAATACATAATTAATCAAAAAAAACTTACTACCATTACTGGCAAATCAGTTCGCGTATAGTAAGATGTGGGAAAACTAGTCCAATGAATTATCAAAATGAAATTTTCAATAACTTTCGCTACGATATTAGTCTTCATAAATTGTCAGCTTTCTGTAATGTCATCACATTTTTACAGTGACAATTCATTGTCTGCAATACTACAAAAATTTCACACAATTCGAGATAACAATGATTCAACTTCAACAGTACTAGAAACCAAAAAAGATGAGGAATCAAAGATATTAAATTTGTATCAGAAGCACATTGGTGGTATATTGGTAAGCAATCACTACACACGTTATTATTCGACAGTAAAATTTCCTGGTAGAACTTTTACACGTTTCCTACCTAATTTAATAGGAGTGTCGAGGCTTAGATTCTGTCAAATTAACATCATGAGAGGAATGTACTAAGTTGAATTCCAAAGTCTATTTGGTCTTTTTCCGAACTTATTTTGTATATTTTTACAATAACACAATTTTAAACATTGTCTACTTCTAAAATAAACTTTATCGCAGAACTTTTTCTGAAAAAAAAAGAATTAAGAAATTTCTACGCCAAAATGGGTAAAAAATACGTACATTCACAATGAGTTAAAATCTGGATATTCCAAGCTGATATAGTGGTTTAAATAAACGAATTACTGCGTCTAAAAAAAGTTTAGATAAATTTAATAACTTTCGCGTGAAAATTTGATTCGTGGTTAGAAACATCAAAAATTTCAATGTCATAAAAAAAATGCTTAAAACATTCTCCAACATGTATATTTTTTTCATTATTATTTTCAAGCTCAATACTACGACATCAAATAACAATGTTTGCATCATTCCAATTTTGCAGGGATATTTTAACCTCAATCAAAGTCCGGAGTTCCTTTCAGAATTTTTTTGGTATGTTTTTACAATAACCTAATTTAAACACTGTCTACTTAACAAAATAAAATTAGTCGCAGGACTTTTTCTGAAAAGGACAAAACTGAACAAATAAAAAATACTATGTCGATAAGGGATTAAAAATATGTATACTCAGCATCAGCTAAATTTTGAATATTCCATATTAATATAGTAAGAGGCTTCACCTGGTTTAAATCATCCAAAATTAATTTTAGAACAATTTAATACCTTTCGGGTGACAATTTGCGTTTGAATCATAAAAAATTTCAAAGTCGTAAAAAGAAATGCTTAAAACATTCTACAGCATGTATAATTTTTTCTGTTTTTTTTTTCAAGCTCAATACTACGATATCAGACAACAATGTTTGCATCATTCCAATTTTGCAGAGATATTTCAACCTCAACGTTCTGCTTGTACTGGACAAGGGAAACAATCAACATATCCAGACCTATTTTCAAAATCAAAGCATATACAATACCTACGATTTTGACAAAAGAATTAATAACACAAATCTTGCTAAAGACGTTTACACCTGGAAGGCATCTGGCTTTAAGATGTTCATTCTTTTGTGTTCATTGCAGTGTAATTTAGCATTAATGAACATGGCTATTACTGCTGAAATGCTGGATAAAGGTTTTGTATGGATAACCAGCCAAAAAGAGTTAGGAATCCTTGAGGCAGATCATCCAGCACACATCTTTTATGTCGATCTAAACCTCAATGGTAACTCATTAACGCCTGGTTGCGATTTCATTTCAGATTTCAACAAATTCAGGTATAGAGTAAAGAATAGCGTCTAAACTTATTTAAATTTATTGCAAATCTTGTATTGATACAATGTTTAAAACTCAAGCGTTATATTTTAATCCAACTTTTTGACTTTTTTTAATTCTATCCTCAATAGAGATATCGTTAATAAAGTCGAAAATCTTAAATCAATTCAAATAGTCTCTGTTTTAGAATAAAAGGAGAAAAACTCATTTCATACCATACCGAAAAATCTCGATTGCTACCTGAATTGTTTGCTTTAAATCAACTGCGATGGATTCTTTTAACTCGAACAGAAAGACTATCAACTATTATAGACTTTGCAGAATCAAAAAAGCAAGGTAACAAAAAAGCAATTATAAAGACCGTCACCATTAT
The DNA here is from genome assembly GCF_029227915.1 of Hydractinia symbiolongicarpus. NCBI lineage: Eukaryota > Metazoa > Cnidaria > Hydrozoa > Anthoathecata > Hydractiniidae > Hydractinia > Hydractinia symbiolongicarpus. The sequence continues at coordinate 11,418,466 of NC_079877.1, read as the reverse complement.
TGAGCCTCCTTTTATTGTCTTTGCACCGCATTTTCCTGACAAATACTCCGATAAGTGTGAAGTCGGCAAAATCTGCTGGGAATACCAATTCCGAAATCACTCTAAAGTCCGAGTACCACGTTGCTGTAATGGTTTGTGTATAGAATTACTTGATCTTATTGAATTAGAAATAGACATATCCACGGATTTGTATATTGTTGAAGATGGTGCCTACGGAACAGAACTTAATGGAACGTATAACGGACTGGTTGGAGATCTTTTGAAAGGGAAAGCAGAATTAATACTGGCTCCATTAACGATGTATGCGACAAGAGCTGAAAGAATAGCATTCTCAGAACCTTTCAGATTAAATGGTGTAGCAATTGCCACAATGGCGCAAAAAATTGAATACTCTTTTTTTAGTTTGGAAGTTTTTTCGCCCCTTACCGCTCAATTATGGTCAGTCACGTTCTTAACTGCTCTCTTTGCAAGTATAATTCTATCATACATCGAGTATTGTCTCCACGAGAAAAAACGGTTTTATCCATGGTCAGAGAGTATATTATACCACATTGGACTGGTGTTTCAGCGGGATATGGGTGGGCAAAATCCCACTCATGTCAGTACAAGAGTTGTTGGAATTTCTGTTGCTATATTTATGATGATACTGATGTCTTCGTACACAGCGATACTGACAGCAAACAAAGTGATGAATCCTTATTTTTTTCCTATTAAAGGGCTTAAAGACGAAAGGGTATGTACGATTTACACCATTTGTTTTTTAGAAATATATATTTATGAAGACTAACTTGTTGGCAACCACATACATATATCATGCAGACGATTTATAAATGTAAAATGTTATTGTTACTTTAGGTTACTAACCCTTCAAGTGAGTTTAAATTTGGAACTCTGAAAAATTCTGGTATATCACAAATGTTTCGAGATAGCAATAAGCCTGAGTGGAGATCCATGTATAATCATATGAAAGAGTTCAATTTCATTGACACCGTTAAAGCACTGGACGATCTCAGAGCGGGGTAGGTAGTAGATTATTATGGATACTACGTATTAAACTTCTGTGATGTTTACCTCAAATGACAATGCTAACAAGGCCTGATTTTAATGTTTGAGATGGAATTTTTATTAGATTAAAACGGAAATACAAAGACAATATTGCTTAAGAGCTCCACAAGTATACACTCTTAGTATGCACAGAGTATAAACTCTTTATAAGTATAGGGTATATGTAATAGAATTGTATTCTATTAGACTCGTTAGAAAAAAAGATTAAACATACCCGTACATTGTTTATAAAAGAAGTTTGCCAGAATTTTAAGGCAGAATATTTTGTTGGGATTCATTGTGTTTTCATGACACTTCTTTTATTCCTATAATTAGGGCTTTCTCTTCTGGTTTAGAAAATTAGACGCCATAATCCATGATGCTGCTGTATTGAAATATTATAGTAATAAGGATGTCCAATGTAATATTCATATGGTGGGAGAAATTATACCAGATGGTGGTTATGCATTTGCTGCAGCCAAAGAGTCAGCACTTCTGAGGGGAATAACAAGAAGTATTCGAAAATATAAATCTAAGGGAATGTTGGAGAGATTAGATAAACGCTGGTTTCATAACAACTGTGGAACTGGTAAAAAAACTGATCACATTGAACAGGCCGATATATATTCTTTTGGGGGATTATTTGTTGTAATGGTTGCGGGAATATTATTTTCGTTTGTTTTGTTTATAATGGAATATATGTGGTTGAAAGTTAAAAAAGCCAAGATAACTAACAAAGTTATGCAGATGCAGGGAAGTTAAAGAAAATTAAGATGCTATTATGAAGATGAAGTCCTTCGTGGTTAATAATTAATATTGCTCAGTTTATTTATGCATAGGTTAGGAGGAATGCACAACACGTTTTTGATAAGAAACCAAGCAACCGATCAACTGGTAAAAGTTTTTTAAATCTGAAGGTCATTATACTGTATTAAGTGTCTTAAAGTTTCTTAATTTATATACAAGAAAAATTGAAATAATTCCTTTGCCTTTTATTGATCATCTGAAATAATATCTGTACAGTTGAAATCGTCAATTTTAAATAGTCTTTCGATTTGTTAGGATAACTTACCTAATTTTTTGTTATACGTGCTGATAATACCTGAAAAACAGTATCTTTCGGAAAATTGTACATTTTTACAATCATTTTCTTATAAAGTGGTTTCTTATATAAAAAAAACGTGTCTTAGACATATTGAGAGATTGAGAGTTAACAGTAAATATAATAAAATTTGACAGTTTAGTATTTGTGGTCAATACAACGTTTTTATATATATGTAGACCTTGTTTTATATAACGTAAGTTCCATATATAAATGTTTTGTATACACGCGTTTTTTATAAGAATACTGTTTCTTCTTTTCAACATGAATTATTTTAACTTTTGTGCAAATATGTCCCTAATATATTTATAGCATATTCTTAGCACATTTTGCTAAGATTGGTAAATTTGAGAATGCGAACTGGCGTAAAAAATCACACAGTTCTGTTGTTTAAGCCTTATTAAACTGACAGACAGACAAATAGATTATATGGGGGAAAATACTTTAAATGAAACCTAAGAAAAGACATGTCATATCACTGATTTTATAACATTGTATGTATATATTTCTAAAAAATTAAGGCACAAACATGTTTAGCTAGTGTCCTTTTGAGGAACCAGGAGAGGTTCGCTCGCTGGGTAGATGTATGTTTTTCAAAAAAGATTGCATTATTATGATAACGAGCAACTCGCATAGTCAAAGTCAACTGACACCATGTTTGATCATTCACTACCTTAAGTATCCTACGCCGGGCTTAATTCCGCCACCCATGGAAATTTGGTGTAGTAACCACTACCTTGCAAAAATTAATGCCTCTTACAGCCAGCATAAAAAAGGCGGATAAGATGCTTTCACGAGCCCGCGAAATGAAGATTTCCCTTTCTATTGTATGAGAGAGGTCAGGTGTAAAAATAAGCAGATATTAATATAAAAATAGCTAGTCGTTAGTCCGTGGAAAATCCACGGGTTCGCCCGTCCTTTTTATACCGCATTGCATGCTTCTCGCTATTGCGCAGCTAAGCTACCACTTTTCGTGACAGACAGACAGACAGGCGTATACGGGCATTATAATTAAAATAGCCGGGTGAACCGGCGTCGAAACGCCGGGGTAAGCCACAAGTAAAGGTGTGACACGGCGTGGCAAACCTGTGGAGCGCTTAAGAAGAGTTGTAAACGATCAGGTGAAGCGCTTTAGTACTGGTATACAGTATGTCGTAAATCAAGTGAAGCACATACACCAATATAGCGTTGCGACTGTAACATATTTTTCAAAAAATAACTTTCCCTGCAACAATAGCTGAAATAAAAATAGTGTTTACAAACCGTTGTTACTCCATTATAGCAAAAACAATTGGTCAATATTATTTTATTTTGCGGAATAAGTTTTTGCGAAAGTTAACAAATTAATTGTGACACTGGCTGAGCACTTAGAGCAGATAAACCATGTTCCACATGCGTATAGGGATAATACCCTTTTGAAAAAAACTTTCTCGCAGACTCTGTTTAAATAAAAACACAAGAAACTGTCCTTTGCTAAGGGAGCGTTCACATATTACGTAATCAATTTTTTGCCTATTTTCTACTCCCCCCTTCCCCATGTAATCAGTCGTAATCATTTGGTTGACCCCCCCCCCCCCCCTCCCCAAAAAAGCTTCGGTTTAAATGAAAACACAGGATGCACTCTGTTGTTAACAGTGGGCTAAGCGCTATACAGGTAAACCGTGTTGCTTATTTCGTTAACAACGCCATGGGCTAAGCGCTTAGTACAGGTAAACGGTGTTCCACATATGTAGTTTAGACGTAATACCCTTTTTCAAAAAATACAGTCCGTTGTTAACATCTGGCTAAGCGCTTCGTATAGTTGAACAGGTGTACAGGCGTAATACCCTTTTCTAAAAAAAACTTTGTCGCAACTTCTGTTTAAATAATAACACGGGAAACAGCCCGTCGTTACCCCTCCAGCTAAAGCAATTGCTCAGCCATTTTATTTGCAAAAAATTTTTTAAGGAAAATAATTAAAGATGTATAAAAATGTACCTAGCTAAACTGCATTTAGCATAAGATTTATTGCTGAGAATATTGCGATTATTGATAGCCAAACTAAATTTTTATACTATCACTTTTTAGGTAAATATATGAGATAGCTAAATGGCTATAACCTCGACATAAAAATAAATGTTGGGTTGGAGAAAAACCTCTTATACCAAACAAAATTAGTAAAAAGTAAGGCTATTAGCTAGTACCCTTTAAAATATTCGTTCCTAGCCAAAAATCCTAAAACTGGTGCGTTTAAGATCTGCACGTAGCTAAAAAACGTGACAATATATTTATCTTAACATTTTAGAACATAAAGAAAAACAAATATTACAAGTATAAAAAGCTTATAGAAGACAAAAAGGTGAAACAGACTTAGAAACAACACTGACCACCATTACTTTTTAAAAACTAAAATGGCCATCATGTTTCTTCGTAGGCATGTCTAGGCCGCGAAAGTCTTGATTGGTTTTTCAAAGAATCAGGCGTTTTGATTGGTATACACGTGCGAGCGGTCAAAACAAAGTCAGTAAAACCATCCTATTTGTTTTCTGTGGCTCCTGGGCGGAATTGGCGATTAAGGTCACGGGGTAAATTATTATTAAAAATGGCCCTTTTAAATAATGAATTCATTTTAATCACTTAATTTTTTTTTCAAATTAGAGGTTTATCAATTAAGTTAATTAAATTATATCAGAAGATATATTAATTTTTGTAATTTATTTTGATAAATCATAAGATTTCCAATTAAAAAACCCCCTGGTTTCAAAAAATTCGCGGTAAGATCAAAGGAATATCGGTAACCCTTTTGAACACACAAAATACGGTTATTATAATAGAGATAGAAATAAGATGTTCACCTTATTATTGCTAGGTGTCATTGAAACAACAAAAGAAATTGCGCATGCGCATGAATATAATTAATTCTAAGGTTTACAACCTTAGAATTGAGTTTTTTATGAAAAATACAAGTAACGTCCTTGAATTTTTTCTCTCTACATGTTGGTGTACTGCACTAGCACCTAATTAAATATTGGACTAATTAGTTGATACCTTGTTCAGAAATTATTACATTTAAATCATTAATTTTATACAACAAGTTTCTTTTTTATGGAACTGAGTTAAAGGTTTTACTTTTTTTTTCAAATATTTCTATGCGTTAATCAGTGTTTCGTTTATTCAGTTGTATTGCCTATACAATTTTTTCAAAGAATCAGAACATTTGGCTAAGTGCTCTTAGTTTCTTACTTGTTGACCCTGGAATTTGACAGTATATACATTACAAATTTTTGAGGCCTGAAATCTATTAGTTAATTCTGTAAAAATTTTGCGTTCAAAGATAATTCCCATGTTGTTTTTTAGAGAAAAAATGAAAATCGGTAGAATTGCTTTGTTCTTATTGTTCAACAATTTTCAGCCTTATTGTTGTTCTTATAAAATTGTTGTTATAGAGAAAAGAAGTGTATGTAATTAAAGTAAACTATGATTGAAAGTTACAATAATAATCGAGAAATGAATTTTAAAATTTTAGAATATTTAATGATTTGTTTTATCCGGATTATTACAAGCTCGTGAGCTTGTATTAAAACGCAAATGTGTCCCACAAGAATGGAAATTTTTGCCTCTCTGAGCACCGACACGGGAGTCGTCGTGTGTTCGAATTTCATCTTGGTAACTATTTTTACTTTTTTTTTTCTTTTTTCTTTTTTAAAAAGATAAGACAAGTGTTCAAAACACTTGTTTAACTAACTAGTGAATAAAGGTGTTTCCACCAAACTTTTTAAAAGTGAATGTAGGCAGAATTAACTGAATTAATGAATTTCGCAAATTTTGAGGTTTGTGGGTTTGTGGTCTTTCTTCTTCCTGTCAGTCGGTTCACCCAAGACGGACCCATCGAAAATTAAAAGTTCGAGGAATTTTCCGTTCAGGAAGGTCTCACAAATCAATTTTGAAAAATAAGTGTGTAACAAATATTATTGCGTATCTGAATAGTAAAATATGTCGTGTCTAACTTCGTAACAAAAATCCCAATTTGATAGACAGCTTTTTGTAAACTTTATTCGCGAGGTTGTTTGCGTATATCATACGTCTTGTTCGGTTTTAATTTCCACTTCAAAGTTCAGTATTTTTCCAGATTATTAGTAATGTCGGAAATCTTTAAACCGTAGAGCTTCTTATTTAATGATTTCCAAAAGTAATTTAGCAAACTCTGCCTCAGTGCTCATAAAAGGAAAGGTCGTCTGTTTACCTACGACCGAAAACGACTTTTTTGCGACGGCCTACTTCTTGACTAGGAAGGAGTGATCAAGGAAATCGATAAATATGGCGACTGGAAAACAACAGCAAGAAACTGGAGAAATCAAAGAACCATTATCTCCTGTTCTAGTAACTTTCAGATCTTCGAATTTTTAGGATAGTCGTAACTTGTCCTGAACTTAGAAACAAATCAAAAAGATGTTTACGTTAATTTTTTTCGATATAATTTCGATATAATTTTGTACATTGGTTTCTTATAAAAACACGTGAAGTTACAAATAATCTACGGGAGAAAAGTATACAAATATAATGTTAAAAATTAATTAATGTCTTTGCCCTCAACTATCGTTATGGTTATTTAGAAGCGCTTTATAAATAACTGCGTCTACATTCCAAAATTTTACGAGACAATCTTTCTACATATTTCACTCATTTAAGTCGCGTATCGACGAATACCAACCTATAAAATTCGTTTTATTTTGCACACAATCTTTTGCAAAGTTTTCAAACAAGAAACAGCACAAAGCCGATAACAGGCGTACCAAAAACTCCAAAACATCAAGGAAATTGGTTAACTCCAACAAGAAAACAAAGGCTGAATAAAGATGTCGTTTCCATCCAGTTGATGAATTTCGATTTATATGGTTTTACACGTAAATGAACTACCAGTAGTAACAGCATGATTGGAAGTATGTAACACAATCGTTTCATTGGGTCGATAAAAAATGTCGTAAACACAGCAATTATTAGTCTCTGGTACAATCTCCATGTATCCCAAAATAAACATATTTCCTCATGTCTGTACTGACGAAACGGCTCTTGAAACATATTGCAAATATATTTATTTAATATTGTGTCGCTTGTTACGTTTTGACGTCGACAAAATTTTCCCAAAAACCAATATCCAATAGTTAGCGGTGGCATAAACCCGCAGTAGAAGAATTGCGTGGCAGTGATTTTGTGATTTTCAAGGAGTCGAACACTTATACATAGGTCAGTGGTAATGGTAAAATCCAGAAAATGAAAAACGCAATGTTAACCTTCTGCCATAGGGTGATGTGATTTCTCCATTTACAAGAAGAATATATTTTCCGTTTACATTTCTGCAATTCATAAATTCTAAAGAAAATTTGGCCCAAATTGTGTAACCAAGAATGATAACATGTAAACAGCAAATGGATGCACGGAGTAGAAATCTGCGGTATCTCCAATAATATATCGTGCATCTTCGCATAAGGCGAAACAATGCTGCAATCAATAATAATATAAATGCTGAAAGAAGCATACAACAAACAAACGAAAATTCTTTGATAATCATTCTTTCGACAACTGTCATGTCGTTTTTCGGGCAAAATTTAAGAAGCCTTTTGGTATATTGGTTGAATATATCGAGTGCCAGTATATTTAGAACATTTGATGTTGCATCAGTTTGTACATCTACTTTGACATGAATTAATGATTTAATCTGATAAAAAGCAACTAACACTTTCAATATGCCAGATATTTTGTTGTGTTCTTTATAGTATTTGTTATTCGATGACGTCACTTTATCTATTGGCTTTATTTATCCGTGTATAACAACATAACCGTCGTCGTTAATCAAGATATATTCATGATTATTAATAGAACTACTTTCGGTTTTGTTCAATGAATTGAATTCACATATCTCTCCTTGCTTTGAATGATTTGTGACTTTCAGAACCTTCCTTAAAGCTAGCGCGAAAAAGTATTTTGCAAAGAAACTTATCTCTTTTGAGTATGCTAATATCATTGCATATGTCAATCCAAGGATTAGAAATATTATCCAAAACGGTCCCTAACCAGTACATAAATTTGAAGAAATACAACGATTATTAAAATAGTTGTCCTGATATCCTGTTGTACATACTCCACAGAGTTTTCTAGTTCAATGTCTAGCACAACTTTTGATAGATGTACATTTTCTACCTGTTCGTGAATATTTCCAGCATCTATCGGGCCCATAGTACGGGGAGAGGTGTTATTTAAGAAGTGAGAATTGTTTATTAAGACTTCGCTTTTTCTCATGTGAAATACTCCGCCAAAAGCTGTGTTATAGATGAAATTTGATGCCACAATTTTTCCAATTTTGTTGTAAGCGTAAAGTACTGAACTATCGCCATGATAATATACCCGGGTTACTTCAACATTGAAAAAGTGGAATTATTAATATTTATTTGACTATCAAAAATTGATAGAATTGGGTTGTAACTTTTCGTTTTATTGAAGATGGAATTTGCGGTCAATATTCTACCTTGTTGAGCATGAAGATAACATTTGATTTTGTTACCCAAAATTATCATATTCCTGACTGTTATATCTGTATTATAGGTTTTAATGTATCCATAACCAGAAAGTTGACACTGCATCAACGTTACAGAAGTAACGTTGATAAAATGGAGAAGAAAATGTGTTCTTACAGATGCTGAGTTTGTAAATATTATATCGACATTTCCAGTTAAGTTATGATAAGATCGTGTTTTATTTCTCCTCCAACAAACGTAACGTTTTCAAACATGACTTCGGAAGTTATTTTTCCCATTAGATCTGCAATGAAAATACACCTAATGTAATAAAAAAAAGAGTATTTCACAGTGATTTTAAGCGTAGATTCTGCATTGCTTTTACTCAGAAAAAAAAAAGAAACCTTGTGAAAAATGCAGTCATAATTATCAATATATATTGAGATGTTTCTTTCTTTTGCAAAAATGTTTATGAAACTAGAATTTTTAAAAAAATGCATGTTGTGAAACTCTATTCCATGTAGTGATAAGTATGTGCACGAAATACGAAATATATTGATGTCGCCAGTGTTTTCTTCTGTCTTAATTATGGGTCTAAAATATACGCTAATCTTTTTTTTATGCGAAGTGGTTCATACAGACACATAGTTTCGGTAACTGAATAAACCATGCGGTTTGTTGTACCTCCATCAAGTATAATTATGCCGCTTGTACTTCTTTTGTTTGTTGCATAACGAATCGTCCTGCAAGAATTTGATTCATGCCCACAGGGCGGATTATCAGCGCCATTGTTACAAACATGAATGTCCGCGCATACAACAGCTAGAAGAAACAAATATAATATAAACCATAGAGATATAATAAAAGTAAATAACATATCTATGGATAAGCATGTTATGGGTATTTAAGAAGGTGTTTTAAAATAGCTTTCTCACCTAACACGCAGATTTCTAGGATGATACGCAGCAGGTGCATGCCAATTCTAAAATACAAAAGGAACACTTATTCGTGAATTGCAAAAAGTACAGCAAATTGATAATAGTAGTTCCGCTTTCCTCTCCCTTTTTTACGCCTAATCAATGTTCATTTTGGCGCCCTATCATAAAGACAAGAAGGTTGAGGAAACTTTTTAAAATCTGATTATAGGTTGTCCATAGGAGTCATCTGACACAATTCTGTTATGTAAAGCCTCTCTGGAAAGTGAGCATTGCAATAATCAGTGCATCCCAATTTTTCTTATTTTTGCTCATGATGGCGAAACACGTTACTAAACATAACAATGAGGTCATTAGCAAAATGTATTCAATACTTTAGGGTCAGCGTTAGGGTTAGGGTTAGGGTCAGGGTTAGGTATTATCCGTATTATCCGGAGTTTCCGTGTCTCTGTGTGTGACTTTTACAAAGTGGATCATATTCTTCACAATTTTCTTTGATAAAGTCTATTAAACATCACCTATAAAATTGTCCTGTAATTTACCAAACTTTGATATTAAAATAGTATTGACGTTAAAGAAAAGTATATTAACAATAGTGAATCCATTACAATGCATTTAAAACTTTGAGACCAATTGTGGTTACATCAGTCATTTTTCACACCACCTGGGAACCAATTAGGTAAGTTTCCAAAACCTGGTCGCCGAATCCGTTTTGGAATAAATGGTTTGATGATGTCATCAAAAAACATTTAAACTGCAATATCTCTGCAACCGTTTGTCAAAAGTACATGATCCTATACATTTTCTTGATCAACAGTTTCATTTATACAATGAAGGCAACGGGTATACAAGTTTCTTGAAAAAAAAATCTTATATCTCCTTATCTGTTCGTTAATTGTACATGTTAATATACATTTTTGGTAGGTCTTTGCTGACGTCAGCAAAGAGCTGCCAAAAATGTATATTAGCTCTCTTATATTTTGAGTATAACTTTGAAGGTTTGCAATAGACTAATAGCTGATTTTATATGACTTAATGAAAAACGTTGGATTTGTTTTGCTTGGTTTTCATTTTTTTCCTGGTGTACTTCTGGAGGTATATAAACAAGTAAATAGTTTTAGCAGATTTCGCTTCTTACGTAATGGTTGTTAGACAACTTTGATTTTTTTGAAAATTTTCCATTTTTTTATTAATTTTTTTATTTGTGTTTGTTGCACATGAACATAAAAAATGCAGATTGTGAGCATCCTGGATCGCGGGGCTTTTTTCTCTTTTTTTTTCTATTCCGTTAAAAAAGAGACAAAGAGCCCGGGGTCAGGGTTGAAATATAACTTCAAAAATCCAATTCACTGTGGTGTTTGTTTTTGCCCGTATGCCCGAACACTTATGGCGGTTTTATAGAAACAAGGGAGGGGGAAGTGGGCGTGGGGGCTGTTATAACAGTATTTTCAAAAATATTACCATTTTCTCCTTTTTAAATCACAAACAGAATTTGCTAAAAAAATTGTGAGCATCCAAATTAGCCGTTATAATTGCGTCGCGCCTGGTAGCATAAAATATTTGTTATTTTTTCGTTTATTATCAGACACATGTAAATGTAGAATGTTCCTTTCATATGATTACTGAAGGGGTGTGACGAAAAAATCATGACATGTGCACTTTCACAACAAGAAAAATGTCCTATGAAGGTATTTATAGCTATGTCTTTTTTGTATCTGCTGTGTGATTAAAGAACTTCGAGATTGTAGATTTTCAGACAAAAAATTATGTTATTAGCCGTTTTTTGAGAAGACCTTTTTAGGCTAAAAATAATTAGGAAATCTAATACCTTTGGATATATAATTTAACATTCTCAATCGATCGTTAAGGAAAATACTAAGATAAGGCGCTTTCCACAACAACCTAGTTGCAACAACCAAATTTGAACAAAAATGGGGCTGTTTTCACGGATTTTCAATCGTAAATCTAATGAAGGTTAATTTTAAATTTCTTGTTCTACATGCGAAAATGTTTTGCGCAAAGTATACCAATAATAAAACAAAATGGAGAAAAAGTTAACCTTCGCGACGTTTGTGGTATGTTTTTTTGCCATAGAAATGTTAAATCGGATGTTATAAATAAAGAAACATAGGAACGTTTTGTTGAAAAAAAGAATATGATACAAATTTCTTTACCAGATCAGCCTATTAAACTACCAGCTATTTTTACATGAAAGTTATTTCGTTTAATGTTTTTAAAAAGGAATATAATTGGACACAAAGAATCAAGCATTTAAAAACTACTGTTGTACAAATAATGGAAAGGCTAGCGGTATGTGAGGAAAATTTAAAGCTGAATGATTAAGAAAATTAAATCTGAAGAAGAACTATTAACTATCATGGCAACAAGCATGAAAAAAAGGTTTGCAATTAAGAGCAATTGAAAAAGAAATTAAAGAAGGAGGAAAAAGCTTTGGATGAAATAAGAGAAGTTGTGGAGGAAGTAAGTAAAAAAGTAAATATTAACACAGAAGACATCAACCGTCTTAAAAAAGGCGATCAGCATAATGATGAAAGGGTTAAAGAAATTGAAAACCAGATGGACATTCACCATAAAACTTTGGATGACATTAAAGCAAATTGTTTAGATCTGGAAGATCAAGAAACCCAAAAAAAGCTAAAAGGCGGAGTTTCTGATCTCTATGTAAAGATTGTAAGCACAAGGACTACTGGTTTCACGGAGAAGAAGAAATTAGAACATAAATTGCGAGCACTTGATAGTAAAAGTAAAAAGATAAATGCCTCAATTGATGATTTAAAGAGTGAAATTAAGTCTATAGGTATTTTATGAGAAATTGTACTTGTTGGTTACTTCGAATGGCATTGTTTTGCATGCCACTTTTTTCGTATTTTGTTTAACGTTGTGTAAAGTCTATGGAAATTAGTTAGAAAATAAACCTTGTTGATTGGAATTTTTTATTTAACGCAAGCTATTTCGTTTCAATGTATTCCCATATTGTTCATGTGAAGTACTGAAAATAATAGAGTGATTATGATCTCATATGCTTAGTCAGAAGGCAGATTATTACGGTAAGTTTAAATTGGCATTAAATTTCCCAGATAATCCAATCATTTTTTTATCACGTGATTTGTTCTAACTAATTATAAAGATTTAAATATACGGCATGTTTTACAGGTGTTTTAAGAAAGGTTTACATAAAGGATACAACTACTTTATTTATAACACACGCCAGAACGCACAAAGTATATAAGACAACATAGTATGTAAGACTAGTTATTTAAACCGGTGGAAAAATTCACTTAACATTTTATAATCCACTTAACATTTATCTAAGGTGAACAAATCGATACGTGTAATTCATATATGAAAATAATGTGCAGAACGCAACTAAATCCAAACATTGGAATAATAACTTAGAAAGTTCACCTGTGTTTTATAAACATCAAAATCAGTATTATCTATGGTGTAGTAATGATTGGAATCAAGATTTCCTTTGAACAATCCAAAATAGAATGGTGGTGGTGTATTCTTGAGTATAGCAAAGGTGTTACATTCTTCTGTATTTATGCATTGTGAAGAACATTGAACTTTGGTATTTACGTTTAAAACTTCAATTTCGACGCAAATTATTGTGACATTCTCATGTTTTTTAAAACTTGCGTATGTTGCTGTCAATGTTACGTTGTTTGGAAGCTCAACTGTCTCAACATTTGCGTGCGTATGAATTTCATTCAACGCAAAAAGAATTGATGATACTGAATAGACAAGCATTTTGTTAGCGTTTTGCGTCACTTCAACCAATTGCTTTCAAAGAAACTGAAGATAACGATGACTTCACACGAATTCAATGTGATTTTTCGTTACTACATTGGTTTTTCGGAGTTGAAATATTTGCTTCATTTCGTAGTGACAAATAAGCAAATAATTCTGTATGTATATAGATTTTATAAAATATGAACAATGAACAAATGAATTAGTCACATTGAAAGTTTAAGAATATAAAATCACAAGGGAATACATTGATTCAAAACTCCTTGAGTTCCTTTGTTTTTATATCCTAGTAACAAATAAACATTTCTTTCCTGTGTGTTTATAATTTGATGAAGTTTTAAAATATATATCAGTTTAAAAGTTGATCAAAAATGATAAATTTATCGTACTTAGTGCCACTAACGTGTGAACTACAAAACTTTGACAGTGTCATGGACACGTGTAAGATCCGTAAAGGGAAAAATAATTAAAAGGAATTAATATACATGAAAAAAGTAATTCACTCGCTTTTTTAATAACATGTAAATGCTCTACCCTTTTAATCACTTTGGTCCTAGAACTATAATTCGTCTGTCTAATACTGGTTTCACCTGAATAAAGATCAAAATGTGTGCAATTGAGCTTCTCTGTTGTGCAGTTTATAACTAGCTAACAAATGAAATTAGTGAATGAAGTAAAAAGACATATAATGGGTAATATTTTGACAAGATCAATAGGTTGAAAAGCTATAATATAAAGACAATTTTTTGTCAAATTTTCTTCCAATTGCAGTAGTATAGTACTTGGGGGTACGAGCTCACTTTTATATCACTCCTATATGTTTTTCATATGTCGGGTTCATATGATGTAATCATGTGTTGAAAGTTTTTGCGATACCTGTTCCATCTCATTTTTAATAAAACATGGTTTACGGTTATGATGTCATTGAATTTTTTATATGCGTCTAAATACACAAGGAAATAACTTATATATATATATATATATATATATATATATATATATATATATATATATATATATATATATATATATATATATATATATATATATATATATATATATATATATATATATATATATATATATATATATATATATATATATATATATATATATATATATATATATATATATATATATATATATATATATATATATATATATATATATATATATATATATATATATATATATATATATATATATATATATATATATATATATATATATATATATATATATATATATATATATATATATATATATATATATATATATATAGTATAGATAAATAAACCCACAGATGAAGAAATGTTAGCATTGGGGGATGAAAACTTACTTAATTATACCGGGTAATAATATAGTGATACTGATGATAAAGATGATTGAAACGAACAATCCAAAAAGCTGTGGTTAGATTGTGAACGCGATGTAGAAAAGATATAAAGCAGAACATCATATACACTAGTTTTTCCAACATGTGGTGTAGTTAGCGATATTCCAGTTTATGTACCTTCATACAACATTCTTGAGCGTTGTACCTTATATGTTTCATTCATTTTACATTAATGAATCAACCTTTTCAACATCTAACAATGGAAGAACGTGATCGAGTACGACAATTATTTACTGCTGCAAGTCGCTTTTATAGTAAGAACAAACCAAGCAGAAAAAAGAGTTTCATAAATTATTTTTTTACACTAAAAAAGATATTCTAGTATTGGGTAGAAATGATTATGCAAAAATATTTCCACAATTAAAAACACGGTCTAGACAAAAAGAAATAAAAAGAATATGGAAACTAATATCTAAAGTTTCTGAATGGGTTGAAACTCTTCAAAAACAAAGGATCTCTTAGGACCAACATCCAAATAATATAACGTTGGTTGATTACTTTTAATGTATCTATCTTTTATTTCATATACATCCACTGACCATATTGTAACGGTAGATTGTTAGCGTCTTTTACTTTCAGAAATGTGTCCTCCCTAGATACCTAACATTAGTAGCAACATCAAGTAATGTTTCATTATCAACTTTAATGTGCTGTGAAAATCCTTGCTTTATTAAAGTATGTTTTATAGCATCTACAGGTTTCACATAAATTAGTCTGTTTTTTTGTTGTTCAAAGCACTGACTACAGTTTGCAATCTACTAACCCATTCTCTATTACCTTTTGATAAATCTAAAAACTTTTTATGGTATTGATAACCAAATAGTCTATCTGCTAATTATTTATTAAATTGTGTAACAACACCTCCACTTCTGTCTTCAATAGGATCACCACATTGTATTGTTTTGTTATTTTCTTGTTCATTAATTTAGTAACATCACCATAACACTCTTTACCAGCATCACAAATCTTTGTTTTGGGGAATTGTGATTCAGTATTAGCATATATCCACTCAAATACTTCAGCTGTTTCTTAGGAACTTGTACTAGTTAAGTGATATGCTGGTTATACCTACTAGCCATATCTACAACACAAAGAGCATACTTGCATACTTACGTTTTTCTTTTGTATTTATCATGTGGTAAGTATATAATATCAGTTTGATGTGTATGATTAGTTGTAGCATAAATCGAATATAAAGAATTAGGTTTCCGAACAAACTTTGGTGCTGGTAGATATATTTGATGCAGTGGTTGTTTCAGTGGCCATATTTCTGCTTCTTTATTAGTTGTACTAGCATTTTTAGCTAACTTACAAATTGCACTTTTACCTCTCCAGTATCAACTATTAGAGTAGTTAATCTGATTGATTTTATCATCCATATTTATAATATAAGCAGTTAAAAAACATGCAACAATTCATGGCAAACACTACTTTTTTCTTTTGTGTTTTGTTTCTATGACAAAACCATCAGTTAATGATTTACTACTAAGTAGTTTGAATTTACCAACAGAAGTGGTCAACTTGTCTAATAACTTAACAGTTTTTGTAATATCTTTGTTACACTTTTAAGAATAACATGTTAATGTAGATAATACAGCGGCTACTAGAGTAGCAACGCTTATCAGGGCAGCTCCAAGAGGTATACCAACAGCAGTAAAACTACTACCAACACCCGATACTTCTGTTAGTATAGAAAGTAAAGATGCTGGAGCAAATGCATTACTTAATCTTTCACGTTTCCTTGAATATTTGGCTTCCTTACCCTCATAATTTTTTTGGAGATTAATCAAGTTGTCATAATACTTTACCACTCCTTGTCCCATTTTTCCAAAACCACAAAGAGAGTCAATTTTTGTGCACAGCGGATATCCTAGTTGTTAACGGTATTTCCTTTTATCAGCAACAAAGAATCACAATGTAACATCATAATTATATAGTCAAATAAGGAATACTTTTATCGTGTTCAGAATTCCTCCCAAAATATCTATCCTTTCTTTAAAAGAAGCCCTGGTGTCAGGCCAGATGTTTCGTAAACAAAATGAAAACACAAAAAATTATTACTCCTGGCTAACATGGCTAACAACAAAATGTTCACGTTAATCTAAAAAAGTCATGTTACCAACGGGGGTAACGGAACAATTTTTGCCCCCAAATTTCTTGGACTGATTATTTTGTTCTTTGAATCTTTGATATATGGTATATATTTTACATATATTTCTTATTTTTTCAAGGAATGTTTGTGATATTGGTTGGGGTTTGTTTTCTGGTCAACCATTAACAATACTTGGTTCCAAAGGACCTGTACTTGTTTTTAAAAAGATATATATGAGTCCTGCAAGAATTTCAATTTTGATTATATATCCTTCCGTTTGTGGACTGGCATATGGGTTGGGATCATACTTTTCATATTTGTTGTATTTGATATCAGTTTTCTAGTATGCTATATAACCCGGTTCACTAAAGAGAATTTTGCCATGTTAATAGAATTAATTTTCATGTATGAAAGTCTTGCAAAGCTGTTTAAAATTAAGAATCTTTATCCCATCAATGTTATTGTGCTCCTCCTGGCCCAAACAACCTTAGCTTTTTCAATGTTAGCGTTCGGAATCCCTACTTGAACTATAGTAACATATCCATGGGCACTTCAATAAAGTTAAACCAATGCGAGGAACCATTTTCTATAACACCTGCTTGTAAATACGCACCCAATGTATTCTTTGTGAATATTGTGCTCCATATCCTTACGTACATTATAACATATCAACTAAAAAGCTTCAAGGAGACGACATTTTCCACTTAAACCGTACGCAAGTTTGTTTCAGACTTTGCTGTTATTATTGCTATCTTATCCGTTTTCATCTTAGACTATTTAATCGGTACAGAAACACCAAAATTAAATGTGCCTACAACGTTTGCACCAACCTTGAAGGGTCCAGGTTGGTTGATACCGCCTTTTAATGGTAACGCATGGTGGACTATCTTTGGTGCAATAACACCTGGTAAGAAAAGTAATGTTCATTTAGCATCAGCTTCTTGTATTATGTATAATAAAAATCAGCAGTGGTCAAAAAATTGTTGCTTTATTGTCAAATTAATTTTTGAAGAGTTGTGAGTTGCCAGAATTTTTTCTTTAACAATTAAGGTACTTATTTTGCAATTTTTTTTGCAATTATTTATTTTTGAATAGGACTTGATTTATGCAGCAGTTTCTAGTGTTTTGGAATAAAAAGAAAACACGTTCTCTTTTATTTACTCAGAGGCTTTTCTTTTCGTTTACAATTATGTGAATTTTTTTCTATGTACAGCCCTGCTTGCTACCATTTTAATATTTATGGACCAGCAAATCGCTGCAGTTATTGTAAACCGTCGAGAAAATAAACTACGAAAAGGATGTGGCTACCATCTTGATTTCTTAGTTGTGGCGTGTTTGATCTTTATATGTTCCGTGTTTGGTCTACAATTTTTTGTTACGGCTACCGTGCTTAGTGTTAATCATGTCGGCTCGCTAACTATAGGTAGGTGCAGAATTTTATGTAAAGTTATCATTTCTGCTTTGGTGTGCGCGCTTGTCATTTATGCACAATGTGAGTACCTATACAATCTTTCTGTTTCAATTTATTTCATGCGGACATTTCAAGTTGGAAAATGTGCTTTACGTGGGGGAATGACATTTTGTTTTGCCAGCGCACTAACCCCGGCATAGCAGTTAAATTTGGTCGGGAATTTTCGTGAAACTTGATAGCATTCCTGAGCACTATTTTTTGCCTAAAGATAATGTATCGCAAGAATTTTTTTTGTGAATATGCCTCTTTCATAAGTAAGAAGTTGAAATTTTTTTAGGTACAAAACGGATTAAGATGAATTTATGTCAGCTTTAAAACGAAAAATGTTTCTTATATGATTAATGATTCATTACCGACTTTCATACAGCGCAGTCTGGGCACGAATAGACTGTTATTTAGACTGTTATTGTTTGACTCGATATCCCAGTCAAGATTATCGGTCACTTTCTCACAAAGAATTATTTGTGTCATACGGAAAAAGGCAGAAATGTGTAACGTTCTGTTCTTTCTTTCCTAAGTCTTTACATTGTATACTAACGTTTAACTTTTAAATAACGTGTTGATATGGTGCTGCTAGTCCTCTCTGTGGTATATTAACTTTATTAAAACGCTTCAAGTAAGAAAAACTTACACTTATTAAGTTTTACAAAGTTCAAAGTTGGATGATGGTACAAGGGTATTTTTTAGCTATGTGGCTTCAGAGACAGTGAGCATAGACTGAAGTACTTGTTAAAAAATACATGACACATCTTTTCCTTATAATCAACCTTCATGGTATAAATTAAATATGGCTACCCTACCCTAGAACAAGGACAACCAAACATGAATTAGAGCTAGCTAATTGTAACGAAAGTGGAAAAAATGGATAATCCAATATCAAGCTGAAAGAATCAAGATATGGATAATCATCAAAAGCCATTGTCAAATTTGGACGAAAGGTTATTAAAAATGCCACAACTGCATATGTAGCAGCTTATACTGTCTTAATTACGTGATTATCTAAAGCGAATATTTAACTCCACCGACTACATAACTTTATGGTTTAGCATCTCGTAAAATAACTTTGTTGTGATTGAATTGGAAATCATCGGATGAAAAGCGAATTAGTAAAAATATTCAAACATTCATATAGCTGTTATAATTTTGTTGTTTCAATGAAGACAAAGACGTGGAATAAAGACATATTTTCAGATAACGTATAAGGAAATGATCTACAGATCCATCTTCAATTCCGTTGGGTGTAAAATTTAAAAGTTTAAAAGTTTTTTAAATTTTTAATTGGGATGCAGGTAGTCTTTAAAAGAATTGATTTTTACAGAAAGAAATTTTTATGATTTTTTTTTAGCTTTTTTTCTTTAGCTCACAAGTACACAACAACTTTCAAAAGTCAGTCATGTGATTACAAATTATTCGCTGAAATAAATTCCTGTGAATAAGTATAAAGAGAACATTTTCTTACATTCATGTAATTTTGCTATGATTTCTTTCCAACCTTATTCCATCTCTGTCAGAAAATTTTGACCTACCATCCCCCTTTTAATATTAGATTCCTAAGCAATTTGTATAAACAATTTATTAATTTTGGCTAATCTGACAGTTTTGGAGTTTATTGCGAGAATTAATTTTTGTGTCTTTATATGTATTTGTCTTTATATATATATGATTTTTCATTTGCTGGACTGGTGTATGTTTTAGGAAAATTACTTCTCAGTATTTATACATTATCACATTAAAAGATTATATATGTCAAATGCTTTGCATAAAACATTTTTGCTGATGCTGAAGATTTAGTAAAAATCAGTATTGTCAAATAACGAAAATTTTATTGTGGACAAAAAATGAAGAACTTTGTGGTAAAAATTCTTGTGGATAATAGATTGTAATTTTTTTGTATATTTAGGGTTAAGGTAGATGTAACTAACAGGTAACATAATGATAAAATAACAAAAGCAGTTACAGTGATGTTTTTCTGTCCTTGTGCACTGGCTAGACAAACAAAATCTAATTGGCTTAAACTACACTTGGCTTTCATCAGCTAGCTAACTGCACAACTGCGCTTGGTTACTTTTAAAATATAGTGGTAGTAATTATTGGGAACAATACTTTTTAAAGATATCAATAAAAATTAGCAATGTGGTGCCAACAATAACATTTCTTTCTGGTTTAACACGTCGGACACTTGACTTTTGTTAGCTAGGCTTACCTTACGATGGAATCAACAGTTTTTAGTTATTAATAACCTTAAATTTTGCGTCTTTTGGATAAAATATAGTTCTTTGATTTTAGTGTTACAATAGTAAAGCATTGAGATATAAAAGATATTTTATACCTCCATGAATAAAGTTACAAGTTAAATTTTCTGTTAATGCTGTTGTTTTCTTTTAGTTACGCTACCACCGTGAAAATATTTGTCCCTACAAGCGCTTTACAAGCCCAGACTGCGCCCAATGAAAGCCGGTAATACCTGGAAGTTGCTAAATATCTTTCACTTTAATTTCACGAATTAGTTAATAAAATCTATTTTCCTGTATCAAGCGAAAAATAGATTTGAGAAGAATTTAATTTTACAAACTACCTATCCTCGTTAAAATTTTGAAAGTAAAGTAAGTGTAGTGATTTCAGATTTCACTTGAATCAATTAATTAAATTAATTAAAACGTTAATTAGAAAGATTAAAATAAAATAAAAACATTTGTCTTTTTCTAATCTAGCAATCCATTCCGTAGTATTAGAACTCACGACAGTAGAGTTCACGACATTAAAAGTAAATTTTGTTAGTTTTGCTTTACCCATAGAGAGTAGCACTTTTGCTCCTGATCCTCGAACAACCTGTCACACAATTAATGATATTTTTGACCATCGGTCGGTCGGTCGGTCGGTCGGTCGGTCGGTCGGTCGGTCGGTCGGTCGGTCGGTCGGTCGGTCGGTCGGTCGGTCGGTCGGTCGGTCGGTCGGTCGGTCGGTCGGTCGGTCGGTCGGTCGGTCGGTCGGTCGGTCGGTCGGTCGGTCGGTCGGTCGGTCGGTCGGTCGGTCGGTCGGTCGGTCGGTCGGTCGGTCGGTCGGTCGGTCGGTCGGTCGGTCGGTCGGTCGGTATACAAAATTGTATGCATAAAAATTTTAAAAGAAAAGAGTTGGACGGAGATGATGATGTTGATGACTAAGTTGCAAGCACATAAATGATGACGGAAGTTTTATAGTAACTTGTTTACTCGA
Source organism: Hydractinia symbiolongicarpus (assembly GCF_029227915.1). Classification (NCBI taxonomy): domain Eukaryota; kingdom Metazoa; phylum Cnidaria; class Hydrozoa; order Anthoathecata; family Hydractiniidae; genus Hydractinia; species Hydractinia symbiolongicarpus. The sequence goes on along the minus strand of NC_079877.1, from coordinate 11,396,951 downwards.
TTAAACTCCCCTTTTCTATTATTTTCTAACATCTTCAATGATCATTATATTAACATCGCAACAAATCTCGGCTTTGAAAACATGAACAAGTTGACTTTTCTTGATCCAGCAATTAATAAATTCAACCATTACTCAAGTGTTACTGCTTTAGTCGTATGAATCTGTTTCGCATGAAAAGTTCGAATTACGAAAGAGTAGCTTGTTGACTAAGTATCAAAATTAAACGTAAAGTATCCTACGTCAACTGCTGATGTTCCTATCAGAATATTAAAATCACTTATTGATAAATTTAGCCATTGATAAATGCTTCTATTCTTTTTTCTGAGTTTTCATGAATTTTAAAAATAGCGGAAGTTTCACCGAACTTGAAGAAAAACAATCCAACCAAAATTGGTAATTATCGACCAATAAGTGTGCTACCTATATTTTACAAGTTATTTGAAAAGATTTTGTTCAGGCAACTATCTAAATACATTGAGCCTAAATTAATTTCCTTCTTTTTTGGCATTCGAAACATGTTTAGCACTCAACACGCACTCTTGAAAATGGTTCAAAATTGGCGAAAGTGTCTGGACAAGGGTGAAATTGTTGCGGTGATTGTGATGAATTTAAGCAAAGATTCAATAAATCACCACCTTTTGTGAGCTAAAATTAAATGTTATGGTATCAGGAAATCAGCCCTAATGCTTTTTTTAGCTATTTATCTGACAGCAAACAAAGGGTTAAAGTTGGTCATTTCTTGGAAACGTTTTAAATATTTTAGTTGGCATACCACACGGATCAATTCTCGGTCATCTGCTATTCAATCTTTTTAAATTTATGAATGATCTTTTCAAATTAACTGACTTAGATATGTGCAATTTTGCTAATGATAACTCTATGTACTGCTCTGACAAGAACCTTGTCTGTGTATAGCGTAAATTGGTGGATGAAATAAAGGTTGTAACAGCGTAGTTTCAAGAAAATTTTCAAGACAAGTGTCATTTTATTGTACTAGGACTCCAAAACAACCTTTGTCATTCTATCGATTTAGGTTCCAGTGTTCTAAAGAGCGTTATATCAGTCAAAGTACTTGAGAGTGGAAACTATAAAGCTTGGTAAATGCATTTGTCAAATCCCAGTTCAACTATTGTCCTCTCATTTTGATGTTCTGTCTTCGTAAGTCTTATAATAGAATATTCCATATTCATAAAAAAGCAATTAGACTTATATTACAATGTGATGAAGACTTTTCTCATGAATAACTGTGCAATTTGGCAAGTGAAAGAAATATCCATTTTTTACAATCGAGACTAGTGAAACACGGAAAGGTACCAGTCTAGTGTAGCGGTACGTAAATTATTAGTTTTTGAGTGTTGATAACAGAGCTATCCTGTTGAACGGTACAAACGGTACAAAAACCTATTATTTTCACAAATAAATCATTTTGAATTATTATTTTGTGTTCAATTGGTTTCACCAGTGTCACCAAGCTAGTCGTTTTTTTTGTGATCTGAAATGTTATGGAGCTAGGTTTCAACAGGCTAAAATTCTTTTTAAAAAACGAAGTAAATCAAAAATAGTTGTTTTTATTGATTTTTACCTTTCATCTAGTTTTCAAAAAGCGGTGCTTACAAACTTGAACTCATTTTTCTACTTTCCTAATTTTCTTTCGTCTTTTGGTGTGGCAAGTGAAAAAATTAATTATTAACAACGTGATCACTTTTCTGAACAATTGGAGAACTAAAGTAAATGCTCCGCAATGGAGGATTTGGTATAAATTAGTAATACGCCGTAGAACTTTCTACCAAAACAGCTGGTTTATTATGAATTGTCCATTATCAAATAGTTTCCACTGTGTTCGAACGTATTCTAATATCAGTGTAAGTATACCTTCTTTAAGAAAAGAAAGAGTTTGTAAATATTTTTAATTAAATAAATAATCTTATCAATGATCAACCCCCTTCCCCTTCTGTGTGTTTGTTACTGTTATTTTCGTTCTACAAATTCTCTTCCTTTAAATAAGCAGCTAAAATCGAAAGAAAACTTGTTATTATAATGCGTCAATATAAGATTGATAATTTTGTTAGAAAACAGCTTAATTCGAAACACTAAAAGATGCACTGCAATGTAATCAACATCTCGAAAATAAGTTACATTTGCAATGATTGTGATGAGTGCTGTCACTGTACGATATTCTATGGGTTTTTTTATTTTTTTAATTAAAATTAATTATTTATTGCATTGTCTTTGCTTTAATAATTTATTAGTTTTCATTTGGGAAGCTATAGCTTTTGTTTTTGATAACATCTTTTTATTTTCAGCTTGTTTTTATTCTTTACAAGTCTTGTTTGTAGGCTCCACATGTGTCTTTTTCCAGGAACAGTAGCGTCCGCTTTGATGGAATACTAAGTAATTCGAAATACTCCGTTTTCAATCATTTTTCTGTTTTCCTTGAATCTGCGTTAAGATGGTTACTACAGATATAAACTACTATATCGCAAAGGGCTGTCTTTTCTAAAGTTATTTGATAAATATATCGTAGTATGCGACAGTAAACCAAAATTAAGTCAAAATTTTATTCAATTAGTTGCCATGGTTACTGGTTGCTAGGCAAAATATAACATTTCAACGCTCGACGACAAATCAAATAGCCGAATAACGAGCACTCCTACAAGCGCTTTTTCGGTTGCGTATGTTTCGCAAGGGTCACGTGTATGGATGGTAGCACTGACAATTATGGAGCTTGACTCGTCTTTTAAGGACAAACGTCTTGCGACAAAAATGCTATAACAGGGCGAAGCCGTCAGTTTCTCAGTAGAATAACTGAAGAACAGCATTAGGTCGTTCTAATACCAACAGCGACAAAAGAAATTATAAAGTATGGATGTTTTGGTCTTGAGAAATCTTGATTCTCCTGGTTTCCGAAGTTAAACGGCAAAAAAACTTTGTTTAAAGATTATTTTATGGACATTCTTGACATGTGGATCGACAAAAGGTGTATGCCAGCACTCAACTAAACTCTGACAAGTTCGCTTCGGAGGGTGCGTCGTTAAGACAGCTTTCTGAAGGCTTGTGGAACACCACATTTAATATTTAAAACTGTCGTATATTGTCTAAGGAGGCCCTAAAGTATCATCTAGCAATTAGAAAGCATTAAACAGGTTTACCGAGATTACTTGACGAACAGTTCTCCAGCACATGCTTTTATTTAACCATCTGAAGTCGATAATTCTTGTGTCTTTTTAGCTCTAAAAACGATCTGCAAATTACTACAAACTGATCAGGACACAGTACAGTCCTTACACTATGTTTCAACGTTCACCTGCTTCAGGTTCATAATTAAAAACCTGTACATTTATCTTAAAATCTCTAACATTCCAGTTGTCATGCACTCCTGATTAGACGAACTCTCGACAACTCAAACGAGTTTTTTTCTCCTTTTATTTTTACTGTATCTCATGAACGCAAAATAACAAAAAGTCAAGGCAAAAAGCAAATTAAGATTTATTGTTTACAAAGCTTCCCCTACATATTTACTATATCTTATTGTTAACCGTCTGGGTTTTTCAAGCGGGTAATACGGGTTTTTAGGCATTCTGACTGGCTTAGCGCTCTTGACGACGGGCCGATATTTTGCGGTAATGCCCGTCGTCAAAAAAAATGGTAGCTTAAAATGTAAAAAAACACGAAAAATAGGTTTTAAGAAGCATTGGAAATGATTATATATCTAACTCCTACAATACATCGATAAAAATATTTCATTGGAAAAACACAACAACAATGTCAAGCAGTTAAAATAACTAGATTCAGCAACATTTCGCCTGGATGCTTCTTCAATATGGCTTGTTAATTAGCTACATTGTCCATAAAAAACGATGCTGATATCCAGTTTTATCAAAAATACTAAATACAGGGCGACGAAATCATAACAAATACATCTTCCCTCATTTTCAGATTTGTTCCTTTAGCTTTGTGGTTACCGAGTCAATATAAAGCTCGTTAAGTCCCATGTTTTTCTTGGCTACCTTGCTAGTTAAAAATATTACTTCAATATTCGTTGTAACTATATTTTAGCTTCGCATTTACATTTACACATTATTCTGTACGTGTCTAACATCGTAATGTTTTGTTTACAAAGTTTTATTTTTTAGGGAGTTTCGAATTCTAAATAGAATTTTTGTTTTTAGACAGGACTGTTTCGAATTTTGGACTCGAGTGTTAACAAAAGTAGTGCCAGTGAATTATTTTATAAGAACACTAAACTAAAATTCTTATTTTATATTTTTATCTAACTTAGACAGTTAAAAAATAAAATAATAACCGATTACCATGTGCTGTACCGAAAATATCGCCCTCAGTCATTGCGCCGACCTTGCAAGCTCGATCGGCACTTAGACGTCGAGCAATATTTTTCGGTACAGACCGGGGTAATCGGCTATTATTGATTTGTATGAATTTTGGACTTTTATTTTTAGTATATACTCATCAAAACTTTAAAACCATGTACCCGATGATGACAATTAGAATTGTCGAAACAGGTTAAAATGTTTTGCTTTATAGAGAAGTTTTAAAGTCGTGCTGCGTAGGTCACCTACACATCTACAATAACAATGTTTATGTAACCCTTAATCGTCGTACTTTAGGCAAGATAATTCTCTTTGTTGACTTCAAGAACAAATGCAAACTTGGCCATCTACAGAAATATTATCTTTACGATTATAGATTTAACAAAACGGATGTAATCGCCCTTGTTACGTTTAATTATTTATTATTGTGTTTATTATCACAATGGTTCCTAAACAAACAAATCTTTTTTTCTCAATTTAAAATACTTTTCCAGCCACTCGCCTGTTTCATTTTGTTATTTTTTTAAATAAATTTTCTTGCTTTTTTTAGTTTGAGGAAATATGTTAAGACAAGATAGAAAATTTGATCATCAATCATATTGACTCAAAACATCACAATGTTCACTGCAATGGAATCTAACACCTCGAAAATAACTCAAATTTGCTTTGATTACAAGGTATTATCTCGGAACGACGTCAGAACCGATATTTTTGCTTTTCAAGTATTAACAGTAATATTTTCAGCCGGAATTTTACTCGCGAATGGAATGTTTTTGTTCATATATATAACAAAACCGAAAAAGCGTCGTAGCATGAAAATATTATATGCGCTTTTGTCGTTTTCAGATTTCTTAATTGGATTATTTACACTTGCAGTATTGAGCGTGTCAAAATACAAGAGTAAAAATAAACACTGTTACATGCGAGATGTGATGGGTGCTGGTAGATTCGCTTTATGGACAATGTCATTGTGTGCTATTGCAGCAATATTAGTGGAAATCTACTTAGCAATTATGAAACCACTAACACATGCGGCACGAAAAGAGAAAAACACTATTTCAAAAGTGCTTGTTGGAGCTTGGATAGTTTGCATTTCCTTTCCCATTATTTGCAGGTATCGTGGACCTCAGTTTTGGGATGTTTATTCAATACTTTCTTGGGCATTTATAATTCTCTTGCTCTGTTTCATTGTTTTGGTACAAACAACAGTTTATTTGTACGTGAAACGAAATCCGCACGTACGAAGTCGAGATAAACATGCAGTTGTCACAACAGTGATTTTTACATGCTCATTCTTTGTCAGTTTCATACCTATTGCGGTTATTGGAGTATATTCCAAGTTTTCCCGTCACAGAGCGTTTCTTGAAAGTTACGTTTTGCCTTGGGCTCATTTTATGAACACCATTAATGGACTGGCAGATCCTATTGTATGTGTACTGAGAACATCCGAATGGAGAAAAGTAATATTTAATAAAGTCGGAGAGAGAAGTAATACTGTAGAATCTGCATTGTAGTTCTTCAACTTTCAAATTGCAACTTCGTTTTACGAAGACTTCAAAACTAATTAGAAGTATATATAGTGCCGGTTTGTGTGTGTAATAGGAACACTAAATGAATGAAGAAAAATCATATTTGAACCGTAACAGCGAGAAAAATACTAAAGTGCCGCAGGAATTAATTTTGTTTTGGCCGGAGGCAAAAATTTAGTGTTTTCGATATTATTACAGCATGCCAAAAAACCGCCAGATGTCTTTTTTGAATTTGCACTAAAATAATATGGATTGTTGAGAGCCTTTTGACATTCTGCATACGCGTTAATACATAAGACTGATAAGAAACTTGTATATTGTGTATTTTACTCCGTTATTGAACACATAGAGGTAGATTAAGCATGTGTACATGTAAAGGAAGTAAAATACCTTTTATGGGAGTTACAAAAATAATTAGAATGCCATTAAATAATTTAATTAATCACTTGTCTTTTTTTCTAACATATGTTTTGTTTTTGTGTTTAGCCCTATCGCATATGACGGTAGGTGTTGTGTCCCACTCCTGTTGTTTTGAATAACATTCCGCCACTTCATCGAAATGTTCTGATCTTTGTAACATTCTGCCCAATTTGCAAATATTTTACCAGCCTAAAATTTAATTTACCATTGTTAATTTTTTGAGGAAAAATATTTTTTAACATGGGTTTTTTTGGATACTGGATTCCTTTGTGGAACTGTTTTCGTGCTTTCATACTCAGAATTCAATTCACAGGGCCTAAAATCTCTTACTTTCAAGTAATTGAGCAAGCGGGATTACTATTTGATCCAAAAAAAATTGCTTTCCTTAGAAGTAGTTACCCCATGTGTCGCACCAAAATGAAGCAAAAGTAAAAGAAGACATAGCTTAGCACAAAATTAATTTACAACCCGATTTCTTTTAGAAAAAAATCACAGCTATATATATAAAGGAAAAGTTATGTGGAAAATATGGATCAGAGTTACACAGGACTTAATAAATTGACTGACTACAATTGTCACTGGTTCAGAAATTCTTTGCAGATAAAATTTTATTAAAACAAAATATTATTGGTTAGAGTAAAAAGGAATTATAGAAAAATAAACAAGATTCTCAAAAAAGATCGCAAAATACTCCGGCAAGTTACAAGCAAAAGTTCGTATTTGTATGTAGGACAAAATGAAGCGTTCGCTCAGTTGAAACAGAGTGATATAACGCTAGCTTTAATTTCACACAAGCAGAATCTCGCTGTATGCCGGATTACTTCTGATGAAGAAGTTAAGACTCGGTCTTTACTCACATATTCAGCAAACTCTTAACCCTATTCGATTCAATGAGGGGGAGGGGGGGGGGGGTGGAATTCCCCGCCCCTGACTGTTTTTTAATAACTCTTTAACGCTATTTTGCATGGCTGCAATACTTGCTGAGTTTCAATGTTTATCTATTCTACATGCATGGCAAATTTTTAGGTCCCTTGCCTTTTAAAGGCTTTGATATTGGCTAATACTTAAAACTACCCATAAAAATCTCTATGAAACCTTTATAATAGGGAAAATATAATAACTCTTGTTAGGATTAACTTGAAACAAAACAACTTTTTTCATCAAGAAGAATTATTTTGCATGTTTTGGTCACGTGGTTAATCCGAATTCCAGATTTTTTCACATTTCACTAGAAAATCGGAAAACCCGGATTTTCGGGCAATATTCGGCAATTTTTTATACGATCTATGTAAAAACCGGAAAATATGTTAAAGAACTTTTATTCAGCTTTCAGAAACTTTAAACAGAATGTAATAATTAGCTCTAGACCTAAAGTAATTGAATTTTAAACAGATAGTGGTAATTTGAAGAAATTTCAAGCTTTTGATGATGTCGCAAATAGTGTGCTGACGCAAGCAAACATTTATTGCTACTATTTTGTTCCTTTTGTGACGTACTATAAGTGTGTCAAGTTTGATTCTATTTGGACAAGCTTATAAAAAGTTATTAAAGGGGGGAGGGTTTCGCCCTGCCCCCTTAATAATAGGTTTAATCACAGTTGTACAAACGGGAATGGCTTAGCATAAAACCAGACTATAAATATGCAGACGCGAACATCCCGCATTCCGCTCCGAACTTAGAAACTATTTCCAGCCAAATACAAAAAATCTACTGGACTAAATCACAATTTCCTTTTTCAAGCAATATCAAACAATGCTCATAGAAACTTCGCCAATAAAAATTAATAGCTTTCATAGCGAAGGCTGCAAACTTCCAAACACTCTTAAAGAATCAATAGAACACCCCTTAATGATTTCAAATCAAAATTTCTATTCTTTTAAAAAAGACAAACCTAAATTGTTCCAACTTTATATTTATTTTTTCTCTTAATTTTAAATCATAGTTGATTTTAAGCATGCAGATCATCGAGGAATAAAAAGAACACATTTCCAGAGTACTAAAGAGTTCTCAGAAATTAATTCCGTTCCGAGCATTAATCTTTCTAACGAAGTTAAAAAATGTGGCGTTTTGAAAACTGTGAATTCTGAAAACCTTGATGATGATTCGGAGCACGGTAAATTCTTTAAATTGCGATTTTTATTTTTTTTGTTTTATGTATAAAGATGGTTAGTGTTGGCGCATTCGGTTTGTAATCATAAGGTAGTGTCGTCAGCCTATTTGTTGCCATCTACTGACCGTTAACCGGCTTGTGTAGCAGGCAAGCAAGTTAAAGCAATGCTATTTCTGGCGGTAATGTAATATAGTTACAGTCGGCGGGAAAAAGAGCCAGCAGTTAGGATAGAATCCCGAATGACATTAAAACTTCCCGTTACTTACTTTTTTAATTACTCTAGTAACTTTGACTCACTTGCGGTTATTCCTTATTATTATTAGTCTTAGGACGACGTCATTCCAGACGCAAGCATCACCATCGCAGGCATCACAAACCAAGGAGTGGCAACAATCGCATGTCACTGATCAGCAAAGAAGAGCGTCACGGGATTGCATCTAGAATGAAAAACAAAATGGTGCAAAAGGAAGGTGATCGTGACAAAATGGTGGAAAATGACGATGCTCGAGACAATGATCGAAACAATGAGCCCATGTTGGTCGAAATGAATGACATTAACAGTACCGTCAAATTTCATGTAGGAGACCATGACGACGAGAAGAATCGTGCCGTGAGAAATACATCCATAAGAAATATTTTGCTAACTTGTTCACGATATGCACCTCAACTGTTTCTATATGCTATATATGTGCTTATATATGCATATGGTATATACACACAGATATATTCACTGCTAATATAAGCGCGCCATACTCATTTCAAACTTAATATAGTACTTTCATTACAACTACACGTATTCTGTTTTTAAATTAAAATTAAGATTCACGTTTGCCTCTTAAAGGACCTTGATTTTAATTACTGCCTAAGCCGTGATATGTTTTTAGGGAGTAAAAGAGATTGGAAGCGAATTTATATGTTTTTAGCCATTTTTAGCAACGAATTAAATCCAGGCGAGCTTTTATTAGTCGTGAATATGTTAGCCGGTGTGTCTGCCAATTCAAAACGAAAATGTTTGTTATTTTTTTTATATGATTATAATGAATGATAGAATGTCGTGCGATAAAAAATATATCGTCAGAAATGATAATTAATAATAATAATAATTTGAATCGTTTCTTTGTTTTTGTTGTGGTATAATAACGAATTTTTATGTAAACATGTGTTTGGTTTTTATACATGTAAACATAGAAAGTTCTCACTTCGCGTGAGCTTGTATTTGCTTAATGATATGAAGCACGTGATAAAACAGACCGGGATTAGTAAAGTGGAAAATTTTTGACGAATTCAATTTTTTTTTATAATGTAGAAGTCAATTTAAAACCCTAAAGTTACTTCACACGTGGTAAGACTATTTTTATTTGTCAACTATGTCTTTTAAAAATGATTTCTATTTGCAGTGAGCCGTTTAAGTGTGGGTCTATTGACGACTAACTTTCCCATTTCCCATTTTCACTACTCCAATTTTCCTGAGCTAGCTAGTTTTTGAAAACTGCATTTATTAACAATTTCTGCTTATTCCAATTTGACCCTGAAACTTAAACTCAAATTTTCTCATACTATGAATTTCTTTCATTGTTTGTTTTTATTTACATGTAATAAATCATTGCCTTATGTCGTTTGTTTTGATGAAGTGAAACACGCGACCTTGTGCAACCCAGATATACGACAACGTGTGAGTATATGATGTTAAGTCTGAAATTGAACCGAAAAGTAAGTCATTCAACATCATTCTCCAAAATGTGTAGTCGGTCCTTTGCAGGCATTGAGTCGGGCAAATACTTTTGGTGTATGTGCAAACCTTGTATCGTTACCGTGATACCGGTCGCTCAGTAGGCCTCTTAGTAGAGTACATACGTCATTGCGGATTTTTTTGATAACCAACTCAAGCGGACTACACGGTGAAAGTTATTTCAGCAGGCGGAAGTTTTTTAATTCAAAACTTCATATGTTATAACTTGTGGCCTCGCTTCGACGCCGTTGTGATGATTGTTTTGAAAACTTGCAGGGAATTTCCCAATACACATTCATTAATAATTAAATTTTTTTAAGCTATGGTCTGTGTGGTAAACAACTTTTCACATAGAGATAAACGACTTTTCGTAAGAACGTTGTTTACAGAAGATTGGTGATAAAAACCTATGCATCATAATCTATAATACATTCACTTTCATTTAGTTCTTAAATAGATAAATTTAAAGTTTGTAAGAAATATCCTGTACAAAAATCATCATCCAATTCTCTTAAATGTCGCAATAATTGTCTTATAGAATGTTATATTGGCAATGACCTTGCTGCATAGCCGTACTTAACAGACTAAATAAAGTCAAGCAAGTTTGTTATGCGTAAAATAAAGTTAAAAGTGTATTTATTTGTATGAATATATGTCTTTCTATCGCGATAACAAATTATGATATGCTCTCCATATTTCGAAACCGGCGACCTTTTCACACAAAGAGTGTGTTGACTCCTTGTACGCATTATTAAGATTGGCAATCCAAAAATTGAAAATATTAACGACCTATAGTCAAGCTCTGCAGATTGAAAGACAACGAAGTTAAAAATGTTGTTGGTTCGTTTATGTTCAACTTGTTGTGTAGTAACTTGAAAAAGTAATACCGTGTTGGAAATATTCACGTCCGTTTGGGATTGTTTGAGTATTACTTACCCCTTTAAATATTGTGACATTTTATGTTTTTCGAACATACGCACTAGGAACTTAACAAGAAAAAACAAAAAAAGAGATTTTTTAGACAATTTTGACGTTTCACTAACGTAGAGTAAAACGACGATAAAAAGAAAACATACGTTGAAAATCATATCACGGTTTTTTTTGTTCGTGGAGAACTGGAACAAAAAATTCGAAACAAGAAACGGACACTGAAAAACTATGCACCAGGGTCAAAGTATAAAATGAATACATATTAAATTGTTTTACCCATAACAAATCAGCTTGCATCAAATCAACTTTTTTAATGTTCTTTGTACTCTGATCAAGATTTGTATCGAAAAAACGTTCCATCTTAGTTCTCTGCTTGGTGATATGTTTACAATCCTTCCTTTAAATGTTAAATGATTATCGTGTAATGAAGATTTTATCTGTTAGGTGAGAGATTCTTTGTTCATAACAGAAAATATTTTAGAGCGCAGTTTACAGTAATGGAAGGGAAACTTTTAGATTTTTCATTTGTTCGTAGTTTAACATTTAGAATGAACTTTCCAGAAAGTGTTTAAAAAACACTAAAATTAGCGAAATTTAAGTCCTCAGAGTAAGCGCTTCCGCACAAATTAAGTAGGTAGCGGACTATTTTATTTCAATCTATTTCAACATTAAAAATCAGAATTTCGGAATTTTAACTTTGTTAAAATTTGATACTAAAGAAAATCAAAAACTGATAACCATATCAATAGCAATATCTGATGCCATATCTTCCATGGAGGAAGTGATTGCTTTTTTCGCATATTCTACTACGTCCCCAAAAGTGCAGTATATAATATAAACTGTGGACACGTATTCACTGAATTAAAGTAAGCAAAGCAATATACTATAGAAAGGTTGTTGATAAGTAGCATGACGCATTGCCATAAATTCCTTTGAAGCTTCTCGACACTCTAACTGTGTCGGAACCTTCTTTTTGTACACCGCGAGAGAATCGTTTGCAAGTGATTTACTATAGGATTTAAAAATTTAATAGGTTTTGTTTTAATGCATTCTCCTAGGGTGAACTACTTTATAACTTTGTTTAAGTAATGTTTTAAATTATTATCATTACGTCTTTATATTACTAAAACGTTGGCTAGCTAATTGCCAATGATTTCACTATATATGCCTTCGTCCCTTGACTCAAGCTAAATATTGCGACGTAAGCCGAATGTTTTTAATTTTTGGCAACTTTGCTCACGAATTGCAAGTGGAGGTCTAAATTATTTTTTAATAGTTAAGTCATGTAAAAGAATTACGATCACTAATTACACTCATTAACAAACATGGTAATTTAAAGCATCCATCTCAAAATATCCAAATGGTTAGACATAGCTCGGTACTCTGTTTTAGTAACTCTCAAAATGTTGAAAAATTTTCTCGCACAGAATTAAAACTGTCATGCAGTGTTTGAAAATTCTTGTATACAGTTTAGAAACTCTTACACAGTACAAGGTAACCTTTCTCCATCCTAAGTAGATGTGTCACTAGCTGCGTAAATCATTGTCCACCAATTAACTGTATAAGGAGAGGAGTGATTTACAAAAATTAAACCAATCAGTTATAATTGAAAATAGAAAAAAGAAGACCTTTTCATCTTTAAAACATATTGAATACGTATTGAATCGAAAATAAAAGTTGAATTTCCCTTTTAGGTTTCGGATTATACACAAATATTTTTGTCTAGTTGAGCGATCGCTGTGGTTGTATGACTTTCGACGCTCAAATGGCACTAGAACCCCCTTTGCAAGACCCCCATTGATAACAGTACAGTTAGAATCTAAAAAGGCTATCCTAGGTAAACAATTTCAATAAGAATAAGAATAATGCAACATTGAGTATCTGAGTGTTGACAGAACTAATGACGGTGTCCTATAAAAGCCTGACTAGCACAATTAACGCAACGGCTGACGTAACCGTACCTATTTATTGTTTTTAATTTAATATGGTCAATGAGGAATAAAGAACACAAGGAAGCACGTTTTGTTGCCTGCTTTTAACAAAATAATTTGGGTTGTCAACATTTATTCTTAAAAATCAGTTAATAGCCAGATAAAGTTTTATCTATTTATAGCACGACTCTGGAGCAATATTTTGGCTTTTGTGAGATTGGTAAAAGCAAAGTGAAAAACCAGTCCAAACGAGAAGTAAAAGCAATCTGGAATTTGAGTTATCAGGCTTTATTATAAAGAGATACAATAACGTATGCGAACCTGTGGAATTGCAATGTTTACCATGGTAGGGTGGAAAACACCATTTGCAATAGTAGGTGTTTTTGTTGAAGTTTGGAATACACAGACTTCCATGTTCACATATCAATGGATTTAATGTACACATGTTCTAAAACGAATGTATCTAATTGTAGTGTTAATCATGGTTGGTATCTATTTTTTAGTCATGGCCAGTAACGATTTTATTGCAGTGATCGGAAAAAATAAACAACTACACCACAGCAAAAAAAGAAATCTTTGCAAGAGTTATTTAAGAAAAACAGGTATAAAAGAAATGCGTGTACCATTAAGGCAATTTCAAATCAAAATTAGCTATATTTGATTTTTAATTTTCAATGCATTTAAAAATCAAATCGCCCTGAGGGTACACGCATTCAAAGGAAAATGCAACCTTTTACGTACTTGAACAAAATTATCATAACAGAAGACAATTTTAAAAAACAGATCAAAGCGGATAACGACATCAAATTCTTTAATCAATTTCTACATATCTTAGACAACTTTCCATGCTCTTCCATGCCAAATCAATTTATTTACATTTGCATGCGTATGAATTTTATTCAACGCAAAAAGAATTGATGATACTGAATAGAGAAGCATTTTGTTACCGTTTTGCGTCACTTTTAACCCATTGCTTAAAGCAAACTAAAGATAGAAATAAACTCTCACGGAGTAAATATTTTTTCAAATTTACTCTGCTAAGTTAGATTCTTAGAGTTGAAAAACGTGTTTCATTTCCTAGTAACAAATAAACATATCATTCTGTATGTATTCAGTATATTATGAGAGATATGAATTGGATAAATATTACGAATAATTTTATATTGAAATTTAAAGAATTTTAAGTAAAATGTTTATCTATGACTACTTGAGTTTCTATTTTAGTAAATTGCTTCCTTTGTACTTAAAATTCTATAACGAGAGATAAGAAAAACCTCGGCAACAAAACTACTATATTTATTTCTCATATTGATATAGCCAGAATGAAAACTTTGACGCTGAATAAAGGCCATTTAAAAAATTATAGGAATTGACTTTTGAATAGTGGCGAGTGTTTAATTCAAAATCGAAAAATAGCAATGTGTAATTGAGTTTGGCTGTTGCGGACCATACGACTAGCTAGCTAAGTCGCAAATGAAATTAGGGAAATAATTAAAAAGCGTATGGGTATTTTTGGGTATTTTTGACGAGATCTACGTTTAAGAAGTTAAAAAATGTTCGAATCTTTTTAATTACTTTAAATTATTATAATTTTTGCTGTCTTATCAAGCTTTCTGACAATAACTGTAAGAATATCATGAGCACTTCCTTTCATAATTATTTTGCAGATGTGTTCGGTACACTATAATGTTTTCTTTGGGTGTATGCTTTCTGAAAAGAAGTTATTAATTTATGACCAAAAAGTGCTTTAATTCACCATGTGGCATATATTAATTAACATATACCAAATTGTTGCAAAAAATGGGTCTTAATCTTGAGTAGTTTTTAAAATAATTAGACAAGACAACAGAACAAGAATTATGTTTTAATTCTTCGTAACAAATAAACAAACCATTCCGCACTTATTAAAATTTTAGGAGAGGTGGAATTGTAAAGATACAATATATGGTACAGCAAAAATTTTGAATTTGAAATGTTTAAAATTCAATTTGTGAATCTGCAGTTTATAAATTATTTACTCCCAAATCCACAATCAAATAATACGGGTCAAATTTCTCTGGTTTTTCGACCATATCAGCAAAAATACGAAAAATAAGGTATGGACCAAAATTTATTGATGTTTTGTGATTCGATGCGTTGTGTGCACATTCAGCTTTGGTTTGTAGATTTAAAAGTTAAATTTTAACTTCGTATATTCTGACATTCTCATGTTTTTAAAACGTGTCTCACGTTGTTTTCAACTAACTTAAAAACCAAAGGATGAATTGACGTATTCATGAAGAAAGCCAAATGGTAAAACATTTACGAAGACCCAATTGACTTCTTAATATTGACGTTCTTTATATCTTAGTGACAGTTAAACAAACCATTACGAGGAAAAAATAATAACAAATTAACATTAAAATTTTAAGACTTACGATAAGATGTGAGAAAATTTCGGAATTCAAATTTGAATTTTTACAAAGTTCAAAATATTTCTTTGCTATTACGACACGTGAAGTTGTTGTGGAAATTAAAGAAAAAGACAAAAAATATGTTTCACTATCTTGTTTCGCTGATGATTTTTCTTTTAAAGGAAACTCATGCACATGCAAATGTCAATGTGGTTGAGCTTCCAAACAATGTAACATTAACAGCTACATACGCAAGTTTTAAAAAACATGAAAATGTCACAATTTATGGAGTTGAAATTAAAATTTTAAAAGTACAAACGAAATTTCAATGTGCATCAGAATGCATCAAAACAGAAAAATGTAACACAATTGCTATAGGAAAGAATACACCACCACCATTTTATTGTGGATTGTTCAAAGGAAATCTTGATACCAATCATTACTACGCCATGGATGATACCGACTTTGATGTTTATGAAACACAGGTATAGTGAAAATTTTTATAATATATGTTAAAAAAACGCAGGACTTACCAAAAAAATCGTTTTGTTCCATGTATGTATTGTCAATGAGATAATAACATGAATCAAATCAATTCAAGTGATTGACTTTTTGCGGACCTAGATGGGAGCAATAGATTGACTTCTTCTGAATTCCTCCCCGTCATCTTTCTTATCAGTTCTGTTCCTGACTTTTCTTTAATCCTTATAATCAGTTGTCTCGAGTACCCGTTTGCAAGTAAGGCGTTGTTCATGTAAGATGCTTTGTCTATTGGTCATTTTCTGCACTGACTACATTGACTGCTCTGTTCACTAATGAAGACACTACGCTTTCTGTGCAAAAACGAATTTGAGGTTTGGTATCAATTTTTATCATTTTTAAAAATTGTTCTAAGTTATAATAATTTTGTTAAGTATGAAAACACTATCAAAGGCTGCAGTTGTCTTTTGGTAACTGTCTTTTTTTAAGTATCCTTTAAAGAAAAGTTGGTTATTTTCTGTTTAGTTTCTGTTTAGTTGTTCTCCTAACTCCTTACTGCCCACGATTAGAAAATGAATCTACCGAAAATGTTCAACAATACAAATATATACATTCAATTTAGAGCATGTGTACGTTGAATCCATTGATATGTGAACATGGAAGTGTGTGTATTCCAAACTTCAACAACAACACCTACTATTGCCAATGGTGTTTTCCGCCTTACTATGGTAAACATTGCAATTTGACAGGTTCGTATACGTTGTGGTATCTCTTTATAATAAAGCCTGATAACTCAAGATCCAAATTACTTTTACTACTCAGCTAGACTGGTCTTCTATTTTTATCTTATTAATCTCACACAAGCCGAAATAGTGCTGTCAAGTCGTGCTGTGGATAGATTTAACTTTATCTATTTATTAATTTTTACGATAAAGTAATACCATTTATATTTTTTTTTCAACGCAAACAGAAAAAGGTGTGAACTTTTACTCCTTGTATAAAAGTAGCCTTGCTTCGTCATTAAAGGAGCTAAGAAACGCGTATTCTTATTTTCTAAAAAAAGAAAAATTTGCCTTCACTGTTATTTCTGGTAATAAAATAAGCTACGGCCTGTAAAATATATTAAATATATTAAATAACAGTACATTTAGGTTGTTATTTTTGTCCTCAGTGATCATAAATTTTTCCATTTCCATTAGCTCAACTTTCGTGTGAGTCAATAAAGTCGAAAACTAACATGCGTTACGTAGCCCCTTTAACTACGCTAAATGAAACATACAATAGGCACGATCAACTCAGTCGATTCGTTGACTTCTACTCATTAGAATTTTTACAGGACAACGTCGTGGACTTAAGGAAAAACAGGAGTTCTGTCAACACTCAAATACTTAACGCTGCATGAGTTAAAATTATCTGAAAAGTTTGTGTACCCTTACAGCCACTTGATTTTTTTTCAAATTGTTAATCAGAAATTAAAATTACTTAAGGATTTTTGATGCTCAAATTAATTTCAAATTAAAAATCAAAATTAATCAAGAATTTTAAATTTTAATTTAATTTTAAAATAAAAAATAGTGAATAATTTTGATTTTCAATGTGAAAATGAAAATTTAAAATTCAATTTAAAAATCAATATCCCCAGAATTTAATTTAAAAATTAAGGTAAAAAATTAAAAATGACAAGTGGCATAATTAACAGGTACATCAACTCTCTCACACCACTATTTCATAACCATATCTATAATACAATAACCTCATAGGTTTCCCGCATTTCTTAACTGACTCTCTGAACTCCTACTTGTTTAGGGGTCGTATAAAGAACCGTTTTCGTGCGCTTTTAGATGAGCCTGGCTCCGATACAAGTCTTTGTGTGTCTTCATACATACCTCATAAATCTTTCAGTGGGGTGTAATCAGTCGGAAGCATAATTGGTGAAATCAATAAAAAAACTAGCAATAATTTACAAAGTTTATGTCTTTAACCACATTTATAAGGTAATCTCAATCGAGGGTATCCATGACGAAGCACCAATCAGAGAAGATGGAAATTGTTCGCCCCTAAAGCCTTAATTTCATTTGAAAGGGCTTAAAAACTTGTTGATTGCCCAGTGAACTTACTTAACAAGGGGTTCAACTTAATTTTTCCGTGAAATAATCCAAAATAAATGGAAAATCAAATAACTTTAAGGATACACGAATTCTAAAAGATGGTAAAACAAGGAATAATATTGTGTGTTTATTTTAATATAGAAGTTTACATTTTTTGCTTTTCTTTCATAGATATAAAGGTGACCAAAGATGCCATACCAGAAGGTATTATTCCGCTACTAATTTGCACTGCATGGAATCCCATGCATTACTCTGATGTTAGAAACTTTGGATTTTTTCAGGTGTTTTGCTCAATTTCGCCGAACTTCATGGAAAATTCTAAATCCTGAATCACGAACATTTTTCAAAACGCAAAACGATTTCTCACTATTGAAAAATCATAAAGTGGGCAATTTTCAAAATAAGTTATTTATTTCTACTGATCGTCGTCAACTATGGTAATACTTGTTTGTTCTTCTTGAATTCTATGAAATGCTTCGCGGATAAAACATTTTACTGATCACATGACGGCAAATGAACACCTTTAGGGAACTAAACAATTTCACCACCAGAATTTTTTAACCGATAAGTTTGTCTTGGAAATCGTCAAACGCAAGTTTATGTAAAAACATTCGCGTTTTTTTTTCTATTGACACGCTAATATTGTCCCTTCGCGATAGCTCTTTTCCCTAAAGTAGTTTAAACCTGATTGCTTAAAAAAGAATGCATCGGGGAAGATCTTTGTCAGAGATAGATGTTAAAAATATTTTTCTCGCCTAAGAACTCGTATAATAATTTTTTGCGACAGCTCCGTACTCTTTGACTTTTATTTTGCTATGCAAACTATAACAAACTTAACTATATCTTAATTAGGTTTCTTGCGCTTCAGCTCGAAAATTCCCTTTTCTATAAGGTATCTCGTTATCCTCCAATATGTTTCAGCGGCTATAGATTAGAATTATTATACATTTTCCCTTTGTACTCTCACCGTTTTAACAAAACCATGTTTCACATTTGCGTCCTAAAGATCAATTCCTCTCCTTATTAGTATCCCCAGAAAGTCCAAGGTCATCTAAATTGAGATCTTGTTTAATCCTCCTGTTTTAGTCGGTCATGGAAGATATTATTTTCGCCAACGATCCTAGAAATGTTCTTAGAATATCTGAACTTATCTCCAATCTTTCCTGCTGTTTAGGTTGATTGTCAAGAAGTTTCATGTAACAAATTAGCTTTGTTGTATTACACCTAAAAAGTGGAAGGGCGTCAGTACCTCATAGTTGTCGTTGAAATCCTAAGTGAGTGGGAGACTACTTAAAATGTTTTCGACTTCCGTTAAAAGGGTAATAAGTTGAGAGTCTATGAGGACCTTTCATTATTGCCATCAAGAGGTTTCTTATAATCTCACGACTCTCTTTGATATTTCAAAAGTGTAGGGTGCAAATGGAGGGTTTGATGCAAACGGCTCATTTGATTCGTGATGCACATTCAATATTGAGTCTTCTTGCTCCTTTGCAGAGGCCCCTTTTTTGTAACTGATACCTCAGCTTGGCACATTATGGTTCCACAACTTCTAGATGCACTGCTCTTAAAGTCAAACTCATAAATAACACCCTGCAATTTCTCAGCCTCCGACTCCCCTGTTTAATGTGCATGAGTCCAAAGAGATCTACTCCGGAATTCGGGGTTTTCTGATTGTCATAAGTGCTTCAAGGAAAACATTTCAATTTTCATTTTTAAGCATTTTTTACCAACTAGTCTTCTGTACAAGACACCTTTGCAGTTGCTCCGCCGTTTACTGCCCAATAACGTTGTCCATGATTTACTACACAAACTTTCGTTTAATATGGCCAACTAATTTTGTGCTTGTGTCGGATAATTAGTTTTGAAATATAATGATTTCGATGTAGGACAAGTTAATGAATTAATGCACATTTCAATCTCCAACTGACTCAGAGGCATTTTTCTTAATCAAATGTCTTAACAATTGACCAGGGAATGAATACGATTTACTGGTTTGAGTCTGCAACCTTTTGAAAACCGCAAAAAATTCTGTTATGCTTTTTCCATTTCTGCCGATCAGAATATCTGTAGAAAATGTCTGCGCAATTTACGTACGTGATGTAGCAAGTTATCAGTACTTCTTTCATTCTAATTTTTTTGTCATTGCATCGGTTCCAAAGATACATCACAAACAATTATGCCTGGAAAAGATAGTGTTGTTGAAACAGCGGCTGTACGAGCCAAAAAAAGAGATCGAGGTACGAAATACCTAATTAAGATGTAATTAAGACGCATAATACTGATGAAAAGTGAAAACGTATATGACTTACCAACACGCAGGAGACCTTATCTGACATTATCTGATTCCTTCCTTTAACCGTAGGTGAAATGTTAGAACGTGGGGCATGAAATAATTGGTAATCGTGAAACAAAGAAAAATATTTATACATATAGATACACTTTAAATTTTGTTTCTTGAAAACAAACCTCCTTAAACGAGAACAGTCAGCGACGTTGATAGGCATTGGACAAAGCTTTAAAATATGGATTTTGGCGGCGGGTCATCGCGCGAAAAACTTGGTTTTAAGGCACTTAAACATTACTGAACTGGTTGTTTTGACGGAAATGATAAATTCTTAAGCAATATAAGAAAATGACTTCCGTTTTCAATCAGAATTTTTTACAATTTTTGAATACCCTGATAATAGTTATTATAATGCGGCTTAAAATTAGACACAACAGATGTTAAATTTACAACCTATGCACGTTATATCATGCATTCCGAAACTTAAGATCCAGACCAGTATCTTCAGAAGCCTAACTTATAAAAGCATGGCTGCTTAGTAAGTTCATTGTGAATATAAAATAATTTTTTAAATGGATTGTGTGTTTATTTCTGTACATGATACTTCTCACAAGTTTAACATTTATTAATTTAAAAACTGATTGTAAGTGGATAAGTCTAACGGGTAATACTTAATGTTTGCCATAGATATTCGAACTGGAAAAAACGCGTCTTGCCGGAGTTTGAAAAAATTTTTTGGTCCACCAAAATCGTATGCTCCTGTAGTCACGTACCCTTGGCGGGATAACAGGAAACTGGTTGTAATTTGTAAATCAGGTAAAGTTATTTCATTGCCACTTTTAATTAATGACTTCATTCCAATAATCAAACCACTTATAAAATGAAAGCAACGGGAGCAACACGAAAACGTCCTCACGATGCCTTACCAATATGTTCTACATTTTTATCAAAATATTTTAAATCAAAATATGACGGACAGTTTTGCATATCACTGGTGGTATGCATATTAACGTTTTACAATTTTCTCTTTCTTGCCATAGATGGTTCCCAACAAGTAGGCCACATAACGGCAAACCAGGATGGCATCGAAGGAGTTTCAACCCTCATGAAGCTTTCAGATATGAACACTTCAACTTATAGAATCAGCACAACAGCATTAAACATGCTTTATAAACTCATTCGTTTTAAACGTGTTCAGTTCATTTGCCGTTACAATGGAACTGCGAAAGCCTTTAAAACATCGCCCATTCCTTCTACAAATGTGGTAAGTATGTTAAAGTATTTTATAGGTGAATCAAATGATTTGCCTGATTCGTGCGGGACGTTCTTCCAGTACGAAAGTTGCCAAAACATGAAAAATCAAAAATGGTCGAAAGAAGGTATCCCATTTGAATCAAGAATATACAATCAGATTTTTGTATTTGACTCAAATGTACCAGAAGGATTTAGTATGGCAGATGATCAATATGGATGCCATAGTAAATTTGGTGAATACAAAGCTGGTGATGCTTATGGCATTTGGGTAAATTAAAATAAGCTCAAGCCAAATTACAAAATTATTGTTAATATTATTTGGATTTTTCATTGCACAAAAACATACTTATCGCTAACATTTCGAAGCTAAAAAAGTTATTGTACGAATGTATCGATATCTTTTGCGTCAGGTACCATGACAAGGATCATTTGGGAGTATTTAACTTCATGAAAATTTAAAGCTTGAAAAAAATAACTCCATTTTTTACTATTTTTATTTAAAATATATATTCTGTGCACAAATATTTGTTAAGTAATTATCAAGCATTATCGAACACTATTGATTATTATTATCATTATCGGCATTATCGAGCGTTGCTGTAAGGGATAGCTTTTCAACATTTATAGAGAAAAGTTTTATTCAGAAAATTAAAAGCAGTGCTTTGATCGTTTCAGAGAGTTTATTTTTATTTCATTTTTCCTTGTCAGCCATTTTTGTAGCCTTTACCAGCACGAAGGTAATCTGACCCTCCATTTTCTAAACGTGTTATTTGCTGTGCGAATACATAAGGTTGGCCTATTTAAGTTGTATCGCTTTATGTGGAAAATATACGTAAGGTACTATCGATTTTTAAGGTATATGTTATGATTTATTATTTATTTAAAGCTAATATTGTGAGAAAAAAAATGCACTATTTATTGCTCGAAAGTTATCTTTTATTCCTGTTAATAAAAATATATTAATGTTAGAAGTTTACACGAATTTCGCTGTTTTAATATTAGGATGTACTTTCAAAAGCTTTTAGTCTAATCACCATGATTTACCATTTGGCTTTATTAAGGACTTGAGCTTCTACTTTAGGTAGGATTTTGCAGGGAGAGTTAACTTTTAAAACAGCCAACAGAGAATTCTGATAGAACTTATTCTCACAAATACTCTAAAATGATAAACGAGATGTTACTTTGAGAAATTCTGGTTTGGTCGTAAAATTTTCTTACGTTGATGTAATTTTAATCATGCTATCCCGTGTTGACAATCAAGAAACATTCACATTCTACCCTTAAAGTTTCTGAATTAGGTCTACCTACATAATGGTGGATTCGAAAATGCAAGAAATAGACAAACAAAAATAGAATAGTTTTGCTGTATATACTTATAACTGCTTTTTAGCGGTCAGTAGATGGCAACAAATGGACTGAAAACATTACAATTAAAGCGCTTCAGTAGTGATTGGAACCTGAAACCATATGATCACAAGCCAAATGCACCATCACTGCTTTTTGTTGTTGGAAAATTTTAACAAACGCTATAAAAGCCGCTGTAAGAAATTGGTAAAAAAATTCAATTTGCTTCTTCTTTGCCATTGTGCTTCGGTAAATCTCAAACGACAGGCGTACTGCTATTTGGAGTCACAAACGGTACTAACCGAACATAAATTTGGCCTCAAGCCTTAGATCATCGGAATTTTATTGTACTTTGTCCATTTGTCTATTTGTTATGTTTTCATTCCCTTTCTTGCCTATTTGGAGAAAAAACGTCTATTATGAAAGATACAAGTTGGGTTACTTGTCGTTAAGCGCCAATTTGATAGACTAAGTCTTGGTACACTGCCCTTAGATAAAAATATGACATGGAACATTAAGGGTGAAGCGCGATTTTTGACAAGATCATGAAAATATCGTTCCACAATAAACACAAGCTCTCCTTGCCACATCATGCCAAAAATAGTTACGCGTACCAACTTCTGTGGAAAAGTATTTAAGAAAGTTCTAAAATTATTGCTTAGGTTCACTAAAAAGCTGTCGTTGTAAAATTGGTTTTAAGCCAGTAACGAAGTCTGTGAAGTTAGTTCAGGTTTAAGAATGAATTATGTATACCATACCTCTTAATGAATCAATAAACTTTAGACCTTTTTCCAAATCAATAATACAATAAAAGCTGCAGCTAACATTAACAGCAACAAGAAACCACGGTCGGTTTGAAATCACACATAACGAAGAAACATATCAGTGTACGCGTTTCTGTAAAAAATATGTCGATGTAATAACGATTCAGATATTATTAGATCAATAAAAAACTGCGTTTAATTGAATACTTGAAAGCTAATCGACGTGTGATTGAATTTTCTGAAAATCCGCCCTTTTGCTTTAAATCACGTGACAACGTGATACCGAGGTTATTACTGTAAGGCCTGTTCTACACCGAAAATAAATTCTATTAATTTCTAATTCGCTTTGCTTAAACGAAATTAACCTTATTTATTTTCCCGTAGCCAGACCTGACAGAATAAAAGCAAGTTGTTTGAGAAGAGGATTCGTCTTAGTTAGCTTAAAAGGTCGTCACATAATTTTCCCTACAAAACTTTACAATACTCTGCAAAACCACAATATCATTATTTCTCTCACAAAACTGTTAAAGCACACTAAAAAATTATAACATATTCGTAAAAGTACCCTTAACATAATTTTTGCCTGCACAGTGGCATAATAAACTTTCTCCTTAACTTTAGGGTGGATGGGGGCGGGGGGGTGCTTGAATACTTGAAAGCTAATCGACGTGTGATTGAATTTTCTGAAAATCCGCTCTTTTGCTTAAAATCACGTGACAACGTGATACCGAGGTTAAAACTGTAAGGCCTGTTCTACACCAAAAATAAATTCTATTAATTTCTAATTCGCTTTGCTTGAAAGAGATTAACCTTATTTATTTTCTCGTAGCCAGACCTTACAGAATAAAAACAAGTTGTTTGAGAGTCGGAGTCGTCTTAGCTTGTACTTAAAAGTAGGGGTTATTGGTCGTATTACTTATCGTATTAAAACCTTCTAACTTAGAAACTAAGAATTTCATATCATATTAAAAACCTAATGCTTTTGAGACTGAAAGTAACGAGTTGAGATCATCTTGCACGTGTCCATCTTTGGCTGATTCCGATTTCCAACACCCATGTCGTTTGAATAGCCTGTCTGCGACTCCCCCATTTGCAGCCGCTGTTGCACCACCGGATCTAGGGCTATGTAGGCCAAACTTTGATTTTTCTAAACCGATACTTTCCAGCTCTTCTAGGAGTATTTCTCTCATTCTTGTGTATGATAAGCTCTTTCCTTTTCTCAGACTTCCAATCGGATTAGATTTTGTCACAGTAACTGCTCTAAAATAAACTCCTCTGAACTCTCGTCCGTTAACTTTGTAAGTTCTGAGTACACTAGATTTTTGACTGGACATTATTCGTTTCCAGTCTTACTAATAAAAATCCAATTTCCTTCTTTGTAAACGTCAGTTTTGCATTTTTCAATTTGTGTGCAATAACTTTAAATGTTCAATTGTAATAGGTTGTTTTCTATTTTTCTTGGTCAAAAGAATTCGTTTAGAAGCCTCAAGCATTTCAGTAACAATAGGATTTTCACATGGGTTTTCGTACCCTCCGAGAAGATGAAAAAAAACTTTTTAGCATAATACGCACCTTCGATTTTTGACAAAGACCAATCGGACTGAACTGCGCTTAATATAAACAACGCAATAGTGGTTGGTTTGGCTGGCGTAATTGACACTTTAAAAGACTTACACCAGCGTTCCCAAATGTTGAACGACGATTGATATTTCCTCAGGGTATTCTCCTCTCTACAAAATGACATATATGTTGGCAGCTCAGTAGCCAAATGTTTTAAAGATTCATTCTCAATTTCAATTTTCAAGTATTTTGTGATAAAGTCTAAAAGGGAGAAAGTTATGACAATTTGATTCTACTTGAACTTTCAGAGTATAGTATTGTGCTCTTATTCAAGGACCAGTACTCGTGCCCTGTGGTCCCAGCGGACGCATTTTGCCCTGTGGCATTTTTAGCTGAAATCCAAATTGACAGCTAGTATTGGCGAAACGAATTTCTCGCTGCCAATGAAACACTTCTTATTTTTTCCCTGTGTTACACATACTTTTGGGTCACCAAAAACCTTTCTGTCTGTGATTGCGGTTTTGTTTTCTAAAAACAAGAGTGGCCAGAAATAAGCAGAAGGCCGATAAGGTAACACAATTACACCTTTACATTTCGAAGTTTTTATGTGTTTTAAGACTTTTCCTACAAGACTTGTTGGAGGTACTATGTAGTTGTTTTCGCCTTTCCAATCGTAATTTAGCGCATTTACTCCTTCTGTATTGGGATAATAAAATTTTGTATAAAACCGACATATCTTTTTGTTGTCGTTGTCAGCAAATCTGTCAACAGTAAAAGGGCCCCACAGTTAGTTCAAATTATTATAAAGCTCTTCTTTTACTTGCCAGTCATCGTGATCTATCATACGACTAAGAGTGTCAGCAAATCTTAAATGTTCCCTTGGAACCCAGTTTACCGTTAGGTCAATTCTTTTCTTCCTACATATAAAATATATTTTCAGCAATAATTTGAAGATCATTTTTTTCGGCTTCCCACGTTTACTATTTTTGACACTGCAAAATTATCCGTTTTCCATAGGATTTTTTGTTTTATCAAAATGCTTTTTAAAGACTCCAGTGAGTATTCCATAGTTTTTAATTCCCTCCAAGCGGAGCTTTTTTCTTGTTCTTCTTGCAGAAACTGTCTAAATGCAATTCTCTGTTGATTTTTATGCATCGCATGTGCTGCCATCCCAGTGGAGCTAGCATCGGAATTTACAACAATCGTTTTTGTAGAATTATCGTACAGTTTGCTTATGTTATATTTTGACAGGTAATTTTTCCAAAAGAATAGTTCTTTAATCGCATGGGGGTACTTAGCTATATTTAGCGTAGCATCCCAGGAGAATGCCTGCTCAATGACAGAATATAATCTTCTTGTTTTTAGTTGTGCAATTGCCCCCATTACAATTTTCATAGATATAATTTTACCACACAGCTGTTTCTCGCGCTTGTGTAAGGTAGGCGTATAATAATATCGTTTATTAAGTTTTTCGCTGAAACAATTCTTTTTTCTGGAATGTACCACTCCATTTTTTCCAAATCTACCGACACACCTAACCATTATAACTGCTGTTTAGGATCCCACACTGATTTTTCTACATTTTCTACAAAACCTGACAGTTGTAAAGATTTTTGAACAAATAGGGCATCTTGTTTTGCTTTTTTATAATTCTTATTAGTGCCAAAAACATTGTATATTGTCATATTTTCTCTCCAATATTTTATAAGAACTCTCGTTGTTTTTGTAAAAATAAACGGGGCCGGAGAAAGCCCAAACGGTAATACTGTGAAAACAAAGTATCTGTCCTTTCCTCCTATGACCCATGAAAACCCCAAGAATTTCTGATGTTCTTCTGAAATATCAATGTGATGGTAGCCCTGCTTTATATCGAACTTAAACATGTACCCTTGTGCAGTTAGAACTTCCCTTACCACCTTCCAATCCTCAAACTTAACTTTTTCTTTGTAAATGTGCTGGTTTACATACCTTAAAACGAGAATTAGTCTACTTTTTCCTCCTTTGGTACTGACTGAAAGGGGATTTACAACATGTGGTGCAGAAGACACTACCTTAATTCGACCTGTATCAAGAAGCTTTTGTACCGCTTCATTGACGAATTCCGAATTTTTTATAGTGGATTTATTATTAGAAAAAGTTTGTTTTTGTGGTGTCGTGAAAAAGGGAATAGTATAGCCTTCCTTGATAATTTTGAGAATAGTCGTATTACAGCCGATGGTTTGCCAATATTTTAAGTTTTTCTTAAGCCTACCCTTAACTCTAGTTCCAGCCGTATTTCTACTTAGACAAAACTCGTACGTTTCCTCATCTCTTACATTGTTATCAAAATTTAAACACTTATCTATTGTCTTTTCTTTAGACTTGCTTATGGCCGATAACGTTTGGGCAGTCTCCTGTGTCCAGTCTTGCCACAACCGAAGCACATCTTGCACTATGGAATCTGTACGTTGATTGGGAATAATATGATGAGTTATGGTTGCCGATGCTCCCAGACGGTTGAGATGGTTCTCTTGGAAATTCGTATCTTTGTGATTAGAAATGGTTTGGCATAGGTGGCGACGAGGACATTAGTTGGGTGTGCATAGGGCTGAAAAGTGGAGGGTAGAAGGACTTTGGCTTTACCTTTGCTTTCTTTTTTGCCAGTGCTTTTGACTCAGCCGATTTTATCCGTTTTTCGTCATCTGAATCGCTTGCTAATTCATCAGACAAGTACTCTTCTACAGTGGCCCATCCTGCTGGTGATCTATCCGCCATTTCTATCAGCTTGTTTCGCTTCGTGATTTCGAGTTTTATTCCTGCTAAACGTTTTGTTGATCTTGATACAGAACCTTCTTTGATAAGGTCGATAACATCTTTCAAATCTTCCACTAATTTTTGGTTAAATTCGAATTGGATTTGATTACCTTTAAACTTAAATTGTCTCGACGATTCTGGTTTAGCTGAAACCTTTATGTTTTTCGGTATACTCTGTTGTTGCAGTTTTGTTTCGAATTCTTGTTTCTGTTTGATAAACCTTTTGTCCAGGTAGCTTCTG
The DNA here is from genome assembly GCF_029227915.1 of Hydractinia symbiolongicarpus. Classification (NCBI taxonomy): domain Eukaryota; kingdom Metazoa; phylum Cnidaria; class Hydrozoa; order Anthoathecata; family Hydractiniidae; genus Hydractinia; species Hydractinia symbiolongicarpus. The sequence goes on along the minus strand of NC_079877.1, from coordinate 11,368,753 downwards.
ATTAGGTCAAATTGTTCCATTCCGTTTAGCGTTTGTGGGGGCAGATTGGCTGTTGATAACAGGTTCCTCCATGTTATTATTAGAAGTTTCGTCCATTTTTAATGCAATTGCGTGACCTTGAATACTTGAAAGCTAATCGACGTGTGATTGAATTTTCTGAAAATCCGCCCTTTTCCATAAAATCACGTGACAACGTGATACTGAGGTTATTACTGTAAGGCCTGTTCTACACCGAAAATAAATTCTATTCTAGTTGGGCCACTTGCATCTTCATAAATTGTGTATTTGAGTAAGGCGCGATAAAATTTAAACCAAATTGTTCGTCAAGGTAATTAGAACAGAAAGACTAGTCAAGAATAAACCCAAACTCTGACGTGTTGATTAAAATTTTAAGAAATCCCTGTGTGCGATAAGGTCGTAAAAAGTTTCTGCATCCTTTAAAATTATATCAACTATTTTTATCACTCCGGACGAAAGCTTCGTTTAAAAAATACATGGTTTTAGTGTATAAGCATTGATCCTCTGCACGCAAAAATAAAATAAGAAACATAACCTTTATATTTTGTAAAAAGTTAAAACTTAAAATGTTAAAGGCGCGAAACGATTCAAAAAGCTCAATCCCTGCAATTTACAAATGGCGTGTAATAAACGGACCACTGAAAAGGTCAAGGCGCAAGAAATTATACACACTTTAGTACCATATAGACGTCTATACGATCTGTTTATGAATAAATAATTGCTTATGATGAATTTCATGATTTTTATATTCTAAAAAAAAGATTAATTTTTCTTCAGTATTCTTTTTTTGCCGGTTAAATAAGTTACGGTCAGCAAAATATATTAAATATCAGTAAATCAACAGTTTGTTTTGACGAGGAAACAGAGATAACACGAGGAGCTGTATTTGTTAAAAAATGCTATGTTACTAGCTTTAAGAAAGTAATTAATACCTTGTTGCTTTATGTACAATAAAATTATGTTTTTATGCAAAATTTCAATGGATTTAGCTAGTTAGGTAGTTTAAAAGGTTTGAAGTTTATATTATAAGAAGGTTTCAGTTAAAAGCAAGGTAATTATTCATATTGAATAAATTATGGATATCCATATATGTAGGGAACTTTTCCGTTATTTTGAGTTATATTTAGATGCTCAATATTATATTTAAGATGATTTAAAATGTTGTTTTTGTCATTAGTGATCATAAACTTTTCCACCGTCATTAGCTCGACTTTCCTGTAAGTCATTAAATTAAAAAACCAACAGCCGTTTCGTAGCCCTTTTAATACAACATTGTCCAGTATCTGAAAATGTCTATGAGATTGATTTCAACGATAAACCCCCCCTCCCCCGGGAACGAGGTTGTTTTTTAAAAATATACAAAATACGTAATCAATTCATGTCCATGGACCTCTTCTGCAGTAAGTTCGGGATCGATAAGATAGGCTAGTGTCCTCGTGATTCAAAGAATAATGCATTTATAGGATTTGCACAAAAGGGTTCTATTTTTCAGCGGTTGGTGGAATTAGTCACTCTGAAAACTGCTAAGAAGGAAACTAACATATGAAAACCATCACTGCGGAGGAAAGACTTGTTGTTCCACTACGTTTCCTAGCAACAGGCAATACGTATTTTTACCTGGTCTTTACAGAAGTTTGTCGAGTAATATACGAGTGCTTAAAACCAGAATATTAATAGCCACTAACTACTAAAGAGAAATGGAAACGTATTGCTAAAAAACGTTTGCAGCTTCCCAATAGTTTTGGTGCAGCAGACGGCAAACTTATCGCGATATTGCACCTAAATAATTCAGGATCCGATTACTACAATTATAAAAGTTTTTTCAGCATTGTGTTTATAGCGATAGTTGATTACAATTATATTTTTTTTGTTGACGTCGGTTGTCAAGGACATATCAGTGTCAGTGGTGTGTACGGTAACTCAGCCTTCTTAAAGCCTTGGAAAATGAATCCTTGAATTTACCAGATCCGGTTCTGTTACCAAAATCTGACGACCCTCAATGGAGGTATGATCAATGCAAAGAACCAATTCCAACGTATTTCTTGCATACGACGCTTTTCCATTAGTACAACATTGTATGAAATCGTTTCTACAATCTAATCTTATTGATCGTAATCGGATCTTGAACTATATAGGCTCTCTAGAATAAGATGTAGAAGAAAAACAGTATTGGGAGTTTTAGGCAATACATTCCGCGTATAAGCAACAGCAATGGCACTGGAACCAGATAAAACGGTTGAAGTTTCTCTCGCCACAGTTGCACTATATAAATTTTAAAAATTTTTTCATAAAACAAAATTGTTAAGTGATTATTTAAGCCGCACACTGTGTATTTAACCTGAAGTTAGGATGTATTTTTTTTCGAACAGGGTAATATGCCTATACAAATGTGCAACATGGTGTACCGGTACTAAGCGCTTAGCCAAGTGTTACGACGGGCTGTTTCCTGCGTTTCTACTTAATCGAAGTTGCAATAAAGTTTTTTGGAAAAGGTGCTTATACCTGTATGGATGTGTAACGTTGTTTACCTGTCCTAAGCGCTCAGCCCATAGTACCATTCATTTTCACCGGGAACATTTTTTCTGAAAATAAAAATGCTTGTTTTTATTTCAGCTAAATGTGCAGGAAGGTTTTTATATCAAAAAGATATTATACCTGACACATCATAATGTTGTGTGCACTTCACTCGATTTACCTTGCATACCTGTACTTGAAACTCCATCTGAATGTGTGGGACAGTTTACAGTTCTTATTAATTGCTATACTACACCTGGTGTTCAACGCTGGGTAACACGTTTACTTGTAGCTTAACCCAGTGTTTCGACGTCCCCCGGCTAGCATAAGGTAATATTTCATTGTGGCTATATTAACTTCCCAAGAAAATTCGATTTGCGTCAAATTCATAGCGCCTGACTAATCAGTTTTTAAGTTTTAGGATCAGAGTGATCGTATTTTTAAATAAAAATGTAGTAGTTATGCACATCACAATGGAATAAAAATATCAGCATTGTAATAAATACGTCTACAAGGACACACAAACATGAACACATGCGTACATACCCATCGCAACCATCGTGACATAAAAAGGACCACTGACACAAAAATCTTAATATTAATAATTACTAATTACTCCTTATAATATCCCTTAATAACGAAAAGGCCGAGAATAAACAAGAAACGCCATAACCCCCGTCATCAAAATGCGTAGTATTCATTGGTATCATGATATTGATTTAGAAATGTTACAATAAAGTACTGGTGGTGTATTCTGTTGTTTATCAAAAATGTGATGAATGATGCCTATTGAGTATTGTGATGTACGCTTAAAACTTTAACTTAAACTTCGTAAGGTGTGACATTATATGATAACTAGTCGTTAGCCCGTGGAAAAATCCACGGGTTCGCCCGTCCTTTTTATACCGCATTGAGGGCGTCTCACTACCTGCGCAGCTAAGCTACCATTTTGCGTTACAGACAGACGGACGGACGGACAGACGTATACGGGTATTATAATATAGATTATATAATGTTTGTTTTCAACATGATATGAGGCCTATAAAGAAAACACTAGTTTTGGAAGGAAGACTTTGAGAAGACTATATGAAACTAAGAAAGAATAAAATCTCTAGCTTAATATCGCAATAATTTCTCGAAATGGTGCTAATAGATGCAGCTCGGATAAGAAGCGACGGGTTTAATTGGCGGTTATAATGCCAAAAGTTTTAATTCTGACAGAAAAATGGTTGATGTTTTACCAACATGGTGGAAATGAACGCATAGTTATATAGTTGTATATCTGTTCTTAAAAGATTTTTTTTTGTTCAAAGTAACATAACAAGTACAAAGTTTGTTCAAGATTGATTCAACATTTTTAAACCTTGAGACAGAAATCAGATTTTAACAAAAATTATACCAAATATTGAAAACAGTGATTGGCTTAGTTCTTTCTTTTAGTATTTTGTTAACTGCTATTTTTAAAAAAATACGTGCACACGTATTTTCTTCCTGCTTAATCTGGTCCCAGTATTTTCATCTGATAAAGCCTTTACTTTTAGTTTTGAAGTGCTTCTTTAAAAAGCCTTCTTTTTCATGTTGTAACATGCTTTGCACTGATTACGTTAAATTTATCAATTTTTCATTAACTTTTAAACCGACAGCAGTATTTAATATATTTTAATAATTCATGTCACGTAAAATTTTAAACACACAGAGAAAGAAATGTGTATTTGTTACTAGGATATGACAACATTGGAACTCAAGGTGTAGTGAAGAAGTGTATTCTTCTTAAATTCTTAAACTTTCAATGTACCTTATTCGTAGTATATGATCATTCATATTTTATAAAATCTATGTACATACAGAATGATTTGTGTATTTGTCACTAAGAAATGAAGAAATGTTTCAACTCCGGAAAACCAATGTAGTAACCTAAACACATTTAATTCGTGTGAAGTCATCGTTATCTTCAGTTTCTTTGAAAGCAATTGGTTGAAGTGACGCAAAACGGTAACAACATGCTTCTCTATTCAGTATCATCAATTCTTTTTGCGTTGAATGAAATTCATACGCATGCAAATGTTAAGGTAGTCGAGCTTCCAAACAATGTAACATTGACAGCAACATACGCAAGTTTTAAAAAACATGAAAATGTCACAATTTATGGAGTTGAAATTAAAATTTTAAAAGTACAAACCAAAGCTCAGTGTGCATCTCAATGCATAAGTACAGAAGAATGTAACACCTTTGCTATACGTAAGAATACACCACCACCATTTTATTGTGGATTGTTCAAAGGAAATCTTGATACCAATCATTACCACACCATGGATCATGTTGATTTCGATTTTTATGAAACACAGGTAATTTTTATGGTTTATTTAGAACTATGGGAGAAAAATCCTAACACTCTTTGACAATTCAGTCAATTGGATGCTGTTCACAGTCATTCCATTTCTTTGTTTTTGAATTAATAACCTTGTTAATATAATATTCAAAACTTATGCGATCTATGGCACCAAAAGAGCTTCACTAGAGAGCTAACTCAAGGAAGTTGAAAATTGAGATTCTTGCTTATTCATTTTAGAACATGTGTACAATGAATCCAATGATATGTGAACATGGAAGTGTGTGTATTCCAAACTTCAACAACAACACCTACTATTGCAAATGGTGTTTTTCACCTTACTATGGTAAAAATTGCAATTTGACAGGTGAAGGCTTTTTTCCCTCCAGTATGTTTTCTAACAGTCACTTACAAAAAGCTGAAAATAGCATTTTTTTTCAAATTCATTGACGTCTAAAGATAATTGTTGTATACTTTACATTTCCCTCGCTAAAGCTATAAATTTGATTTTAAAAGTCTTGCATAATGTCAATAGGTGCTTGTTGTAATCTGTTATATATTCTTATTGTAGATGGTTTGGTCAATAACACTACCATACCAGAAGGTACTTGTCATATTTTACATGTAAAAGTACATTCATGAGCAGTGCCTCTACAAAGATTCAACCTTTTCGGTAGTTTAAGCAATGGCACGAAGCACGTAACAAACATTAGAAAATCTTTTAGTAATTGATTTGTGACTTTAATTTTACTGCACATATTTCGAACTTCTTATGGATAGCCGGATATCCATCTATGCAAAATTATTAGGATCTCAGATATTTTTAACGATTTAATAAGAATGGTAACAGTTTCTTTTTTAACCTCTGCGTTTCTACTACAGACTATATGCCGATCAAAAGTTTTTCTTAGCTAGAATATAGTTACATTAAACAAAATAATAATATATTTGGCAACACTTGCTAACAATTGTGTTATTGGTTCAAACAAATTTCAACTTACACCTTTAAGATTCCTATCCCAGCTCCTTTTTGGCCATCATGTTTAATATGAGACAAAAATGCTTACATTGGCACATTCCAAGTCATAACAGCTGCGTTGTATAAAAGCAGCATAATTCGCCGAAGAAGAAATAAAATTTACCTTCATCTCGCAATGAACTAACCCTTACTTCTTTGAAATGGCTTACGGGGGTTTTTTATATGAAAAGTTATTTTTATTAGAATACGAGGTTCAGTGGTAAAATTTTTGAAAAGCTTTTAAGTTACTAAGAGACTGAAATTCCTTTTTAAATTTTTTCAAAAATAGACACTCCTGGTTTTTTAATTATTTCGGAAATCATACGCTACAAACGTCGAACATAAAAGTTATTCCTGTGAAGAAAGCTTCAAATAAAAAAAATGAATTTTGGCAAAATTTTCGTCTTTAGTAAGTAAGTAAGTATGTAAGTTATTTGGACTTTATTTGGACTTCAAGTTGCCTTGTCCCTTTAAAAAGTATAGGATCAAAATATAGTGTCTAATAACTGTGTTATGTGTTGTTGTTACAAAGAATAAATAAACAAAAACCGTAAAGTTTTGTGAAATAACTAATCTTTGAGAAAAAAATATTTTTAACGGTTCATTTGTAACACGTTAAGGGTATGATAAACTCAGGTTCTTAAAATATTAATTTAATTACTTTTGCCGAACTTTTTTTGCCGATTTCTGGTCCTGTGATTTTACGTAGATAATATCTCCTTTGATCGTCATTTTAGAATAGGCGATAGCCATCAAAGCTTGCAGTCGTCTGGTACAGTAATATTTGTGTTCTTTAATACCTAACCACAGGCAATTTAAAACACTTTTACGCCGGTTTTGATATATTCTAAACATAAGGCTCGACTTTTTTGATCGGGAGGTACACTTTCACGTGGTATTCCTGATTATTTTTTAAGCATTGACGTCTGAGGGTCGAGGTAACACAGGGGTATGTGCATTTCCTCCTACATACGCACATTCTCATGAACTTTTTTGCAAAGGGATTAGTAGGTCAATTTCATTTAATATTTTTAATAATTAACGCAAGCAGAGTTCTAAAATCAAACATTTCTTTCCTGGCCAAACACTCTTCACCGCCCCTGCGAATTGTTCCTATGTTAACAGTCGCATTTCATACTGCAATCTCCACACGTTATGGAGAGGCGCATTTAGCGACAATTATCTCACTTGCTCGGTCACCAACTTATTTTGTTAACTATTTATGAGTTCATCGTAGATATCCTTACTGGGAAGAATGCATCTTGTAAGAGTTTACGAAAATATTTTGGCCAACTTCAGCATCATGTAGCTTATGATACTTATCCTTGGCGTGATTGGAGAATTGTTCGTGTTGTATGTTCAGGAGGTTAGAATGTTGTTTGTTTTAAAAAGAACCTTAAGAGAAACGTTCCCTGGGTGTAAAGAAAAGTTTTGCTGTACATGTTGCAATACACCTCCTTTAGTACACCAGTGTTGTGATAATTTTGGCTCTGTGGTATTTCACTTTAAGGATTATGGCTAGCCAGAAGTGAAGTTAGCTTTTGTAAGGCATTATTTCATCTGTTATATACATTAGTATATAACAGATTAAATAATGAAATAATGGATTATCAATTTTGCTGCCCAAAATTGTTCTGGCAAGTCAAAAAAATGAAAACAAACAATATGGCAGTTTTGATGCTATACAAGGGTACACATAAAAATTAAAAAAATAGAAGACTTATGTCAATTACTACATACACATTTATCTTGAATAACTAGCCAACTAGCCCACTAGCCAACCAACTGGCCCAACTAGCTAACTAGCTAACTAGCTAACTAGCTAACTAGCTAACTAGCTAACTAGCTAACTAGCTAACTAGCTAACTAGCTAACTAGCTAACTAGCTAACTAGCTAACTAGCTAACTAGCTAACTAGCTAACTAGCTAACTAGCTAACTAGCTAACTAGCTAACTAGCTAACTAGCTAACTAGCTAACTAGCTAACTAGCTAACTAGCTAACTAGCTAACTAGCTAACTAGCTAACTAGCTAACTAGCTAACTAGCTAACTAGCTAACTAGCTAACTAGCTAACTAGCTAACTAGCTAACTAGCTAACTAGCTAACTAGCTAACTAGCTAACTAGCTAACTAGCTAACTAGCTAACTAGCTAACTAGCTAACTAGCTAACTAGCTAACTAGCTAACTAGCTAACTAGCTAACTAGCTAACTAGCTAACTAGCTAACTAGCTAACTAGCTAACTAGCTAACTAGCTAACTAGCTAACTAGCTAACTAGCTAACTAGCTAACTAACTAACCAACTAGCTAACTAGAAAACTAACTAATTAGCTAACTAACCAACTAACTACCTCACCACCTAACTAACTGCCGTAGCAAACCAGCTAACTAGCTAACTAGCTTCCTCAGCACTTTCAGGTGGTTTTAGATTTGACTTATGAAGCCAGGCAAACACTACAGTGTTCAACATAACTGTTTAAAAGTATAGATAAACATTTCTAGCAAGTATAAAACTTGTGCAAAATACGTCTAGCTTCTTATCAAAGCAAAGACGATAATCGTAAGAATTCTTAAAAAATCAAATTTAACTTTTCGTGGAAGGAGAAAATCCAGCAGATCCGGCAAAACTACTATTACTAGCAAATTTTTATCTATGGTGGGTAATGCTTTATCGCTTGTCTTTTTTTGGAAACAATTGAAAATCCTTGTCGTTAATCCTTAGAGTTTTATGGCCCGCCGTTGTTATCCTGCAGGCCATATTTGGCTCAAAAACAGAAAGTCGGGTTATATAATGCAATTAGTACTTGGCAGTGTAATGTATATTGATTACGTGAGCAGGCTATATCTTCCTGTAGCGACCGCTAAAATCTAAACAAAGAAAGTAAATAAACTTTCATGAATTTGAATGCTGTAAAATATCCAAATAAAATGTGTTAAAATAATTGATTTAAGCTTTTGTTTTGGGAGTACGATGAAATAGATCAATTCAAACTGGCCAACAGGCTCTAAAAACGAAGAATGCTAAGTAATACCTTCAAGGATTTTTGTTAAAGCAACACAGTGGCCATAAAAAATATACCTTTAAAAGCGACAAAGCAGCTTACAAAGCTCACCGTTTTCGAACGTATAAAATAAATTCACCTAACATTACTCCTGAATTATCATCAACTATTTCTTTAAAAAAATAAGTTCAATGTGACGTATCTAGCTAGCTACATCTTTTTCGTTTATTTCTGGTTAAATTAAACAATTCTTCGTTTAACTTTACAACAAACACAACCACTTCATCAACGGCAAATTTAAACACTTTCAAAACAGAACTACAAGAATTTTTCCACTGTGTTAGAAAAGAATTCTTTTCCTTCAGTTGGTCTAAAGTTACTATTGTCAGAAGACATGGTTTCTACATAGACATGTATTTTATTTTTCATCCAAATATCAATCTTTTTTTGAAAGAGTTAGACTTAATTTCCATGTTTTTACTAGGCTACCAGGTACTAAATGACTTATAAACCGTTTAGCCGGGCGCTGCGTGGGAAAACAGTAACCTCCAGTTGTTTGCATGGACCTGACTGCGTTCGGTCCATGACGTCCCAACCTTAGTCGCTACTTTCCCGTAGCGCCCGACAAAACGGTTTATAAGTCATTAATAAAAGTCATGGCGGTTACTCGAATGTTAATTTACGCTAGCCTAAATGCCCTATGTAGGTTATAATGTGTTCTTTTTTAGGTGGACGTACACGTATAGCAAAAATAAATAACGGCGAACCAAATCTCGTTTCAACTCTTACAAAGCTATCAAGTATTCAAGGAAAACAAATCAGAATAAGTACAACGGTGTTAAACGTTCTTTACAAACTCACTCGGTTTAAACGGTTTGTATTTGCTTGTACAGAAGGCGATCAGTATAAAAATATCTTAACAATGGATACTCCCACTAAAAATGTGGTAAACATGTTAAAATATTTCATTGGTGAATCAAATGTTATACCTAATTCTTGTAAAACAATCGTAACAGGTGTTTTAGATTGTGAAGAAATGAAAGGAAAGAAATGGTCAACAGAAGGTATCGACTTTGAATCCAGGATATACAACCAGGTTGTTCGATATGCATCAGATGCAACAAAAGGATATAGTGTGGAAGATCATAAATACGGATGTTTTAATCACATTGGTGAATATAAAAGTACCGACACTTATTCAATATGGGTTATTTAAACGAAGCACATTGCTTAGAACAGCGATATGAAATGAAACACAAAGATCATTAAAAATAAGTTAATTACGACATAAAAAGTCAAGAAACGAAATTTCGTATTGGAAGAACTTTCAATTTAACATTAATTTATCTTAAGTTTAACCTTTAATTTATGCAAAAATTAAAAATTTATGCAAAAATTGATAACTTATGCAAAAATGACTAATGGATGATCTTACAACAAATCAAACTAGATCAAAAGTGGGAAATCACCGAACATTTATGCAAAGATTGTTATGTTTTAACATATATGTACCAACGAAATAGTACGCAATATAGCTACCATACATAAATCTCATTCAATTTGAATTGATGAAAATAGTCAGTGGACCGTGGTAAAATCTACGGGTTCGCCCTTTAATACCTCATTGCGTACGTCTCGTATTATTATATAGATATACATTTGCATACACTTTTAGTTCGAATTACGAAACACTTTGCTGCACGCATTCTTTTGCAATAGTGCTCTGATAAGAATGTGTGAACCTAATTTCAAAAAGGTCCTGAATTTAGCTAGAAAATAAAATTGTTTATGCCTACAATCTATGGCTTCCCCTTCGCCCCTCTATCATAGATCCACATGGTCCTTCAGAATATGAATTTTGAATAAAAGCAGACTCTTCTCTTTCATGTCAATTGATGCTTCTTCGCTCTGTGACATTGAATATACAACCTTATCCAGAAAATTAACAAGGTACAAAATGAACGGTTACGAAATGAAAACATAAGAACTTAATGCGAAGGCTTATAACAACTTAGCACGACTTAGCTCAACTTACTTGCAAAAAGCAGTAAAATAACGCGAATCAGGAAATATGGTCCTTTTATTCTGAGAATAGGTTTATTCACTAGCAGTTTCTCTTCTGTCCTTCAAAAGGTTTAGCTAAAGTATCAATTGCCCTAGGTCCTGCCTTAATGAAGGTTGGTTAGTGTACCGTATCAGGATATTTCTTTGCTTTAATCTCACAACATGCATGTGTGTGAAAAACCTATATTTTTATTACAGGTTTTAAGTTAATTTTTAATGTTCTTTAACGTCATGGATATCTACGTTATACTTTAAAGGGGACTCGAGGTATTGAACTTATATTAAAAAGCCATTGGTTCATCAGCAAAAAATGAAGAGACCTGGGACGAGCAAATGAGTGTCATTATGGCAATATATTTAATGGTAATCAATTCACCTTTATGATATCTATGCATCGATTGAATTTAAATGCAATTTCCTTAACAGGTCTACAATTACTGATGACAGCATAATTAAATCTGAAATTCTTATTAAGAACGATAAGACGTTTTTAACTAACTTTTTAGCTCTATAAGTCCAACATCCTACCTTATACCTCCGATTCCCTTTAATAAGAGGTAATTCATTAAGGTAATTTTTCGAAAGTCGTGATAACTTTATGCCTCGTTTATTTTTTTGGAATAAGGTATATGGAATATTCATGGCTGCGTTTATTTAATTAAGCACGTACAGTTTTTTTGAGTTTTTGAGATACGAATCAATATGTAAATATATAAGAACACTTTGTAACAATATACTTGACCATTATATACCAGCTTATGCGTGTATAAACACTGTAGATGTTATTAGAAAAGCTTGTTGCTTTGTATGTTGTCTTTATTTTTAAAATATGAAATATTAAAACCCTATCAAGCAGGTATAAGAAAAGTAAGTCAGTGCACTAGCCTTCGAACGCACTTCACCTTAACCCTGTTCACCAGTTTGCTGCAATATTAACGCTGCCCTTCATCTGGCGGTTAATTCGCGTTAAGCAGGTGCGCTAATTCGAGTTATTTTTAAACACATAATTGAAACTTCAATGACTAATTTAGATACTTAGGCTAATTGACTAATTAAGACACTTAGGCTAAACATTTTTGATGTTGTGGCAAGAGTGAGCGCGAACACACTAAAAGGAATCAAATCAGTGTTAATTTTACTTGTAATGGAAACGTCCTTGCGCTAAATATTAAATACTAGTCGTTAGCCCGTCCTTTTTATACCGTTTGCGTGGGTCTCGCTACCTGCGCAGCTAACGGACGGACGGACGGACGGACGGACGGACGGACGGCGGACGGACGGACGGACGGACGGACGGACGGACGGACGGACGGACGGACGGACGGACGGACGGACGGACGGACGGACGGACGGACGGACGGACGGACGGACGGACGGACGGACGGACGGACGGACGGACGGACGGACGGACGGACGGACGGACGGACGGACGGACGGACGGACGTATACGGGTATTATAATATAGATGATTGTCTCTGAGGGCAAAAATTAGTGCGAAAAAATTAACGCGATTTCAGGCCAAATGGCGATTTCATGCTAAGCTTAAGAGTTTGAAAGAAAAACAAGAACAGTAATACATTGATGTGATCATGCCACAAAGCCGCCGAAAGTGGTACCATCTACATCAAATTAAGGGACACTATGCCCTGCTTTAGTGGACAACAAAGGTTAACATATTTATATATACGGTTAACTTTGTATATCTAAAGTTAAATTTTTTTCGGAGATTTACCTTTTCTGGTTTCTTATGAAAGAAGACATCTGTTTGCTACCAAAGCAAATGTTTGTGAATATTGGTGCAGACGATTGGAAGATTTCTTAAATTTTTAATTGTATTTTGTCGGAGAGTTGTGGATGTAGAAATTCCCAATTCTGTGGGAATTGTCAGCCCAATTAACATTATAATCCAAGAAAGGCTGAATGTGTCACAGTCAGATACAACATATCTCAATGCAGCAACAATAACAGATCAATAACCGTTTTGGAACTGTTTCCGGTGGCTGCTAGAAAGCATTGTTTAGCTACCATCCCGTGACGGACGGACGGACGGACGGACGGACGGACGGACGGACGGACGGACGGACGGACGGACGGACGGACGGACGGACGGACGGACGGACGGACGGACGGACGGACGGACGGACGGACGGACGGACGGACGGACGGACGGACGGACGGACGGACGGACGGACGTATACGGGTATTATAATATAGATGATTGTCTCTGAGGGCAAAAATTAGTGCGAAAAAATTAACGCGATTTCAGGCCAAATGGCGATTTCATGCTAAGCTTAAGAGTTTGAAAGAAAAACAAGAACAGTAATACATTGATGTGATCATGCCACAAAGCCGCCGAAGGTGGTACCATCTACATCAAATTAAGGGACACTATGCCCTGCTTTAGTGGACAACAAAGGTTAACATATTTATATATACGGTTAACTTTGTATATCTAAAGTTAAATTTTTTTCGGAGATTTACCTTTTCTGGTTTCTTATGAAAGAAGACATCTGTTTGCTACCAAAGCAAATGTTTGTGAATATTGGTGCAGACGATTGGAAGATTTCTTAAATTTTTAATTGTATTTTGTCGGAGAGTTGTGGATGTAGAAATTCCCAATTCTGTGGGAATTGTCAGCCCAATTAACATTATAATCCAAGAAAGGCTGAATGTGTCACAGTCAGATACAACATATCTCAATGCAGCAACAATAACAGATCAATAACCGTTTTGGAACTGTTTCCGGTGGCTGCTAGAAAGCATTGTTTAGCTACCATCCCGTGTAACAGCTGATTTTGAAGCAGAGAACGTTGAAGTAGCCTGCTTCATGCTCAACGAAAGGGGCATTAACCAATGTAGCATGATTTTCGGTCTATCATTTCACAATCAGCGAATTGAGCGTTTGTGGGGTGAAGTCAAAAGAAACATTGTTCAACGCTACCAAAATATTTTCTACTTTCTAGAGGATGAAAGTTACTAGATTCATTGGATGAGAGTAATTTGTTTGCGCTTCATTATGCGTAAGTGCAACAAATCAGCTTATTATTTGTGGCACTTAGGAATGGCAAACTTGCAACAGACAGACTCAGAATCCTTAGAGGAAGCTCTATTTGCAACATGGAATAAATATGGTATTGACGATGACGCTCCATTGCCGAAATTTGATTCTGACAACGATGCAAAAATTCTTTCAACAGAGGTCTTACTATATGCGAAAATCACTCCAATGTATTCCAAAACACAGTTGATCCACTTTTAGGTATTATGAACTAGGGGATACATGTTTACACTAACAGCATAAACTTGATAAGACAATATCAAGAAGTTGCTTGTTGTAATATTTAGAACAAAATTATAAATTATACATATAAATGTATACATGATTTTAGGTAATCTGTAGTGTAAATACTGCTTTCACTTGATGGAAACTTTTCAAAGATGAAGAACGGAATAAATACTTGTCTTTGATTCTGAAGTTACTTAAAAAATTACTTAGATCGCTAGAGGGCTGTATTTAGAAGGAATTCGACTCTCTGCAACAAACGCTATAGAATGTCTAGTATTGGTCAGCAAATCTGTATACAAAATTAGTTACGTAGATAGTCTGTAAAGTGTGATTTTGTGTAAAGAAACTATGACACGAATGGCTTCATTAGGCTATACAAAATGGTTCGTGTTTGGTCCTGTTTAGCAGCTAAGTTTATCCCCATTTTTTAACATTAGACACTTTTCATCACAATCTTCCCCTCAGGAGTTGCGGCGCACGTACTGTGAGGTAGTTTTTAGCCCGATTTTTGACCGTATATGTGCGTGTTTTGTTCAATAAATGTGGACGAAATTTTGTTTGATACGCTAAAAATTTCCAGAAAGAAGGAGACTCTTCTTCTTTTTAACTAGGGATCTATGGGATCAGTATACTATGACAAGGATCTTCAACATGTATTTCTATGTTTTGCTTCGGCGACTCGATTTTTAATTTTCAATTTTTATTACCCCCTCCTCCTGTGCTCATTTGACCCCGCTCCTCCTCTGCCACGCCTACATACTCCCCTCCACTCCCAACTTGCCTTAGACTTCTGACATTCTGTTATGTAAAACAGCAGAACCATTAAGGGATACTTTAGAGAATTACTTTTTGTAAAAACTAATTTTCGAAGCAAGTTCTACTCTTGTTTAAGATTCCTCCTTAATCTGAATGCAAGCATGAGTATATATATGTACTGAAAGGGATATAAGCTAAAGGCTATATTCCACTTTAAGAAAATTTTTCGTGAAATGGAATGGAAAGAAACAGACGAATTTCTAAGCATGCATACTTAAATATTTACTTCACTTGAACAGAAAATTTTCTTCTCTATTCTGTTTTAAGCGAGGTAAAATCGAGTTCAACTTTTTCTTTGCGTTGCGTACGGAAAAGACAAGTAGAGTATTATTTAGCCAATCAAGTTATTTCATTTTGTGAGAATTGCGCAAAGTGTGGTTACTTTCTGTATAAAATTTTCTGTTCTGTTTCTACCCATTTCGTCCCATGAATAATAAGTGGAGAATAGTCGTTAAAATGCCCAGTGAAGTGGGCTATAAAAAATTGAAACTTGCTATAACATATTTTTATGTTGATTTCATAAATTTGAGTCAAGAAATATTTTCCACCTTTATTATAGTTCCAAGTTCCTGAATTTAGTCGTTTTCAGGGACACCGATAAACGATTTTTGACAGTAATCAATTTTGACAAAGATACATGTGTACAAAACATTATGAGCAATTCTCATGATTGAAATTGGTGCAACTGAGTTTTCTATTTTTTACATCACAGAAAGCTCTGTCAATAAAAAACTTGCCAAATTTCAGTTCAAATGGACTAATTTTTGACATCAGCATCTTTTAAGCTGCAAAAGGGTGGATTTTACCTGCCTGTGCATGAATACGGTTAAGGTATTATTGAAATTCATAGAGTTCTCAGAGACGCTAAATTCCCCCCTCTCTGATTTCATTATATTCTTTTTCTTAAATAAATTTATCAATTTAACTAAATATTTGATAAATGTGGTCCCCAGAAATGTACATATTTGGAGGATTTATTCTTGTTCATCTGACTGCAAACAAATATGGTGTTGTTACATTTTACTGAGGAAGAAAGTCTCTAATTCTATCGTAATTTGCAAGTGCTAAGAAAGTTTAGCTAGCTAACAGCTAAATCTAAACAAAGCAATAAGCTAAAAATACATAAAGATAGCTGTTATCAGCACGTCTGAAGGACCCTTGTAATGAAGCTTTTGTATTTGGACAGCGAATGGTAGACAATGCTTATGTCAATATGGAAGGCTTGGTTCAACATGTCTAATACATTAGTTAGTCTAATAGTTAGATGTAAACAAAGTAGCAAGCTAAATAAATAAAAATAGCTGTTATCAGCACGTCTGCAGTAGGTTTGTTCATCAGCTACTACGTACTAAACATATTGACAACAACCTTGTTTAAGCTAGTTATCGCTCTAACTACAAAGACTTACTAAAAACAGGGCTCTTGTTTTTATTATTCCAGCAGCCTACTATTCTTTCTTAATGTTCAACGCAGCACCAAGACTTAGTTAGTTATATTTTAATAAATCTAACAAAGTAACACCAAAACGTTGTTCATAAATTTTGCTAGCTTTATAAAGTTTTGTTTACAATAATTATCGATCACGGCTTCATGCACATTTTATTATTAACTTGAAAAGTGGTGACTAAAGAAAAAAAACCATCAAAATTAGGGGGAAATGTGAAAGCCAATCATATTTTAAATTCGATTAACGATATCAGGGTATTTTTCGACGTCATCTTTCATATCAAAAGGCAAAAAACCCTGGGGATGAGGGTGTCAACCTAATTACTTTACCTATAATCAAATTGAGATATTGCATGAAAATGCGAATAGTTTGCTAAAAAGAAAATATCCCTTTTCTTCTAGTCTCCAACACCCCCTCTCTCCAATTACTCCAACTCACCCTCTCCCCTTCATTTTCATTGCCTTATCTTCGCTCATTCTTTTGTTTCTACCTTTCCAAGAAGTTGATGTATCTAAAAACCTACCCATTCTATCGAGAAAATTCTATCTGATTGCTAAATAATATTTTGTAACTATATACTGAGTTTATGCTTGGGTATATGTTTAAAATTTTTAATAATAGGGTACCTGCAGGCGAGCAGATAATGTCTAAAGATTTTTAAAAATCCAAATTAATTTATTCAAGCGTGTGATTACAAAACAAACAAGAAGATAATGAAACGAACAAACTAAGTTTAGTAGGTATGCTTTTTATCTGAGTTAGTTAATGAAGTTTTGCTTTTCATTAAGAGTGGCAAGGTTGAAAAAGTTTTTATTGTCAGATTAATGTAAGTATTATTGTAAGTAATGTTTTCCTATCCAATTACTTTCACTGTATTCTGTATCTTGATACTTTTGACGCTCATCTATCAAGTTACACGTTGTGTAATTAACTCTTTCGGAAATTAATTTTTTGTAAATTTGGCGGATATTTGCTAATTTTGCGAAAATTAGTTTTTGTAAAATTCGCGGGAAGAACTTTACTTCTAGGATTCTGTATTTCTGCATAAAAAGCCTTTAAAAAAAACGTGTAAATTAAGAAAATTAGTTCTTTAATTAATTAATTTTTTCAAATAGTTTCTTGCGAAAATTAATTTCGTTTAGATAGTTCAGGCTTAAATTTGGTTAAAAATATTCTTAGAACCCATCAACCCAAATAAATAGCCGGAAGACGGGGAAAAGTTTTATAAAAAAAAGGAAAAAGTTTTTGTTTCATAAAAAAAAAGTCTAAGATAACGTCTAACCTTTTTTTTAATTTTATGTGCGTCATGTCAGGCGCATTGTTGCAAAAGTACATACCGAGCCTACTGTAATACAACCATTTAAAAATGTTTCATAGCAGTACATTACTGGTTAGAAACCTACTCAAACTAGGCGCATGCCTAATAAAAACACTCTCTGAGGATTTCTTAATGGTAAAATTATTAAATGTTCGTTGCTTCAAGCTTTACTTCAGGTCATTGACAATTTTTTTCCTTTGCAAAGGCAATGTACATTCTGTTGCTAGGGACTTTTCCCCAAACGTGTACATCAAATCACGATATATATAAAGCCTTTTTAACGTTTTTCTTTTTGAAAAAATAACTGTGTCATTAATTCAAGCATGCAAAAGAACATGCTGACGCAATAATTGTGTGTGTTTGGCTGTAAGGTGCTACATAGTTAAGAACTGTCATTTATTTCTCCTGTTTCTTTTAAAGGACAAGATACTCAAAATGAAGCAAACGCAAAAATTATGGCTTTTTCTAGTTGCAATATACTTCGTCAATCGATGTTCTTGTCAAAGTGGTTTCGGAGGTATGTCCAATATCAACTACGTTTTTTAATTCCTGTCAAAATCATAACCTCATTTTGTATTTTTTAAATCGTTTCATTTCCTTTTCTTGTGGCCTTTTTGTCCCACAAATGCCATCGCAGGTTTTCTTGCTCAAACTCTCATGTTGAGGGACGGCGCCGTATTACGTCAACCACACTGTAAAGGAATTTTGAAATGAATTACCGTATTGTGTAAGATAAAATTATTTTTCGCCTGTTTTTTGAGATAATAGCCTGTTTTTCAGCTTAACGCTAGACCTGTACTAATCAGAATATTTTTAGCAATTTTGATTGGTGGGAGAACCTTTCCACCAATCAAAAGTACTAATTTTTTTATATACTAGGTATTCGCATGGAATACCTAGTATAGGCAACACCTGAGCGTTCCTTCAGCTTGATAAAGGTCGTCGCGTTTTGGGTAAAATAATTTGCTTGCTAAAGATCAGCGAGTTCTGCTTGTAATATTTCGCTTGCTGTAAGGTTGGCGCGTTTCATGTGGAATATCTCGCCTGTTGAAGATTAATGTGGGCAGCTAGCAAATTGATAAGAAAAAGATAAATAGAGATTTTAGATTCTATTTTTTTCTGTATCAACTTATTATATACTTTGTTATTCCATCTTAGAAACCCCACCACAAGGTGAAATAAGTACAGGTAAAGCAGAAGTTTCGTTGATCAAACTATTATCTTGTAATTTCACATGATTTATACTTATTGCGATTAATTCCTTAGAAAGGCCTCCTCGGTTCCTATTGGAACTAATAAAAGTAAGATGTTGTCTTATGTGTCTTTGAACTATTTGAATACGGAAGCCATGCAAATACAACAGTACCTGCTAAACTGGACAACCACCTACGATATCAATTTCATTGTTTTGCTCAAAGCTAAGCAAAAAAGAACAATCCACGTTTTTATTTTATCATATTCGGCATGACACACACAGTTATCAGCATTGTAAGCGAATGCTCAAACACAAAGCTACAACTAAGAGGGTACCTTTAGTATAATAAACAAGCTGGTATCCCTGCGGTTGACAACAAGTTTAAATATCATTTTTTGTCTATAGGATGTGCATTATCTGACATGTATACTCTTGCACGAGAAAATGCGTACAGACGCTGTGTTTATTAGAAATGACTGTTTACTGTAATACTGTCCAAATTTTGTTTTGAAAATAAGTTCTTAATTTTTGCCTTGCTATTTCCTATTATAGGAACTCCCACTCAGGGTGGAGAAAGCACGAATAATGCAGGTAACTAGAAGGAAATTAGTTAAATATGTCATTATTGTAACTGTGAATTTGTTTTGACTTAATTAGATATGTTGCAAATGTATGTCTTTTAAAGAGCCCTCGCT
Organism: Hydractinia symbiolongicarpus; assembly: GCF_029227915.1. Lineage (NCBI taxonomy): Eukaryota > Metazoa > Cnidaria > Hydrozoa > Anthoathecata > Hydractiniidae > Hydractinia > Hydractinia symbiolongicarpus. Next base: position 11,349,052 of record NC_079877.1, on the reverse strand, counting down.
TAACATTCCTGATGCTGTTATTATGTGCTAGTATACTTAGATTGATATTCCGAGGTTAAATAAGTTTCTTGCCAAGTTAAAATCAATCTAAATTTAGCAAGATTTGCCATATACACATCAAAATCCAATTTCAGCTCATCCCTAAGTTACTTTCACGCTCTTGAGGTAGTGGGCCGTATATTAAACAAGACTTGGTTTTTATTCTATGAGCTCTAGATATTTGTACCCAAAATTCCAATCTATGGATAAGTTTTATACTTTAAATTAAAAGAAAAGATTTCTTTGTTTTAAGACGTGGGTGTTAACGGCGAAGATCAACCTACAGGTAACACTCTTGGCAACACCGGACAGAGTAGCGGGAATTGTTCTGTACCAGGTATGTATAATAACTGCAGTGGTGTGTGTGTTGAAGGCTTAAAGGGGCTACAGAATGGGTTGTTGATTTTTTACTTTAGCGACATAAGCGAATGTCCGGCTGAAGGCAGTGTCAAAAATTATGAACACTGAGGACGAAAAATACGTCTAAAACCATCCTAAATATTGCATTGGAACTTGAACTTAAATCACTTAAATAACTTAACAACTAACCTGAAAACTATTTGTGATTGATATCCATATCTATTCGATATAAGCATTTACAATGCTATCAAATCGAGCTTTCTCGTAAAATAAACTTCAAGCATTTTAAACTAGCCAGCCAACTATATTCTTTTAGATTTTGCATAAACATACAAGATTATTGAACGTAAAGCCAGTTGAAGCAACAATGATAACGATAACTATAATAAATATTAATTACCTTCTTCGAGCTAGTGACATAGCGTTTTTTACCAAGTATAACTCTTCGTGTTGTCCTTGTTTCTTGGCCAAAACAAACTTTGATTTACTGATATCTCTATAATAATATCCAGGGGCCATGGACCAGTTTCGTATATTTTACAGACCGTAACTCATTTTAGCGCCAAAAAGAATTCTGAAAGAAAATGATCTTTTTGTTAGAAAATAACAATAAAAAAGTCACAAATTTATGGTTTATTTATTATACACTCAGCATGTGCGAAAGTGGAAAGTAACATCCACATCGAAGATCTCACATGTACTGTTTTGTAGACTTTTAATAGCAAATACATACAGGACAACAATGTATCAATGTCTTTCATTTTCTTTCAGCTCAATGCAGCATATCCTTACCACAGCACACGCAATCCCAAAATTGTATGTTGCTACGTGAAACCGACACTAGAAAAGCCAGAATGTGGTACCAGATAACAGATGAAAATCAAAACTCCAAAGTTAATCTTCCTCTCAAGTTTATCCCGTTCTTAAATCAAGCCAATATTTCTGTAGCCTTCCATTATGCTATCGATGAATTCGAATCACGATATTTCTCTCTTTTTGGCACATGGTTAAGAACCATGGGCCTGTTTCTGGGGAATATGAACAAAGTATTTGCTGAAAAATCATTTTATACGATTAAAGAATATGAAATGGTTTTAACATATTTTGACAATGCCGTGAAAGTAAGTATATTTAATAAATTTTTTGATATCAATAAATTAACTCTTTAATTGACATTGTGAAGTCGGTAAAAAAAAGAAATTAAAATCAGCCAAAAATTTAGTCACTTGGACATTTCTAAATTTTTCAATTTAGTCACCCTTTGTTGGTTAATTTTCAGATTGAAAATGACCACGAAAGTTTGAGTTTTTAGGCTCTTTTGTCTTTTAAGAAAAATTTCAACGAGAGGACAATGAAAACTATATTGCTCTGTCAATTTTAATGATTTTTTTCTTCTTTTTCCATTAAAACATTTTCTTAACTTTGTTCTTTTCTCTCAGCTCTATTTTTCTCTGCTAACATCTCTTAATATGTTATTCAGCATGATACAAGGCTGTTTCATAGATACTAAATTAAAAACTTACTTATAAATTTTTTTGAAAAGTAGGTCAGTAAAGATGGCACTAAAAAGCTTCCGCGAATGAGAGCAATCTCGTTCCAAGGGGCTTTTGCCTTTTTGACATCGAGGTTGGCGGCGAGAAAGCTTGTTTAAACGTCAAGTAAGCTTTAGCGGTTTTGGTATAAGCAACAAACCCTGGGGATGAGAGAATGGGAGTGAGAGAATAGAATGAGAGAACTAAAAGACTGAACTAAGTTTCCGCGCTCTGCAGTATTTCAACAGGATTAGTTTTTGCTCTTCGCTAAATTCACTGCATTGTCACATTTGAATTCATATCTTAGAATTTGCACGCTCCACTGTATTTCAACAGTCCGCATTTTGATCCATCACACACGAGTATTATTTCAAACAACAAATGGGAAGATGATGACACTTTCAGTCAATATGTTTTAACAATGCAATGTCCATGGGCACTTCGTAAGGTGACGAAACAGGGTCAGTGTAATTCTTTTCTTCCAGTCTAACAAAGTATTTACAATGTCAAATAAGCAGACTTTGCTGTTTGGTATTTTTTAGGTGATACTGGACTGACTTTTTCAAAATTGGAGAAACAGTTGAATACGAAATTCGATTTTAATGATGCGCTAACAAAAGCTTTTGGACAGCCAATAACTTTGCGTCAAGTAGGTGGTTTTACTTTCAACGTCACCCATAAAACCAGTGCTGTATCAAGGGTTTTTCTACTCACACAGATCAGGGTCGGAGCCAGAGATTTTTTTAAAAGAAGGCTTAAGTAGAAAGATGGGTGGTAAAAAGCATTGAATGGCTCTAAATTTTTCGAAAAATGACAACAATATCTTTGTTTTTATGACAGAAAAATAAATACTCAACGTAGGCTTTAGCCTACCTCGCCTATAACTGGATCCGACCCTGCAGTTAGTGTGACACAGCGGCTTTAGAAAGTCCCGTCTTTCACCAATTGCCACTGTAAAATTGCTGTAGGCTCATCTAAAGACAAATCCCTATTTGAGAAAATAATTTGTTTTTATTAGGCCCTCAATCAGAAACGACTATATGTTTTGTATAATGAGGAACACAACGGCATGCAAACTTGTGAAGATATTCTTGATAAAAACCCGAACGATACGCGAACACTGATTAATGTTACCTCACCAATCACTTTGTTTATCAAAAATAGAAGACGTGTATTAAAAGTAGCTGCTATCCAGTGGGATTACTTACCATGTAATTTGTCAATTCTTCTTTTAATTGTTTTAAATCAGGTCTTTAGGTGCTAAATATATATCTGATCTTGTATTTTAGCTTCTGATGTATTCACACCAAGTTCACCAAAAGCGCAATGGTTGAGTGCAAGAGGAATGGCTTTGCAGGCGCACCAAGATGTCTGCCAATTTAAAAATCATCTCGGCCACGTACATTTTGTATACACAATATTCTGCCTTGCCTTCCGACGACATTTCAGCACGCTACATCCTTTATATGATGTTCTCAAATTTCATTGCGAAGGAACAACCCCTCACATATCCACTGCTTATCCAGCTCTTTCTTTTCCTCAATCATATGGACATCAATACTTTGCAGTTTCGCACACTGGTGTGGCTAACTTGTCCACGCAAGCATATAGGGAAAGAAAGTATGGCATGTTTGATTTTGATACGCTTATGGCGGTAAGATACTTTACCATTTACTTTGCCATTTAACCCTATTCTTGTTGGGCTAATTGGTTTATTTGACATGCTATTTTTCACAAACGGTTTTTAAACTTTAAATAACAACTTAGTCAAAAATATTGACAATGTCAGCATTTCGCTAATTTGCAGAAATGGGAAAAAATGAGTTTAAGATTATTATTCGTAGGGGTAATTAACAGTAAGGAAAAAAGTATCAAAATACCGGGGGTAACTATAACACATAGTTGAACAGTCGAGGTTTAAAGCACTGTACCTCTTCCCCCTTCTCCCCCCCCCCTCTTCCTCAGACATTTTTATATTGTGATTCTTTATTATAATTTGGCGATAGCGTTTTAAATGATTCTTTACTCTGGGAAGTAAAAGTTTCACGAATTTTAAAATCTATTTTTACAATCAAATTTCACGAATAGTTCTATGAAGATATTTCGGTACATAATTTTTACAAAATTAGCTAAATCCGCGAAAATCGCTAAAATGAGTATCAAATTGTTAAACCATCTTTTTTTCAGAAACAAGGTCTTGGTGACAAATCACTGAAATACAATCCTTTCCGAGACGATGGCAAAGTGATTTGGACACAACTCCAAAAATTTGCATCTCGCTTGGTGGAAACGTAAGAGATGATATGTAAAATGTGTTTTTATGCGTTTGTATAGCTACAAATTAAGTTACCTCATTTTAGTGAACGCTATGTATAGCAGACCTTCGTCACCTTAAAATTCCTTCACTAAGACCCGAGAATAAATGCATTTGGTTTATTATCATTTAAACTAGTCGATAAAGCCCGTGGAGAAGTCCACTTAGGCAAAAGGACAATGGAAAAATAGGATGTTTTAGATTTTTTGCTGACGTAAGCAGTGAAGATACAAAAAAATAGTTTATTCGTTGCCTGTAATGTGCAAAGGTTGAAACGCTGATCAAAATAATGTACAGGAACATATGTTTTTCGACGAACGCCTAAGGAGATATAGGGTTTGAAAATTTTGCTGACGTCAGCAAAGACCCACCAACAGGTAGAAATTTTGATACCTGTTGCCTTCATCGTATAAATCTTGAAACACAGATCAAATATATGTATAGGATCATGTACTTTTGACAAATGGTTGCAAAGATATAGGGGATTGAAGGTTTTTTGATGACGTCATCAACTTGTTCATTCCGAAATGGATTCGGGGACTCAGGTTTGGGAAACTTACCCAAATTGGTCCTAGGTGGACCCTAGTTACCCACGCGGTGAAAAAACATTGACGCCACCACTTCGTTCCCAAGTTATTTGGCCTCAAAGTTTTAAGTGCACTGTAATGTCTTCCTTAATTCAATATAGGATATTGACGTTAAAGTAGTGTTATTGACGTCCCGCTTTAACGTCATAAAATTTTACATATTTTAGACATATCTTATTCGGCGATATCAAAGGAAAATGAACATATCCAAGACTAGCCGAATTCCTGTAAAAAATCCACTTAATCTTGAATCTATGTAAGGGATGTCAAAACAAAAACATACAACATTTTAAAAATCACAATCTGCATTATTCTATATTTGTACCTGCTGAAACAAAACATTTAAAAATATAAGCAGAAGCAACAAAAAAAATTGAAGGTGTCTAACAACCGTTACGTAAAAAGCTAAATCTGCTAAAACTATTTACTTGCTTTGCCATGTCAGAAGTACACCAGGATAAATAGTATACCAGACAAAAAATCCAACATATTTCGTTAAGTCATACAAAAAAAGTTATTACAAAATTTCCACAATCTACAATTTGTAATGCATCATACCAAATTAGCTATTCAGTGTATTGCATACAGTAATCCTTCCAAAATTTTATTCAAAATATAAGAAATCGATAGCTAACAACACAAAAACGAGAAATATCAAAATCTGAATCATTTCGGTACATTGTACATCTACTGCCACAGCGCGGGCATGCCTTTACTACAGCTACGGGTCAACCCATGCCATGTGAGGGAAAATTGGGTAGGTAATACCGGTGTATACTTAATGTATACATCCCGAACACAGGACCCACATTGATAACAGTGTTTCAAACACTGAAGTGGCTATATCCTGTACAAATATTCGGAATAATAACAATAATAATAATGTAATATTTAAATTCAAAATATTAAAAGAACGGTTTGCCTTTCAGCCGCCGTGCATGATAGCAATGCGGCGTTTTCGAATTGCAGAATCTAATATATTTCAAAAGATCGTAACGTAACAGATGTAAACATTGATTGAAGTTTGTTTACATTAGGGTTTATTATAACGACATCAACACTGAATCACCCACTCCGTAGTGTTAAAAACAGTAACAAAGGAAATATTACTTTTTACAGTTTATATAAATTTTTCTCAAAGATATACACGCTGTATTTTATAAGAATAGTGCTTTTTTGTTTCAGCCTCAATGTTCTTAACTTCCTTGACAAATACAATCCTCGTTATTCTTAATATGTTCTTAGCATGGCAATGGCCTGAAAATATATAATGCGCCTGCTATAAGTTGCTTTAGGTATTGGCAAATTCTTTTTTATACTTAGAACAAACAATCGAGGTTGGACATATTCTTAGGATATTCCTAACTTCTGACCCATTTTTCGGTACACTTTTTAAGAAAAGTGCTTAAAGAAAATATGTTTAGAATCAAAACACAACAAAAAACTTGATATTTAAGGAAAAGTTTAGCTTTGAAAGTTAAAACAGCTAAAAAATCGTTATACACATAAATTCATTTTTGTACTAGATATTCTAAACAACACACCTACTTTTTGTTAGCTTTCTCAGTAGGTCGCTAGCTAGCGTTCTCTGAATTAAAGTCCAATCGGTTTTTACTTCGATTACTGAACTTCGCTTCATCCCAATGAGAACGAATTAAAAGTGTACACAATTGTGTAATACCTTTCCAATCAGTTCTCTTTGTGACATTATATCATCGTACGTTTTTCTGCTTTCTAAAAAGTATTTGTGAGCAACATTAACTTCGTTTTTTACCCTTTAAATTCAAACCATTAATATCCGAATGCGATAGTTTTTTTATAAAAAGATCCAACCTCGGAGAACAAGTAAGCTTTAAGGTAACCTTATGATGAGTAAGTATTGGCATGCCTTGTTTAAAATAACTTTTTTCAGGATTAGTTGGAAAAAGAGACAGCCTTTTTCGCTTCAGCTTTCTTTTTTCAGTTGATAAACAACTTGTTTCCTTGAGATACGGCATGCGGATGCTAAATCGGGGGTAAAACCAAAATTATTTTGACAAAACGGAACGGCAAATAAACCCTGGTTTTGCGACTTTATCTTTTATTTAGTAAATTTTAGCGTCACGCGACGCCTTAGGAGAGAGGAGAGCAAATGGAAAAGTCGTAAGAAAGTGAGCCATGACCTACTGTGCGCATACACACATAAGGCGCATTAATATATAGATTGTTTACCCAGGATAGCCTCTTCAGTTCTTATCGGTACTGTTATCAACGAGGGTCCTGCGAAAGGAGTCTATAGTGCATTTAAAGCTCCTATTTGAGCCACGAAATTCGTGAGACAACAGAAAGCGCTCATCTATACAACTGCCTAAGATATCACTCCTACTCTCACGATAAGCGCTAAGCAGAAAGAATAGAATCACACTTTTATAACGTTTTGCGTGACTCTGCCGGGGTTTCAACCAAACACCTCCTGCACTGGAACCGAACGCTCTACCACCAGACTACGAGTCACATTTTGAGCGAGTTGTTTTTTAACTGTAGGTACTACGAGCAGGATGGTGATGTGGCAGGGGACACAGAGTTGCAAAGTTTCGCGAATGAAGTTTCCGCTGATGGCACAGGAACAAATGGCGGCAAAGGAAAAGTTAGTCCTCCTTTTTTTACCCATATTACATGCATCGGATTAATTTTGGCAAGAACTGATTCAGACGAAAATGCATCATTACTAACTTTTAATCCTAATATTAAGTTTAAGAATTCATTCCCTGGAAAAGTAATGTCTTTAAGGTAAACATCCATTTGTTAAACACAACAATATCTATTGTAGTTCACTGGATTTCCAGCTTCATTCCTTTCACGGGCTGAACTTTCACAGTTTATTACAAGATTCTTATGGTACAATATCATCCATGTCTCAGCCAACTATGCGTTGTCACCTGTTTTCATGCCAATGATCCCAGTGAAGCTGTATAAGGACACAGCTCCCGACGCCGCCGAAAGTTATGCACATTTCTTGCCGGATGGAAAAGTCACAGTGGTAAGCAGGTTATTTTAAACTTGCATTGATAAAAGTGAGACACAAGTACACTGAAGTGCGTTCAAGTTTGCAATTAAGTTGCACGCTTTTTAAAAAGAAACTGGAAACTTGGCTACATATGTTCGAGATATGTTTAACCTAAAATATATTCTTCCTTTATTCTTACATTTTTACAGTACATTACAAATACAAGTACAAGCTTCACAAATTTACTCTGGATGACATATTCCTGCTCGAGATGTATTTACCTGCATTTATATGTTTTCTAAGAAAAAGAAACAACATTAGTACCGTTTTAGCTTTTGATATTGTTTTTTAACCATTCTCAGCTTCATTATTTGTTTTGAAAATGTTTCTTATTAAAAAATTTCCTCTTAGGGTGCGACGAATTTTGGAGGCACGTTGAGTTATTTCCGTGCCAACCGTATCATGGATTATTATGATAAAGTCAAAGATCGAAAGCTTCGAAATCTTGTCAAAAAAACACACGATCGATTTAATTCGTGTATCCAAAGGAAATTGCAACGCCGAAACGAAAAACGAAAAGCAAATGGCTTTTTAGGATTGGAATATCTGGAACCTAGATGGTTGACAAACAGTGTTCACATCTAATAACAATTACCGCAAATCCTTCACTAAACGCCCCAAGGCGAGCATTTAAATTTTGAGATTTTCAGGACTGGGCGTTCTGCAAATTGATTGAATGAAGACAACTCTAATAAACGCCCTATTTTGACCGATGAAGGTGGCGTTTATTAACTGCTTCAATATCTTAGGAGGCGTTTTACAGGAGCATTTGCGGTACTTTGTACAAATTTTAATACAGTAATTGTACTTGAATATTTTTTTAATCTTAATTTATTAAGCGGAATGCTTTTCATGCAAATAACATTACTGATTTACTTAACAACTCTTTGATTAATCCTTTAAGGCAGCGAATAGATTATGGAGTTAATTTTCGCGGATTTGGGCCCAAACCTGAAATTTAGGTTACGCGGAAATGCTTATACACTGATCCTTTTAACCATTGAAAGTTGTAAAACATTTAAATGCTATCGCTGCAAAAATAAATTTCCGAGAAAATAAGTTCATGTGAGTATTCAACCTCGATCCCAGGTCCTGTAGCGTTTTTTGTTACAATAACTTGGCTAGACGCAATGTCTGTCCACGTTTGAATAGCAATTGTTTGTGAATACATTTATTATACTGGTCTATCTGAGTCTGCTCTTAAACAAATAAAAGTTGAGAAAAACATAATTCAAATGCATGTTTAATATTGTTTTCCTGAAAATTTATAAACTAACATAAATAGTCAATATTTGACCTATGCGGTCCTTCTTTTCTTTCCTACCAGGATGCGCGAGCACATATGGAACTTTGTAAACACATGCAACTCATCTACAAGTTCTTGGTTATGGCACGATACTTATCCGTTAAAACAAAGATTTTTTGTTATATATCTTCTTTACAAGAGTGACTCGGAGTGAAATTACTTAACGACAAGATTTTTGCAGGATTTTTTAATAGAAACAAAATTTACAGGATTTTCATGGCGGGCATGTTGTCTTTCTATGGTATTCGAGACCTTATGTTCGGAAATAGCTAAAAATAAAAAAATAAGAAATATTTCGCAAAACGATTATTTTTAAAAAATTAATTGTATTTACAAGTATAATATACGAATAACACACAAACTGGACGAGTTAATTTTTACGGTACACGGATGTTCAAATTTATACTCAAGACAGTAAATCTGCTGTTTGTATCACAAAGAAACGAAGTTGGAAAGTTTATTATCTAATGCTATGCATTGAGCTAATGTTAGGTCGATCAGCTGCTTTTTTGGTGGGTCGTGTCTTCTTTTGATCAGGCTCAAAACATCTCCATAGACGTAAAGTTTCATCAGCTCCTGCAGACGCGACGAGGTGACCATTTGGTGACATTGTCACATTCAATATGCGACCGGTGTGTCCTAAAAAATATTGTGTTTGCAAAAAATATTTGACATCTGTAAATGGTGTTCTTTCCTTATTTTCCAAGCATTCCTGGAATTTTTTGAACTAACATTTGACATTTTCCCTATTTATTAGCTATTTTGTCAGTACAGATATGCTATCGGAACACCTTGTTTTCCCTAAAATTGTAAATATGATAAAAACACATTGATAGAACAGGTGGTAAAATATTAATGATGATTCTTTTAAAAACTGAAATTTAGTCAATAGATTGAAATAAAAAAAGTTCTGATTGGCCATATAAATCTGAAATTCTTGAAATTCTTTAACACATCAAAGAAAATGCTATTTCTGACGAGTGGTGAAACTGATAAACGGAATTTGAAATATTCGCAATTTCGAGACTAATGAAACCAAGTAAAATAAAATTTGAGAAAATTAATTTTCGTCCCTTAACCAAACTTGTCAGTGAGGGTCAACGAACTTAGGACCAATAAGGTATAATCGATAAGGTATAATCAAAACTACACTGCCACATCAGACACAGCGGTAGCAATAGAATAAAACAAATTACAAACCTGTCAATTCTGTTTCTCGAACCATACTAGGGTACTTCCAAATAGTCATTTGACTCCCATGGGAGCAAAGAATTTCCTTATATGTGCCAGACCATAAAATTCCAGACACCTAAGGAAAGTCATATCACATTAGACAGCAGATCAAAACGGATCAACTAATAAAATAAACACAGCTGAGCAGTTGGCAATCAAAAACTATAGATATGGTCTCAGAGTATCGTAAAAATCGTTTTTTTAAACACTTTGATCATCTTTTTCTTTTTCAGGGTTCTTTTGTTATACATTAAAGTTCCTAAATACACAGATGCAAGTCATACATTAAAGTTCCTAAATACACAGATACGAGGGAGTATCAAGGCGAATTTGTATTTCTACAAATTTTCTACAAATTATTTCCCAATACAATTTATTCAAATTGCATCTTAATAATGCTTTCTTTTAGACATACAAAAAATTTTCTTTGTGCCGTTGAGTAAAAGCGACAAATGTCCTGCCAATCGGCTGTAAGGTGTTATCCTCTTCTGAAAATTTAAGTGGAAACCGTTTAGCAATGACAAACAAATGCATCCTTGTCAGTAACTTATATACCTGAGACATAGTGTCATGGCTTTGAAGACACGCTCCAGTCCCAGCGTTCCAAATTCGTACATGTCGATCTAGTGTACCTCCACCAGATGCGAGGATGTTCCGCTGCCATGGACACCAAGCGACGGCCTAAAGAAATAAAACAAGTTAGAACGTTTCTAATTACCGTTATGCAGGTCAGTATTTATTTGTGAAGAGAACGGCTTAATGAACCAAGCATTCCTTCTTTATTTCTCAGCAACAAGCTTAAACAAATCGTGCAATGAACCGTGGTATCTTAAGGTTTATTCCATGTTTTTTAAAACAAAACAAAAAAAGGTTAAAATGCAAATAAAAGCAACATGCTCAAGGCTATAAAAATAATGTTTCCTCCGCTAGGGTGAGAGCTTTAACACCGAACCAGTGGTCCGAATTTTATTACATTTATTTTTTTAAAGCATACCTATTTACCACAGACATGAATTTTTAATTTTTCTTATAATATCACGCTCTGAAATAAGGCACTTAAGTAAAAAAAACAACTACAAATTGATAACCAACGCATCTGTTCCGTTACCTTAACTGCAGCCATATGTTCACATAAGGAATGCATCGGTGTTGTGACTTCATATGGTCGCTGTGCAGAAGATGTTTCTGTGGAAGCTATATCCCAAATGTTCAAGATATTATCGTTGCCACCACTGGCTAGTAATTTGCCATTAGGTGCCCATTCTAAACCACAGACCTCTTGTGAGTGGTGAAGAAACGATGAAACATGATGTTCCGCTACTCTGACGTCATGATTAAATATGGCACCTGATCTTGCCCCACTAGAAAAAAAGAGATTATGGCTTTCGAATTGATGGAATTTATTATTCCAGGAAGGCGAAAAATTAAATTCTCCTTATATATTATAAGTTATTAGTTAATTTAAAGTTTAACAACATATTTAACTAATAGGCAATGCAAAGCTGTATTTAATATTCTTTTTCGCCTGTTTGATTACGCACAAAAAATTAGTATCGACCTGATACGGTTAACTTAACGTGAATTGTACCGATTCTACTATGTCAGCCCATATTTATAGACTTTGTTTCTGTAAACAACTAACTTTTATTTGTTATTTGATTTGCGTTATTATACTGTTTTATTTGTAAGTCCCTTGAGCTTCTGCGTTAACATCACAGGTATGTAAAACTTTGAGAAAGAAAAGTACAGCTTATTGTCTCAAAATGATCAAACCTTGTGAGAAGATGTTCGTTCCAATCCAAGCAACCAACTCTAGATGCATGACCAGTCATTGCGCGAACCCTCTTACATGATTCTGCATCCCACAACTAATAATAAAAAGTCAAAAAAGAAAATAAATATTTTCGGCCCCCTGGTATGCACTTATTAATAGAATCAATGTTTTAAATATTAGAAAAAAGCCATTTTAATGTTAAATTTGAAATTTACGTCATTTCCCTATGTCAGTGCTGGTATAGCTTAGGTTGTTATCCTGTTCACACAAATTGTAATTGTGAACACGCAAGGACCCTTTACAGGCAGGATGACACCTTACACTTTCACATTATTAGATTTACACTTTATGTTCACACTTTTCACTACTTTGACATCAGTGACAAAACTTCCTTTTCTGGTCTATGACTCTCAACAAAGATCTAAGGAGTGAAAAAAAAAGGTTTACTTCAATAACTCCATTTGAGAGTCCAACAGCTAGAATTGCACCATCTCCAATCCAGCGGACACTTGTGATAACTAAATTATCATCAGTTATTGGATTATCTCCAAACAACTCATCAACAGCACCACTTTCCGAATTCCATAAATAGATTGCATTATATAAAGGGACAGCAATTAAACCGTTGTTACCCCAATGCAACAAGTTTAAATCTAAAAAACAGAATAAAAAAATTAAAGAAAAAGAAGTATAAAAAAAGTTAAATATTCATGGTGACCAAAGAAGTTTTGCAATTTACCAAGATAAAATTGTTTCGTATTCTAAGAGATTCTACGAAAAAACAACCAACCTAAATTTCTAAATTTCAATTCTAAATTTCAGAATTCTAAAACTTTTTAAGTACTTTTTTGTTAAAATTTTCAGGATTTTCTATAAAAAATCAGATGTATGTATATACACGAAGTAAGCAAACTTACAATAATCATCAACGATTTCAGGAGCATCCAAAATTTTGTCAGGTACTGAAGGAATATGTCGAGTGGATTTAAATTTTAATGGTGTGGGTCTACTTTTGGTGTATAACATCTTCATCGCAACTTCTCCTGTTACACAGATGAGACAAACGTACAAAAATTTTGTCAGTAATATTATTATACTAGTCCATAAAGCCCAGGGAAAAATCCACTTACCAAGATTGTCCCTAGTTACCTATGCTGTGTAAAATGAGTGACGTCACCACCTTGGTTCCAAGTTATTTGGCATTGCAATAATTTAAATTATTGAGTGCTACATACACTCTACACTTTCTAAGATTTGATTTGTTATCTTTGTGTTATGGAACTGTACATACCTTCTTTGTTTTGAGGAGCTTTTATTTTCATTTGTAAAATTCTGGATCCAAGCTGATCAGCGTCGCCATTAAGATTTTGTTTCATGCGCTCAGAATATTCCTCTTCACCGCTTGATTCATTTTCATCCTTTTCAGGTTTAAGAAGCAAGTGATGACTTTGCTATATAAAAATTATCTAGTAAAAGAATAGTTACACAGCAGCCCTTAATCTCTGGGGAATTCCAGCTATGGGCTAACTAAAAGCCACTATTTTGTTGTCATAAGCATTTATTCTGATTGTATCCACTACACCGAAATTAATTTATTTAAGATTCAGAGAAATGCTCAGAACAAAAAATATATATTTTATAAAACACCATAAGAGATTTTCGCATTTTCGCATCAACAATTAATTTCAAATGAGCATACTTTCTCACTCGTGTGTCTCCATTAAAGTTTCCAAGGAATTGTGTTTTTTTTTCAAAATAATTACTTGCCAAAGATATCCATTACACCTGATCAAATCTTTAAAAACATTTGCCTAATGGCACCCTATTTTTGATGATCATTATATCAAAATTCTGTTACTTAGGTGATATGTTGGGCAGTGAAGGGGGTGTTGGAAGAAGTGTTACTTGCAGGATAGGTTCTGCTTGGAAAAAGTTCAGAGATTACTTCCTTTGTTGACTAGCAGAGTCCTGTCAATTGAGGTAAAAGGTAGGTTGTATGAGGCCTGTGTAAGAAGTGTTATGTTGTACGTAGTGAGACATGGGCAGTGAAGCAGGAAGATCTTGACCGTTTAGAAAGGAATGATATGAGAATGGTTAGGTGGATGTGTAACGCCAGTCTGAGAGACAGAAAGAGTTCAGATGAGCTAAGAAGGAGGCTAAGTCTCCGTAGAATTAAAGATGTTATCCAGATAAGAAGATTGAATTGGCTGGGGCACTTGGAAAGAATGGAGGATAATTGGGTAACAAAGTGTAGAGACTTAATAGTTCCTGGGGCAAAGCCCAGAGGCAGACTGAGAAAGACTTGGCAGGAGGTTATAAGGACAGACTTGATACAGAGGAAGTTTAGATCTAACACAGTCTAGATCAGATTGGAAGAGGGTCATTAATATACTCCGTCCAAACCATGCTAGCATGGAAAACGGACGTTAAGCCGAGAATGATGATGATGATGACTAAATATACTGAAAGTCACAATTGACTTGTGAGGGTAAGTATATCAGTGCATTCTTGCCAAAATTTCTTCCAAATGATGTCCTAAACAATTCTTAGATTAAGATACAAAATTTCTTTCTTTTAAAGGTGTCAGAGATTGAAATAACCACCAGATACTGGGCATTGTCCATTAAAAAATGTTTTGTCTTGCAATATATTTTCGAGCTTAGCATGTAGAAAAATCTTCAAGTTAAAACTTGCTTGTGATATAACATATTTTATTATTATTTATGGAACATGATTTATGTAATGTTTCTCTTGCTTTCAGCAATTATTAAAAGCATTTATATAAAAATTTTCCAACTAATTTTCCTAGGCCATTTAAAGCATTGTTCTTTAAGCCTTGTGGTAACAACAAGTGTTTTTTGATACAAAACCTTGAAATGATTCTGATGGGTATTTTCATGCTATCCAAACCCTTCCAAATTTTCCCAAACAGCATTATTCCAAGCCTCTGTAATGTTCACTGATCCTTTTCTGACTATTCACAGGGTCCAAATCATGGGTTAATCCAGGAAATTACTTTGGGCATCAGTAATCCCTTAAATTCTCTTTCAACCCTTTCAGGAAAAGAGAAACTCAATTTGTTTGTATCAAACAGTTAATATTTTAAAGAGAACCTACAAAATCTAGAACTGTTACCACCACATTTTTTCCCATCTATCATTACAAGTAGTAATGCAGTTTTTATTTTTCTATTTTGGGTGTCCAAATTGGATGTCCCCAAAATTGGTATAACAATGTCTGAATTGACCTGTATTAGTCCCTGCGAATTAGAAATATAAAGTCAGTTTGCTAAAAATTTGCTGACTGTAGAAAAAAAACCCTCTTCGCAATTGTAGTCTGGGAGCATTGTAGGCCACTTGTCATGATTTCTTCATGATGCTTATTTTGTTGCACAACAATTATGTAAATAGGTGAAATAAATGATTGATGAAGAAATGGAATTCACAATTTTAACTTTCTTTTGTTTTTTAACTTTCTTTTTCTTAAAAATTAAAAGTTGAACATGTTCAACTTTTAATTTTTTAATGACATTTTTTCTATTGTTTTAAATCGAATCCATTGTTTTCACACACGTGCTTGTTGCACACGATATAGTCTTAGGCGTAAACATTTTTGAAAACAAATATTTGAACAAGATAATTCACCCGAGAATAGAGACGCAATTCTATAAGATTAAGGAGCTCATCAAAAATATTCGGTGGCATTCTTGAAAATCGCGTATACTCTGAGTTCATACATAAGAATATTGTAGATGCCAAGTTCAGTTCGCCTATTTAATCACGGCCTCACCAATACATTTCTTTGCTTTCTCTTATCTTTTTTAAAAATATAAATAACAACAGCAGCTGCCATTTCTTCTTTAGAGTTCATGTTGCTAAGAAAACATGCTAAGTTTCATGTTTTTAATAATAGTGTATTCGCGCCAAAATTTGTCATATTTAATGTCATTGGAATGTATCATTGAAAAATGATCAATGAAAAATGATAGTATATTTCAGCCTTTACAAGCAGAAGAAAAAGACTGCGCAAAAAGTAGATTTAATTTCACACCCAGTTTTACTAATGCTACTGAAGCCAAGGGAATAGGACATAAATGGCCTAATCGGAAAAATGCTTTGGTAAATTATCAAAATATATGAAGAAAATAATTTTTCATAAACTTTTAGATTCCTTTCGGTTTTATTTTAAATATTTCACACAAAGTGCTTCTGTTTGGGGAAAAAGAAGGACAAAAGAACTTACTTGAACATTCATTAGAGAACGATTGGGTATGAATCTATCATACATAGAACCTTCTGTGCCAGCACCATTCTTCTTGATATTTGGTGTTTTGTTGCCAGGGGTTCTTGCAGTTGCATTCCTAGAAGCTGTTCTTTTATGTGGTGTTCGTGCTGTTGCTTTGTTTGCAGATATTGGAGAGAGTGGTTCCCTTATTTCTCCCTTCATTAATGCCATCTTTCGGTCTGCCATTTTGTTTTTTGTTATATTCTAAGAATAACCAAAATGGAAGGCGCTTAACTATAGTCGTTATATAAAATACTCACAATTTTCCTATAGCTAGCTAGCCAGCATAACCTTCCATATAAATGACTTGCTATCTTGATAAATTTTTGTTTTTATTTTTTTGGCAGACAAAACAAAGCAATTCAATTGCCTAATAATTCTTTTTAGAAGACCTGATTCATTAAAAAACTATTTGCCCAAAGCTTAAAGAAAGTCATCTATTACATGAACGTCGACCAAGGTTTGAATTAGCAAAATGCGAAGCGATTTTGAAAATTAAAAGAAATGCAACGCGACTTCTTGGTATTTTTTGCATTTATGCAAAACACATTACATGCAAATTTAACCCATGAAATATTCCCTAAAAATCTTTAAATTGTCGTAAGAAACAACTACTTTAATCGGATAAATTTTAGCGAGATTTATTTTAGTGCATATTAGCGAGTACGAAAAATCTTGATATTTTTTTATTTATTTTTGCGAATCGCCGTTTCAGAAAATTTCGCGTTGATTATTTTTAGCGAATCGCTATTTTTGAAAATTTCTCATGGATTAATTTTAGCGAGTGCTATATTTTGAAGAAAAATATTTAATGCCCAAACTATTTCCTGAAAGCCGACCTAAGAATGAAAGCAAGAAAAATGATTTTTTAAGGGAAATTTCATTAACTTTTAAATTAGATGTTTTCCTTTAGAGTGACGTCATTCTGTGAAACATTTTTAACATTTTGAATGACGTCATACTTTAAACAATAGTGTTGAGAAAAATTTGAAAATGTTGTGAGACGTTGTTCGAGATTTTTATCTTTTGTTAATTACTAAAAAAATGTCAAAATTACAAATCTTCTTCGTCATCAAATTTATCAAAAATACTAAATGCGTTCCGTTCTGGGCATTCCCATTCGTCACTGTCGCTGTCAGCTTCTTCTTCATTGCGTCTTTGGTATCCTTCAATTTCATCTATTGCCAGGCTTCAGATGGCATTCATATTTGTGTCCACTGTCGAATCCATAATATCATCTATAATAGGGTAAATGTCACTGAATGGATCCAATGTTGGTAATTCCTTCAAGCCAAGACGAACCATGTCAGCTAATCCTGAAGCATTCCATCCATTTTCAATGACTGTCTTTCCATCAGCAGACATCATGTAATTGTAGAAGTCGACGATCCATACTGCGTGAATGGGTTTGAGTGTTGATAAGCGCAGCTTTATGTCTACATCTTCCAGTACCTTCCCGCTATCTAACTGTTGTGTAATCTGATCTGAATACCATTTATTGAACTTTTAGGCCATGAAACGTTTGGCTCTTTCGTTGACAGTGAGGTCCAAAGGTTGGTAATATCTTGTCACGTTAGGTGGTACGTTTGTTACTAGAATGTTGTTTTCCTCGAATATTTTGCTGATATCTGTTGTCATTTGTCCAGTGAAGTCGTCCATAATAACAAGAGCCTTTTGTTTGGACTCCAAACCCAGGGTTATTCTTTCCTTCTTGGCATATGGGATGATGATTTCTTTAAACAATTTAATGGATTCATTGCTATTAGAAAAATGCTTTTCATTTACACTCATTGAGCGGATTTGAACCATTGAATCGAATTGCCCTAGCAAGGTCTTTACCTATGTTTACCTTTGGATGGGGGGTTGTTGTCTCGACACCTGTCTTCCTTTGCATAGATGAAAGTTCATAAATATTGAGAGTTACAAAATTCTTGTTGGACAAAGGCACAAGAATGACGGCAGTTTTAGATAATAGTTTTAGATTGACTTGTGTAATATTTTTCGTTTTTAACAATAGATTACATAAACTGACAGTAAAAACATTTCTTAGAAAATTTAAACTATATATTTGGCTTAAAACTTACCTCCCACTTTAAAAAAAATATTTGAAAATCAACTAAAAATATTGTACTAATTACGAAAAGAAAAAATTTCTTTTGTACTTAATTTGATTTGTTCGCAAGATATTCGTTGTTGAAGTTGTAAAATATTAGCTGGAGAAGAAGCTTCGTGCCAGTCGCCATCTTGTGTCCTGATTGTAGATAAATTCCTTCACAGGAGGGCTTGTGACGTCAACTCCCGGATGATAATTTCGCTGACTCAGCTGTTGGCCCATGTTTTTATATATACAAAGCGGTTTGATATATGACAAAGCGGTTGTTGTTTTTTCAACATTTGTAATGGGTACTGAATTCTTAACAGGAAAGAATGAACCCTAACTTGACACAAAAAATAAATTAAAATACATTAATATAAGAAATGAAAAAATAAAGAAAAAAGAAGAATCAACAATGCACACAAAACAAAATAAAATCCCATAAATCCCCTGTCTAGTGTGCAACAATATAATAGAAAAGTCTTAGACGCAACGTAGAAGAGCGAGTACCTATACCAGAATTTTTATATGGCCTAATGCAAAGACAAGTAGACAGAGATTTAGAATTGCCAAAGCCTTTTTTGCCAACGTTGATCAAAACATTCTAGTGATCAAAACTCGACTTTGAAAGGGTGTCGACTCTGTTAATGAGTACACGCAGCTTGTTTTTTCTTGCCTGTTTGAAGACTGGAAAAGGAATGCTTTCCAGCGCTACTTCTATTATTCTTATTAGAAAAAACCATAGCACAAAAACATATTTTATAATTATTAACAAAATTAATCTTAGTTGCAATAATTTACTCTTCTTCTTTTTCTCTGAGTTATCGTTTTGCGGCAACATGTTCAGGGGACCTTTTTTGCCATCCAAGAGATGACGTCAAACTGGGTTTAATCAGAAAAAAAAATAATCAAAAAATGGCGAGAAGGAAGTATGCTGTAAACACAAGAAAATGTGGCTTTATATTAGCTTTTTATTATTTCAAATTTTACTTAATAAATGTTAAATTACAAATTCTCAACATAATATAAACAGAATAAAATGAACTTTTTTAAACTAGGAGGTTAGCTTTAACACGCTCCCTTATAAGTTTCGCAAAAATCGTAAAAAAAATCCAAAAAAAACAAGGAAACTGAATTTATTTTAGCGAATCGCGTTTTTGAAAAATTTAGCGTGGATTAATTGAGCGATTTGTCGATTTGACGTGTTTTCGGAAGATTAATTTTAGTGAAAATGGAAAAAACTTGCTAAAACGCTAACTTTAGTTTTGCTAAAATTTCTCCGATTAAAGTATGACTTATTTGTAGCTATGTCTTGTGCATTTCACATCACCTTGTTGAACCTCTGCAGATTATCTATAGCAAGGCTACTATATATATTTTAATGCATGAGTTGGAGATTGTTGGAGATTGACTGAAAATGGCTTACTACTGCGAAAAAGGGGCCATGATGATGGTAAGCCTATACATTCCTCAAAAAAAAGAATGAAATAATTAACACAAAATCACTTCTTCGCCACTTTCGTCCGGATTTACAAGAAAATATGACTAGATTCATATACTTTCAAAGTCCCTTATAGAAAGGTATCTGACACCATTTGTCCATCTTTCTTGACATGAAACCCGAGAAAAATTCGTTCCCTCTTTTTTTTAAATCCATTGTTTGGTACATCAAGGTAATTTTTTATTTATTTATTTATTGTTTTATGCGGTTTTTCCTGCGAATCGCCCTTAAACAACGCCGGAACAATGACCCGGCTGGACGACACCACACGACCGATAGATTATCAGTCGAACAAAAACATACTCAAATTTCGAGAAGCTGATTAGTTGTAGACTTAGAAAGCAGGCTCCTTCTAAAAACGCGCCAAGATGGTTTAATTAAAAACGATTTAAGTTTGCTGGTGCCCACCGAGGACGTTGAGGTTCTCGCGCCTTTCCTCCAACCTTGGCGGTTTTTAATCTTGTCTTGATGTCTCAGCTGGCGGGAAAGCAAAAATGGTTTTCGGGGCCCGTTGTTGTGTATCACACAACTTTTGGGTAAATGTCAAAGTTTTCTTCCTGAGATCCTGATATCTGATATGTCTGGTTTACCCTTCCCTCTATCCCACTTTTCTATTCCCTTCTCCCTCTTGCACAACATTATTGAACCACGTCTTTTTAGTAGTAATAATTTATTCATCAATAGACAAAAAGTACATGATTTTATAGAAAAATGATTATATAAGTATTGTTGTAAATAAGTCTATTGAAAGGAGATCACCACAAAGCAAAATAGCTTAAATTAAAGTGGTGACAGGACATCACAAAAGGACAAAATACAAGACAGCACTGGGACTAATACAAAACACAAAAAAGGTAGGAGTTTATGTAGATAAGACTAGTCAAATAGGAATTTACCAAGAAAAATCAGTTGTTGATTAGCACGAGTGTGTTGATCATGAGAAAAGTTAATGGAAAAAGTATCTTTGATAGTGTCAGGAAGGCTATTATGAGCTAAGTTGTGCAGAAAAATAATTATTTGCATAGAGATCATGTCGGGAAACTTAAGAAGTCCTAGATTGGAGTAAAATGAACTGAGTGGTGTGTAGGGAGTACCAAAAGAAATGAGTCGGATAGCGTGATATTGGAGAATTTCAATACGATGTGTACGATAACTTTTTTGACCACAAACTTGTGAACAGTATAAAATACGTGAATAAAAGATGGCATAGTAAATCAGCAGGAGTATATTTTTGGGGAGAAGGTGACGGATTTTGGCTAGAGCTCCATTAGCTTTCTTTAGACTAATAATGGTATTTTTAATTTGTGATTTCCAGATTAGTTCAGAGTCCAGAATGATTCCAAGATATTTGACTTGATCACTACGTGGCGCCGTAGATTAGTGGTTATAGCTCTCGTACTCTGTGAGGGGACCGCGGTTCGATTCCTCTTGACGGCAATTCAACATGGGCGAGTGAATGTTGCCATAGCCCTGGGTTAACCCAAGCCACGTGAGGGAAAATTTGGGAGATGGCTCCATGTGTGTTGCCAGGAGTTGTCTAGCCCTCATTGGGTCTGCGAAGCTCAAAACGAGCATTAAATACTCTAGGACTCTCCATCTAAGTCATGGCCCCTCCTGAAAATAATAGACAGGGTATATCCCTCGATATTAGTGAGGCTAGCCATGTAAATTATGCACATCTATCTATCTAGCATTTCCTAATGGTGGAAAACTTTCCAACAGCTGTTAAGTTATCAGCAAAAGCTACCAATTTCTCATCAATATCAGCAATATTTTTCATTCTATCGAGTAATGGTGTGAGTCCTATTGCGTAAATGACCATCCCCAACAGGTCGCCTTGAGTTGTACCTTCTCTTGAACTCAGTTCAGTTTCATCAACCACAAAAGTCTTGCAGGCTATAATAGCAGTTGTTAATGTATATTGCTAGAATTTGGCAAATGATCTTGGTATTATGAAGTGTTGCATTACGGTTCAAGCTATTGAATTTTTTGCAGCATCAACTAATAATACAGATTCAGCTTCTTCACTAGAGTATACATCTATCATTGCTTGTATAGCAGATTCATGACCGGAGAACAGGCCGACTTATTGTGTAACAGTTAAAAAATATAATTTGGCGCTTATAATTAACAAAATATAATCAGGCCAAGCCGGTTTATGTACAACATAAACCGGCTTGGCCTGATACAATCTCATTTGTTACTTAAAAAACGAACATAACCAGGCTGACTTATGTACGACAGTCTAATATTGTTTGAGACTTATAGAACGAACAGAATCTGGGCAGGCCCGCTTATGTTTTTATATTATTTTTCTCTTATGGAACGAACATAATTTTTATATCATTCATCATCACTTCTGACAAGCAAATAGCCCTGGTGGCAAAGTTGTTGTTGTTCTCAAATGAAACGAATTCCCATGTTTAATAACTTTTCACCAAACCTAATTCCCGCAAAATGATAAATTTAGGTCATCCCAAGAATTCAATTCCTGCGAAAAATAAAAATAAACCCACCCATTCACAAAATCTAGTTGCTTCAAAATATATTATGTTAGAATGTACTCACAAGAGGAGTTTATACTAAGAATTACGTTGAGATTTTTTTTAACCTAGTTTTCAATAGTGTTTTATCCTGCAGTGCAGAGAAAATAACGTGGAGTTTTTTTTTTCTGTCGCCATGTCTAGTTTTAAATGGTGTTCTATCTTGGAGAGAAAAATGTCATGTAACAATAAATCGTCAATGGTTCATTCACAAAAGTTTAAAGGAAATGTCAATCACAGCCTGCCTAAGTCAGCCATTTTATCCAGGGTTCACAATCCGTTCACCACGACATAATCAGGTAAAAAAACATAATTGGGCCATGCGTATATAATCCGGCTGTCCTGTTTATAAACACGCCGTTTTCGCAATCTGGGCAGAACAAAACCACATGGGCTGTCAGGTAACTCCTTTTAAAAAAAACTTAAAATTTCACCCGGAGAAACCTGAATCAACCCTAAGAATTTTTTTAAACATTTATTACTATGTACTAATTTATTCTTGTAATGTCGAGCAAGAGTAGTGGAAGAGTTCTGAAAAGAACTGTTTTTTATATTGTATATTTATTTGATAAATAGCTGTAATAAAATTCCACAAATAATAAACTGAGAGAAAAACGAAAAATAGCACATTCCTTCTTCTTGACAAAATTTAAATAAAAACAATAAGCTCGCATGCCTTGCATTTTGAACGGGCCCACACTTTTCCTGGCGGTTTCAAAAAGTTAATTAGAAGTTGCGAAAAGTGGTTTAAATTAAATGGGTGCTGGTACATACAACAAGTTGCCAAAAGATAATAGAAAAGAAAAATGTTATGTAACGTTAAAAAGAAATTGAAGCAATACTATAGTTAGGTGTATGTTATGAAATTTTGTTTCTTTGTTTTCTAGACGTGTCCTATTTGAGTAGCGGCTTTACTCAAGTTTGTGTCCACACTCAATCATTTTCTCTGCCCTTTGTTTCACATTGTCTTCTATTTTTTCCCATATTGTTTTTTTTTTAGATTTTATTAAATATTAACTATTTTTGAGCTATTTTTAAACAGGACACATTTGTAAAGCAGATATTTTAACTGAAATATTTTATCCTGGATAAATTTGATAAATAAATAAATACAGACGAAAACCTTGAAAAACAGGAAAAATGCTCACGGCCACCCTGACATATGGCACTTTTAGCAAGTCGGCACCCTCTTGTGTGGCAAGTGAATGTCTAGAGTCAAGTCTCGTGTAGCTGTGTTGTTGATCAACTGATAAAACTTTAAATTCTAGCACTTGCCTATATCAGATTACTTGTTCCTATGAATAAAATGTCTTTCTAAGCAAAAAAAAATTGTTTCTTATTTCACATAAAAAGTCAACAACATAATATTTGGCACTTTCTTCCACAGTTCCTTTATGATTTATTTTAAATTTTGTTATCCATTTTATCTCAGCAATCACAGTGTATTTGTAGCTATGAAAAGGGTATATTTGTGTATCTTATTGTATTTTGCATTTTGACTGACTACCTATTGCTTAAAAGTAGCAATGAGAAAAAGAAAATATATTGTATCATAAACCAAGGAAGAAAGAAAAAAAATCCATCCACCCAGGACCATACAGCTATTTAAAAAGCTATTTGTTGATATTTTCCAAAGATACGATACTTCTTATTTTAGTACAAATGCCAACATTACGATCTCAAATAAATAAATTACCAACTACAAACATGCAAACGGCAACAAAAGAGAAAAAACAATGGATTATGATTGGATCTAGTAAGTAATGTCAAAATTGTGTAGGCCATGGTTTTATTTCATACTTGTAGACCATTGTCAGTTATAAGTCCTGTTTGCAAAAAGGGAAATTGTTCCCAAGTCAAAAAATAAAAAATAGTCCTTTTTGAGATGCTATATATAATCATTTTTTACGTCTATTTTATTTTATCTTATTTATCTTATTCATAAGCAGAGATTTGCACCTTGTACACTTAAAGCACACACAAACATAGGGACTAATCTAGACCTGAATTTTATGACCTTCTAGAGACCCATGCTAGCGTGGTAAGACATGTTATATCACAATTTTTACCAAAAGTTTTATTGCAAAAGAGCACAGTGAAGATTTTATTGGTTTGTTCACGCTTAGAGAGCCAAAGAAAACTTTGGACGATGGGTTTCTTTGTTTCCTCAAAAAATTATTTTTCATAAACTGTCCGTCATAAAAAAGCATTTCATTCCAGCAAGGGGAAAGTTTTTAATAAAACTGTTGACATCATGATGTTGAAATAATAATCTATCAAAAGTTTTGACACTGAAAGAATAACCAGTTTTCAGATATTATAGTTTTACTAATAAATTTTTTTTTTTTATAATAGCTACACTTATGCTTTATCCTGTTTTCTACTCTGCCTTCCTTGACTTCTCAATTTTCTTTATTTCAAAAAATCTTGTGGAATCAATCCTACCAAATGAAAAACGTCTGCCAATATTAAGTAATGTAACCTCTCAGTTTATATTGTTAATCTTTTTGTAAGAAGAAGAATTGTTTTTCTTCTACATCTTAATTTGATTGATGCATTTATGTTGATGGGTCTCACCAAGAAACATTTTCCTTGCATTTCGAGAACCCGTATTTGTATCTTTTTCATTCCATTTTTAGAAGGAGTATGCAAATAATTTTGTGCAGTTGTTTGCAATTTGAAAATGCAAGCTCTTGTAACAAGTACTTGTATTTTCTTGCAAACTTGTGACCGCACAAGTTTACATAAAATCCTTAAATTCATCTTTAAAGACCTATTGAGTAAATTTTGACTATATGGTTCCTCAAAAAATTATTTTTTGATCTCTTTTCTTTACCCTATTTACAACAAATACTACTTTCTCAATGATTAATTTTTAACAATTTAAGAATGTGCTGGTTTCATGAATTTAAAAGCAAAATCAGTTCAGGCCGAAAACTTTATGCCTTACTGTAAAAAGTATTGAAACACAGGTAAAGGCGAACTGATTGAATTTTAGTTTCCATTTTTTTATTTAGATGATATGCTGATGGATGACAATCACGAAAAATCATTTCATAAGATACCACATCCACATAATGGTATTTTTTTCATCAACTGTATTTTGTTTAAAATAACTTTGGGATCTATTTTTGGAAGATGTATGGCAGTAGGAGATCCTCTTGAACTCAGTCTGACAAGTGATATTTCCTAAAGCAGAAAATAAAGTTTATTTAAACCTGTAAAAGAAAGCTAAGTGCTTGAAGTAAATACCAGGTTGAAGTTTTCGTAGATGTTCCATCAAGAAACACTT
Organism: Hydractinia symbiolongicarpus; assembly: GCF_029227915.1. Taxonomy (NCBI): domain Eukaryota; kingdom Metazoa; phylum Cnidaria; class Hydrozoa; order Anthoathecata; family Hydractiniidae; genus Hydractinia; species Hydractinia symbiolongicarpus. The sequence goes on along the minus strand of NC_079877.1, from coordinate 11,323,146 downwards.
CCATATCAAGTTCTAATATTTCAGGTGTTCCAAGTTTGTTTCTGTTTTATGAGAAAAAAGTTTATGAATTAATGAAGTTCAAAGAAGAATATAGATCTTGGTTTATTGACGATTCAGTGCAAAAAGGTAAACTTGGATGGCTTTAAATTTGTAGTATTATTTTTGCAAAATTTCTGAAATTATATATAAACTATTATATTAAGATGAAAAAATAATTTTAGTTATTCCAGCATTAATGATGTTTCAACCTTTTTCAATTTGGAAATGCTTTCCATGAGTTTCGCATGTTCTGGTTTTGAAAGATGAACTTTAATGATTGTCGCTTAACGATCGGGGTTTAGATAGTGAAGCGGTCTCCTCTATTACAAAGCAATTTGGAGATCGAAATAAAAGTTTTCGTTGTTTTGAAAGATAGTGTTAAGAATTTAAAAATCCTGGAAGTAAATGTGCTTTCAGTTAATTTTCCTCTTGGATCAGAGTATGAAGATAATACAAAAGCTATATTTTAAAAAAGGTGGCTGAAAAAAGAACACCGTTCAAGCCATCGTCCGATAGAAAGAAAATAGTGGAAAATTTGTAAAAAAATTGCATTATTTAGGCTTTTAAATATTATAAAAAAGTCGCCAAATTAACAGCATTTTGATTAACGAGTCATGAAATTAACAGTCTTTAAATTAACACTGCATTTAATTAACGGTCATTGAATTAACGTGAATTTTAGTTATTTTCATTGAATGTTATTTTCATGGAATAAGGTATAAAATTACTCTTAGACAATCGCAGGATGAGCAGTTAAGCATTCCCTCACTCCGTCATTCAGAATGCAATTTTTTACATGCCTCTGGACTTATGTCACACAAGTTCGCAGAAAGTCCTACTCGAAACAACAATCGTAGGATTACTTCATTCTTAGGGAATATCTCAAAAACCAAAGCTTACCAATATAAAAAAAAAATTAACACAGTTTATATTTACCATAGTGAAGATTTTAAGCCCAACTTGTTATCAATCGTTAGTTCTCCTTTAAGCTATTTATTTATTTATTGTATCTACATTAGATGGAGCATTGCACATAGTCACACCTGTTGATCCTCTATTTTTGGTTCTGCCATATTTTGAAAAAGCTGCAGAAAAGGTAACACTACTATTCGTTGCATATCGTTGCGGATATTGTCATTGTGGTTATCGTAGCTTTTCTTAGTCTCCTTGGTTTAATTCTTATTATGCGACTCTTAGGTATCATTTTGTATTTTTAAGTGTCCCTGCACATGTTTCAGTGCATCTACGTAGGTGTTTGTTAATGAATGTAAATTTCGATTTCTAAGTAACAAAAAGCTGTGCCTTACACCCTCACAAATTCTGTAATTACTTTATGATAAAAGGTTTTTTTTTTACATTTACTGTTTGTGTTGAAAAAAATTCATTTCGCTCTGCTTACACACAGGATCAATACACAACTTTAGATAACATATTACATGACGACAACCACAATATTGGTCTTGCTAAATTGGAACATTGTGTTGATAAAGAGATGTTGCAGAATATTTGTACGTGCAAGGGTGATGATGACTTTACAGCATATAAGTTGAACGAAGACAAAATATTAGAGTGGCTGTCCAAAAAGGTTAGTCATTTACCGCACCTAATGTGGATGTTTTTCTTACTTAATTTTATAGATGAGGTACGAATATTCATAAAATACTGTATACGCACTCACATCCTAACTACCAAGAAAAAAAGGACCACATAGACCGAATTTGTTATTTACACTAATTTAGAGATTTATAGGAATAAATGATTAAAAATGCATTCAAATTGTTTTTCTCAACTTTATCTTCTGTCTAAGGGCAGACTCTAAATATTTTATCACCATTTATTTTACACTAATATCTTTGATCATAATTGTCTTTTGTTTATGTTTTATGCCTGTGCAAGGAAAATCAAAACATATCACGCCACAACTCATCTATTTTATTAATGTTAGTTTTGCTAATGAATTAATGTCTAAGTACAACACGTTTACAAACATTTCCTAAGAAATTATTTTTTCTCAGAAAATTATTTTTAGATTTGTTTATTAGCTTCCTCTAAAATTATTTAGCAATTCAATTTCACACAATTAATATAGCTTTTAATTGCAGAATCATTTTGATTTAAACCATTATTTGTATAGTTATGAGTGTGGTGCTTGTTAGATTTTTAAAATAATCAAAAATCATAATGTTTATATTCAGATGTTGAGTAATCATTCATTAAAGCGTTCATTTGAATTGTACAGAACTGAAGTGTAATGATTATTATTACATTTGAAAATATTGAAATGATAAAAGTGAAGTGCATGCAGCAACTAATTCTAATCAAGATTGATAAATGAACTTGACTTGTTTGAGGGCGTTATTAAACTGCAATTTGACATATAAATACTCAAATTATTCTCTGAATTTACATCGTTACTTATAAAATCTTAAAATGTTGGTCTAAATTTTGTTATCAAAAAAGGCTTGGCAATGAAAGACAATTCTTTAAAACGTATCCACGTCTTATGCATATGTTAATGTCAAACTATGAGCTGTGATGTAATTTATATAAAGTGATGTAAAAACTGTTGTTCATTTAGTGAGAAATGTTTACTATATGTTTTATTAATTGTTATTTTAAAGGTTCATAAGTTGTCACTACATCTTCAAAAGTCAAGCATCAATGTATGTCCAGGTGCACAGTTATCAAGTTTTGTTAAATCATCAACAGGAAAGAAAAGTGAAGGTATCTATTGAAGTATTAAAGAATTGTGCAAAATATTTCCCTGTAAACCAGTCGTATCGGTTTTCGCACCAATGTGACTGTAAACGGATATTTTAATGTTCATTTTAATAATGCATTAAAAAAAAGAAATCAGCCTCGAACAATCACGAGGGGCTTATTTTAAACTTTTTGTTATTAATATATACAGACAAATGTACGTCGGTATATTTATGCTCGAATAGGGAAACGTTTTAAATGTAGCGATGTGTCAGTTTTCCATGTATATGTATTTTCAGATGATTGTTTGAGGTATGCATGGACAACCATTTCGGATTACATCACGTCTAGTTGGTCTGAGAAATTGAAAGATAAGCTGAGGTACCTGTCGAGTAATATTTTTTTATTGAAATTCATTACATATAAATTTAACTTTGCTTCTTCTTGTAATGTAGTATAAAAGATGCAATAAAGTTAGTTAAAGAGGATGATGGTACGCCGCCAGCGAAGGTAAATGTTTTGCATTCTAGATTCTTTTGTGTACATAATGTTGTGTGTTCAAATTGTAATCTTTTTCCAGACTGTTTGTGATGATGGTCAAGTTTTCTGAAATAACAACAGACCTACATGAGTTGTAGGTTTGTGGCTCGATTCCTACCCATTTCCAGGCAATATGTTAACAACAAAGTAAGAGGAGGTGGTGGGGGGTGGCATCACCAAATTTTAGAAAATTTAATATTTTAACACATTCGCACCACCAATGTTAAAAAGTAATCTTGAAAATCCACCACTTCAATTACAACCCTTCGAAATTAAAAAGCATTGCAAGGATTGCTTGGAACACAAGAAAGGATTAACCGTCTGACAATAAGTCAGGATAAGGGTATTGTGTTCTAAGGTGGTCTGATAAAACAATTTGAACGAAAAACTAGCCCCTCTCCCCAAGCTATTACCCACTTTAATTTATTAACACTATTCCGATTTCAAGAAAATAACCACTCCTTTCTCCATAATCTTCCTTCTCAATAAGCTCCCTTTTTAATAAGCCTTCTATAATCAGGTTACCAAAAGTAGTACTTTTTTTTTGGGGGGGGGGGTGGAGGGAATGAATTGACTTCTAATCTGATGTGGAGGGTTAGCACGCCTTATTTCCAAATAGACCAATGTGAGTGTTTGTCGATATAAAGTTTAAATAAAAAAAAATTAAAGCATAAGATAGACAAAAAAAGGAACCTAAGCATATCCTGAGCTAGAACGGTACTACAACTGTAAACGCAAAGTGTGCCAATATTTTCTCTGTTAAAAGAATTTCTGGGTGTATTAACCTAAATGCATGGGAAAAGCAAAGATTTCTAGCCTTTCTCCCCAGTAAAAGCAGACTACAGCACAAGGCTAATAAAATGGTGACATGCTTAGCGTGGCAAAAATTTTGATTGTCTGTTACAGAACAACCTTTACTTTCGACAACAGGCTAAGGATAATTTAGGCTTTGCTCACACTTAAATATATTCTGTGATCACAATACACTGACTGCTTTCTTTCAATTTAAAAGTACAGGTATTTTGCAGAAGATACTTGTTTTAACTAGTATAAACTTGTTGCAGAAATATTTCTACCCACGCCTGTTATTTAGAAACAAAAGTTAAACAGCAATACTGAATGTTTGGAGGATTATCGAGATCATTCTGGTAAAAAGACCAAGGTACATTAAGATAAATTTTTTCTCACAAGCTTCTCCAGAAATATACTAAAAAAAATTATGAGCTACACTTTTTTTATAGAAATGAATTCTTATTTTTTTCACAAAAAAAATCTGAACAAATCTGAAATTGTTTTATTTTGCTCTTAAAATTTCGAGCATTTTGTTTATCTCGCGGTCATTCATTAGTCTTAGTACCAGCATTGCAAAATCTCAACAATTGTGTCAGCGAAAATTACCGCCTGGAAAGATGCATTTTGTGTGGCTTTTTTAGTAAAATTTAAGCCAGTATTTTATTATTTTAGCTTCATTGTTTTTCTAATTGTATAATTTAAAGTGAAATCTGAGAAAACAATAATTTAACTTGCTCATAATTTCGCGTTTAGAAATCTGCTACAAAATTGACGTCACAGCAGAAGTCGCTGTTAAAAGTCAACAAAAAAGGAATGAAATCCATGACAAGCTTTTTTAAAAGCACTCCAAAAAAATGACGATTGTTTTTAAATGTACGCCGTGTGATTGACACGAAACTTAACGAAGCCTGTTCTTCGGGTGTTGCTTAGAAAAATGCCATCTTCATGTGGTCGTAATGCCGAGAAATCATATGGAATGTTCCCTGTTTTACGTTATGAAAACAATTTTATCCTGTATACAAAAAAATGAATCTTTAATTCCAAGATTGTAAATATATGTAAAAAGTGTAACTTTTTTGCGTAAAGATAAAGATCTAGCTTTTCGGACAAAAGGACACTCGTTCCAGTCTCCTAACTGGTAAATGGTAAAGGAGAACTAAAGGTTGTTAACAAATTGTGCTCGAAATGTTCATTATATGAACTGTGTAAATGTTTTTATATTTGTGAGCTTTGGTTCTCGAGAAATTAAGGTCGAAGCGGTTAAATTTCTAACGTGTGTGACGTAATTCCTCGGGGGATGTAAACAAACGCATTCTGAACGGGAAAAACTGTGTTCCTGTAATTGTCTGGAAGTAATTATATTCATCATGTTTTGAAATAAATATTCGCAGAATATAAAAATGTTTTGCTATCATAAATATAGTATTGGACTGGAGTATTACGTGTGTTCGAATTTAATTGCCACTTTGTAGTGTTAATTGCCACTGCATCATTTTTCTGCCATCTTATTTTGTCTTATTTTATAATGTGAATTTTGTAGCCCAATCCACATGCAGGAACATATTTTCGTAAGCGCTAAAACCAAAATCATTCATTCTCTTTATTATATATAAATCTTACGTACATGCGGCATTGCCTTAAAACGTGTCATAACCAACAATTTCCTTTATTTTATTCCTAAACTTGTTGTCGTAAAGAGCTTACGATCAAAAAGAAGAACAAAAACATTCGAATTGATGTCGCACAACAATAGAAATGGTCAGTTCGAGTTATTCGAGGTTCTAGTTAACCGAAGTTTTTAAAATTATTCACGAAAGTTTAAGGGACTCAAGAAAATGGTTCAAAATAATGAATTCGAGTTATCTGGTATTCGAGTTACAGCATGGTAACTGTAGTTTTATACAGCAAAAGCATCAGCTAGTTCTCTCGCTGATGTTTTCCACGCACCTTCTACAATGTTAAAAAAAATAAACTTTCCTGTCTCTAGTTTTATGTAACTTTACACTCGCCGAAATTGTCCATTTTTAAAGCAGTTACTTCTGGTTACTTTTATTTATTATATGATGATTTTTAACTTGAAGTACGACCTGCTGATCATGACGAGTTTCTAATTAGTCCTTTAGGCCCAAAATCTCTCACGACATTACTAATGATGAAGTAATTATTTAGTTAGCTTAACGAATGGTATAAGTTGCTACAACAGCGGACAGTGGAGATACTTCGAGGTATACACGAATATATTTTTTACAATCAAGTTCCTATTGGTCTGAAAATAAAACGAATTCTTATTAGCCCTTCCGAAAAAAACGATCCAAACGCCCAGGTTAAATAAAATATCCCGGACTCTGCGCGTCCAGGCTCACCGCCCGAACAAACATATTTTAATTCCTTAATTAGAGAGACAACGAAAACAGTCAAGTTTTTATTTCTTTACCTGTTTCATGAAAAATTCTTAAAAATTATTTTTCCTACGAGGTTATTTTTCTACTAGAATTTTTAAATCACTGAGTATACGAAAATTAAATCACTGAGAATACAATATAATCAACCAAGTTGGATTTTGTTCGATAATAGCGGCGACCATTAATGAAATCATCGATTTTGAGGGACAAAACTTGGACACAAAACAATTAAAAAAATAATATTTTTTATGCAATATTGTATTCGTGATATGTAAGTATGTTTTAATTATAAAAAAATATATATAGTAGATTTTCTCGTTAGTTCCCCTTCTTGTAGGTCCGCGCGAGAAAACACAGACGTTGGCTATCCAACGTTAGCTAAGCTTCGAAACAAGACTGTATTTAATAACAATATTTTATGCAACGCTACCCACAGTTTCAAGTACGGCTCAGCGTTAACCTTGTCTCTAGGGTTTTTTACGCTGAAAAGGACGTTGGCGCGACTCGGTATTTCGGTTTTGTGCAGTCGAACCAAGTCTTTGTCAAGACGTGCGACTAGCTGACTCAGTCAAAAAGTAAAAATTCCACGCGGCATATCTAAACGGCTGCCGGATTTCTTGTAAATGCAAAATGCTCTATGGGCGGGGGACGGTTGGAAGATAATAAAGGGCATAAAACTGCTCAAATGAGCCAATTTTGTTGTTTTTGCTTGTCTTTTTCATTGTAAATAAGTCCACATAATGTGGAGACTGGTTTTTAAAAAGTCGATGTGATTGTCATAACAGGTGTTACGCCGCGACGTTTTTGCAAACCGGTATGAAATCTATGATAATCAGACTGAATATTGTTGCATCTTCCAGCGGCTGTTTTATCAAATTTTATTTGTTTTCGTTTTCTGGGTAAATATTGATATGGATCTGTCACTGTCATTCTTGTTGATAATGCTAGTGATCCTGCAATAAAAAATTTATTTATCTATTAAAATTTCGATCATTCTCGCAACCACCGATAGCTCAGTTGGTAGAGCGGAGGACTGTAGAAGTTCTAGTGTCAGATATCCTTAGGTCGCTGGTTCAAATCCGGCTCGGTGGAAAATTTTGTTTTCTTTCGTATTTCAAGATTTGGTTTTTTTGAAAATATACTTTTCTTTAAAACATCTAAAACTGTTATTTTAAGACATCTAAGAATTTTATTTAGTTAAAACAAAAAAAATTGTAAATAATTTTTGGTAAAATTAAAAACTTGAAAAAAGTTATGGAGAACCCGGGTATCGATCCCGGTACCTTCCGAATGCGAATCGGACGCTCTACCATCTGAGCTAGTTCCCCTGTGGTGATCATACGTTATATGCTTTATTTAAAAACGTTAATCACTATCGCAATTATACAAATTATCTTAAACCTGGCAACCAATGATCTTCAATTTGTTTGAAGTTTTCGCCTGGAACAATTCCAATAGCCGGAAAATCTTTTGATTTATTTTTTCCATACCGCGTTTTACAAATCATTGAGGCTTGTTTTTCAAACGTGTTTTTCTTGCAAGTTTCGAGTCCCACCATCGATGCATCAGGTGGAACACCTAAAACATGCGCGAACAAAACATAACCTTCAAAGCAGTTTAAGAAACACCCTCTTCCAACATGACTGACTTAGCATTTGTACTATTACAACCCTATCCAGATGAACACAAAGATTTGTAATAATGTAGTTAGCGATATCTGTTCTTGAATGATCAGCTACAATAACACAAAGACTACTGGTTTTTTTGGCTCGGAGAAAAATGTCGGTACGTTTCGTTTGCCTAGAAAAAATTCTAGATCCGCCCCTGAAATACTGAAGCCTGGGGCAAAAAGACTAAGTATTTTTATACAGGAATGGCGGCTGATCTTTCACACTGTAATATACCTCGAACGTGGCCTAATAATGACTCTCTCTCAATCAAAGATCAAGACTCAGCTATGTAGAAAAATTCGCAGTGTTTTTATATCTTATAATTTTATGTCAGTCCTCCTACTTTATTACACACCTAATTTGAATTTCGCTTAAAGCACAACCATCGTCCTCAGGGCCTTTCACTTTCTGACAGTCTCGGCGAGAAATGGCAGTGGGGACAGCCACAAAATTTCTGACTGATAACTAATACCTTACTTGTTTGATTATCTTTGTCTGTTTTAGTGTTACATATTACATCAGCCTTCTTCATACTCGCTATACAGTGTGCGTTGACGACAAGGGAGAGATTTCCAGGCGGCAGGGAAAGACGTTTTGGATAGACTTTACTGAAGTCTTTTCCTTCAAAGTCTGCTTGATACGACGTTTTGTAGCTTGATCTACTAATCGTAGAAGAAAGATGACAGAGTTCATCAGCAACAGGGATGTGACGACGATGAATATGTTGCAGCGGTCGCGAAAAGTTACTATGTCGCGAAAAGTTAGTGTATTGCGAAAAGTTATTGCGTCGCGAATATCTATGACTCATGGTGGGCATTTATCACGACTCTCCCACCCTAGCATGATTCAACAAACGTCTCTTTATTATACGAAGAATTTGACGTCATTAACTGTACTCTTCTGAAACGGGTTTGGAAACTGTTTTGAAATAAAAACACTTTTTATTGAAATGATTATTATAAAGTGCCCAAGAATGAATAAAAGAAACCCTCCCCGATATTACAGAATAGTATTTGGCAGTGTTCAAAATTCACCATGTTTGTTTAGTTTCGGCTTTAGCGAAACCTCATATAGCGGATATACTTTTAAAAGCTTCTTCCGTCTTCATACATTTCTCAGAAAAGACGGTCTAACTCTTATACCTTTGTGTACGGAAGCTCATTGGTGCCATATTTTGCTGGTGTTTTTAAAAGTGGAGCAAACTATTTTTTCGTTTGCTTCTGTATTTAGAACCACGAGCAAACAAGAAAAAAAAAGAGTTTTCTTGTGTTTTTATAACACAATCGCTCCAGGAAATGAAAGTTACAAAAAGGTATGTAACAGGTAGATAAAATTAACTAATTCATGTGAAAGAATTTTTGATGCAGCCAAGCTTCTTTCCTTTCTATTTAGATCGTAGAATTTCTTGAATATTTGGGATACGGTACACATGTTCAAAGTGACTGCATCAAAAGTTAATGTTTCCCTCATTTAGAAGTGTGGGTCGATATCCAGATAATTTTTCCAAAGTTTTTGGACTTAGTTTCAATGAGTTAATTTTATCTATTTGATATCCACAAAAAAAGGAATCTTTTCAAAATTGGGGCCACTAAATATATTCGCTTGCCAACCTAGGGGACCCTGTCCCACGCTCCGCAACCCTTTCTTTATTGATTGCTCTGATTAGGCGAGCGTACCGGTTAAATCTTCCACGTGGTGTGTGGAAAAAACGAATTCCAACAGTTCTTCTCATTTTTTTCACTTTTGTCCAAAAAAGTGAAGAAAAAACGAAAATTGATTTTACTCCACTTCTTAAAACACGAGCAAAGATGAAAATCAATTTTTCTCCACTTTTTAAAACACAAGCAAATTATGGCACCAACGAGCTTCCGTATTGTGGTTCTGTGCTATAGCGGTCAGTTAATAGATGACTTGCCAATGTTAACAGAATTTAAAAAGTTTGCGATTTTTTGCACATGCGCAAGCATTTCTGTAGGTAAAGAATATAAACAACAGACCCGAAACTGAGCCTCGAGAAACTTTCAAAAATGTCCATTCGCGAAAGTTTATTCAGTTCAAACTTTCTAAATTGTCGATTCGCGAAGGTTGTTGTAAAAAAAATTGCTGGTTTTAAAAGTTATTTCTTGACTCGCCCTTCACTTGGCTCGCCATCCTGATAAAAAAAGAGACAACTGGCGCTGGAAACGAGATTGAAGTAAACTTAGAAATAAACAAAAGCGATGATGTTTCGAATGCATGTATGGCTTATAACCGACTACGACTAATACTGGCAAAAAAGACGATGACGACACGCAGCCGGAAGAAGACGAGCCTAAAATGTGCTTGATCTGTTTTGTGATGTTTTTACATACCATTAGAAAGAAAATTACATCGTTAAAAACGCTTTTCTATCATAAGAAATATAGGCCACCTTTTTTATAAGAACATAAAAAATAAGTTCATAATCACGAATCACGAAAGTTTATCTCGCCAAAATTTTCCAATTCCAGATTTCGCGAAAGTTTATCTCGCAAGATTCGCAAAAATTTTTCCGAATAAAGTACGCAAAAGTGCGCGCAGGTCTATTTCTCTCTTAATGATATCAAAACAACCACGTCACGCACAAAGTGGTATAGAGCGGACATCCCTCCGTAGCGGGCGTCCCAATTTACATTACTCCCTAAAATTAGTCTCGGAAGAATGCACCCTATGATGTAAGATGTAAGACAGCAACAACCACACGACATCAACCACAACAACATTCGCCATTTATATAGAGAAGAAAAGTAATCGTGGCATCAGGAGAAATTTCTTTTACATAATCATTGGAATAAATACAAATTTTGAAAAACAATATTGTTGGTAGTATCTCACAAGAAAGATCAGGAACAACAAAACTCTAAAAACTAATAGTTCTTCGTGATAACAATTTTAGTCTTTATATATATTTCTTCTTCTTCTTGGTTTTATATCCTTGAAAAATTTCAATTTACGTTAAAATGTCGACGTGAATGTTTTAACATAACCTGTGATTTCTTTAAAGCTATTCTTTTAATGTTATCAAGGTTGGATAATAAACGGTTCGAATGGAACTATTTTTCTTTTTTCGTGACATTTGTGTATCCATTTTGGTCGAATGAAGATTAGAGATGGGTTCTCCGTCTGCGCCTAAAATATATAATACTGAAAATTAGTTTTTATATAAATTCCGCAGGAATTATTTTTTTACAACACAACTAGGTCATCAACTGACATCTCATTCGCGACGTTGTTCCCACAGAAACAAATTATTTCTTTAATTCGCGAAATTCTCATGAATTTTTTTATTGGCTGATTCGCGCAAATATATCTCCGAAAAAAAAATTCACGAAAACCTCTACTCGCAAAATTTTCTACATTAAAGAAGGCAAATTCACACTGAAAACGCAGTTCTCTGCGGAGCGGCACCTCGATGCGTCACCTCGGCATTTTTTTAGGTCACAATAAATTTAAAATGTTTCGTTTTATTTTTGTACACAATAGAAATAAGTACGCGATTTCAGCATAAAAAATGTTCATATCAGCATGCAGCGGCAATAAAAAAGAAGTTTGGATTCCATTCAGTAAGCATCATTTGGTGGTTGCTGTGATATATGTTGAAAACGCACCACGAAGCAAAACATGATTTTCAGTAAAATATTAACTTCAATCCTCATACGAACCAAACCGGCCCTTTTGATTAATAGGGTCCGTATATGCTAAACAAATTGTTGGTAGGACAATCAACTATAACCAAGTCTTTGTTAGGTATGTTTACCTGCTCAAAGTTGTCATCCCAGTTCTCTTTACTGATAACGTAATTCACAGAATCACTCATGTATTCCTCCAGCGTTCTAAAAACAAAACTACTTTATAAAGTAAATCGATATATCAAGGAAAGGATTCGCTTGGTACCTAGGCGAATAGTAAAAATGTTGATTTAAAAAATGATCTTAAAAACTGCCACGACAACAATAGATCAAATGTTGGTTTTTAGAAGGAATATAAATAAAAAATGCAACGAAAAAAAGAAAACCGGTTGAGGGATCAAATTTGTCATCGCATGTCTGGCCATGCATCTCTTTCAAGGTGTTATTATTTAATGCGTGGTCCAACATACCAAACTTTTTCTTACCCCGCGTAAGCTGTTATGAACCTTCTCAACTCACGTTTCTCTTTCTCATTGAAAGCACCGAAAAAGAAGAACGATTTCCCGTCGAAAAAATCTGGCAGCTCAGGAAGGGAAGCAACACAGGCATCGGGTTCTTGTGCATCTAAAACATGCATATTAACGTCTACAACTATATATGCACACAATTTCTCTGGTGGAAATAATGTCAACTGTATGTACTTGGTGGCTTGTTCCGTGCGGTGCTCTTCAATTAAAGGTTTTAATTTTAAGGAAACCCAAGGTATAAAAAGATGTTGGACTTATATAATAGAGCTTAGAAAGTTGGTTAACAAGTGTTTTTAAGTTTTCAACAAAGCTCTTTTTGATATATCAAGATATTTGCATTTAAAGAATTTCAGATTTAATTACGCTGCATAAATTATGATGTCATATTTAAGTAATAGCAAATTTTGACATTTTTCTGTCATCAGTAATTTTAAACCTGTTAAGGGATGTGCAATTAAACTGTCAATTAATTTATTATTAATATTGTAAAGGTGAGTTGATTAACATAAGTTATTTTCACCAAAATGACACTCGTTTGCTGGTTAAACTTGTAAGACATATATAAGTCCATATTATATATATACATAACATACATTATTTTATATCTTGGGTTCCTTTTAAGGTGTCTGCCGTTTTTTTACCCCGGTTTTTCCCGAAGCTTTTTCTATAATGTTTGCACACAAACACAAACAAGTAATGTGAGAAATCCAAAAATAGCAGTGCTGAACATTTCAACCAATGGAAAATTAATTTTTGAAAAAAGAAAGATTTGTTTCAGTTTTTTTAAAAATATTCCGATTTAAGGTTTTTCTGTAGAGAATGATGGACATTCAAGAAGGTCATCTACTCCGATTTCAAGGTTTTCAAATGAATTGTTTACTTCTGATCGGCGGAAAAAGCCAAATCAGAATGCTTGAAATTAATGATTTTCAAATATCTCACGTGGAGGAGAGTGAACACATACCTTGTTCAGTCTCGCTTTCTTCTTCAGTTGTTCCAGCATAAGGATCTTTATCACATTCAGTTTTTGATTTGACGTTGGATTCTCCATCTTTCTGCAGTTGTCGTATTCTATATAGAATGACCATGCGTATATTTTAGCTAACTTGACAAAATTTCTGTGATTTTAGAAATAAATTATCACAAAATGTTTCGTTTGCATCGGTGTACTGATAACGATTCGCGAGAATTCCTTTAATATTGTTCAATGTTGCGCTATTTTAAAATTATACCCGTTATTTTAAAGAGTTCGTTATTTAGGCGAAATAAGTTTAAAGTCCTTTTATAGAAGTGCGTAGTAAAAAGAAGTAAAAATACAACTCAAGGGAGAAAAATTAATCAACATATTATAACTCCACACAAAAATAGTAAAATCGAAATATGATCTGTGAAATTCAATAAACACATTCTTACTTGTCCAACTCATCTTCAGTGTCACATTCACTAGAGCTTTTTCTTCTTGCTGGTGGTGATTGACTGTCAACGGTGGGAATTTGTGGTGAGGCCACTTTTTCTTCTTCTTCTTCAGATGAAGATGATTCATAACTGCTGTCGCCACCACCATCCATACGAAAACTAAATAAAATCATTTTGAACTAAATTGGGGATCAAATGTTTAGTATAGAAAAACACAAAAAGCTGACTCACAAGTTTCTGCAAAAAGCCATATCTAATTCCTAAGGGATGAAGGGACTAGGTTTACCTGGTCCCGTAGGATCTGAAATGTTGACCCTGATCAATAGGGATTGCTCTTAAAGCTTACCTCTCACTCCAAAAAAAGTAATCGAAAATCAAGTCAAAATATTGTACTAATTACGAAAAAAAATTTCTTTTATACTTATTTTGATTGGCTCGCAAGATATTCGTCGTTAAAGTTGTAAAATATTAGCTGGAGAAGAAGCTTCGTGCCAGTCGCCATCTTGTGTTCCGATTGCAAATAACTGCCTTCGCGGGAGGGCTTGTGACGTCAACTCCCGGATGATAATTTCGCTGACTCTGCCGTTGCCCAGGTTTTTATATGTACAAAGCTGTTGTTGTTTTGTATTTTCAACATTTGTAACGAGTACTGAAGATGAGTTTGTAACAGGTATATACTGAAGATGTTTTTACCCCCCTTTTTAAAATGGAGTTTCCGTGAAAAAGTTGTGGGCTTTCTTAGTTTTGAAGTTTCGGGCAGTAAAAGGTCTACAAAACCTGGCAGTGAATCAGACTCTAGCTAGGAAAGCTGTTATAAGGAAGAGAATGGAAGTGGAAGCAATAGCTTAGTAGTGAACCGTGGCCTTTTTCGCTATTCCAATGCCTTGAGAACGAGATTGGCTCTTTCCGACTTGTGTAGAGACTTACAGAAATGCCTACCACAGAGACGGGTCGTGGCGCCGAGAAGTACATTTTAAAGTAAAAAAGAAGCTATTTAGGGCTATGAGAGCGAACAATGGCGGGCGACATTTTATTTTACTCTTTCGTAGCCTACCAGAATTTGCACATGGCCTAATGCAAAGACAAGTGGACAGAATTGCCAAAGCCTTTTTTTGCCAAAACATTGTAGTGATTCAAACTCGACTTTGTAAGCGTATCGACTCAGTTAATGAGTACACGCAGCTCGTTGTTTCTTGCCTGTTGAAAGACTGGCAAAAAATGCTTTCCAGCGCTACTTCTATTATTCTTATTGCAAAAAGGCATAGAACGAAAACAGATTTTATAATTATATATTAACAAAATTAATCTTAGTTGCAATAATCTACTCTTCCTCTTTTTCTCCGGGTTTCGTTTTACGGCAACATGTTCAGGGGCCTTTTTTGCCATCCGGAAGATGACGTCAAACTGGGTTTAATCCGAAAAAAAATTATCACAAAATGGCGGCTTTCGAGAAGGTAGCATGCTGTAGAACGAGAAAATATGGCTTTATATTAGCTTTATTATTTTGAATTTTACTTAATAAATGTTAAATTACAAATTCTCAACGTATTATAAACAGAATTAGATGAATTTTTTTTGAAGTGGGAGGTAAGCTTTAAAAATGGGAATGGGAGAGGTCATTTTTACTTCCCTTCTGCACTGATTAACAACCATCACCATAAACCATACAATTTCTCGCAATCCTGGGGCGCGAAAATGAAATCATGAAAATCTAAACATTTTGCGAGCGTCTTTAATTTTTCTATTTCAAACTATTTTATTACTTTTTTTATGTTCAATTGGATGAGAGGGCACTAGGGTGTAAGCCATTTGGGGTCGAGGATAACCAGAGAACGAGCTTAAGATTGCAGTACACAATGAACAACGAGCTACTAAATTAGAAAAAAAATATTTACTTTTTAGTATTTATTCTCCTCTTGTTGTCTCTGCAACTATTTAGCCATGTTTTCTTCACTATTTTCCCTTTACCTGCATAAATAAAACAACAAAAATAAAAATAAAAATATTGTCTTCTTTATTTGCGACAATAAAACTAGCTTCACACCCTTTCCTGTATTGAAAAACACAAATATCTTACTACTGACATGTTTTGTAAGTAGACGCAGCAGCAAATAAGAAAACGCAGCAGCAAATAAGAAAACGCAGCAGCAAATAGGAAAACGCAGCAGCAAATAAGAAAACGCAGCAGCAAATAAGAAAACGCAGCAGCAAATAAGAAAACGCAGCAGCAAATAGGAAAACGCAGCAGCAAATAGGAAAACGCAGCAGCAAATAGGAAAACGCAGCAGCAAATAAGAAAACGCAGCAGCAAATAGGAAAACGCAGCAGCAAATAGGAAAACGCAGCAGCAAATAGGAAAACGCAGCAGCAAATAGGAAAACGCAGCAGCAAATAGGAAAACGCAGCAGCAAATAAGAAAACGCAGCAGCAAATAGGAAAACGCAGCAGCAAATAGGAAAACGCAGCAGCAAATAAGAAAACGCAGCAGCAAATAGGAAAACGCAGCAGCAAATAAGAAAACGCAGCAGCAAATAGAAAAACGCAGCAGCAAATAAGAAAACGCAGCAGCAATAAGAAAACGCAGTAGCAAATAGGAAAATGCCAACCTATCATAGGAGCTGATAGGAAATTTGAAATAAAGATGTTAAATTAGATTTTACCTTTGACTTGATTAAACTTTGGTGTATTCGCAAAAGCACATCTACAGAAAAAACAAAACATCATAAATGCTGCAGTCATAACAACAAAACAAAACATACCAAACTTGCAGCACACTCCTTTTTTTAAAGGCTTTTGTAACCGTAGTGTATTTTTTTCTCAACTTTTGCATGAGAACGTCTATTCCACCCTCAAAGCATGCTTACAATATGTTTAATAATGTTAAAAAGAACTTTTCGAATGTGTTCGTAGCAGTTCAAATCAATGCTAATCATTAATGTTATGTTTCTGTGCAAACGACATCGTCAAATTGGTGTTGACATTTAAATGCCACTCATTTTTGTGTTTTAAGAGGTTTTCATTTGCAGATTAACCCCGAATTTTCTAAACTCCCTTAAGCTTTCGAAGTTTCTAAGTTAAGGCCAGATTCATGCTTTAATCATGCTTAATTTTTATAAGACTTCCCTGCCTTGGTATGCTTAAACAGGTCATGTTTTACATCCGTCATGTATTTCAACCACTCCAAAATATCTAGAACTCAAACTACTCACATCAAATGAGTGCATCTGTTATTCCAGCCTGGTTCGTACTTTGCACCCATTGTTAATGCTTGATCTCGAAGATTACCTCTTTCTGGATTTTCAAACCCGCTTAAAACAAACACAACACCATCCTGTCAAGGGAAAACACTTGTAGTAGAAATTTAATATTGAATAAATTTTATGAAAAGAATGAAGGTTGGTTTCCATCAACGCGTTCTTGGTCACAGCTTAACTTTTATGTACCGTAGCATAATATCCTTAAGCTCTGTGATATTAAAGATGGCAGTGTTGTCAGAAATGCTAAGCCTTTTTGAAAAAAGATGACTCGTATTAAAAGTCTGTCAAAACACAGGCACCACTGCGAAAAAAATTTGTAATGCATAAGCCAACGTACTGAGCGTTTGAACCTGTCACCAAAAAACGCTTAAATGGAAACCAACCTTAACCGTGAAAGCATTAGGACATTTATTTAGTTGTTTTTACTTAGTCTTTGTAAAGACCTCTGAACCTTTATTTATTTATTTATATATTTTCTGGGGACTTATTGAGTTAATATTGTGAAAGACAATATTCGCTGTTCTACAAAAAAAGTATTGATAATGTTTTTATTAAGTTTCCGGATTTCAGAAATTTTGTAAAAAACATGAGATTAAAGTATCAAAATGTCTTACGAGTATTTTATTGTAAGAAACATTTTTCTTCTTAACCTTTGGTATTTTTCTCTCTGCTGAAATAAAAATGCAAGAAAATTAGTGACAAATTACCAATGCTAAAAAGTTTTCTATAATAAAATATTTTGCAGAACATCGCGAAGGCCAGCCACGTTTATTATTTATTTTTAATGATTAGGTAAATTTGCAGTAGTCTCTACCAACCTTGTAGATTTAAAGTAAATGTCCACCTATCAAAACGGGAAACGCTCCTAGGTCTTCGCTCAAAGAAATCAATAAGTCTTTTTATTTTGCAAAAATGCAGAACAACAATGCCAAACATATTCTTTTATAATGCATCATTAGTTTCTACACTAACTCTTTGGGGTCATGCATTAAGTCGCCTGAGATCCTGCCAGTTACACAAGCATCTCCCTTCAGCAAGTAAATCTCATACAAAATAAAGATAAAACCTTTTGTTTCGAAATATTGATATGTCACAAGAACAGCCCATTTGTAGCTATGTTACCTTTTACTGTGTTATGTGGCTAACCATACGTCTGTAAAAAATTACCTTTTAATTTCTTTGCTGGTGGTCGTTCCTAAAAAAAAGCACATACCTGGCTAAGGTACACACAGTCTTACATAAGCAAGCCGATTTTCAAAGAAGCTAGGAATGATTTGGCGTCAAAACATAACTCACTTGTTTATTTGCCCCTGCTTCAACTTTTCGTTTTGGAGTCTAAACATAAAAAAAAAATCAAATATAAAGTCTCACAAAAGGTGAAAAAAAAATTCTAACTATACCTCTTTTTTCTTAGCAGGTGTATGTTTCATTTTTGGAAAAGGCTTTCTCTCTGCAGTAGTTATATCAGTTGCACCTTGCAACAGAGAGGCAGCAACTTCATGTCTTTTATCATGTGACACACTTATCTGCTTAGGTGATGAAGTGCTCTCCCCTTTTGTTTTATAAACAACACGTTCAATTGAAGTTTTTCTAGCTGCGGTGGCCATTGATATTTTGGGTTGTCTAGGTGTTACTACAGTTTCGTTCATTTTACGTTGGAAGAAACTTCCTGTTGAAACATCCTGTTCGTCATCAGAATCACTTTTTAGTTTAAACCGACCTAGTTGTACAACCTATGATAAAAAAAGTTACATATTAGTACAAGAATGACATCCTCCATAACACAACCATATAACATCAACTTGCATACTGACCTTTCCTTCACTTTTTTCTTCAGTTTGTTCAGGAGTGTGCATTTTGAAAAAGGATAAACCGTAACTTTCATTCTAAATATATTATTAACATTATACTAAAACATTCTGCTTCAATACATATTCTTGTTTTTAAGTATTAATACATACTTGGTTGTATGGCTGTGTACAAACAATTTTGACTCGATCCCATTTTTCATCGGCGACTGATTTCACCAATTGACCATGCCCTGTGGAAACATATTATACAAAAATAACAAATCCAATCACTTGCATTTTAAGTACAAAAATATTTTATGGGTTAATAGTTCAAGTCTAGTTGCAATTAGGTCAAATACTATAGCATGTATGCTAATCAATTTTAAACAACTTTTCAAAATAATTAATATTACATAAAAATTATTTCAATGGGATTTTTTAGAAAGCATTGTTAGACAACACATTTCTGCACTCTTTAATCATGACAAACAACATAGTTTTTATTCCGCATTTTTTAGACCTTTTATAGCCTTCCAAAATGTATGATACAAATTCAGCAAAAGATTTTTCTTTCACATGTATAGGGTTTTCGTTTTATTAAATGCTTAATATATTTAAATTCCAGCCCATTCACCCCAACCTCACTCTTCACATCAGCAGAGTACATCCTTTTTTATATAAGAGTAACGCTTATAAGCATATGCAGGCTCAGACAGGGAAATATTTTTTAACACATGCTTATTTCTAGCTTTCATAAAACCTTCTGTGTATTTTTTCTTGTGTTATTGGCATTGTGTATTAAAAGACAGTCTTTATTTTTTCCTTATACCCAATACTGCTTCAACTAGGCCTTGTGTAATTGACACTACACTTTTATGGTTAAAATCAGAACTAATTTATCTCAATAAAGCAACGTTTTTAAATTTGTTTCTCCAATAAGCATAATGTAAGCATACTCTAAGCCTTATTGTGTTTTTCAGAAAGCAAACATGTAGTAACTTATCACGCTGATGATCAAACCCATGGATTTTTCAAGGAGCTATTGAACAGTCAAATAATCTGATATCACAGATCGGTTTTTCAGAATGAGTGGTTGGTTCCATAACTTTAAATAGTAAGTTGAAAAAATATTTACGATGTTAAAACCCTACCAAACATTCGTACTCTGTGAATATCTTTACTAGCTTTACTTTCAGCCGGCGTCATAAAACTAGATGCCACAAGTAACACTTTAAACTCTTCTGATGAAGACCAACTGGAACGTCCAACCAATACTTCCACAAAGGCCGAACCATTGTTTCCTAGAAAAAGAAAACGATGACACAAACCCAGCATGCAGCAACAAAATACATGCTAAGGATAGAAAGATAACCAGTTTTTACTAACCTATATCAATGCCACTTATACAAGTTGCTTTCTCTAGCTAAAACAAAGCAGACATACAAATTTTTGATTTCTTAACCTTCCTTTAGATAAGTGCAATTTAGGACTCTTTTCTACCCCATAAAATCAAGTTCCAATAAAGATATATTTTCAATTTCCAATTTTTTTTCGCTTTCCAATATGAGTGCTAGTAGTAGCTCTGTCGCTGGCTTTAAAATCCCTCTCATGAATTTGAGTCTTTTAAAATGTCTTTGACCTTGTCCGACATATTTCAATCACAAGATTGATTTTAATGTAGATCAAGGATTTGTATGTAGTCAAAAAGGTACAATTAAACTTTAAAAATATTAAGGAAGCTAAAGTATTAGATAACCCACTATTGGATAGGTATCACCAGAGCTACTTCAAATAAATTTATTTGTTTTAATTCACCTTTTTATGAAAAAATGTATCATGTTTTAAATATAATTTTATTAACCAAGATTTGTTTAATTTTATCTTCATGTTAAGCATTCATAGAAATTAGACGTTCATTAGCCCTGTAAAACAATAACCAAATCACACATACTACCACATTAAAACTGAATTGCTTTGAAAAACAACAGTGTCTGAAGTGCCTATTCATAAATTCATAAATGTTATCAATAATTAGACTCATATTAAGCTGATTTTGTAAACAATCTGGTCTTGAGAATTAAAGTCGCACTTTCAAATTCTCATACCTGTAGCAGCAAAGATGCTTGTCGTTCTCCAGGTGTCTCACACTTCCATTTAAAATAAGTCTCTGGCTTCAATATATTCTCTGCAGGGTTTTTCTAAAGTAATCAAGATGATATGATCAACATCTGTTATGCTGCTGTTTAGACTGCAATTTTCAAGGCAAAAGTATGGTACAAAATCCCCCCTTATAGATACTACTATTTTTAGAACACCTGACACAATCAACATACCAAATGATAAAATGTTATCATTTACAGTGGTATGGGTATAAATTGGGAGCTAAAAATATATAATATATAAAATTTATAAAAATAAGAAGTATGCAACTGAATGAAAATTTTTGCACATGTGTAAAGAGAAGTGTGCATGTGTGCATGTATCACAAGCCTCTTCTGAAAAAGCCAATAGATAAAATTAAGACAACTTACCGCATCTTCGCTGCTGAACGAAACAATATGTTTTACTTTCACATCCGGCATAATTTGCTATAAACTACAATTTTAAACTGAAAAAAAAATGGATTATAACTTCTACACCAATAAATGCTTTTTATAATAGTTACAGAGCCTGATAATTAACAATTCTAGAGCCTTATCATTAGAGCTTGATCATAAACGTTTTGAATGTATTAGACTAATATCTGTTAAAATAAACCTATAATTACGTATATACTGCTTTGTGTCACACATATTGGATAGCCACAGCTATACTTTAATGGATTTATCATTTTAGATCCTCAGAATTTATGTTTATATTTATGTCCTGTGTTGTCACATGAACAAACATTAAACTTTAAAGAATTAATCCAATCAGATTCATTTATCAACTAATACAGATTGCTAATAATTAATGCATTAACAATGATTTGGAAAAAGTGATCATTTGGTCCCCCCTAAAATTTAAGTAAACGCTTCTTTTAACAGTGTTTCCTTTAAAATTGTATTATCAAATACATATCAAACTATGATAAAGTAAGTATTTTTATGAACTTTTAATGAGACACATTGACAAACTAAGTTACAAAAATATTTAAAATGACCAACATATCTCACATCAACACAGCTATATGCCATCTAAGGCAATTTAAAATAGATCTAAAAATAACATTTTAGTTTTTAAAAATGTGGTACAAAAAAAACTTGTTGGGGAAAATAACCATATTCCCCAAAACCATTTGCAGTGTATGCTATGTTTAAAATTAGACTAAAAACACAGTTTACTGACCACATTAGAATGTCAGGTGTTTGAAAAAGAGAGCTACCTTTTGAAGAGATCCTCGAAAGTTAAAGAAGTTCAAAAAAGCTAGAAATAGGAAAACCTCAGCCTTATTTTATACAAAAGAAAAATAAAGCATTACATTTAACACAGATTCTGGTAAAATAGAATTGGGACTTCTCGAAATTAAATGACATTGAGAACATTCTTTAGTCTAGAAACACCTATTTACTAAGTACAAATTATCCTATTTGCAAACCAAATCCGAAACGACTTTGATTTTTCTGATGATTTATCATGCCACTAAGCAAAAACGTGAAAGGTAATGGGTGAAGTCTTTTTTCAAAAAAACCTGCAACCGTCCAATTTGTATCTACTAAGCCACGAAAGGTTACATTCGCTTTTGGTATGTCGACTTGATAGCCTAAACTCACACAGGAATCTTGCATACGAGAACTGTATTCATAATCAACACCAACTGAAATGTTATCATTTCCTTTATGGTAGTACGACGCATGCCATCCTGCAGGATTAATTTGACCTGCTGCAACCCATTTTTCAGTGCTATATCTACTTGCTAATGACAACACTGCAGACTCTTGGCCCTGTCCATAATGATACAATAGTTCAGCACCAACATCTAGATTTTCTGTCAGCTGATGAAGGTAATGATTGACAATTATGCCAGATTCATTAATAACATCGATATTTCCTAAAGTACAGGTTGCAGTATAATCATCACCACGATAATCAGCGTCAACTTGCACCATAGCAAATTCTTTCTGTTGTGTCTAGAAGTAATATAAAATTATGATAGATTATGAAATGTGTAACTAATTAAAAATTGCTTGAAGCCTGAACTCAAATCATAACGTTTCAAATAGGTAAGAGAATCCGAGGTAATAAATAAGGTTGAACTTATGTTGTGGAGTGCTTGTTACTTTACAGATAAATGCTCTGTTACATAGTATAATTTTTGAATTGACTTTAAAATTTTCTTCCACCCAACAAGCAGATCTAGTTTAAGAGGGGAGGGGGGGGGGGGGGCTGGGCCAGGTGAACTAGGGCCATTTTAAGGAATTAATTATCAGTTTTTACTTTGTTTGTAACCCATACATATTAGCGGAGTTAAAATTTCCAGCTTTTCACAGGTTAAAAATTAGGAAAATAAAAAATATCAACAATTTCTGTCAGCTCCACCAAAATTTATGCAGATCATTTAAGGTTGGCAATAAAATGCTAATTTGAATCCTCAAGGAGTTTTTTGCTAGCAATTTACCATTTCACATTGGCCAAAATGTATATATAGGATATTCAAAAATTTAATTCAAATTTTTTGTACAAAAACACAATCTCAGCAAACATTTTCTAATGTAAATTTGTTAGTTTTTTTTTTAAAAAAAAAGTATGTAAGCATTAGGTATGCCAAAGTTTTCTAGAAGTAAATTCAACTTTTTTAATCCACCTTCTCCCATATTCAAAAATATTCAAAGTTTGAATCAACTACAAAAATACTGGTAGCACAATATTGTATAATTGATTTGCTAAATCAGAAAAGATTACACTGCTACAAAAAAGTTTAAAAGAATAGAGAAATGATGAAATATCTAAAAAAAATTATAGTTGATTGGTAAGAACAAATTTAGAAAACTTTCAGGAATGCACATTAGAAAACAAGATTATTATTGAAAATTCTAGGGGGAAAACAATTAAGTTTCTAAGAAATTTAGAAGGGCTTGACACCCTGCTAAAGATTTAAGGTTTAGTTCTCTGGAGTTAAATTTGGAAATCTAAACATTAGCCACATACCTGTACCACACATTTTCCTTTGATTCTGTTTGTAAATTGATGAATAATCTGAGCACTAAGACTACCACTATTGTCAATATCTCCAAGAATCACAGGATATGCCTAAAAAATGTTTTAATAGAAATCGTTGAAAAAGAAAACTTGAATTCGCAAAAAAAAAAAATAACAGCAGTTCTATAATTTAAAATAAACATTGTGTACTATTTTATAATGACCTAGATACATTCTGAACTTACTTTTAAAATGAATTATACCAATTACTACATAATATATATACCTGACAAATCACTGCTCCTCCTTTCATTTAGGAGAGCAGACTCAAACAGAATTTTTGAAAAAATGACATACATTAAGATTCACTGGGCTGAATCAGTAAGTATCAAGTATCTCAAGTAAGATACAGTTTTGGAGACATATATAGTGTTATCTCATATTTTTTATTACAAAGTAAAAACACACTTATAAGAGTAAGTGCTATTGAAATGGAAACTACAGCGGTGAATTGATAATTTAGAAAAAAAGTAAAAATTATAAATTACCTCAGTTGGACTGGTCTGATTCCCACCAACATACGTAGCTCCGAAGTGATACGATGTTCCCTGTGGAGCAGAGGAAAGATTTAACGTGTGACTGACTTGGAAATGATTGCTTAATCCTTTATTGACACATAATCGAAAACCATCAAATGGAGCAGGAAACAGGTCTAAAAGTAAAATATGTGATATCATTACTATACCAGCCATGCAACTTTTAACATGTCTAGTTCAATAAAAATAAGTATATTTTGGCTAAAATAAGTTGTGTGTACCAATGTAATACACCAACCAACAATGTTTCAATAAATACCTATTTCAGGCCTTGCCGTAAATGCTTGTTACCCGAGCATTCTATTGCTCGCGTAAATATTAACATTTTGAGATAAGTGTAAAAGTTTTTCTCAAGAATTGATTGGTCTTTTAAGTGAAATTCCTGCACGAACGCTCAACCTGAAACTGAAAAGATATTTGGTGTGATTATTTTCCACCCATCATGCAAAAGTTCATTCGCCATTTTGTAAAACGCGTGCGATACGGGCATTAAGGTTAATCTTTGTTGCGCATTCATTTTGCAGTAGCAAAGTGGGGGACGTTTTAAATCGTGAACCCCAAACACGATGATTGAGCGTCTACTGGTATAGCGACTCTCTCAATCTTAACTTCCTTTTCTACATGTCCGAAATAGTATGCATGACTATACTATTTATTGTTTATTTTTCAGCAAATAGAAAAAAATATGCTTCGTTTTCAAATTAAAAAAAATCTTTATTTGCATGGTTTAAATAAAACTTCAGGTACATAAAATATATACAGAAAAAAAAATTATACCGCACGTGGGTTTCATTTTTAAAATTGTTTGAATAACAGTTGCGGCATAAAGAAAATAATCCATTAAATCTGGACCTGCTATGGTTTCCAATTGTTTCGTCAAATGAAGAAATTATCTACAATTAAATCCATGATAAATTGTCTGTTCCAACTGTAAGTGCAGTTTTGCAGACTTGCGTCATCCGTGCTCCGTCGGCGTTCACCTCCGCATTAGTTAAGAACAGCATGGCTGGATTTCTTGTGTAAGACCTGGTTACCAACGACGAAGGGGCCAGGCAAAAGAGATTTATGTCTACGTAGTTTTTTAACTAAGTCAGGAGTCGGTGAATTAGCTAGGATGGTCAGGTTGGCTATGAATAGGCTTGCTTGTGGATTTCAAGGACCAGGACTATTCAATAATTCTAAGATCTAAAAGTGTCCGACCAAGACGGAAATCTATCGGACGAAAGTTCTAAGCAAGCCAAGGACATGTCCGACCAAACTGGAAATGTGGCAGGCATTTTAATCACACGCCTGAACAATTTAGGTGTGTGCCAAGGCGCACGCCTCTCCTGAAAAAGATGCCCTGAGAGACTAAATGTAAAGTTTTTTTAGTGAGAAATATGGCGAGCAAAATTACTCGCGTGGACACTCTGACGCGAGCAATTAATTGCTCGGGAGGTTATTTGCTCATGGCAAGGCCTGTATTTGTAAGTTATTTTAAAAAAAAACCTATCACTTTTCAATTTAAAACAATGACTGGCTTTCATAGAAACACGGTTTTATGCCTTTCTGTCTATGCAATGTTCCCTACAATTTAATAGACAAGTTTCAAATATAAACAAATCCAGTCAAGGAAGAAAAAGAAAACAAAAATTAAAAAAAAATATAGAATTTAAGGAGAAATCATTAAAGTGCCTTTCATCCACTATGAAAAATATGATTGGTTACTTTCACCCAACTGACTTAAAAGTTGAGAGGGAATAATAATTCTTAGGTCAAAGTGTAATCATTATAGCCTAATCATTTTCTGCTTAACAACCATTGTTGGACAGGATATGTTATATGTCCTTTAGTAATAAAAATTTACTTAGTGATGAATTAAGCATTAGCATAGCCTGCATCATGATAAAGTACTAACCTACAGTACCAAAATCTTGTTCATACATTTTAGCGTAAGTCATGTTTTTTATTTGTACTAGTCGTTCGCCCGTGAAAAAATCCACGGGTTTGCTTGTCCTTTTTATACCGCATTTCGTGCGTCTTGTAACCTGCACAGCTAAGCTACCATTTTGCGTGACAGACGGACGGACAGAGGAACGGACAGACGTATACAGGTATTATAATATAGACTAGCCGGGAAACCCGGCGTCGAAGCGCCGGGGTAAGCCACAAGTCAAGGTGTGACCATGATAAGAATTATAAAGAGCTTTAGTTTCTGATTGGTCATTTATATAAAACTCTGCTCCTGATTGGACCAGCGGGAACCCGTCCCTGTGCAAGCGGGGGCCCGACGGGTTTTCGTACCTGCGCTAGCAGGCTAGTATTTAGTGCGTGGTTAACACAAGTCGCTTTTGACGCACGAACAGACAGACGACGGCTATTATTATAGAGATTGTTACTATTTTGCAGGGGCGATATTGGATTTTATGTGTGAGATTAAGACCAGAAACATAGAATAACTGGTACATGATGTGTTCTAAAAAAAATTTAGAGCATCATATTCCTAATTTTCCTGTTTAAGAATAGGAGAAAATTTGAAAGAAATGTAGGATTGTCATAACTACAGGGTGAAATCCAGCGTTGTTAGTAGCTGTTTAATAGCTATTTCCTAATAGAAACTATCCATGAATTTTACAATCCAAAATAATGGAATTTTACCTTAAAAAAAAAACGAGGACGAACAGACCATTTTACAGTAAGAAGCATGAAGCCTCCATTTTTAGTTAGTGATCTTTTTTGCGTGGCCTCCAGAAGACCCTAAAATAAATTCTCAGGTCTTAATTAAAAATTCTTTAATTATAGCCTGGAAGAACCTAGCTCAGGTAAGGTACGAGGGTGTTGACTTGCTATAAAAAACATCATAAATATGTAAGCAAGCTTGGGCCATTGTTTTCTGATAACTCCTGAATTTAGAAATTTTAGAATGCAAATCAGCTCTTTCTCAATTTGTTTTTTTTTTTTTACACAAAAAAAGAACAACCTTAAGTAAAGTATATAAGTAATTTATTCATCAATAGAAAATATATATAGTATATAGTATAGGAGTAGTATATAAAAAAGGGTTCTAGACTTTATTAACTTTATATTTATTGATACTAATTGTATTAAATCGTTAGCCTGTGGAAAATCCATGGGTTCCCCCTTCCTTTTTATATCACATTGCGTGCTTCTCGCTATTGCGCAGCTAAGCTACCATTTTGCATGACAGACAGACGGACGGACGGACGGACGGACAGACGTATACCAGCATTATAATATAGATACTACCTTTTTAGGGGCCCTGGCAAACTTTCTTTGTAGTTTATCTGCCATCATGTTTTTTTAAAAAAGTTGCTGTCTTTCCATTAATAAATACTCCTGCCACTAGGGAGGGGAAGGGTGTAATGGATTGCTTACTTGTGACATGATTATATATATACCATTCAATGACAATGCCTGAACGGATAGCTAAGTAATACTTTTAGTCACTGAAAAGTATGTTTGGTTAATTTTAATGAATAATGCAGGATTTTTCTGGCAAAATTACAAGTTCATTTTAAGGTGTGTGAGTAAAGAAAAAGTGTGATGTTTTAAAATAGCTATTAAAATTATGTGAAAGTTGTAATATTGTTGTATAATACTTTCAAAAAGTTTATAAAATTGCCTAAAAGATGATATAGAAATTATTGGAAGCCATATAAAATTGAAGAAGCTAAAAGACGCTAAAAAATGACCCCTCCTTTACTAATGCATCTCCATTTACAAATCTTTTAGTTTTTCATGATTGATGTTCACTGTTTTGTAATCACAACACATTGATCTAAAAACGATCTGAAAATTATGGTGTAATTATTTTCCGTTTTGAAGATATTTTCCATTAACTTTTTTTATCGAATTACAAACTAAAATCCGTTGAAAAATATGTCATAACTCGAGATCTGTTCACACTTACAAAATGAATTTAAAATAGTTCTTAGATATAACATCTGTCTTTAAAAGCTGCTCACCCTCCACCTTGTAGCTTTTATAGTTTTGTAAATGAAGATAAAAAGGCTAGCAGTACGAACACAAAAAATTAACATTGCGAAAAAGAGCTTCAAAGATTTTTTAAAATATCATCACATTCATATAGTTAAATGGTCTGATGGAATGGAGATTAAAAAAACGATAACAGAAATTTCTGAGTTGTATTCACTATGGCTGGATAAAACATCCATTATTTTCTTTTGACTTACAATTTTGTTCAATTTCTGCATTTTTTATTTTCAATCTTCGCTTAGCAGGAGAGTTAAAACACTTCCTTTTAATTTTTTTTCTTCTTTTTTTTGGAGCAAAAAACGATAAGTAGACATTTTTTAATATTTTATATAGCTTGATGTTGCTAGTGTTGCTCGCTTGTAAAATGAAACTTTTTACCATAAAAGCATAAATGAAAGTCAAAGTGAAAAGTGATTTTAATTGGCCGGATAAAAACAAAGAATCAATAAAAGAAAACCAATACAATAAATTCAATGGTATCGTTTTTTACGAAGTGTTACTTGCAGGATAGGTTCTGCTTGGAAAAAGTTCAGAGAGTTACTTCCTTTGTTGACTAGCAGAGTCCTGTCAATTGAGGTAAAAGGTAGGTTGTATGAGGCCTGTGTAAGAAGTGTTATGTTGTACGGTAGTGAGACATGGGCAGTGAAGCAGGAAGATCTTGACCGTTTAGAAAGGAATGATATGAGAATGGTTAGGTGGATGTGTAACGCCAGTCTGAGAAACAGAAAGAGTTCAGATGAGCTAAGAAGCAGGCTAAGTTTCCGTAGAATTAAAGATGTTATCCAGATAAGAAGATTGAATTGGCTGGGGCACTTGGAAAGAATGGATGAGGATAATTGGGTAAGAAAGTGTAGAGACTTGATAGTTCCTATGGCAAAGCCCAGAGGAAGACCGAGAAAGACTTGCAGGAAGTTAAAAGGACAGACTTGATACAGAGGAAGTTGAGTTTAGATCTAACACAGTCTAGATCAGATTGTAAGAGGGTCAACGGACGCTAAGCCGAGAATGATGATCGTTTTTTACAACATTGGTTGCGATTATGTTATTGTTACAAAATATACTCATATCACAGTTTATTCCCAAAGTGATAAACATAAACATTTACACCTATATTTGATCTTTTAGCACTTTCAGCTGTAAGACTAATGATGCAGATTGTGTTTTTTGGAAAAAAGTCTCGTTTCTATCCTATTTTATAAAAAAAATAATTCCACCATTAAAAAGTTCAGTTTTTTTTATAAAAGAAGTTAAAAAAAATTTGCAAAAAAAAAATATTTTCCCCCTTACTCACACCTTAAATGGTGAACTGTTCACTGGCAAAAACTCCACGATATCTAGGATCTAAGAGTCCAGGATCTACCATATTAACAATTTCATTGGCACCGACACTTGCATATTTTATTGAGCAAACATCCCAAACATTGCTTGGCTAGCACACTGATAAGAAAATTTATGCATAGCGGGGCTAGGGTATTTTAATCCATATATTGGTTTCTTTACCGCCTGTTTACTGTCATTTTTGCTGGTTTGTTTTAAGGGACGTCTTATACCAATAAATTCAAAACCATAAAGTTACGTAGCAAGCAGAGTTGCCAGATCAATGCTGAAGCCATTTGTTTAAATAATAACCTAATACGGATGGGTATATACGGATGGTATGTAAAAAGCCAGCATCCATTTTTAAAATTTAAGAAACATACTTTTTGGTTGTAGTAAAGCATATCTCAGAGCCCCACAGGAACTTACTATGCCCAAAAAACAAAGAGTTTATCTCAAGATTACTTTGTCAATTGAAACAAGAATTGTGTGGGCTAAACATGCCTTTCATAGTTACAAGAGTGTCCATTAACAGCTTATTAACAGCAAAACAATAAACCTAGAATCACAAAAATGTTATCCAGAGCAAACTTATTGAGAAAGTAATGGTGAAGAGTTTTCAAAAAGGCTTCATTTGATACTATTTGATCAATAAAGATATAATTAATGTCACACAGTCAACACAACTGAAAGCCTTGTTTTGCATTTTTGGAAATAATTTGGGTGAGTCAAGAGTTTATTGTAAAAATGAGCTTGCCCTTATATATACTTTTTTTGGCAAGTATACCGACCAAATACCGCAGACGTCTTAATTCTATTATTTCACCTTTTTTTGGTAACTATCTCTTTTCACTGACAACAATGGCTGGCTATGACATGGTGTCCTGACCCTTACGTCCATGATGTACCATATTACCATTTTCACTGGCACTGAAATTTTTGGGCACTGGGGATATGACATTTTAATCTATTGTTATCTTTGTGATGATCCGTTAAATACCAAACAAACCTATATTACTATGAAACTAGACAGCCTGAAGAATATTTTTAGAAAAAATTTTTTATTACATGTGTGCTCTCCTCCACAGATCACCTTTGGTAATTCACGTCATTAAGTTTTCATAATGCCACGTCTGCTTTTGAGCATAAAAAAGGCACATTTCTAGCAGCTACTAGCTCCATAGGAGACAAGTCGGCAAGTATTTCAACCATTTTAATCATAAAATAGACAAATAATTCCAGTGGATCTTACATTGGAAAAAACACATCACAGAATTAACACGCAAATCATGAAAATAGGACGTTTTTGACAGGTAATTTTTGCTCGACCCTGCGCTAACGCTAACCTTATTAACCAGCATTTTTGCAAAGTTGTTTTTTGGGATGCCTTATGGTCAAAACCATGAAATTATGTGGTAAGCGAAGTTGCCAGCTTGAGCTGTTTGTTTAGATAATCACGTAATTAGGACAGTTAGGGACAACTGCAAATTAGACTATTTCTCCTAAATAAGCTAGTAGCTAAATTAGGAGATTTTTAATAGCTTAACTTGGAGAGAATAGTCTATTTAGGAGATGGAAAATTTAAATCGACAATATCTTTGTAATCTTTGTTGGTCGCGCTACTATTTTGCCTGTATTACTTGCTGACTTAGTCATCTTTGCTTTGGTCAAATTTCATAGAATTTGCATGGTGAATATAAAAGTTATACATGTAAACATGCCCACCAACCAAACTTGTTTCCAATCGACTAGAACAAAGTCATAGTCTATTTCGGCAGTTTTTTAAAACATGCCGGAGAAAAACGTTGTGCGCATGCGAATTAGCGGCAAAACAAACTAAAAGCAATATCTTCAAAACGCACCATAGCATTTACGAAAATAATACTTCTACATCTGAGGGAGGTTAGATCATTTTTAACCTTAAAGATCGGTGGGACCACGGACCAGAAGGCTGTAATAAGCAAATTTAATGTTAATAGCCTAGTTAGGAGATAAATTTCGCCTAAATTGACTATCATAGCCTATTTAGGCAGAATAGTCTAATTTGCAGTTGTCTCTCTAACTGTAGGACCACGGCTGTTTCGCTACGGTCAAACCGCGGACAAAATTAAAATGGCTTCCACAATTTTTTTTGAAATTTTGTATTTTTATCATTTTTTAAGTTTTTGAAACTTTTTTTGTATTGTTTTAATTTTACTGAAATAAAAAGTATTAAAACGACCTACTTTTCTTCTTTTTTAATATATAAATATGTTATACATGTGTGTTATGGATTTCGAGTTATTTCGTCGAATAAAACACACAAAATTAAAAAAAACATTATTTTTGGCGAAAGTATACCATCTTTCCAACCTCGTGGCAACGCCGCGCTACTAGCTACGGACTTGAAAATTGGTATGGGGGGCCTGGAAACATGGTTCTATTGGCCGGTACCGTGCACCGTTCGTCTCGCAAACTATAAACTACTTAAATTTTAAGTTAAAGTCTTCTTTAGGCGCTAAAAAAGAGGAGAAAAAGTTGCCAAAGTGGTGCACGGCGATTTGATGTAGTGTGATCCCTTTTCTGTCTAATTAAATAATTATCTAAACTTCTAAGAGAGTCATAGCGATGCCATTTAATGTTTTGTTAGGTATGGTTTTTCTCAAAAAAATTACGGCGGCGTGGTGTTTACCTTGGACTTGATTGCTCGACCCGGGAATCCTGGTTCGAAACCGGAATTTTTCGAAAATGTTGGAATAAGCGAGACAACGGTGTCTTTGCAATTTTTTAGCTAGCTAAAGTTTGGCAGAGCACGAGGTAAGGGACAAAACAGGAAACTACTTTATTTTGCAGGGATTTTATTATTATTTTTATGCTATTAGAGCACCCTTAAGTTTAAGAAATTGTTTTACAGCTTGTAAAACTTTAAGCGTGGATAATTGTTATCTTTTTTAATCTTGCTTCTCCTGTTTTATATTTTTCTGTAAAGAGTAGCTATTTTTTGGTCCTACAGTTTTGCATTTTGTAGCTAAGTAACTTAATACTTCTTTTTTTTTATTTAGTTAAGACTTTGGTGGGCTTTCTCAAGATGAAATTGTTAAAATCAAAGATGTTTTTAGCTACCTAGCTAGCTAATCTTGGCTTTAACACAAGATTGGGTGCTATTTTATACAGTTTATAAAGAAACACAAAATGATTGCTTTGTATATATATATATAATAAATAAAATATTTATGCACAACTTGAGGTATTTTCTTCTAGCATGATAAACTAAAATGTTGAAACCGTCGACTCTGAATGATGTTTTATTTAATATATAGATGTCACATATTTGGCCCGAAAAACCTTAGGACCAAAAGTGACCCTTTGGACAATTTCGGACAGTTTAATATTTCATCTACATCATCTTTAATGGCCTCAGAATCCAAAGTAATGTTTTTTATTTAGTTAATAAACAAACTTTAAGCATATATTAAGGCTCTTAAGGCCGTTTTTCACATAGTTCTCACATTTGGCCCAAATATAACCCTTTGGACAATTTCGGACAGTAATAAAATTAAGTAATTTTCATTCCAGATATTTAACCTAACCTGTGGACCATAAAAAACATGTTTTTTTTAACTTTATTCCAGAAATTTTGTGGAAGACATTTATCTAAATGATAATTTTTAAGTCATTTTTAGACATTTTGGCCTAAATTTACCAATTTCGGACAGGTGTCCAAAAAAAAATTTCTTTTAATAATATGGACAATTTATCTAAGATTATTATTCTTTTTACAGAATATAAAAATCTTATTTTGTTCTTGAGATATCCTATTTTAACTGAGAGGGTAAATCGAATTATTTTTTCGTAGCATTTTTGTCCGCTCCGAAACAGCTGTGGGACGGTTACGCTCTAGCTAGCTGTATAAACTTTGGAGGGACCTACTTCACTTTAGAGAGTCAAAAATTCTTTCACAGCCTGTTTGAATCCATGGAATCAATAAGAGATTTAAACAATAGCTAGCAAATGAACAATAACAAATCTTGATAAATATTAAGACTTGAAAAATCATATTGTCACTTGTAGGTAGCTAGGCTAGCTAAATGCATGCCACACAATTAACTTGTAAAGAATATATTATCGGTTAAGTTACCTTTGCATCTTTTATGTAAATCCTCAAAGACCCCAGGATTAGTTTTTTTTGTGGTCTTCTGCGAATCAGTACTTTTACTTGCTGGCGATGCTCCAGACGTTGCAGCAGGTGGAGGAGCACTAGCTGTTAAGGGTGGTGATACAACACCCCCGCTATCATTTGGTGTGGAGGCTGCTTGAACTACTAGATTATTCCCCATAATTAACTAAGAAAGCATATAGCGTAGCAGCACTCGTATGTTTGCACTTTGTCCAGCCTTTCCTTCACGAGGGTTCAAACTTCGTGTAACCATTTGCGCCAGACACCAGTAGGTAGAAATGATTTCGTGCGTTGATTACATAAAAGGAAACCATGTGGGTCTTGCCGCGCGACAATCGCTAAACTAGCCATAGTTACCACTAATGCGCCCCGAATTACTAATAACGATTTCAAACATTCAAATTTAGAACGGGATTTAAAATTAAAATGGAAAATGGTGGACGTTTGAAATCTATAAAAACTGCAGTGTTAGAACTTATTATTTTCGTTATTTTCACATTTGGCTAAGGCTCTATCTATAAAGTTAGATCTTGATTAAATATATGTACACTTTAAACGCCTCTAGCCTTCTTGTTGTGTAATTTCACTTAATCATTGCTTTTGATTTTTGGTTAAAATTCGTTCAAAAGACTTACGCATACATTTTTGACTTATCAAATCTCCAAAAATTCTTGTGCTGTAATAACAAATTGTGTCTGAAAGCTATTCTGCTGAAACATTTTCCGCCAAATATGACAGAAATGCAGTACGGAATTGCATAGAGGCTTGTGAATAAGCTTATTGCCCAGGGGAAAATTTTTAAATAAGAAGCCCTGCGACTTGAAGATTTCCGTCCTTAGCCTAAAAGATTCTGAAATTTGAAGTAGACTTTAAAACGGAGAACAATGGGGTATATAAACACATCATAAGTATCCTAATTCTCAATTATTATTGCGTAAAATACAACTTGATAAATAAAAAATAATTTTTTTTTTACATATATATAGTATATATTCTAAAACAATAGTTAAAACTTTAACTGGATTTTTTTATAACTGATCTCGAAAATTCCAGGATGCAGGATTGCTATGTATGAACTTCACGATTCGAATATATATAATAACTTCTGAACAATTTCAATTTCAATGAATTATTACTCTGTTAAGTTACCAATAAAATCCTTAAAAATTTCTCTCGTTGAAGATTTTTCGAAACTGCTGATGGTGCATGGTTTCATAACAAATGATCTGAAAAAGAAAGTATATTTAAAATTGAGAAAGAAGAATACAATTTTACCAGAACTGAATTAATACTAGGTTGTTTAATTATTGTCTACTTATCTGATTTAAAGTTAGAATTTATTAAAAAGATACAAATCAATGCCATGTGATACACAAAAGGTATACTATATAAATAAAAATATATATATAAATTTAGTCAAGCTGGCTTTGATATCATTGTTAAACAAGTATAATATTGAGCAGGCGATACAAGATTTTCAAACCTGTGGACAATACAGGACTTATTTTGTTGAAATCAATTTATTGAATTTTACAAATTTGTTTGTTTATTATCGAGGAAATTGATTGGTCATTGTTTTCGAATTGAATTGAACAAGTTGATACAAAAAAGGGTAGACACTCAATTAATAAATTTGTCAGATTTGATAAATCAACAACATCATTTATAATTTCAAGAAAAAACATAAAAAAGGGAAGAAAACAAAGAAACCTGTAACATACTGTGGGTAGCGTCTAGTTGTACTGCAAGGGCTAACTATGTTATGTTATTGGTTAATTTATTAGTTCAACTTGACTGTTCCGTGCAATGAACAACAATATTTTTTCATGATTCAACAAATATCTTTTTATATATATTCTTGCGGTCTGATTCGTGTCAACCAATCACGGGCAGCCATTATGAAATGGGGTACAAATGCCGTAATTAATGTTTTTGTGGTGAAATCTTCATAAATACAATACTGGATTTTTCAAGGAATTCTTTTTTTTTTAGTCAAATCTTTAATATGTTTTAGATACTGCTTAATTTTTGCCATTTTGCGACATTTTAACGACGTTTTACATGTAAATTCTGTTTAAGTAAGGTTGCTACTTTGAAGGTTTGACCGTGAAAAGTCCACTTTGTTCTCCATCGGATAGCAACGAAGGAGAACATTCTGACCGCAAGAATACATGATAGCAGCCTCACAAAGGTTCCTTTAGAAGTTATTTTACTCACCAAAAACGCCTATACTTTTTACGGTGTATGTGGCTTATCAGCACCCTCGTTGATAAAATTACACAGGGCAGGATAAAAGTTTTTTGTTGCTTCTGAAAAAAGGGACTCTAATGAAAGCACTATTTTGTGCAGTTCTAGCTTGATAGCTGTAGTACAAGTGAGAGTAGTTTTACGACTATTAACTTATAAAATGCAAGAATTTAAAAATAAGCTAAATTTGTTCTGCCCAGATTGCGAAAACGGCCTGTTTACAACCGGGACAGCCGGATTATGTACACATGATCCGATTATGTTTTTTTTGCACTGGTTATGTAGTGGTGACCGGATTATGAACGCTGATATAATGGCTGGCCAGGCAGGCTGTGATTGGCATTTTCTTCGAACTTTTGTGAATTAAACATTCTCTGGAAGATAGAACACCCCTAAAAACTAGAGATGGCGGAAGAAAAAGTCTCGACGTAATTCTTAGTTTAAAACTAATCTTGTAGTAAATACATTTCAGCATAATATACTTTGAAGTAACAAAATTTCACGGAACCTAAATTATTCTTTTTGAGGGAATTAAGTTTGGTGAAAAGTTATTAAACTTGCGAATCCCAAAATTTAGTATTTGCCGCGAAATTTCGTTTCATTTGAGAGCAACAACAACTTTGCCACCAGGGCTATTCGCTTGTCAGAAGTGATGACGAATGATATAAAAGCGGTCGGCCCCGATTATATTTGTTCTATAAGTCTGGAATAATATTTGACTGTCATACATAAGCCGGCCTTCCCCGATTATGTTCGTTCTATAAAAAATGAGAAATAATATTACACTGTCGTATATAAACTGGCCTGCCCTGATTATATGTCCCTTCTTTTATAAGTGCCAAATAATATTTTTTGAGTAATAAGCCGGCCTGTCCTGATTATGTTGCCCTGATTATGTATTTTCTGCCCTGTTCTTAATCGGTGCAAGCTGCCGTACTTAATCAGGCCAATGTTCATTATCCGGGCAGAACAAATTCACGTGGGCTGCAGCGACATTTAAGCACATTAAACGAGACAAACAAAGCTCCATATTACAAAGCTTCATATTAACATAACAAAAGAATCTCGATTAACATTTTTTATCGCATTCAAATCTTTAGAGACAACAAGGACACCAAGACAAAAAAAGTTTTGCTCGATGGGTGTTTTTTTTGTCTTGGTGGTACCAAACACACTGGTTGTGTTATATCAGATCCGGGTTGGATGACCGAGCAGAAGTCCCCCGCGAAGTAAAGAGTGGAAAATTTTTTTGCCATACACAACACAAACACTATATACCCGCGGTCCACTAAATGTGCGCCCCTTCGGTGGGGCGCAAAAAGCAAAAGGAAACCCTGGGAACAAAGTTAATGATGCTGATTGCAAATAAGGCGCAGTTTTACGAACAATACACGGACGGAAAATCGTGGAGATCTCACACAAAATAGATTTTGTCATGTACGCATTACTTTCTTATAAGAAACCTGGCGAAGGGCCTAGTTCTACAATAAGAACGCAAGCCTTGCCGGAAAAAACAACAAACTAAAAACAGCTTAAAACTAAAAAAAAACTCGATTCTAAATTTTGACATAATAAAACTATAGGAGGATAGACAGATCTTCTAATCCCCTGGAAGCCAAGGTGAGTATTGCTGTACACCGTGTAGTGTTATTGCTGAGATTAGAAACATGTGTTTCTACCATAAATATTTTAAATGATTATATTAACCTCTTGTTGTTAGACATTGAAATATAAACAACGTTTGATATGTGAACAAAACACAGACTGTGCATCAAGCATGTACCATACATTGTGTATTTTATCATTATTTTTTATATTTATGCAAAGATAAATTATGAATTGAATGGTCAAAACATTAACTCCAATTTAGCAAAGAATAAATTTAGTACAATCTGTCACCCTCGTTCTGACGAAAACAGGTGTTCAGTTATATAAAAGGACAACATAGGCCAGGACACAATACAGGAAATAGATGAAACACGCCTGTCTTTTCAGAAATTCATTTAAAGGGTGATTGCAAACTACCTTGGTTATGGTACTACAAAAAATCCAAGGATGTACATGGTGCTCTTTGTGGTGCCAATGTGAAAAAATGGTGACAAAATAGTTTATAACAAAGAGGCAAAATGGCAATGCTCGAAGTGTGTTCCGATGAAAGCAAAACAATATTTACCAACTGAAGGTATTTAAATTTTAGAATATTAAAATAGAGAATAATAAAGACTGTGTCCCCCTGGGGTTTATTATTTTGCGGAAAAGCAACATTGTAATGATCTGATTATCGCTCCCCTTGAATAAGGGCCCACCTAATAAAGGGGGGGGGGGGCGCTTATTCGAAAACTACCTTGAAAAACTGAGCGCTTATTTGAATATTTTACTTTCTTATGTTGAAAACCCTAGAAAGACTAAAGTTTGTTTTGTTACATCTTTGGTTCAATTTTATTTTTCAGGAGAAAAAATTACCGTTGTCT
This sequence comes from Hydractinia symbiolongicarpus, assembly GCF_029227915.1. Taxonomy (NCBI): domain Eukaryota; kingdom Metazoa; phylum Cnidaria; class Hydrozoa; order Anthoathecata; family Hydractiniidae; genus Hydractinia; species Hydractinia symbiolongicarpus. The sequence continues at coordinate 11,284,465 of NC_079877.1, read as the reverse complement.
TTAATTTGCACAAAATTAGGAAAAATTTATAAGAGCTCAGCATTTTTTAAAATGTATAGGATCATGCACTTTTAACAAAAAAACATTTCTATTTATAGGTCCGGTCTTGTGTGTGAAAATGATATAATAACACCCTCACGAAGTACTATTATTATATTGAACATGTGTGTATAGAGTTAGCTGGCGACCTATACCAAGATATTTCGAAACTTAGTAGCTCGAATTTTATTTCTTAAAGTTTAGGTTTATCCCCTATAATAATATAGGCAACCTCCTTTTTTTTGTGTGTAACAGACAAGGTGGATATCTTCCTTTTCCTCCAAGGCCGCTGAAAAGGTTATGTCTTATTTTTAGATGTTGCAGCACGACGTCAATGCATTTAGACTGTCGTCAATAGCATTTTTAAAATTTAAGAAACCTGTGCATTTTAAGTTGTGGCCAAATAACTTGAAAACGGGTGAAATTAACTGACATCTTCTCCTACATGGGTAATTAAAGACCACCCGGAACTAAAATTGGATATATTTCTTAAAACTTGGTCAACTCACCCATCTCGGAATGGACGAGTGGATGACGTCATCAAGGAACATTTGAACACCAATAAAGGCGGAGTCACAGCGTTATCAAGTCCCTTATCGTTCATCATCAACTTGTCGCTAAAGACAGCCACCATACCAACTGAATGGAAGTTAGCGAAAGTCATCCCACTCCACAAGGGTGAGAAAATGGACGAAATGTCAAATTATCAACCGATCTCCATCCTACCAGTCATATCAAAATAATGGAAAGAGCTGTTTATGTTCAACTTGTGAACTATCTTGAAGAAAGTGATTTTTTATCACCTAACCAATACGGATACAGGGAAAAACGATCTACCGAATTAGCCACACTTTATCTGACAGAGGAAATCACGAAAGAGATGGACAAAGGGAATTTACAGGTGCGCTTTACGTTGACCTGTCGAAGGCTTTCGATACTTTAGGCCACTCCATTCTCCTGTCAAAACTTTGAAGTTATGGAGTAAAAGGTTTGTCGCTAAACTGGTTTGCAGACTATTTGTTTAACCGCGCCCACATTTGTAAAGTACATGGTCAATGGTCTAAGCCCAACCCCATTGTTTGTGGTGTACCACAGATTCTTGGACCTTGTCTCTTTTTAATTTACTTCAATGATTTCCAAAATTGTTTGAAGCATTCTAGAGTACTAAACTTTGCGGACGATACCATGTAATACATTGGATGAAAAGCAAGCCAGCAACTTGGGATCGCCTTCAACGCTGAATTTTAAAAACGTATACAAGTACTTCATTGAAAACGAACTTGTATTAAATCTGAAGGCTGGAAAAACCGAATCGATGATATTTGGCACTCGTAAAAATTTAAATAAAAAAAGATTAACATTGAACTTGGAAATCAACGGAAAACTAATTAACGCAACCACCAAATATCGATATCTTGGGACTGTTCTTGACCAGACTTTGTCCATGAACTATCCCTTTTTAAGTCTTCACAAGAAAATATCTGCCCAGCTTCGTTTACTACTCTCATTGAAATCCAACTTAACGAACAATGCCATTACTGAAATCTACGTCGGAATGCTGCTGCCAACGCTTTTTACTGCTGTACTACAAACCTGAATCTTACCAACGGCCAGCAAAATAAGCTTTAATCGCTTGATAGAAGAATTGCGAAAGTGACAGAGAAACGTCAAGTACCGATTATGAATGAGATAAAAAACATGCTGTCATGCTCGTCAGAAAATGCTTGGACAAAGCGGTGTGTAGCAATTTTGAAGATTTCTTTGAGATAGGATCGCATAGTAGAAACACCCGAAACAACAATTACTTACTGACAATACCTAGAGTGAGACTTGAAATAAATAGATTTGGTTTTAAATTTATGGGATCAAAGATTTATAATAACTTGCCAATCGAAATTCGAAAATCAGATACTTTACCAAGTTTCGTAAGAAACACTAAACGCTATTTTAACCTATAAGGTTTGGATAAATCTACCTTTTTCATAGGAATAATATTGTTTAACTTAGCGAGAAAGGTCTAATGACTTTCAACGAAATTATTCCTTGTCCTAGCTGGATTGCATAGTGATTTCTTAAAGACGTTTAATAGGCCCAGGGGACTTAATGTTTGACTTAGCGTAAACATTATAATGACGTAATTGGATTAAATGTTGACTTAACAAGGTGTGTATTACTTGAGTATGGAGAGGATGATAGCGGAAGTTGCAACAAACAAAAACGCGTATTAGACATTCTCTAAACGTAAATATATACAAAAATTTCTGTTGTCTTATATTTACGACCGAGAAATTATGCTTTCTCTACGTATTTTCATGGCTCTGCCAGCACTTGTGTGTATATACTGGGTAGTTTTTGTTTCACCTTCTTTATCAATCCTCTGAGAGAGAGAGAGAGTTCATTTTCGGATCGTTCGCAATACTGTTGTAAAATCGCCTTTGTATTTTACTTCTTCCGTAATACCGAAAATACAAAATGAGACAGAACTACAGGATGGAATGTGTTTGGTGTTGATGCTCTGATGTTGATCAGACATGGATACTACTTATATTATTCATATTTTTGCAAAGAAAACTGAAACAACAACTTTTGTCCAGAACTATCGTCTGTGAGTAATCTGCGATTCCAGGGAAATAGCGCAGGTTGTAAGAAAGAAAACGACGATCCGAATTTACTGTCACTCCAAAAAACCTCGTACAATCAAGACAAACAAACAAAAAAACAAACAAACAAACAAACAAACAAACAAACAAACAAACAAACAAACAAACAAACAAACAAACAAACAAACAAACAAGATTTTGTGGCATTACGTCGTCTTTTTCTCCCTTCCCTTTAGAGTCCCCAGAAAGCCCGATCCAAATAACTTAAAATAATTGTTTAAAAAATAAAAATTGACAGGTCTGTTGTAAGAATTATCGTTATCCTAGCTAATTAATTTGTCTATAATTACTATTTGTGATAACTTAATGCTTCGTATTCCATTTTTTCCGTGTGTGTAATTCCATTACAACAGGGAACTCGAAACAAACAGCAGTATGTAATGGTTCCTATACTTCCCCTCTTAATAAAATACTTTTTTTCTTATAGATGAGTTGCGGCGTGACGTAATGTTTTGATCTTGTATCGAGATGGGGTACAGGCAAGAAATATAAACGACAGACCGCGACGATGAAAACACTGCTCGGCCATAAAGTCAAAACTTTCCTGTATACAATTCTGCCAAGTTAAATAAATGTAAAAAGTACTTGTAATATTCTGTTCAAGTATTCCTTTAAAGTTTGCTTAGTGGACACTCGAGGACTCTGGTAGTTATTTGCCATTTATTGTGTCTATTGATAAGTAACTAAAATTAACTTCTCAGGTACGAAAATGCTTCGAGATATTATTTTATTCATGCACATGCTTGCCGGAAACTGCTACAATATAATGCGTTTGGTAAATCGAGACACGTAAAGTTAGCCAAGTATAATTCTCGCAAAAAATGAAAAAAATATATACAGGGCATACGTCAAACATTTCGGACTAGATTTTTTTTACTTTTAGTTGCAAAGAGAAAGTTTCGGGTCGCATGCAGAGAAATGTTTAGTGCAAAAGGAAGTCATTCTCGACCCCAATCTTTGAGATAAAACTGGAAAGTAACTCTGGACTTGTCTGATCACGTGATAAAAAAATCCTACTATATGGTGGCTACATCTTGATACCTTGAATGGCATTTTAACTTTTTTCGACATAATTCATTAACTTATTGACGCGCCAATTAGAAAAAGAACCCCAAAGTTCATAGCGTTAATTTAGTGAATTTTTAGTTTGGAAAGATACTGTTTTCTCTCTAATTAACGGAAACTACTAAAGGTGGACACCTCAATCTCGTCCCCAGGACTTCCTGGTGTCAAGTTTGGTGGAGACCTCTGACGGACGGATTTTATGTCGAACTCTCATAAAAAACTTTCTAAAAAGCGGACTAAGATTTGGCGCACACACCAATTAACGGACGTATTTTTATACACGAAAGGAGTATTTTTAGAACTTTTTTCTTTCCAATTAGCAGACACCCTATTATTGCTGTCTCTTTTTGCCTGGAAACAATTCTCCCAAACAGTTCCAAAAACCCATGAAAGAGGAAGAAAGTATAACTCTTTACCGTACAGATTTTTTGCACCAACGATATCTGCTAATTAGAAAGGTGTACGTTTTTTTACGGATTGGAACAAAATAAAAAATTTCACAGGGCCTCTTCAAACCACAAAAAAAATATCAAATGAAAAAAAATTGTAGGACGTTAACAGGTGTGGATTCGGAAACACATTGGGCGTTAAGGGGTGTGGCTTCGGAAACACATTGGGCGTTAAGGGGTGTGGATTCGGAAACACATTGGGCGTTAAGGGGTGTGGCTTCGGAAACACATTGGGCGTTAAGGGGTGTTTGTAGCACAGGGGTAAAATGTTTGAATTATGATCAATATACGAACCTCACTCCAATGAGGAAAATCACTAACATAATAAAAATACGAAAAATATGAGATAGAGCTTTTATAAAAAGAGGTGACAACCTTCTTTAAATTTTTCAGACAAGCACCAGTAATCAAGGACCAAGATATATGCATGTCCGTTTACCTTTTGTTGATGGACAGGATCCGACCTGAATATGTTAACCTGTTCTACAAACATACGATAATATACTTGTGGCTCGGGAGAGAATGCAAATTTATCTTCAATTTTGACTTGTATATCCTTTCTCAAATGTATTCGGTAGTTTGATAGTTTTAAAACATTATTAAAATCCTTAAAACCGTTTAAGGAGAGACGAAAAAACACTATTTTGTGGCAGTGATAAAGTAGATTTTAAGCGATAGAGCAAAAATTAAGGAACTTCTATATCCTGAAATCTAATAAAATAACTACTCTAACGACACACAAATAACAAATGTTTCATAAATAAATATCCATATTCCTACCTAACAACATTTTTAAAAAAGTTTTATGCCTGTGTGGGTAAAAAAGAAGCAAGTTTGAGATGTACTTACTAATAAACATTACAAATAAGATCTTTAACTCAAGATAACCAAAAATATTTTACATAAAATCGTAGTGGAACCTTAATTAATACTTCGTGGAACTATATAGACGCAGCCAATAATAATGTTTTCCTCGTATTCTGGTTCGCTCTTTCACAACATACATCCAACTTCGAACGATGAAGTTTGTTGTAATGAGATAGCGCAAAATTTGATAAATACACAGATCGGAAACTTTTAACAACAAATCGAACGAGTCTTTATTTTTATTATCTCTACTCATGAATTAGTTTAGAAAGTGCAGTGATAAAAATAAAAATATCTTCGTCTTTAACTTCTTTTTGCTTTTGATTATTTTTGATAAAACAGTGTAATCATCGAAGCGACATCACAATAAGATCATTAATATAATATTAAAGATATAAAAACAGTGTATATTTTTTACCTATCTTTATTATTTAAAGTCATTTTTCACTTGATCTGATGTTAATTACTGTATTTCCTCTAATTAGCGCCGCCCTCAAATTAAAGCCGCCCTCCAATAAACGCCACACCTGAAGTTTAAAGTTCGTAATAAGCGCCGCCCTCTAATTAGCGCTGCACTCGATTATTTAAACTCTACTCTCTTCTTATCAACAAAATCTTATACATTTAGTGTAAGATAAGAAAATTTCTTTTTCTTTTTCTACAGTTCTTCATGAAGGACTTTTGAAAGTCTTCTATTCATCGTGGAGCATTTAAAGTTTGTTTGAACTACAAGTCCAAGCTCTCTCTACCTCTTTCCTGTTACATTTGCTATCACTGAATTAGAATCGTCTGCTTGGAGATTTTGGCTTGTCAAAAATTAAGATTTTGAAAATCTTGTTGCAAATGCCAATGAAGTCCTTTTAAGCTTTAGTCGTCCTAATAAAAGAGCGGCTTTTCACCGTCGCTAAAAATGTACGAGTTGTTAAGGAATTTAGCCATAACAACAAACTATATGTTTTTTTCCTCTTTCTTACGAGGATAAGGAACTACATACCATAAAATATTTTTAAAAAACAGGAGTAATTTATGTAGAATAATTTAGGTTAATTAAAACCCATTTTCGGATTAATTTAATTACACTATATTCGTTTGGAATTATGCTAATCATATTTCTGCATTATATCAGACACAGATCTACAAGGTAAGGAGGCAACATTCTCTTCCAGACTTTTTTATGTTTTGTATTATTTTTCCTTTCCTTGATCAATTATTCCTCTGCACTCGTAAAGCATTGTATCTATTTTATTTCTTAGAAACATTCCCTTTAAAAAAATTGAAAAAAATTCCTGACACCAATTCCATAAAATCAGATTAGTCTCATAACATTTTTTTATACAATATAATGCATCAATGGAGCCAGTCCCACCCTTTCATATCAGCGCTTTTCAAGTGTACATAATAGTAAATAATTCTTAAATATGCGCCACATGCGGGTGACGGATTTTAAACAAATTTTGAATCTTCAACTAAACCAAAATCAATATCAATTTATATGTTATCCTGTGATGGCAATTATTCATATTTGTATCGCAAATCTTTCGCTTTATAGTTTAACGAACGCTCGAAAAGGCCTTAAATCGTAAAAATGTATTATTGATAATCGCTGTAAAAAAGTTTTGGTCGATCTAAATTTAATACTTATTGAATTTCCGCGCCGGAAGGCGTAGGAAATCCTTTAAAACCGTCGTTTTTTTTTATTTTGGAGCATTTTTTGAGAAAAAATCGACCCTGGATTTCACGTTCCTCTGAGAGGAGGTAGTAGTGGTATAACTGACTAATTAACTAACCCTGTCCCAAATGGTCAATTGCAACGTCATAGATTTAAACTTCGTACCCAAGCTCCCTAAGTACTGGGAAGTCATCTAAATGACGTTTCAGGCCAAAATTGGTATTTGTTTTCGACAAAATTTGGCACAGTTAACAAAAAAAGTATGCTGCACATGATGGTGACATCAAAGTTTTGGTTTTTTGCCACCTTAAATGTCATTTTAGGCCAAAATTGGTCCAAAAATTAAAAGTACTTTTTTTTCAACAAAATTTGGCACAGTAAACAAATAAAGTATGCTGAAAATGATGGTGAGATCAAAATTTTGATTTTTTGTCACCTAAATGTCATTTGAATCCAAAATTTGTCCAAAAATTTAAACTACTTTATTTTAGACAAAAATTGGCACAGTTAACAAATAAAGTATGCTGAAAATGATGATGATACAAAAGTTTTATTTTTTGTCACCTAAATGTCATTTGAGGCCAAAATTTGTCCAAAAATTAAAACTACTTTATTTTCGACAAATAAAGTAGTTTAATAAAACAACTATGCTGAAAATGATGGTCACATCAAAATTTTGATTTTTTGTCAACTAAATGCCGTTTAAGACCATAAACGTTTCAATCGCAAGACTTTCAACCATGAATGATAGGCTGTATTTTTTGTTAGCAATTTCTTTTAAAATGTGAGTTTATTATGACACGTTTCGTTTTGTTTGCGTTTGTTGTAAGATATAATGTCACTTGTGTGGTTTATCTTCAGAGCTTCATTCACCAAACCTCTTCGAATGTTTGGCACGATAACACAACGACTTAGCAAGTTGTCATCAAATATTTTGGTAGCGAGCGGAAATTCTTAGATTCGTTGTCCAACTTTTTACTTGGGATCTGAAATTAAAAAACAAAGAACATTAAAGAGTAAAGTAAAGTAGATAGATTTTTTAATCCCTTTCCTAAATTACTCAAGCTATACTGGAAAAATCTTACAATACGACAAAAAACATTTATCCTTATAACATAGAAAGTGAACTCTTTGATCCCTCTAGTTCGTCGTCTGTAGCTATTTCTAAAGAAAGAAGAGAATGAGAGCTTTTATTGCAAATATCAAGGTTTTAGAATATGTTGGGAAAATATTCTATGTGCACGCCTGATGTAAAAACTAATTTTTACAATAAGCATCCTTTGTATTCATTCCACTACCAATGTCCAAAATATAAAATTTGATAAACCAGGTTGTTGGAAGGAACCAAGCCTAAAATTTCGTTACCTGCACCAATTGCCAATTTCTCACTGTTAAAAGCAGATTCTTACATAGATTAGGTTAATATTATATAAATGTATTTTTGAGCTGGATTTCCTTATTTCATTTTCAAAAATCTTAATCTAAAAGGAGGTTTTTATATTTAATGCCAGATATCGTATCCTGTGAATCACTAAGGCTTGTTATCGCCTTTTACTTTAAGTTAACTCTTTTTTCCCCCTTATTTCAATTACCTGTGAGAGCTGTCTCCTAGAACAAGTCTACCATATGAATAAAAACATTATCCCTTTTAACCCTATTCGGTTCGGGGGGGGAAGGGTGGGGGGCGGTTGGGGTACTTACTGAGTTTTAATAATTATCTATTAAACACCTGCATGCTAATTTTTTAGATTCCATACCTGTCAGAGGCTTTGATATTGGCCATTACTCGAAACCACCCCTAAAAATCTCTATGAAATCCTTATAATTGGGAAAATATAATAACTCTTGTTAAGATTATCCTTGGAACTTGAAACTTACAACACAACTTTGTTTCATCAAGAAGAATCAATATGCATAATTCGAAAACGCGACTAATCCAATTTCCCGATTTTATTGGGTTTTACCCGAAAATCGCAAAAAACCGGATTTTCAGGCAATTTTTGTCAATTTTTTATGCGATCCATGTAAAAACCGGAGGATATGTTAAATAACTTTCATTTAGCTTTCAGAAACTTCAAACAGAATGTAAAAATTCGATCTAGAACAAAAGTAATTAAATTTTAAGCAGATAGTGGCATTTTTAAAAAAATTTTACGCTTCTGATGACGTCACAGAAATTGAGTTGACGCAAGCAAAAATTTATTGCTGCCATTTTGTTCCTTTTATGACGTACTATAAGTGTGGCACATTTGATTTCTTTTGAACAACCCTATGAAAAGTTATTGAGGGGGGGGGGGGGGGGGGCGGATTCCGCCCCCGTCTTCCCCCCCCCCGGTTACAGTATGTTCGAAAACCCTCGGACCGAATAGGGTTAAATTTCACAGGACACAGACCTAAATACTCAAGTAAAGGAATTATTTTCGCAGCTAGGTACAAGAATAATTTATTTGGAAATGAATTAAAAAAAAAGTTTTTTTTTCTTCTAAACACAAAAGTTCGTTTCTCTTTTTTACTGCAATAAAGTGTTTCAATATCATTATCTCTTCTATGGTATACATATTTACGTTTTTAGCATATTTTTGAGATTCAATGTATCATACTAAACTGCACGAATCCACATGATTGTTCATTCAAAACATCAGAGTGAACGAAAAAAAAGAGAGTAGTAAAAAGATGAAATAGTATCGCTAAACAAAGCAAGGCAAAGACGAATTTACACGTGTAAAAAAGGCAATTCTCTAACAAATTCTCTAATAATTCTCTAGCAAAAGGTACTGAAAAAGAACTAGCTAAAGTGCCAAAAAAGTAAACATAAAAAAATGATTTTAATTGAAGTTGGTTTTGAATTTTGTTTAGTGTGTACATGTACTAGATAAAATTTGATTTTCTATTTTTAAAAAATGACGTCATTCTTTTCTGTTATTTTGCCATGATGTTCATGCAATTTCGTCTGCAGAAGCCAGCCATGTATAAGCACGAGTTAAAGTTAAGCTTAGACATAACTGAACCAGATACGACTTTTGTGAAACAACTGCTAAAGAGTTTGTTTGTGTATACCAACAAAAACGTTATATTTTTATGATTTCTTGTCTATTTTTAGAAACAATTATGATTATTGACAACTATGACCACTCCCTGTCCGATTTATTTCCCTCTATAAAAGAGAGTATGAATAGTGATCATTATAGTGACGTCATCACAGATTTATTTGAACATGGAAATGAACTTTTTAATCACACGGAATGCATTTCGACAGATTTAACATGGACAAAAATTGACTTACCCGAGGGTATAGATTCTTGTAGTGAACATGATACTGGGGAATATAATAAATCAAAAAGCAACTCCATTCAACAGTCTACCAACAAGTCGTGTTGTCAAAATTTTGAAGTGAAACATTCTGAAACGGTAGACTGGAAGTTCTACAATCTTAAGAATTACAAAAAAAAGATGAAGTCGCGGAAGGTAGGCAGTAAATACAATGACTCATATCTTGAAAGTCATCGTCTACGTTTAAATGAACGCCAGAAGAAAAGAGTTGAAAGACTGAACACTACGTATAATGTGTTGAATGATATACTGCCGATCGCAGTGGACGATGAATATATAGTCAGACCGCATTCCAAGTTGGGTATATTAAAAAGAGCAATTGCATACATCAATCAACTATCGAGTTGTCTTGAAGAATAAGTTTAGATTTACTACGCCCTCATAAACAATATCTAAAGCACTAGAATGGTAAAATCATAGAAGACTGTTCAGAAATCCTTAGCACTGAGGCTTAGCGTATTTGTTTATTAATATTTATAATATTTTATATAACTAGTCGTTAGCCCGTGGAAAAATCCACGGGTTCGCCCGTCGCAGCTAAGCTACCATTTTGCGTGACAGACAGACGGACGGACAGACAGACGTATACGGGTATTATAATATAGATATTTTTTATTATTTAAAGTTCCACTATCGGCATTTGTATATATTTTATATAGGAGAAAAACAGACAAATTTTTGTCGTGTTTAAATTTGAATTTTGTGCATTTTATATTTGAAATTATTTTTGTAACAAAGAACACGATTTTTGCACTGTTCTTGTTTTTTCCAAAATTTTAAAGAATGAATCCCTTTTAACTAATGTTTCATCTCATGAGGCTTTGTCAATTGACCAAGGACATACCATCATCCACATTTTTCTACCTCTTCTTTTATCTTATACCGTATTTACTCTACTTTTCTGCTGTTGAATTAGCGTTTCAACTTTAGAACTAAAGACCGGATTACTAGGGAGGCGGGGATATTAGAAGCGTGGAATTAGTTTTTCAAAGCATGGAAATTGAAGCAAAATTCAAATTGAAACAAAAAAAACAAGTTTTTTTTAAGGAAAACCTTCAAAATAGAGGTTGTTTTATGAAACAAAAAAGCTTTATCGAGGTTTGAAAAAAAAGGCAAAAAATTATGATGCATAAAAAGCATAAAACACAAACAAATTTAGAAGAAATCTGTTTCGTGCAATAGAAAAAGTAAATATGGTAAAACACAGCCATATGTAGTGGCGTTATTATAGTTAAAGAATATGTCGTTTCTTATATTTCCTAGAGAATATGAACATATGGTTCTGGATCATGAAATATGTAATAGAGAATAATTCAATTTAAAAACAGATGACACATTTATTCAAGTTTGCACGAAAGGCATGTATACGCCAATTGCCGAACCGGCGAAGAAGAATTATCTCCAGGGACCGTGGCCCCTCACCCAAATTGTTCTACAATTTTTATTTGAGAGAAGTGCTTGTTTTAGAAACCTGCTCAGAAAATGTTACTCTATTGAATTCGTCAGAATTAGAAATGCTATTGTCATGGGTGGGTATAATTTTTTACGCCGAATGTAGTATATTAGATAAGCGACGAAACGGACCAACCCCGTTTTTCCGAAAAGCTGAAGTGATAATTAGGAATGCAGCAAATAAGTCATTTAAAAACATAAAGCCGTTTTAACGTCCCTTCCGTATGCATGTTAGCGAAATAAAAAATAAAAAAATGAATATATACAAAAAAAAAATATTGTCTGTCATTTCGAGTAAATATGGTGTACCACTGGCGACATGAATTATCAATTTCAGTCGATAGTAATTAACATAAACCTGTCACTTTTGTCTAACTTTAAGTCGCCAAATATCAAAGGGAAAAAATCAGCAAAATTATATTGTTGTGGCATTAACATATTAGACAACACAGCGTCATTTAATTCCATATTATTAAAAAGTATTTTCATAACAAATATTATAGTTCCGAACGTGCCCAGCTTTTAATTATGCTAACACAAAAAATGATGATTAAATCTAGACAAATTATATTTTTCTTTATGCACAAACAATCATCAAATAGAAATAATAATAGAACAAAGAGAGCAATGAGGATGTATACATCTTTCGTCTTTTAATGACAGTACCAAAAGTTCCTCGTCGTGTAAGGAAGCATGGCTATAAAATCTAAAATATAAAACACGTAAAAATATTCAAATTAAACGCCCAGGGCGTTAATAATTGTTTGAAACAAGTAAAAGGCTGTTTATTCGAGAATAACTTCTATTTTAAAAATTCTTTACAGTTATTAGCCTAGGTAACTAAGCTTTCCTCGAGGATATTAAACAATCGGCACAAAGTTGGCGTGGTCACGCCTTACCCTCTTAAATGATTTAGGAATTGACTATATTTGTGCAGTGGAGTAAGGCCATTCGCACTTTAAACAAAGGATTTACCGATATTGACCACATGAGCAAAGAACAATAATATTAACCAATCAAAATGCGCGGTCGGTATTATGACCGCAGAAAAATTGTTTGACACCTAGCGTAATCTTTCCCGCCTTATAGCGCTTTCGATTTTCTGGTGGTAGGAAAATTATGCTGGATCTCCTTGCTACACAGTTATAAAAGAAACTACTTTTTTGAAAAAACATCCACCCTGATAAGAATCGTAACACTTTCCTTTAAAAAGGACCCTGAAAGAGAAAGGCGCTTATGCACGTTTAAGGGCGGCATTAATGTGAGGAAAGGTCTTGACAAAGCGGAGCAAAATGGACATAAAGACCCTTATTATTTATGTTTATCAAAATTGCGTACTATTCCTGTTCGATTCGAAGTCTATTGAATTCACAAAAGGGAATTTTATAACAAAAATCGATTAAACAAGGAAAAAAAGGATTTTAACTGTCATAGCTTTACATAATTTTAAAATATTTACTTAAAACAAAAACAATTAGAAAGATGCATCAATAAAAAATACCGAGTATATATCCGACAACAGTATATACAAAAAATAGTCATAAAGTGTTAAAAAATATGGCAAGGGCAAACAGAAGACATATTTTGTCTTATCATCAAAGCCCCTTAAAGCGAGCAAAAATTTACTTTATTAACGAAAGGTGTAAAAAGAAAGATAAAGCAATTTTGAATTAGCAGAGGTATTTAATGTCTTGATTTAGAAAAAAATTTAACTGAGCTCATACATGTTCCACATTTTAATTCAACCACCTATCGGCATTGAAAATTATTCTTACAGCGTGTTTCTGTTTAAAATATATTTGTTTATGTTTATTTCTACTTGTCGATGTACATGCTATATTTCAATATGTGGTGTGATTATGTATGAAAGAGAAATACAATGATTTTAGACATTAAACATTTAAGTACGGTTTAGCTTTATACAATAATACGCTATTTTTAAATACTTTATGCTAAACTTTATTCGAAACAATTTTTGTCAAGTAATATACCAGGGAGTTTCACAGAGCTTTAATGGTTAATTTGACTATTATTAAAGAAAAGTTACTGTCATACATGGTTTATGGAAATGCGTGTGTTTTGTCTTACTTGGGTTTAATGAAAGTTTATTTGCCTTAAACCAGTCACTTACATGTTTTAGTTCATAGTTTACTGTTTCATAAAGAGTTTTTACGTCTTTGTGTGAGAAAAAAAGAATCGTATCGTCTGCAAACACAACAAGACGTATGTTATACGTAAACAACCTCGCGAATAAAGTTTACAAAAAGCTGTCAATCAGATTGTGATTTCTGTTACGAAGTTAGACACGACATATTATGCTATTCAGATAGGCTATAATATTTGTTACGCACTATACAGCTATTTTTTCAAAATTGATTTGTGATATCTTTTTGAACGGAAAACTCCTCGAATGTGAAGTCCAGAAGAGGAATGCAGAAAGTTGATGGTTGATAAGTCTTCGTTTCTCTCTTACGTAATGTTGTGGAAATTTTGCAGACTACTTTCCAGGCATTTGGGAGACCTTAAGTCTGCCTACATTCACTTTTGTAAACTTTGATGGAGACACTTTTACTTTACCAGTTAGTTAAAAAATGATTTTGAACACTTATCTTATATAACAGCAAAAAAAAAAAGTAAAAATAGTTACCAAGATGAGATTCGAGCACACGACTACTCCCATTTCGGTGCTCAGAGAGGCAAAAATTTCCATTCTTGTGGGACACATTTGCGTTTTAATACAAGCTCACGAGCTTGTATTAAAATTTAAAACGATTGTGGTGTTAAAAATGTCGTCACGTAGATCAAAGAGAGTAACGGCGTTAAAATTGGTCCCTGTGGCATTCCACAACTAATTAGTTTTTGAAAAAGGTTGTTTAAGAGGAATACATTGTTTTCGTTTTGATAAGTAATCACCATTTCAGTGTTATTCTGTCGAGACCGTAATGTTGTAATTTTGAAATAAGTATTTCGAGATTAACTGTATCAAAAGCTTTAGATAGATCCACAAATTCTCCATGCGTAAGAAGATACCTATCGAGTGTGGTGGAAATTTTCATTAGAAGTTGTAGTATTGTATCATTTTAAAACTAAATTTTTAATAAACAGAATTTTGTTGGAAAAAACGTATCCATAAAGTCTTCAAAAGTTCAGAGAAACACGGTAAAATGGAGATTGGTCTATAATTGGACTTAATTGTTTTCTCTCCTATTTTGAAGAGAAAGATTACTAGCACTGTTTTTAATTTGCCTGGAAATTTAACGAATTTTATTGAGAGACTGAAAATGTAAAATAGAGCCGATCCAATAGTATTGATCGAAAAAGGGGAATAAATGACAACATAAAATAAGGTTGTAATCAAACCAGCAATAAGGCAACACAACACCATCATAATGTTTTTTTATAGATTGAAAGTTATTAAAGCAATAATTAAAATGTTCATTCTTCTTTCTTCATATTTAGCACCAAAATAAAGTTTTCTGCAGTTATAAAGTTTTCTGCCATTAAAAAATAACCAAATCAAAATCTTCTTTCTTCATAAATATAATAAAAAATTCAAAGATATAATGAAATGGAACCATGGATAAAATGCCTTCAT
The DNA here is from genome assembly GCF_029227915.1 of Hydractinia symbiolongicarpus. Lineage (NCBI taxonomy): Eukaryota > Metazoa > Cnidaria > Hydrozoa > Anthoathecata > Hydractiniidae > Hydractinia > Hydractinia symbiolongicarpus. The sequence continues at coordinate 11,269,339 of NC_079877.1, read as the reverse complement.
ACAAATCATTGAAAAACCTCGTGTTAATAATACATTCCACACATCGTGTTACAAACATTAAAATTATGGGCACAGTTGGGATTATTAGTTAAGTAAGGAACATTCTTGCATAAAAATTTTAACCTACTTTTGGAAAATTTGTAAAAATATGTTACGTTTGATTCGATTCATCATGTTTCAGAAATAATGTACAAAGCATGAATTACAGACAATTAAATTTAAGCAATGAGAAGAACAAGGATATGTATAAAGCTAATCTGTTTTACTTTAAAATGTTAGCAAGACAACTATTAATTTTAACAGATACATTGCCAGCATCGCCATAACAATGACCTTATCAATTCTGTATATATATCAAGAGAAAGTTTAAAAGGTTTTTAAAATGACCTTTGAAAAAAACAAACCTGAGAGCCTTCACTACAATGAATAAACCTTTAGACGTCCTCTCGGAAGTTACAATGGGAAGAATAATTGTAATCAGAAGTGTAGAGCTTGTCGTAGTGAGTGCCTACATTATATTTCCCAATACCGTTAAAAAACATGAAGGGAATGAATTTACCAATGCTCTGCAGATAAAACTTGTTTAGGTTTAATAGGTTTCGATTTAGAAATCCATTTGACGAGAAAGATTAAAAGTTAAAGGTTTGCTTTTTACAAATATAAGATGTCTCGTCATTAGTGCTAGAAGTACCACATTGATTAACTAACGTTTGGGTTAATGCAAAAGGAACAACTTCAAGATGATACACACGTTTACTTTTCTTTCCTAGCTTAAAATATTGAGCAGAACCCTTTAACGTACCTTTATTCAAACTTAAAGAAACTGAAGGGATTAGGTTTAAATTGCCCAGAATGTTTGTCATTATCGCAAGGCAGATGAGGAAAAATCTTCTAATTTAAAACCGTCTTGAATCATAGCTGACCACAATCAGGATAAAAGGTTGAATATTTCTCTTCAACTGATATAAAGGCTTATAAGAATAGCTTTATTCTGTATAGTGTATGTGTATGGAGTGGCGCCGTAGATTAGTGGTTATAGCTCTCGTACTCTGTGTGGGAGACCGGGGTTCGATTCCTCTTGACGGCGATTCAACATGGCCGAGTGAATGTTACCATAGCCCCAGGTTAACCCAAGCCATGTGAGGGAAATTGGGAAGATGGCACACTGTGTGGGCCGTTGGATGTTGCCGGGAGTTGTCTAGTAGAGCGCGGTCTCTAATTGGGTGTGCGTAGCTCAAAATGAGCATTAAATACTCTAGGACTCTCCATCTACGCCATGGCCCCTCCTGGAAATAATAGACAGGGTATATCCCTCAATATTTGTGAGGCTAGCCATGTAAAATATGCACATCTATCTATCTATCTACAAGATCTGCTGTCTACAGAAGAGGATGAATAGCTAGCTAACTGAAAATTTGAAAGTGCTTTCTACACAGGAAAACAAATCTGAATATTTACATACAGATGCAAAAATTGGATGGTTCGAGTATAGAGAATTTTCATGAAGCTCTATACAAGTTATAAAGCTAAATACGGATCCACGTTTGACAGTAACATCATGCTTTCTTTCCCTTCACAACTTTGCTAGCCTTGTTTTTTTTGTGTTTTTTTTGACTTTTTGGGTATGTTCTATAGCCATATATGGAGCGAATTCTTAACCTCTCTGCGAAATTTACTAGCCAATAGGATGCGTCCAAAATGACCATAAATAGATGACACAAGACCGTACATAGGCATAATTTTCGCAGGTAATCCTGTGAAAAAGACCATCTGCGAAACAAAGTAGAGATTCAACACCTCAGCATGCAAAACAAAGTGGATACTGTTAAATCCTGTGAAAACGACGTGCGAAGCGCGAAACTTGTGTGCGCCGCCCGGGAAAAGATTTGTGCCGGATGCACAATTGGTGCGCCCATCCATGTGTTGGCGGTGGCGGTGGAAAAAACGACGTTTTAAAATGAAAAAAGTAGGTCAGTCGATCGCAGAGCCTGACTGACGCTGGCTACGCCCCTGTTTTCTTTATTTTATATTTTATATATATTATCTGATAGCTATTTTCAACCGGTTTATACAGGAAATCCGCAACGCTAATTGGCTAAAAAGCCTTAGCGACAAACTTTTTAGTGTACAGTATTAACTTTAAATCTCATAACAACCAAAATGACCACCAAAATTGAGTTGCAGTTAATCTAAAATCTCGAGTCACTCCGCTAGAAAAACGTCAAGAAATATTAATAATGTTAAATCCATGTTCAATGGTGCACACATGAATAACTGCGTTTTTAATATAATTATCAGCACAATGAGCAACAAACAAAACAAAACGAATTTGTGTGAAAGACTACAATTTCGTATAAAATTTTTTTATAAAAGTTCCATGCATGGTTATTCGAATGGTTTGTTTTGAAAAATTGAAACTATGAAATTCAAATCGAATTTTTTTTTTATAACAAAACCTGGTTTTACAATCTTGTCACAAGTAAATCTTTAAAAAATGATCCTGGTTTCTACAAACCAAAACAAAATAGCTGTCAGTAATAAATACAATATAAACTTAAATATTGCCCTCAGGACATCGTATCGGCCTTGCAAGCGTTTATTTATCAACATAGGGCTCAAATCCTTTAAAAAACTAAATTTAAAGTAACTTTTGGGCGCTAGTCTGTCTGAAGTGGTATATAAAAAATAAAATACTCCAGGACAGAACATTGTTTACAAAAACAACAATATTTCTCAAGACATTAAATATTATGTACGTTTTACATAACAAACGTGACTAAGTATATATATTTAGTTCCAATACTTTTCAGCTATACATCTAGCTATCCTGCTGACTTATTATAGCTATAAATCTAGCTGTAATAAATCAGCAGGATTCTTTGGCGTTAATAATTCACATTGTATTTTCAATTGCTTCATGAAACAATGCACACTGCACAGGAATAGTTTAACAATAAAGTCCATCGTATCGATTTCACCTTGCCAGCTTTATTGATTAAACAAAGGTTCCGGAACCACTCTCTGTACAGGAAAAGTTAGAAAAAGTGAACATTTACTAGATATATTATGGAAACAAAGTTTCTAGCTAGCCAAGCATTTAACAAATCACGATTTCCTTCTCTAAAACAATAAAGAATTCAAACTTGACGGTACGCTATAAAGCAAAATAAAATGTTCTTGCGAGACCTGTTAACTGAACGAACATTGCTAATTGGGCGAAAAGTTACAAAATTATGCAAGAGGTGACATCAGTAAACAACCATTTTTTAAGACATATAAATTTGGTGAAACAACTGATATCAACAGGGTAACCGGCGACGGCTGCGCATGTCCTGTGTTTGCAGATTTGCACTTACATTATAGCTACACAGCTAGCTAGAGGCTAGCCACATGAGAAAGTCATTAACATAGCAAGCTTAGTATAGTTAACTCTAAAAGATAATAATCATCACAAACATTATTAACTAGCTAGCTAGTGGTTCAGCAGTTGTTACAAGATTAATGTCAATATAATTACTTGCTCACTACAATCAGTAACAAAAATGTTGGCACATAACTGCAAATTTTGAAGTCCGTAGCAACAAGTAATAAGTTCGGCGGTTACTATATTAGATTTACGCAATGTGTACTTATCAAACTTCACTTGTCAAGGTTTACGGCGGACTTAGGACTTTTATCCGGCTATTTTGTTAAATCAAAACTCTTAAACTGTACTTACTTTTGCTAACCTCAGCATGACCATCTTTCCTATATTCCGGCACTTTGTGGGACCTGACTTCGGCATGTTAAAAAGTGTCACTAGCACATTTTAATCACTGATTAGCATGCCTACCAATATACAGAGGTCGCAATTTTGCAGCCTCCCAGCTTCGCAGTAATGGCAAGTTGATAGTTTGGGCCAACTTTAACAAACGGTCAAAAATAGATTGCAGCTTTGCAGTATAAGGAAATGCATAATAACTCATCTCGTCTTAAAAAACAGTTCAGGCTGATTTTGTTAGCTACCTTTCTTCCACAATTTTTTGCATAATTTCGAACCTGGTTTCGCAGCAAACGTTGTTTGAACAGCGAGCTCATTTTTCTCTGGAGATAAAGAGATCTTAAACCAAACGCAACATTTCTGCCAATATATCTATCTATATATATTGTAAAATATATTATATAATTTGTAAAGACATACAAAACAGAATAAAAACTAATTCTTTAGCAAGTGTGATATATTTTCAGTCATTATTAAGGAAAAATAGCATACTTCCATTTTGCCTGCCTGTCATCGACACGAAGGCGGTACTAGAAAGTGTCTCATTAATATTAAAGACTAGCTATATGGCTCGTGTAAAATTGAAGAACGGTATGATAGCAATAACTGATGTTTCAATGGGGTACTTCCTGCATAAGTTTCTTAACAATTTAAAAATCTTAAAATACAAACCATCGTCTAAACAAAGTCTTCATGTTGGCTTTTTACATGTGTTATTGTTACTTTGTTTTTGGTGGACAGAGGAATCTAACGTTCGCGGTTACATGTACTTTTTATACAGGAAAAAATTATAATAAAACTTGTCTGTCTTTGATATATAAGCCACAACAATCTAGACCACTACTTCACATTTATCATGTGTTTTAAAAGTAATTATTCATTGTATCATTTTGACGGCCACTTTATCACGTATTGTAGGCGGAGACTCATTGGTGTTGTAAAAACTGAAACATTTAACACACAACCATTTGCTTGTGTGGTTTATAAAAATGTCCTTACAATATCTTTAGATTTTATTATTAAAAATCTCAAGAACTTCTTAAAGAAGAACGTGTACCACAAAATTGTTTTGTATCACAATTAACATTGTACAGAAGAAAAATATTTCTTGAAAGCAAATATTTTGCTTACATTCTAAACTTTCTGCTATCATTTCTCACTGTGGGCACTGTTTTAACCCTATTCGGTCCGGGGTTTTTCGAACATACTATGACCGGGGGGGGGGGGGGGGGGGCGGATTCCGCCCCCCCTAAATACCTTTTCATAGGATTGTTCAAATTAAATCAAACTTGGCACACTTATAGTACGTCAAAAAAGGAACAAAATGGCGGCAATAAATATTTGCTTACGTCAGCACATTTTCTGTGACGTCATCAGAAGCTTGAAAATTGTTAAAAATGCCACTATCTGCCTAAAATATAATTACTTTTGTTCTAGAGGAAATTTTTACATTCTGTTTGAAGTTTCTGAAAGCTAAATAAAATTTTTTTAACATATCTTCCGGTTTTTACATGGATCGAATAAAAAATTGCCAAAAATTGCCCGAAAATCCGTTTTTTTCCGATTTTCGGGTAAAACCCGAAAAAATCGGGAAATCGGATTAATCACGTGTCAAAATTATTCAAAATGATTCTTCTTGATGAAACAAAGTTGTGTTGCAAGTTTCAAGTTCTAAGGATAATCCTAACAGGATTTATTATATTTTCCCCATTATAAGGATTTCATAGAGATTTTAGGGGTAGTTTCGAGTAATGGCCAATATCAAAGCCTCTGAAAGGTATGGGACCTAAAAATTCAGCATGCAGGTGTCTAATAGATAAATGTTGAAACTCAGTAAGTATCATAGCCATATAAGAAAGCAACCAGGAGTTATTAAAAAAAAACCGTCAGGGGGGGCGGAATCCGCCCCCCCCCCCGGACCGAATAGGGTTAAACGTTTTATCCAAAAATATAAAAACCTTCGGGTAAATATTTTTTTAGGATTTTTTTGTGTCTAGTAAAACACGGGACTACGCGAGATTGTTCGTTTTCGATGGTGCTTGCTACAATCTTTCTTTTGCGTCAACCTGCGGGTAATAAATAAATGAAAATAATTAAAAACGTTGACCCAAAATTTACTCAATTTAACTGTAATAACTGTGTTTGGATTTGTTATTCAAAATACAGAGAAAAACACTTAAGACGGTGGCTTTCAAAAGCGAGGTGTTATCTCACGTCTTTCGACAGCTCAATCATAAAGAAAACGGAATCGTTTCTTGTTTCAAATATTAAAACTATCATTTAAAAACAATTCCTTATCCCGTGCCAAGATGGTTGGAAAATAAAAAATTCCCACAAAATTACAAGAATTTTACTCTAAGAAAATTTTAGCATTTGAAAAGGCTTGATTTCGCCATGCAAGCATGTTCTATTAAAGTATTAGTATAGGTGAAAAATAAATAAGAAAAACCACTCCCTAAATAAAAAAGAATAAAAGTAAGCACATTTTTATTTTGCTTACGAAGAAGAAATAACCTCAAAAGTCTATAGCTAAAAGTGCTTACCAAGCGCTTAATTTTGCTGCACTCATATCTTTGTTATTCTTCGCTCTATTTTTTTCTTTAATGTTACACCAATCAAAGGACGATTGAGAATTAAAATGTTGATGACGTCAAAATCATCGCAGTTAAACATTCTCAACAGACATTATGTCAATATGTCATTTGTCATTCGAAACTGACGAAACGTCATCAGAAGCACACATTGAGTTAGTGTGTATAAAAGAGACTGATACACTCCAACATCACACACACATTTTTATCACTTCGCAACGAGAAAACTGAAAGGCTAAAAAGGTAGGTTGAGAGACTTATACTACTAATGTCTTCCAGAGCAAAAAAAGGCGTGTTCCATACACGTTTTTTACGTTTTCCAATTTTTTTATTTTTTTGACTAATCTGTCAGTTATTTTCTCATAATAGTCCCTTAAATCCGGTGCAAAATTCACTTTGGTGCAGAATGTAACTACCTTATTATCGGAAATTGTTATTTCACTTAATGGATGTACTCGTTTTACATTATTAACCAGTGATAGCGTTAATTTGATTGGTGTGAATTCTTAAAGTTTAAAAATTGCGTTACGTTATATGGCGTAGGAGTTTCTAGTTGTTTCAACACAGTCATTTTATTGAGCACTATTTAGAAAGAGATAATTTTTCAGAAGATTTTGTAATAAGATATATGTTCTTTTTCTAGATGTTGCAAGAAATTATCTTGCTGCTTGTACTAGCGCAGATTTTTGAGAAAGGTATTTAAAAAGTGATAAAAACTTGGTTCAATTATGTTACATGTTTGAAACCATTTCTCGTCCACTGTGCTAGAATGTAATTTACCATTGTACACACGAACTAACACTCGTGTCTATTCTTTTTAGGGTCGGTTTCAGCAGAAAATCCGAGAGCAGATTTATTCAACTTAGGTAAAGATTTATTTTTTGTCTCTATTATTATGGTGGTCGGAAAGCCCAATAATGAAGTTTGTGTAATATATGTTTATCTGTCCTCCTTTTTATAAGTAAACACAGCAGAATTTAAATTTGTAGTTTTATATAGAAAAAATTAATAAAATATGTATCAAATGTTTAAAAAAGTTACCAGCCGTTAGGCCTTAAAAAAGATTAACGGTTTCACCGGCCTCCATATTTGCACCCATGTGTTTGTTGCCCGTCTTTATTAACGCAGACAAATGTAAACACTTGACAATATTCTTTTATTAGCTGCATTCAAGAATGTACCTGCCAATGTGCGGTTATCAGTTAATCAAATCTTAAACAGTCCATTTGGTTCGTTACGATCTGGCAGTGTATCAGATGATCATGATTGTGAAAAAATCACTTCAGTACCAAGACATCTGACTTTTATCACGAGGTAGGTGTATATATCATTAATCATCTTTAAACTCATATGATAGTTACTGAGGACATGTCAAAGTCAAATCGACATAACCAGAAATCAATTTTTTATGGTGATATATACATACATTGTCTTTAACAAAATAAAATCTTTAATGGCAGCATCTTTCAGGGACCAAGCTCAGTGTTCTTTGCATTAATGCTTCAATGTGAAAATGCTCTGTGTTTATTTTTATCAAAAAGTTTGTCGGGAGAGGTGGGAGATGTTTTGCAATTGCTATAAACTCATCAGGTGGTCTAACATTTTTGGCTTCTTTACCACTTTTTACTTTTTTTTAAAAATATGAAATTAGGTTTTTTTATTTCTTAACATCTGGTCTTTTGTAGTTGTTTTTATGTTGTGTTTTTTCATTCGTGTTTTTTACAAGAGCTGTTGAATATGAAATAAAATTAATGACATCTTAACCTTATTTTTTTCCTTTAGACATAGATTTTACACAAAGTATACACATGCGTATAACATTCCAATTATTAGTTCTAATCAAGTGTCTAATAAAGCTTTGACAAGGGCGTGTCATATCGTCCGTTTCCTATTTGCCGACAGACGAGACGTGAGACAAAGTCTATACAGAAACTTTGGACGATTTGGAGTAATTGGCCTGAGAGAACGTGAGTTGTAATTTTTAGTTTTTCTTAATCTTGTTGTTTTTTTACCATTTATTTGTCAACAAATCCATCTCAAAATTAGTAAAATAAACTGTTCTCGTAATTTCAGACACAACAACCATTCCAGAGTTTAGCCATCTCCCAAGCTGGTACAATCAACGTGCACGTGGTTTGGGCGGAGTTCTTGGAAGACCTATATCAACTGGTGGAGAAGAGAATTTATTATGCTTGAGACAAGATCGATATTATGGAGACGACATTTTTTTTCACGAGGCTGCACACAATGTCGCTGTAAGTAATATAAGGAATTGCCCATCGTACAGAATGTCCGCGTCAGTTTTTCGTGTACCCTTACCCCTCTGTTGACATGAGGAAATGAAATTTAATTCGACTATGATTAAAGTGCCATTATAACGGCATTTTTGATTCCAAAACCCTCTGTTTTTGAATTGGCTTACAGACAGGCTGTTTGCAGTCATTTTAAGCAGACAAAGTTTTTATTTTTTTTAATTTATCTCCATCTAAAAACTTTATTTTAAGGTTAGATAACGTTCTCAGTAAATACCTTTAGTTGCATAACTGATAATAACGGTAATGAAGTAGTATCGTTTGATCAAAACAGAAGAAGAGTGAAGTAGAATTTCCATTTGTTTTTTTTTTACTTTAGGAAGTAGCCTTACGAGGTAACGGTATACCTGGTATGTACAGTCGTATCGTGAGAGCATACAACAATGCCAAGCGAAGAGGATTGTACAGAAATACCTACTCAATGACAGATTCTAGGGAATATTTTGCAGAAGGGATGCAAAGCTTTTTTAACAACCATCCAGATGCCAGGCCACCAAATGGTATTCACAATCACGTGAACACAAGAGCCGAGCTAAGAGAGTACGATCCTACATTATACAGAATCATCAAAGAGGCGTATCCATGCATGAATACCTATTACACATGTACAAGTAGGTGCACATTCAGTATTGTGAGGCCAGTAATATGTGGTTAGAGAAAACATGAGGGGTAGAGAATCAAAAATAGTCCGTGTAGAATTATCACTTCTTTCAATTAATTTTTATTAAGCCATACTAACTTTAAGCTCCATGCAGCATGAATTTTAAAAATTGGTACTGTTTATCTTTATTTTCATTCTCAGTAATCAACCTTTGTATTTGAACTCTCTTCTCCTTTGCAGTACTTCCTTGAGACTTATTTTTCATTCTTCCCATCCGTTGCAGATAACCAAAGAAACATGAGAAGCAATTGCGATGGAAGTACTAGAGGAAAAACAACGCCAACGAAAAAGGGTAATACATCTTATTATTGATGTTATTGATTGTTGTTATTGTTGTTGCTAAAAAATTGTATCCGTTATTTTTTAAGTAATCTCGCGTAATTTTATCAGGTACAACAAAAAAAACTCTTCCAACGGAGTGCGTTACAACATGGGAAACAGTCAGCAATGTGAATCAAAACTGCTACGATCGCAACATTTATTGCACGTCTTGGGCAAGGCAAGGTTATTGCAGATCAAGCTGGGCTTATATGAAATCCAATTGTTGCAAATCTTGCAATGGAGGCGCACAAGCAGCCGGTGAGAACACATCCACTATATGTCTTTTGCAAATTGAAATACTACATACTTGCCATATGTATTAATTTCTTGTTTTATTAGGAACTTGTCGAGATCAATCATCATATTGTCCCTTTTGGGCATCCCGTGGAGAATGCAACAGAAATCCAAGGTATATGAAAGTATCTTGTAAAAAAAGTTGTAAAGTATGCTCGGAAAAGAAAAAAGTTGTTAAATGTCGTACTGTTACTCCACCATCACCGTCGACAACTGTGATGACACCACCGTTGCCAACCACACAAGAACTTGTAACACCACCTCTTCCTGGAACAACAACAAACGCACCAAACACCCCGCCTCTGCCCGGTACAACAGAAGCACCAAATACACCGCCTCTACCCGGAACAACAAAAGCACCAAACACACCACCTCTTCCCGGAACAACAGAAAAGCCAAACACACCACCAGTTCCAACAGATATTGGTCCACCACCTGTTCCAAAAAGTGAGTTCTACACACACTTTCTTGGTTTCGTTGATGATTAAGTTAATGGTCAGCCTTTTAGGCATGAGCAAGTTAAATGAAAGCCTACCTTCCTTTAATAAACAGTCCTTAAATAAATTCCAATTGCGAAAAAAGAAATAGTAGATTTGCAAAAATACGCTAAATATTGACCGTTTTTGCGAAGATAAATATTGTTTTTAGACCACCAAAAAATATCACCAACATTTATCTTGACATTCAAGTGGCATTTTTAAGAATAATATTCACGTTTGTTCATTCTTAACTATTTAGAATGTGAAACTCCTGTTGCAGCTGGTATCGAAAATAAACGCGTTCCTGATGGAGCAATGACTGCTTCTTCCAGTGTGAACAAGTAAGTAATTGCGTTTGTTTATTATCAAAAGCTTAGAGTAAGGTGAATACATTGTTATGATGTTGTTATGCTCTTTTCATAGATGGCACGGTCCACACCAAGCACGCTTAAATTTAAAGTCAAGTCGTAAAGGTGTTGGCGCGTGGTGTGCAGGCATACAAGATAAAAATCAGTTTCTGCAGGTTGATTTGGGAATCATGAAGACTGTAAAAAAATTAGATGTACAAGGTAAACAAAAATCCATACGGTATATGTAAGCCACTGAAGGGATGCACAGTACTTCTTATTTAATCCATGTAAATGATACTAAAGCATAGAACGTGCACCAAAACAAAATTACACCAGTCTGGATATTGACGAACAAATGAAAGTACAGATTTTGGAGATAAAGTATAGTCCCGTTAAACCAGATCCTGGATAACTCCACCTTCTGTTAAGTAGAAACAGAACTAAATCAGCTTGTTTCTTGTAGTTCTTGTACTTTTAAAAGTCAAAAGTTTTAATTTCAGTGAGACTCAGATAAGAGCACCTGCTGGGCGCTGGTGTGATTATTGCTGCTAGGATAAGAATATTTGTTATTAGTGCAAATTTTCTTATAAAAAACTAAACTCCAGCGTTCCATCTATTTTATAAATTCTAAACTTACTGATTGAGACGCTTGTTCGAAATTGATATTGAAACATTCTTTATTTGGAATCGAATTCTATCACGAATGAGAAAAATCGAAATTGGCAGATTGAAATTCGCAAATATCAACTTCCTATGTTAATTCAAAGTTATCTGTGATATATAATCGCATTCCACATAACTCTGTTAGCTTAATAACCGACTCTTTGTGACTCCGGCTGAGTCATCCCAGAGACCATAAAAGTATAAATGGATCCGTCCTATTAACGTTCAACACGAAAATAGGATTAATATCTTAGGCGGTTGTCTTGCTGAGCGATTGTTGTGCTTGCACGCCTTTCATAGCTCAAACGGGAGCTTTAAATGCACTAGAACCCCCTTCGCAGGACCCTCTTTCATAACAGTACCATTAGGATCAGAAAAAAAATAGCCTAGGTAAAAAATGGTAATAATCTTCTTTAACGAGTGTTTTTCTTGACATGCTACCGCGCCAATATTCCCCCATAAAATTTAACGGTGTAGCAATCTGTGCAAGAACCATTTTAGTCTTCTTAATCAGTAGAAAAATTGTTTAATTTTACAAAGATTTAATTAATGTACAATTATAGGTCGCGACTCACCTTATGCTAAGTACGTTACGAAGTTTAACATTGAATACAGCGAGGATAATATTTCTTGGGTTCCTTACGTGGATGATCTAGACTTCAGTAAAGCGAAGGTAATATACAAATTTCTTTAAAAGCTTGGATGATAACATAAACAAGTAACACAACTGAAATTGTTGTAACCATAGGTTTTTGCTGGAAACACAGATACCAAATCAGTTAAAAGCATCGAATTCGACTACCCCTTTATTGCACGTTATATTCGCATCAAGCCTCAAGAGTGGAAAAATCTGATATGCATGAGAATCGAAGTATATTATTGCTCGTAAAATACGAAAGAGAGAGTCACATATTTGTAAATTTTATATAATCTTTATATTAAACAAACAGAAACAAAATACCAGCGGGTTACTGGAATATTTGGTCTGTGTTTTATCCTTCTATTTCTATACACCCTTGATAACTCTAAGGTTAACAAAATACATCACAGAAATACAAGTAACCAACTAGCATGTTCATCTAACAAATTGTAAATCCTTATAAAAAACAACTAGAATAAACGAGTCAATTAATTTGTTGCCTTGCTTAACCCTAACCATTTAGTAAGGGTTTATACAAGAGGTTTTGGTGATTACGAATTGTTAGCTGTATGGACTGTACATTTATATATCGAAATTTTCTTGCAGAAGTTAAAGTCACAATATTTGGTCAAAAGAACTTAAGTAGAGTGTACGTTAGTTCACGTGTTTTTATGCGAGCACTAAACTTCGAGAAAGCCTTAAATGTGTCTATTGTGTATACATATTAGAGGCTAAAATGTGTATTGTTAGGACGGACTAGAAAAGGGTAACCATTTGGAGTTTTATTGCTTTTTGTAGTAAATATGTTTCATATAAATCGTGGATATTAGGTTATGAAGTAAGTGTTTTTGAAAGTAAGCTAAAAAGGTATTGAAGCTGAAATCTTCGATCCATTTTTCTAATAATAAAAGAAGTTTTGCCTCTTTTAAAAATCATTTAGCGACAGTTAGCAATATTTTACTTGGTACACATTGCGTAGTTGAGTTTCATAATTCGTGTCTGCGTTATGGAGGAACTAGGTTTAACAATGAAAACATTTTGAAGGTTGTTAGCATAGCAAAGTTGACATTCCCTGTCCTATCAGAATTTTGTATCGACCTTTAAATGTGGGTCCTGTACATAAATTCATTGAAAACGTAAACAAGTACATAATCTTAAATGGATAAACTGTAGTGCAAAGAAAAATGTAATATGATAATAAAATAAAACTGACGTGACCATGAATTTAAAACAAAATAAAACAAAAACAGTTTATGGCAAGTTAATCAAAAACCGTTCTTTGTGACTTCTGCTAAGTATCACATGGTAAAAACTGTCAACGGTAAACCATTTCCGACCAACTTAACCTTTTCATCTAAGAATGTCGTTTCATTTATTACATCACGGAGGACCTTATTTATTAGACACACTCGCTTTAAACTTGTTAAAGTTCACTTAGCAATGCACAAAACGGATTAGGGTTTTAGGTTATGTATTTCATTGGATTTAAAACATAAATTTTAGTTCTGTTATTGGTCATTGCCATTTAAGCATGCTGCATGATAGAACATCAAATACTTTTACAACCTTCTTTTTTTCATTTTTATTTATAGATGTATGAAAATCTTTGGAAGTGATTTTGAAAAGGAGAATGAATTTCTCACAATTTTATCTTTAGTTGCATTTTAAACAAGATTTTTTAAACTTTAAACTTGAAATTCATTGCCAATTTGAAATACAGTGTTACAAACGTTGTAGAGAGAATGAAGAATATGATATCAAAGTAAATTATAACACTATCATGTATTTTTTTACGACATATGACGAGACACAATCTTTTTTACTGCCTGAAAACATTTTGGAATAGTCGATATGTTGATAGAATTATATATATATCTACAAATTATTTTCATGTCGCCACTTTTTACCATTCCCTCTCCCACCCCTTGTAACGAAATCTAGTGCTATCCACCTCCACCTCCCTGTTTACGTAATATTTCCAACCTTAAGACCTCACTCATTCATTTCGTATAGTACCAAAAACCTTCATGTAACAGATGATCAGGCAAATTAGTGCTCTAATACGAGAAAAAGATATAACAGGGCCATTTACTTAGCACACAAGATGATATTTTTGGTACTTTTGCGTAAGTCCAGAGGCAAGAAACAAATTCAAGATGTAGATCATACACTAAAATAACTAAAAATGTCTGTAATGCATAAAAATTCTCTATTGCATAATAAAGAATAATTATTGAATGGCCCATTATATTAATTCCTAATAAATTTTAAAAAAAAAATTTTTTTTTTCAAAAATATACAAAAGAAAAAGACCATTTTCTTCTTCCTTTTACAACCCATCATTTGCGTTGGGTTTTTTTTTATTACATTTTTTTTATTACCAATATTAAAGTAAGTGTCTTTAATGACAAATTATTTGGATATAATTTCCAATGGCAATATTTTTGTAGGAAGTAATAATGAAAGGAAAGAGAAATTTATAGCTGTTTTTTTCAGTAGGAACACTGTAAAAATCTTGGTATAAAAAATTACAAAGAAAAGATGACCTGAAAACAATTTAGTTGGATATCTAAGAGTTTTCTGGCAATTGAGAGGTTCTAATGTTCAAAATGTTCTCCTCGGGTAACACACTAAATTTCAGCCGCGCCCTGCTTCTTCCTATAAACAAAATTCCTTCCTACAGTACACTAACGAAATAGTAAGACAATAAAAAATAAGAATTATAGGCTTAAAATATATAAAAAAGGTAAATTATCTTCTAATACACGATGTTCAGCAGTGCTGCACAAACTGCAAGAATGATTGTGGCGAATATACCAGTCTCTACAGTGCTGTTTGATGGTGGAACATATTTATTGCAAAAGTCGGTGTTGCACCACTCAGTCTAAAACATTGATGTAGAAACTGTTAACAGTATAAGGTAGAAGAACAAGTATTAACTGGAGACGCAACTTCAAAAAAAAACAAAAAAAAAAAAAGATCGTGTTGTTAACCCTATTAATAGAACTTCTAACAAAACTGGTATCATCTAGTACCGTGCGATAATCGCCATTCGACATTTAAATTGTAAATGTTCATTGCAAAAGTGCTCTGATACATTTACAATCAGGAATATAGCCGCCAACGGCCTGTCGCTGATTAGCTGCTACGATCGATCTTGTTATATTATGGCTAAAGGTTCAGCTTGTACATCAATCTAACTTAACTTCTATTATAACTTTGCTTAGGCATTTTAAGTTTAGAACGTGCTCACACCGAAGATTACAAGTGTGTCGATTAAATATAGACTTGATTAAAATAAAAATGGAAACATTTCTGATCCAAGAGATGGTATTGTTTTTGTGTCGATCATTTTTATGTCACATTCTACACATAACCAAGTTTACTAACAAAAGCAATAAAAGTTATGGGATAAGAAGAGGGCTTTTGTGCTTATTGTTAAAATAAAAACCTTTGTCACGGAAACGATGTCATTTTTGACCACAATGGCGCCATTAAAATAATTTTTATGTGAAATCAATTTGTTGGTGGTCATTGCACAAGTCTACCAAAAATCAAGAACATGTCAGAGCATGCATTTGTGCTGAATCAGAAAATTAAAATTGTCTCTTCTCCCCCTCTAAAGAAGAGTAAAAATAGACAATTACTTGTCCACTATAGCCGTGGTGTAATCACAAACCTTAAACATAAAAGTATTGTTCCATTACTGACAATGTTCTTGGCAATATATTTTTTGCAATGCTGTTATACCTTTTTACTCAAGTTGCTTATTCTGATATGCTTGAAGGGAATTGTAAAAATTTAATCCACTGTTCTAGAACCGACCCTGATTGTGGAAGAAGGGATAAACAAAATTTTAATACAAGACAAGACAAGACAAGAAATACCTTTGGAAGACTAACAAGCCAACTCAATTTTACACAGAGAACTTTTATAAGAAAACTTCTGTTTGTTTAGAAAAGAAACAGAAGAGAATTATCAAACTTGTCAACAAGTCCACGTGTGTTTATAACTCTTACATAAGAACACTAAAGCTTTGTTCTTTTTGATTATTTGTTCTTTGGGTGGTTGATTTTAATAATAAAGACAATCTTTGACAAAATATGTATGGAATTTTCAATGTATATGTTTACAGTTTGTTACAAAAGCTGAATATGTTAGAGAGAAACTCTAATTTATTTAGCGTGTGTCCTTGTGGTTATAGAGTTTGGTTCGCAATCACAAGGTCCGTGGTTCGATACACAGCGCAGGCATGTTCAGTCTGTACAACAGCTACGGTTCAACCCATACCATGTAACGGAAACTTGGCAGGCAATGCCGGTGTACACCTAAATGTATACATTCAGAGCACAGGGTCCACATTGCTAACAGTGTTTCCAACACTGAAGTGGCTACATCTTGTATAAATAACCGTATAGTTTAGTTCATACTTCACTTTTACAAGTTTTGCAAATGTACGCGCGAATAAAAGAAATTTTACTCGTGAATATAACTACAACGACCTCCCTTCCAGAGCCTTATGCCTCCTTTTTTATTAATTTGATGGCGGGAAAAAATGCTTCCTCAGGCGCTAAAACGAGGCTGCTACTACAAATAATTCCCCATGCTTTCTGATTTTCATTTCAGGATAAACAAAGGGACGTTAAAATGAGAGACTTACTCTGCAATTGCTGATTGTTCCATTCTCATACCGCCTGTATTCTAAAACAGCACACATTAATTTACCAAGTTTTTCTTCAAGGCAATTAAGATGGATGTGTTCTGTTGTTAAGCTTCTACCATGGACTGTTTTTGTGAGTGATAAGAACATTGTCATACAGCCGTTTGAAACCGACCTGCAAGTTTTTGGAGTCGATACGTTTTCATATATTTCTCTATGGTAGCATTTTACACCATGTCCTAAATATACTTCAAAATGAAAACTTCAAACATATTGAGGCCCAAAATTGTTTTTAGTAGAACCGCGTTTCCTCGTCGCCGCCCCTGAGCCGTTATTACGGAGTGGCTAACTTCATTAATAAGGCAAAATACCCTGGGAAGAAGGTTGAATATGGAGTTGTTGTGTTGTATGTTTAGTCATGCGTTTCGTTAGTCTGTGTTTTGTACTCCTGTCATGTGTTACTATATAAAATCTCTATCTTTGTTTTCTTCGTGTATATTCAGAAAGATATAATATGTATTCTCCGGCTGAAGTTCTATGAGTTGCAGTAACTCATGCACGGAGCTTCACAAAGAGCTTGTGATATCACAGTTAGTACAGCTTTTTCTCATTTTTTAATTAATTCAATTAAGCATGGACTTAGGATAAATTGAAAAGTATGCACTAACTAGAAGACAGTGTCCACATTTTTTGAAATTTCAAGAGCAAACCAACGTGGAAGAAAACCATATTCAAGAAAGAAAAACACAACTATGAGAACCCTACGCGATTTTGGTAGGAGAAGGGTGTTTAGTCCGTAGTAGTGTGCTTGGTAATACTCACAGTTCCAAGGGCTGGGCGCTATTCAGAAAACGGTGCTTAATTCGAACAAGGTTTGTTATGCAGCCTGGTGCCTGGTAATTGTTAGGTTTTTATAAATTTTGAAGGAATATGGTATATTGTAAAGAAGATTATTAACTAACCTGATCGAACAAGAATCACAAAAAGGAATATACACAAAACTTGTTTCATTCTTTTTCTTCTTTTATTTCTTTTCTTCATGCACGACCTTTCGCAATGTTCTAAAATGATATGTGCCTACATGAAGAAGCCTTCACTCTGCAAAATTCTAAGTTATGAAATTCTATGTACAAAGACCGCAAGCCTGTTCACGTTTTTAAATAACGCATACCGTAAATGCTTTAATCTGACCACATTTCCTGCATACTCCCCGCCCCTCTAAACCCTCCGTTGAAATTTACCAAAATTTCTCAATACTGGATAGTTATTCAAATTTCCCGTGATGGGAAATTTATTTTGCACAAAAAAATATATAAAGTTTCAAAAACACTTGGTATCGGCTACAAAAGAGCTCGCGGGATGTTAATGGAGAAGTAAGAGAAATTTAATTTGAGTCATATAAATGTTTGACTGCGTTAAGTTTACGCTTTCGAGTAGATGCTGCAGCATCTTCCAAAGGGTCAAATTATTTACAAGCACGGAAGATGGATAAATACAGTTACATGCAAAAACCGACAGAAGGAAGATTTCAAAGTCTCTATACTTACTTTATATATCTCATTTCGTGTTTCTGTAACAGACAGACAAACAGACGGCGGTTATTATTATACAGATAAACCTTATTGATGATCCACTGGATATAAACTTAAACCTGTCACTCGTCAGACATTTCTCAGTCTCGGAATACTAACGCCGCGAAATCCGAAAGCAAGTCTAACATTCAGCGTGTTTTTGTTTTGCCTACATAAAGAAAATTCAAGAATAGCCATTATGAAATGATAAGTTTGCAATATTATAGCAGGAATATAGTTTGTTTACCTTTATCGCTTTCACAATTATTTTGGTATGCAGTTCAATTATTAACATTTGATAAGAATATGGGATATCAGTTAATATCCTAACAACTGGATTTGCAAACTGTTGATTCATTACTCCCTGTCTTATTAATAATACTGATAATGCTTTTAAAATAATGTTCGGCCTGTTTTAAGTGATGTTGCCCTGCCTACCTTTCCGAGGAAAACAAAAGAGGGTAGTTTTAAAGCACTTAAGCCCACATTTAAGCCATCAAATATCTTTTAGCTAAAAAATTAAAATTACCTTGTCTAGACATTGTTACTGTAGAACGTTATTGTCAGTGAATTAAAATAACATCTTGAACTTTTTTCCTTTTCTCTCCAAGTGGGACTTTGAATCTTTCAATAGTTGAAGTGCTAAAACGTAAAATCACCCCATAAAGAGATTAAAGGGGCTACGAAGCGTTGCTCGCAATTTCCGAAGAACGGCGAGTAATATACGGACCGCTCAAAGGTTCATGACCTTGACAACCTGTTTATGAATAATTACTTTTTTATGATGAATTTGTTACTTTTCAGTTTTTATTTTCTAAAAAAAGAAACATTTTCCTTCAGTTTTCTTTTTGTGAAGTAAGCTACGGCCTGTAAAATATATTAAATATTAGTAAATCGAAATTTTGTTTTGACGAGGGAAGAGAGACAACACGAGGAGCTGTAAAAATGCTATGTTACTAGCTTTAAGAAGGTAATTAATACCTTTAAAAATATTTCAAAGTCATTGTTGTTGCTTAGACTGGCTTTATGTACAATAAACTTCTATGTTTCTATGCAAAAGTTTGAAGAATATAGCTAGCTAGCTATTTCAAAAAGTTTATTTTATTGAAAAGTTTGAGTTAAAAGAAAGGTAAGTATATATATCAAATAAATCATGGATATCCAATATATGTTGGGAACTGTGTTTAGTAGAACAAATATGTAAAAACATGCCAAATACGAAGCAATTTGGATGTTAACAAATTATAACAAGATGTGATTTGGATAACAGGTAGCTAGATGTGGATATTTTACATGTCAAGGTTTTTTAAATCACGAGTCATGTACCCTGTCTATTATATCCAGGAGCCCTGGAGTATTTGAGCTCATACTGAGCTACGCAGATCCAATTAGGGCCCACGATCTGCAGTGTGCCATATCTTCCAAATTTCCCTCATATGGCTGGGGTTAACCCTTGCGCTATTCACTCGCCCATATCCGCCGCTAAGGGGAACAGGACAATTAATTATTTGCTTAAATTTATTTCTAAACGGATATAAGAGCATACTGGTAGCATGACGTTTGCAGCTAACGGATGTGTGATCTTTTAGTTTTTTCAAGGTGTGATGTAAGCATAAATAAAGGTGGGTTCACACTTCGTCGTAGTCGCACGAATAAGCAAACATGGTTCTGCACATGCACAATATTTCTTTTTTAGCATTCTACGTAATTCGACGCAGAAGTTGGAATGAGTTTAACTATCACGGCGAATGGGAATTTATCAACCAATCAGATTTTGGAATACTAATTCAGAACCAGGTTTTGCAATTTGAAATTGAAAACAAAGTTGATAAGGGAGAAAAGTTTCACATTTTGCATGTAATATTCAACGTAAACATTGACGTCGACGAATGACTGTGAACCAATCTAAATAGTAAAGGGGTTTTTAAAAGTGTGGTAGCTAACATCAACGCATTTACAAATCTATGTTGAAACATGAGATCACGTGACAACAAGCCTGCACACATCCAGGAAATGATTTTTGGATGTAGTGAAATAAACACTGTAGATTCCTTTGTTTTAAAGGATATTTTGGATTTCATTTTCGGAAATCTGATAGATAAAAACCAGTTAGATAAGAAAATGGTATCTTTAAACCTTTTTGGTATCAACTTTTTTACAGCATATACGGAGTCAAATCTCGTTCCTAGGGCATTTCGCCTTTTTGATGAATTTAATAGCGTGGACAAGGTTGCATAATCATCAGAAATCTTGACTATGCTTAAACATTTCTACTCTTATTTTTAACCTAACTTTCTTATTTAGATCGATTTAGAATGATTCATCCTTTTTTGACTGGTAAGTGTCTAAATTTCTACTAATATGAATAGAAATCATTTATATAGCGTATTCTTTTCATAAATATCTGGGCATTTATTAATTTTTTCTGAACAAAAAAATATATATCGTCAAAGGACTGTTTATTTTATAATCAGAAATGTTAAAAATCGTTTGCTTTTGGTGCTAGGTAACCTGAAGTAATCATATCAAAGCTCACTCTTCCCTTCCCTCTCATTACAAATTGATTGTGTTTATAATTTTCATCCCAAGGTTTCTTGGTTTTTTGTGCTAGAAAGTCTGAATGAAAAATATCAAAGAAGCTCTGGATAAGGGGTTGGGCGTTTATTGGATATGGCTATAACTAATAGTATAGCTCTGGTTGATTATGCAGAAAGACATTCTTCATGAACTACAAAATAAGGTTGTTGAAAAGGCGTGTTTAAAATATACTTAGTCATTTTTCTCACCATTCTTTGTTAATTTCTGCTTCTTAGTTTCTAAATGTCATCCACCTTTTGGATGCTAGTTTGTTCGCAACAACCACAGCATATTATTGCCCCCATCATTTCCTGTGTGTTTACCATGTGTTGCAACGCGTTACCGGATTGTCAGGAAATGCTTCCTGATGTTTTACGTCGTGTGTCAGTTGCAGTTGGTACGTCGACGTTAAATAGATACGACATTGTTGGGTCCACTTAGCTCAGTACTAAATAAAGTGATTTCCATGGCGGCCAGCAGCCACAGCAATTTTAGCAACAACAAAAGCTTTGTTGGTATATGGTGGAATAGATCAACAAAGAGAGGGTAAAATGACATTCTTAGAAATCAAGCCTAAAAATTCTCTATTTCTAGTCCCTCCGAGGGAGTTAAAATACGTCTATCCATGGATAAGAAAATTAATCTCTACAGGAAGTCTTTTCCAAGTTCAGAAATATTTCCTGGGGTCATGTAAAAGCTTAAAAACCGGTCCAAGTATCCCATCAATAGTATAGGGATGCAAAACCGAATTTTTAGAGAGACTAATTCAAGTAACCATTCCTTAATCCACATGAGCAAGGTACAAAAGGACAAAGTAGATATGGAAAAGTTTCCATGCAACATATTTCTAGTGGGAAGAAGGATGGGAAAAATCGACCTGTCATAGACCGAAAAAATCTTAATTGTTACGGAAATTCTAAAATTTTTACTGTCCTAGCTGGAGTGGTTCCCGGGACATGACCTTTAGAAATTTTTTAGAAATTTCTCAAAATTGACAAAACCATATGTTTTCAGCATGCCATAATTTTATGTACGGACACCACAAATGTCTGAAAGTCTCTAAATCATAGTATTCCATCCATATTTTTAAAGAAACCAAAACTGATATCAAAAATTCTCAGAATTCCGCCATTTTGGATTGGAAAATCTTTGAAAATGCTTTTGGATGTTTTTTTTAGTATTTTAATGCCCCAGTAACCCAAATATCAAGTTAAGATAAGGTCCATAATTATTGAATTTCCGCGCCCGAAGGCGTAGGATATTCTTTAAAACTGTCGTTTTTTTCTTTCGGAGCATTTTTTGAGAAAAAATCGACCCTGGGATTTCACGTTGGTCCGTCACAGATGTAAACTTCGTACCCAAGCTCCTTAACTACTGGGAAGTACGCTTCAGGCCAAAATTGGTATTTTTTTTCGACAAAATTTGGCACAGTTTACAAAAAAAGTGTGCTGAACATAATGGTGACATAATAATTTTGATTTTTGTCACCTAAATGTCACTTCAGGTCAAAATTTATCCAAAAATTAAAACTGCTTTATTTTCGACAAAAATTGACACAGTTAATAAAAAAAGTATGCTGAAAATGATGGTCACATCAAAATTTTGATTTTTTGTCAACTAATGCCGTTTAAGACCATAAACGTTTCAATCGCAAGACTTTCAGCCATGAATGATAGGCTGTATTTTTTGTTAGCAATTTCTTTTAAAATGTGAGTTTACTATGACACGTTTCGTTTTGTTTGCGTTTGTTGTAAGGTATAATGTCACTGGTGTGCTTTGTCTTCAGAGGTTCATGCACCAAACCCCTTCGAATGTTTGGCACAATAACACAACGAATTAGCAGGTTTTCATTAAACATTTTGGTGGCGCGCGGAAATTCTTAGAGCGTCCAGGGCTTCTTGTTTTTTCTTATAATACAAATACTTTTTCACATTTTAAGGTCAATACTTATTATCTGATAAAATTTTCTAAGCTGAAAATTATTTCCTGCAATATATTTTTTCCTCTCAAATTTTGTGAAAATTTTGGAAATTCTCTGCGAGCAATACCTTGGATATTTTGAAACCCAATCAAAATAAAATGATTAGGTTTGAATAAAATGATGGAAAATTATTAGTTTTTAAAGAAAAAGTGTATGAATCTTTTCACACCTTGATATCTTTAAAAAATTACTTGCATGAACTTTTTTTCAAAAATCACTTAACGCAAAATTATAAACCGCGCACGCTATTAGGAATTTCGCAGGTTTAAAAGGTGGGGAAAAAAGGTGTATTAGCGAAAGCTGTTTGCTTGTTGTCTCTATGGTGGATGATGCGGAAGGATCATGTCCACTAAACGCGTTGTGATTTGGTTAACAAAAACATCGCAATTTTTAGCGAAGGTAATGCGAAAGCCAAGAGTTAAAAATTTAAAAAGTGTTTCAATACAATAATAACAGAACTTCAACAAAATCAACCTCAAGCCTTTTTTTAAAGGAATATCAAAATTTCAACAAGCCTCGAGTAATTATTTTCATTTTTCTATTGTTCTACATATTTTGTTTTTAACCAGAAATCCCAGCCTGGTATTTTTATGATGCATATTGTTATAAAAAAAGCTTTCATTGGTTATGTTATTTCCAGAACATACTTGTTGAGCTGAAAAAACAAAACACCTCAAAGTTTCTTTCCGCGTGAAAGTATCAAAGATACTCGTAGGAATGAAAAACTGTTTTGTGAAAATCTGATGGGTAACTAATGGTTCCCAGAGTGCAATAGCCGTGGCCAAAAGCATGCTATTACTATTTCTCTAAAAATTAAAGATATTAAGAATGTAAGTTTATTATGATGGAGATAATTAATTCTTATTGTTCACTTTATGGAGATGTGTTTTTGTTGCCATAGAAGCTGCGCAGGATGACGAAACTCCCCTTATTTGAAGCCACGTGTTATCAAATATTATTTTCAAAGTTACGGACGAAGGCCTTAAACTTGCCTTGCACGCCGCCAACATGGAGACATCAAGTCACATTCCTCCAGCGAATACTGAAAGTTCCTTTGGTATCCAAAAAATTGTCGATTGCAAAATAGGACAGGTAAAATAAGTTTAACTTGGTGTATATTGGGGAAAAAGACTAAGCAGAAAACTAGTGTGTCATGACATTTTGAGATCTTTTAAAATTAGGCTAAGGGTCAACCCCGTTGCCAGGATTTATGTCATAGCTAGCTGACTAGCTAGTTAGTTGCAAAACTCTTCTTAACTTAATGGCTGACTTACATGTAAATTGGTGTGTATTTAGCTTTGTCCTGAGAAAGTTATGCCGGTTTTTAATCATGGTGAAACCGAAGGTAATTCCTACAAAATATAAATAATGGGAATTTGTCACATGGCCAAAGACTTTAAAGCATTCTTGCAACTTACACAATGGTTAATATTAGAAATGTTGGGAAACTTGTGAAAACTGAAAAATCATCATTATCACCTATAGAAGAGGGCAAAGTAATTTGACTTAGATTTGTTCATATTATTGTTGGATTAACAAATATGCACAGAAAAAAAAAAACGACAAAAAAAACACTGACCTTAAAATTCGTAAAGTCTGCTCCTAAACTTGGAAATATTAGTTGAGAAAAAAATTTCAATGCATTTTCAATCTGACATATATTCCTAAAAATCTATAAGTTAGTATTCAACTGGTTTATGCGAAAAACCTGTAGTGCTGATTGGCTAAAACACCTTCACGCAAAAAGTCGCGATTCAAACCTTCATTATACTGTTTCGCGTCAGCATTTAAATATGTCACGTCAGCAAAAATATGTTGACATGAATTTTCTTTTGTGATTCGCCTTGGCAATTTACAATTTCACGTCCAGAAAAACGGTGACTTGAACTTTTATTTCAGTGTCAAGGTAGCAAATTGCCCGTAAATTCAATCTTTTCTTTTTCAAGCCAGTGTGTTCATATTTATACTACTTTAATTCTATTTTGGGTGAATAAGCAAAATTCCCAGCAACCACTTGGGATCTTTATTTTTTCTTGCATGTAAGGAGTACTTTCTATCACTTTTCTATCTTTACTTTCTATATATATAACATAGATTCAAGGCAATTGAATGATTATATAAATTGTGAAGAAAAAATTCACCTCAGCAAAATTTTGCCGATGTGAACTTGTTTTTTTTTTCTTTGGGGAGAACAGTATGTGATGTCAGTTTTGCTGGAAAAATGCATTGTGGGAATATTAAAATTTCGTAAAATTTCACAAACTGACCTAAAATTTTTGAACCTTGCAAATAATATGGAGCTAAAAATGTTTGTTCTCTTAGTTTATTCTTGAGGAAACACGCAAATTGTTAATTCTGTCAAATCTTTTATATTCATGTCATAAAAGTTTATAATTCATAGAATATAAGTAAAAAATATAAATTTTTATTAACAACCTTTTTCTGTTCTTTTTAATAAATTTCGTGTGTTGATAAAGTTAAACAATTTTTGCTGCATACACCTCACTTTAGGCTAAAAGGTACAAGGATTTATGAATATGGAGGCAAAGTATTAAATTTTCTGGACATACTGAGCTCTTATTTTAAAATTGTGTTGTTAAGATTTTATAACAGTGACAGTTTAAATAGGCCATTTCTTGAATAAAACTATGCCAGAGCTGCAAAAAGCACCTGCTATAAAAATTACGAGTGCTATGGTGTGCAAAAAATCGCACTCGTAAGCAAAATTTATAAGTGCAATGTGAAGATTTGCAAGTGTGATCCACACTTAACTATTTTTTGTTTACCGCAACGTTATATGTTATTTAAGCTGTATAGAAATGAATTTTGTAAAACGCATTAACCACAAGTGCAAAGTTGAGACAGCGTTGAATGCGATGATATGTTGGCAGATTCACTATATGTTTTTGGCATTAAATATATTTCTAGACATTTTTGATTTCTCTTTCCCATTTAAAAAAGATTTTTTAAACTTTATTTAACATAATTTTTCTTTGATATTACATCACTAAAACATTTGCCCGAAAGCTATATTAAGGTACAGGACACCTAACCTCTCCCATGTTCTGGTTATATTGAAGTTGCATGGGTGCGCACCCTTCTCGTCTGCGACGATGATGGTTGGACTGACTTGTGGCATGGTTCCAAATGGTTTTCCATTTTTCGTTTGAGTCTCAGTGTAATGCACCAGCCGAGTATAAGAGTGTCAGCATGAAGAAAAGGGGCCAACTTTAATGTTCTCTATACTTTTTAAACAAATCAATCACAAAGAAATGAATATTATGTAAATCAGCGTAATAGCCTTTTTCATCGCTCTATAATAGTTTAGAAAAAGAAAAAATTCATGAGTGCAATAAAAAGCACTCGTAAATCTTTTTACAAGTGTGCGGGCGAGTGCGCGTGCAATCACAATTGTCTCAAGGAATGGCCTGTTTAAATTACACAATTCTTGAGTAATTTCTTTTTTTCTCATTAATTTTACCTACTTAATATAAATTGATTTTGTTCTAAAATCACCAAATCACGATTGTATGGAGCTTAACGTAAACAGTATATAGACAAATTTTTCTCAAATCAGTTTTATTATTTAATTTGAACTGTGTGTGAAGGTAGGAGCACAAAGCAACTTTTCAATATAATTTTGTAACTAACCCCTTAATTTTACCTACTTAATATAAATTGATTTTGTTCTAAAATCACCAAATCACGATTGTATGGAGCTTAACGTAAACAGTATATAGACAAATTTTTCTCAAATCAGTTTTATTATTTAATTTGAACTGTGTGTGAAGGTAGGAGCACAAAGCAACTTTTCAATATAATTTTGTAACTAACCCCTAAAAAGCAAAACGAAACACTGTTTTTAAGTACTCAAGTGCAGTAGATTTGAGTAAGTGTTTTTTATGCAATAAGCTTTAAATGCCTTTACCTTTCGGGTTTTTAAACCTAAAAGGTTGCTGCAAGGAGTCTGCAATTTGAAAAAATTCGACAAATTTTTAAATCTTCCTAGTTTATTATTTTATGACAAAAATAACACGATTCAATAGAAAATTTATCTGGCTTTCAAAAATTATCTACTTTTATTTACTTTATTTTGCAGACAATATGGACATTATAGTATTAGATTGGCATTAGAAATATAGTCTTCTTGGCATGGGTAATTGGTGTTTCATGTTTCCTTAAATTACTTTACAGGACGGAAAGCAGATGTATAAAGTCAAATGGGAGCCAACTTGGGAGCCTTTTGAAAATCTTGCAAGCTGTCAACATTTAATTGATGAATTTTGGTCATTTGTGAATAAAGCTAAGTCAACTGAACAAGCTTCTTATCAACATAGAAAGAGAGTAAGTATATTGAATCTTTTAAGCTTGGCTTGCACCAGAGGTATAAGTGATATTTAAGCTCAAACTAAAGCTAAACTAAAATGTGCAATCATGGTAAAAGTGCAATTGTGAATTCAAAGGATAGCTTGATGTTTTGAATGTAGCAAAACAGATTTTATGATGTTAACTGTTTACAGTATTTTGATGTCTTAGTAGGTAAATCATAGGTATTCTGTACCTAATGCAAAAATTGGCAAACATATTGTGCTATTGTGTACAAAGAGTTTACATTTGTTTAATGTAATACAGTTTTACGGAGATTTTAAATTTATTTCTAGGCACGGCTAGAACTTTCTGCTGGTAATGAGCAAAATGTTATCAACCTTGATGCAGACTTTGATCAACATCGACTATCTGAAGATAACAAGGCTGGTGTGCAACGCTTAATTGCACGAACGCAATCATCAGGAAGTGCACCCAACTTAATGTCACCTAGTGAGATGCTGAATTATCCACAACATGTATGTATTATAACTCTTCTTTAATCCTAAATTAACGCTTATAAAGTGATTCATGATAATTTCTGGATGTGCATGGTGTGTGTGGAAGGAAAATTCTTTGAAATATAGGTGTCTAGATTGGTGAAAAATACACTTGCAGCCAATTTATGTTGGTGTAGGATTTTTTGAAAAACACTATTTTTACAGTGTTATATATTCTTTGTTTGTTCGTTTTCTATGTTCAATAGTGAGTTCAAGCCGGCATTGAGATTACATGCTAACACTTTAAGCCCTGACGTTTTGTTGATTTACGATCGAATCAGCAGCCCCATTCGGAACTATGCCTCAAGGACCTGACACTCGGAAGAGCCAGAGTTTTATTCAACTCAGCTGTGGGAAAGTGCGCACCAACGCAAGCTATATATGATAGCCAGAACGAGGGAGAACCTCAATTGCCTTACCACGCAGTCGTAACTTTCAAGCGAACTCTCTTTCTTCTGAACAAACAAACAAAAAAACCAAAGTCATTTCTGAGAAATGATTTTTAAGTAATTGTTTAAAAATGAATCATCGTATAAATTTATTAATTTGTTGTTAAACATTATATAAAAATTATACACAAACGAGACAATTATCGTAATACATCACGTTTCACCTGTGAAATCACATGCAGCACATGGTTTTTTTTAGTTTGTGGCTGGTGTAACGAAACATCCAGCCTAAAAATACTGAATGAAAATTTGTTTGTCAGCGAAATGTCTGCCCTTGTAAACAAATATGGTAAGCTTACGTAGCGAGCGAGCGAGCGACACTTATTATAATACAGAAAAAATATTTTGAACCATTTCCAATACTTTTCTAAGCGCCTTCTAGAAGATGAAAAATGACCTGCTGCCCCAAGTGCTTCTTATGCAGGGTTTAACGTTGCATCAGCATTAAGTTAAACAACAATATTGATAATAATAATGGGTAATGACCAAATTTTAAGCTCTAAGATAAAAGCATGTAATGGTAAATTTGACATAACAATTAACGAAAACATGTATAATTGATTTGATTACACAAGTTGCATGAATTCTGTATTTTCTGAACAGCAAAAACATTGTCTTAAGGATTTTTTGACTGCTTAAATTGACACAAATTTTGCTGGAGTTAAGCAAAATTTATTTTGCGGCAAAAGCACATGCTGCTATGACTTGACCAATATAAGTCTGTATTTTTTTTTAGAATATGATGAATATTCCAAGAACTCCTACTCGTAATAATACGAACTTTATGGCACAATCTCCAAACCAAGGTATGCTTCATCAATCACCAGGTATGCCTCCACAAAGTCCAAATCATGTCAATAATAAAATGCCAAACTTCGGATCTCCACAGCAGTTTAACTCTCCTGGGCAATCAAACTTTGGGTCTCCAAGTCAACGCGGTAAATCTGCTGGATTTGGTAATAAAGGTGGGATGAAACCAGAAGTTGATGACAATGTAAGTTCGATTGTTTCCTTTTTGTTTGAAAGTTGTTTCTATTGGAATAAATGTCTACGTGTAAGTACTTCCTTGCTAAGAAAGTTAAGAGATTTTTTCTAAACTTGTAACTAGATTTTCATACAGAAAAGGAAATCTTTTCTATATAAAAATTAACTTGGCTAACACTAATATTTTTATAAAAATATCAATTGTGGCATAATGGTTTGATTTTCACAAGTGTGAATACCAATGAACCTTCAGATGATACGTAGATGTTTGTTTCAAAAGCAAAATCAAGTGTTGTGCTTGCAAATAATTTCACTTGGTTGTCTTCAATTTTTTTATATTTTATTGTCCTTTGTTTTTTTGCAGTCAACTCTCTCATAAGAGGTAAGGCTAGATCAGTGAATGTTTTCCTAAGTCTCCAGTCTTAAACATTTAACTTGGTTTTGCTTGTACTTTCTTGGAAGAGTTTAAATTCTGTCTTGGTGACAATCCTCGTAGTCATCCTGAATTAGTCAAGTTGGATGTGATATTGATCAATAATTGACAACTTGTCATTTGCAGAAAGCTCTGCTAAAGTCGAATGCAAAGTCCGTTATGGAGCAGTTTCAAAGTCCGTATGTTGATATAATATTTGTGTGTAAGATATGTCGAAAAGAACAGGCTCCCAAAGCAAACTGGCAAAGACATTTTAATACGCATTCTGATGAAAGACCGTACGTCTGTGAGGAGTGTGGAAAGAGTTATAAGCGCACGGATCAACTGACAGCACACGTTAAAAAACATGCTAAAAATGAAAATACATCCAATGATAACTTGTCCATTAAAAGTGAAGCGGATTTTTATTAAATTTTTGTTTTATAAATGGAGAAAGAACACATTTGTTTATTAAAAAAAGTAATTTTCGGTTTTATGTGTACTGTTTAGCGAGACATTGAGACAAGCAATAAAACGAGCTCAGTAAATACGACCATGGCTGAAATAACAGATAACGAATTCGTTAATTGTAAATTCCATTGTAAAATATGTGGTAAGGAAATTCCAAATAAAAAGAATTGGAGAAGACATTATTTGACTCATTCTGGTGACCACAAATTCACTTGTGCAACATGTGGAAAAGGCTTTCGTGAGTTGTATGTGCTGAAGCGACACGAGAAAGTTCATTCTAGATAGACATTAGGTTTATGTATCTTATTGTGTTTAAGTGCTGAAGTCAAATGTACTAATATCATTCTGCAGTGAATTGATTGGTAAGAGAATAACGGGTGCCCCTCTCTTTAAGAATGTTGCAAAGTTAGCTAAAAAATTGCTCATGGAAACAGTGAGAAACCCATACAGTTCTCCCGGAGTCTTGTTTTATATTTACTTCTATATATTTTTTGTTTTGCGAAACACGAATTTTTACGTTCCCATAAATTTACTTTTTTGGCAGTAATTTTTCACTTGCAAATAGCCAGAGTTTCTTTATTTTGCAAAAACATGTTTTCTCCGAAAGTGAGTTTTGGTAACTTGCAAAAACGTTTTAGAATAGATTGGAAATTCTATTTGTGAAGGTTTAGGTCTGAGGAGGATATTACCATACATTTGACTAAATTGTATTTTTTAAGAATATATTTCGTTTTATGGGAGAGTTGGCTTTAGTTACATGCTGTAAGATGTGTGTACCTTTTAGGGAACTCCTAAGAAAGAGGGCGGTGAAAATATTTTCAGCAATTGGAACAATCCTTATGTCACTGTACATTTTAAATGTCGTATTTGCCAGAAGGATCTACCAAAACCGAGTTATTGGAAAAGACATTATGCTTTTCACACAGACAATCCAAAATTTCCTTGCCCAACATGTGGAAAGGCTTTTAAGCAAGCGTGTGATTTAAAGAGACATCAGAAAGTTCATAGTAAAAGTTTAAAAGATGAAAGTTTTCCCTTTGAATCTGATATGAATATTAAATCAGAAAACCTAACTTTTTAGTTCGCTTTATTTTTGTATGTATATATGATATAATTATATTTAGTTTTTAAGGCTTGTTAGTTAGTTTCAAACTGTGGTTTGTTTTTGAATGAAAAAACTGCTTCAATTCCGCCCCAAGGGTGTTGTTAACATGCATTCAGGCATGTATGGTGCCATACCAGGCTATTAACAAAAAATATTCACTGATGACTTTTGGTTGAATGACGATGGTACAAAGTTAGTGAATAAATACACGAACTAGGTGATAAAACAATGCTTAAGTGGAGATTGTGAGAAGTGGTAGTTGTTCTTGTTGTTGTTGTTGTTGCAGCTATACCTTTCTCTTTTCTTTCTAAACCGCCATCTTATGAGGGAGTTGTTTGTTTTTCTGGGTTCACTATGTTGCTCTTGTTTACGCCACCTGCTTTTCTTTAGAAGGCTGCTATGAATAAAAGCAGCACATTGAATTCAACTGGCGTAAAGTATCTAGAAAATTTCGACAACCCCTATGTGAAGATAATTCTTGTTTGTAAAATCTGTAATAAGGAGCAATCTTTGAAGTACGCCAACACATGGAAAAGGCATTACCTCACTCATGCAGCAAAGGAAGATTTACCACATAAATGCACCTTGTGTGAAAAAGCATTTGTTACTTCGACCAATCTTAAGAATCATATGAAAATACATTCTAAAGCTAAATCTAGTGATGTAAAGACGGAGCCATGGATGATGGGTTCTGGTAGTTCGGAACCATGGGATGATTTGAGCAACGTAAAAGTTGAACCTTGGTGTTAAAGCAAGATTCCATATTTTTTATATTACTTTCAATGTTTTTTATAAACTGACTTTGCTTCTTATGAGGGATTTAATTGTAATCGCTATCACTTATAAGTTGACACTACCATTTTCATTTGTAGCCTGGACGTAAATGGACTACACCATCAACGAAAGTTTCGACAACATTCAGTCTAAAATACCTTGAAGCTTTTGATAGTCCTTATGTGAAAATTCTTCTCGTATGTAAAGTGTGTGGAAAAGAACAGTCTTCAAAACAATCAACGAACTGGAAAACACACTTTCTGACACATTCAGATGACAAGCCGCATAAATGTAAATTTTGCAACAAAACATTTGTTCAATCGAATAAGTTAAAGGATCACATAAGAAAATACCATAATGTTACAGAATTTAAAACTGAAAGAAAGTGAACCCTTTCCTGGATGGTGAATGTGGACAGTGAAAATCAAACATGAAGGAAAAACCTTTCACTATTTAGTCTTACCTTTTTAGACAGAGTTTTGCTACATATTTGTTTGCGGCTGTTATTTTTTCTCATACTTTATTTAGTAAATAGTATTTATCATTGTGTTGTAATTTTAAATTTAGCTGAAAGCCAGTTCAAAGCCAATCAACTCATCTAGCCTAAAATATTTAGAGAACTTTGATAATCCTTACGTGAAAGTTATTATCGTTTGCAAAATCTGTAATAAAGAAGCATCGAAGTTTGCCCGTAATTGGAAGCCTCACTACTTGACACATGTTTCGAATGAAGAGAAGCCTCACAAGTGCGCCTACTGCAATATGGGATTTGTTTCTTTGAATTCATTGCGGAAC
Source organism: Hydractinia symbiolongicarpus (assembly GCF_029227915.1). Lineage (NCBI taxonomy): Eukaryota > Metazoa > Cnidaria > Hydrozoa > Anthoathecata > Hydractiniidae > Hydractinia > Hydractinia symbiolongicarpus. The sequence goes on along the minus strand of NC_079877.1, from coordinate 11,236,624 downwards.
CACACGCAGAAAAAACATGGCGGCACAATCGACGTGTTTAAATCAGAAGATCCGCTTTACTGATTTTCTGCTAACATGAGGGAGAGTTGACTGCTCGAATTTAGTTGTAGATGTGTTTTTTAAACTGGGTTGTTATCAGAATTCCTTTTTTTCTTTTCATCTTATAGCTGACACTTCATGCTGCTGGTGGGAAGGCAGGCAAACCTAGCAACAATTCCACACTCAAATATATTGAAAAGTTTGACAACCCTTACGTGAAGATTATTTTAGTTTGTAAAGTATGCAATAAGGAGCAGAGTCTGAAATTTTCTCACAACTGGAAAACGCACTACCTTAGTCATGCATCAAATGAAGAAAAACCACATAAATGTTCTCAATGTACTAAAGCGTTTATCACTGCACCACAGTTAAAGAAGCATTTCTTGAAACAACACGAGAAAAAACAGCTGAAACAAGAAATGCAGTACCCTCCTCATAACGTAATCAAGCAGGAATATCCACAACCAAAGATGGAGCCTACCTATCCGATATACCAATGATCCTTAACAACTTTCCACCGTGTATAAATTGTAGATATTGTTTTAAGAATAAGAAAGTGGTCACGATCACTTGCGTTCTTATGAGAGGGAGAGTTGCTGCTTGTGCTTAGTTAATAGACATGTGACTTTTTCGTGTTTTTCTTGCAGATTGCATCCACAAAGTCAAGTAACCAAGCTATAAGTGCATCCAGCCTAAAATACTTGGAAAACTTTAGCAATCCGTATGTAAAAATCATAATAGTCTGTAAAATCTGCAATAAAGAGCAGTCGTTGAAGTTCTCCGGTAATTGGAGACAACATTACTTGACACATGCATCATCTGAGGGTAAACCGCATAAATGTCAGCATTGCAGTAAGTCGTACATAAGGGCGGACCAGCTGCGAAAGCACGTGTCAAAATATCATGAACAGCAGGAGCAGATTTATGGTCAGACAAAGCAAGAACAACATTTTGTCGTGAAAAACGAATTTTAAAATGAGAGAGTTGAACTGCTTGGTGCATATAATATGTTAGTGACTTATTATTGTTGTTTTCTCATTTCCAGACGAAGGGAAGGATAATGTCAAGCTCGGACGCCAAAACACCTTCGAGCAACGCGGGTCTGCATTACGTGGAAAACTTCACTAACCCTTACGTTAAGATTATTCTTGTGTGTAAAATTTGTAACAAGGAAATGTCTCTAAAATTTTCAAGCAATTGGAAGAAGCATTATTTGACTCATGCGTCCAACGATGAAAAACCACACAAGTGTACGTTGTGTTCCAAGGCTTTTATCACTATTACAGCGTTGAGAAAGCATGTGGCGACAAAACATTCAGACGTTAAACAAGATCGAAGTTCTGATGTTTGTACTAACATAAAACAAGAACAGCAGGAATTTGTGTACTTTTAACTTTTTGTTCCTACTCTAGTTTGTCAGTTATTTTTGTGTACCTGACGATATTTGTCAATACCTTTGCTTGCATGTATAAATTGAAGTTTGTTTGTTACGCATATAAATGATTGCGCTTATAGATAAGTAGATGGGTCACAGTAGTTGTCAGGAAGGAGTGAGTTGACTGCGAAACATGTATGTAGTACTAGAAATAATGTCTTGTTTTCACAGAGCCACACCAAACTGCACGCACTGGACGGCGTTTTGACAAAACCATGTGCTTTGTCAGATTTGAAATATATCGAGAACTTCAAAAATCCTTACGTAAAAGTCATGTTGGTGTGTACTGTGTGTAACAAAGAACAATCGTTGAAATATCAATCCACCTGGAAACGCCATTTTTTAACTCATGCTTCTGATGAAAATAAACCGTTCAAATGTGATGCTTGTGGTAAAGCGTTTGTGCAGAAGAATGCATTTAACTTACATTTGAAGAAACATGCCCAACAAGGAACAAAAATGGATTATGTGTTGTGAATAAAACACATTGATTCTATTGCTTCATCATTTTCGTTATTTTCATTGCTTTTCTACTAACCGAGTAAGGGGAGAGTTGACTGCTTTTTACCTTTTAACCTGTTTTCATTTCATTTGTTTACTTTTCAATACTTGCAGAGTGTGGCATTGGATTGCAAGCAGGTTAGCACGTCAGATTTGAAATATTTGGAGAATTTTAATAACCCCTATGTAAAGCTAATCGTAGCCTGCAGAATTTGCAATAAAGAACAATCTTTTAAGTACCAAGCCACGTGGAAAAGACACTTTCTTACTCATGGGGATGACAAACCGTACAAGTGTTCTGTTTGTCCCAAATCCTTTATTCAAGCTTTTCAACTAAGAAATCATTACAAAAATAAACATGGCATAGCAGTGGACGAAAACAACATCACAGTAAAACAAGAAATAGGCTGAATGGCTTTTAGACACTGAGAGTTTTAACTTCTTTTGAGAGATGGTTGACTGTTTTGTATTTTGTTAAGTGTTTGAAAAAGTCTAGATTCTTAATTGTGTGTAGGTTCGACGAAAAAAAATTAGCGCAGATAGCAAACAAACTCATGGCGATTTAAAGTTTTTAGAGGGCTTCAACAGTCCATACGTAAAGATTTGTTTACTCTGCAAAATATGTAACAAGGAGCAGTCTTCGAAGTACCAGTCGGCCTGGAAACGTCACTTCTTGACTCATTCATCAGAGGAGGAAAGGCCTCACAAGTGCAGTCTATGTCACAAATCGTTTGTCCAAGCTGGAAACCTAAAAAAACATATTCTAGCTGTGCATAGTTGTAAGGTGGAAACTGAAGGATATAAGTTTGATGTCATTGCGGAATAGGTGACTTGGCAGGCTTGTATCAGTAGAAATAGTGTCTTGTTCGCTGTTTGCTAGCTACTGTTGCTAAAACTAACTAACAAACTTTCTCAATTTTACTGGCTGTATATTTTCTTTTTTGTTCTTTATTATGTTTACCTTTTTAACAGACACTCCCTCATATAGGTTATAGTGATATTTTTACGTGGCTGTTTTTTTTTTCCTGTGAGATTTTATTTTTAAAATAGAGAAAAAACTTTGTAAATATTGTACTAACATTGTAGCATTTTTTTAACATTGTAAAGAGAAACAACCTGTAACGATTAGTTCTTAATAATTTATATTTTGTTCATGTAAACATTCCTTTTCTTTTAAATTTCGTTTCTTCCGTCAGGATGCGAGCGTTCTGACCGTTCATAGGGGTTCCACTGCATGCGGAGGGAATTCGTCGAGATTGGTAAATTGTGTTAAAGCATGCTAAATTTAAAATATTGACGCGATGTTTTCATCTTTACATGAATTAAACCTGAAAGTTTCAATTAAATGCGTTACCACTGCAACCAATTCTATAAAAATATTTCCCATTCGCCTAATTAAACCCACGATAAACTAAAAACAGATTGGATCAATTAGATTTTTGCGAAATGTTATCAAAATAATGTAATAGTGTATATTCTAGCTCTTATTTTTACTAAATTTAAATGATTTGTTATTTTATACCACTTTATTTTTTTATATATAAATTTAAAAGGACTAGTCGTTAGCCCGTAAAAAATCCACGGGTTCGCCCGTCCTTTTTATACCGCATTGCCTACGTCTTGCTACTTGCGCAGCTAAGCTACCATTTTGGGTGACAGACAGACAGACGTATACGGGTATTATAATAAATATAAAATTATAAATATGAAATGGAGAAGTCAATAATCAGAAAAGACTGAATTGATATTTACAGCGAGTGGTTGTGTTGCAAAAATTTTGTTTAATTTTCTCAATTATATCGACTTGTGACGAATAATGTCCTCCAACTAGTTAACCAATTTGCGATATTTCGTTCTGATCCGCGAAACTTTTTTCGCTACGTATAAAGTAAGCCATTCGCGAAAATTATTCTCAAAAAAACCTAGCGAAAATTACTTTGGTATGACGAAACGAAGATCAGGATTTTATTGCGATAGAACATTCGAATCAAAAGATGGGTATTTTTTAAAAATGAAAATAATCACAAATATTCATTTGTTCTGTATTTCCAGGAACAACGGCTCACCTTTTCTGTGCTAATTTTGCTCATTAACCGATTTAACTTTCATTATTGAAAAAGATAGAAATAAATTACACAAAGTAAAAAAAATAATTTTAACGGTTTATTCATATCTTAAGGAAATTAATTTTCGAAAGAAGTTTTTTGAAAATAAAATTTTCAAGGGTTTTTATGTAGGAGACATAAAATGAAGACTGCTGAATTTGTCATTTACATATGATATGTAGTTCGAAGTAAATCAGAAGAAATAAAATCAGTGTAATCCTTTTTCCAACTGGAGAAAAAATTTTTCGCGGAAAGTGAAAAAAAATAATTTCTTTAAGCTAGTAGTTTGCAAATACAATGGACTTTTTAAAGTATTTTTACCCAAACTAGTCGTTAGCCCGTGGAAAAATCCACGGGTTAGCCCGTCGCAGCTAAGCTACCATTTTGCGTGACAGACAGACGTATACGGGCATTATAATATAGATTATTAGTCCACTCATAATTTAGTCACCTGGGCTCTTTTTGTGCGCATTCCGCGACTAACCGTTATGGTCCGCTTAATTCTCGCGAAAGAGACACTAAAAAAAACTAGATTTGTAAAAGTTCAATATTGTTGGCGCATAACTTTAGATAGAAATGGAAAGCTATCGTATATAACTCGTATAGATGAATTCTCCTTCATAATCCTCTCACTTGCCATCCCTTTATTTACACTTATTTTCGCAGTTTTCTGACGTATTACCTGTTGCCTTCTTTCCATTACAAGGTGTTTTTCTTTAAGTTTCACAAAAAACTTGTTCATACCTGCTTCGCGAAGTGAAGAGAGAAGATCTAAAAATGAATTCGCGAAAATTACTTCCCATGAAAATTCTGTAATGTAAATTCTGTTTGCGAAAAAAAGAACTCAAAAGTGAACAATTTTATCTGCAGGTTAAAAGAATGAAATCGGATTCTAGTAACCCGTTTGAGAAATGGGATAATCCATACGTGATTGTAAAGTTTCACTGTCGAATATGCGATAAAGAACTTCCAAATAAAAGTTATTGGAAAACGCATCATGGTCTGCATTCAGCTCTTTTTCAATGTACTGCTTGTGGAAAATCATTTGGAACGTCGTCGAACTTGAAGAGACATGAAAAACAACATCAGAAGATCAAGACAGAAGTTAAAATTGAAGTTATAAGTTAGAGTTATCAATCCGATGGAATAATAGAATGGAGTGTTTCTTGAAGGCAAGATGATATTACTTCTACTGTTACACATCTTGCTTACCAGCGCGTTACGACATACAGTTCAAGTTGCAAGTTTTATTTTTTCTTTGGATACTATGTTTAATCAAGTTTCAACTCCGTTTAGCTGAAAAATTTATTTCCGCAAAAGCGTTTATTTTTCGGAATGCATTTACCACTTCGTGTTCAAATTTCTACACGTGTTCAACCTTAAGGGCGTAAAATATAAGGAAAGCTTGCATGTTGGCAAAAACGTATGCTCCCTAAATTTGTTTTCACGCAATTCAATACTAGCGGAATGTAATTCACGCAAGTTTGATATTTCACATTTTCATGTTTAGTTTATAGTACAGGCTAACTTGTCAAAAAAATAGTCCTGTGTGCACAGACTTGTTAGAACCAAACTTTCGAATAAAATGGAGTCATTAGGTGGTAATTGATGATGTCAGCAGTTTTACAGTCAGCAAAATAAAATGCCACCGTGGTTTGTTTTTACATATTCCCATTTATTATTTCTGTAAATTTCGCAAACTTGGGCCGTATTTACGGCAAAAAAAGGAATTTTTAAGACGTATAAAGCTATATAAACTTGTAAATGAAATTATAGTATAAAAACTGTGCAAAACATTTAATTGTTTTCTCGTTTTCTTGGCGGCGGTAGAAAAACTTGATTGAATTTCGGACCAAAATCGACAATTTCACCAAGTTTTCTTCGCGCCAAAGTTTGTAACGGATTTAAGGTATCTAGGAGTTAGGAAGATACTTTCGAAGTTTATTTCAAGGAGTTTGCGAAAATGTTGTTTTTTCTGCACAAGTCTGACCTCTTCTTGTTAGCGAAGAAATTTCACCAGAGAAACCTTAGAAAAGTGTCTCGCAAAAAATTTCAATATAGCAACAAATTTCTGAATTATTCTGAACTATATTTCTCAATTTTCTCCAACTTTTTTTCTGAAGAAACTCATTTGATATTATTATTATTGTTGTTGTTGTTGTTTTTGAAATTATTTACCCAGGATAGCCTCTTCAGTTCCTTTTTTAGTACTGCTATCAACGAGGGTCCTGCGAATGGGGTGCATTTGAAGCTCCTTTTTGAGCTACGAAAGTCGTGCAAGCATAGCAATTGCTAAGATATCAATCCTATTCTTATGCTGAGGGCTAAGCAGAAAGTATACATTAACACTTTTATCAGTCTCTGGCATGACTTGACCAAGGTTTAAACCCAAGACCTTCTACACTGGAAGCGAACTATCTACCACAAGGCTACCAGTCTGCTAATTCTGAGAATGAACACGAAACGAATCTTTTTGTGTTCATTACCTGCTAATGATCATGTTACATGTTTATGCATTATGCGTCATGTTACTATCGACTTTGCGGATGATGCAAGGGAAGAGATAAAAGAAGCCACACGCTTTCCGTAATTTCAATTTGATGAGATGCAACCGCCCGTTTCAACAAATCGTTCGCAGAGTTAAACCTCAAATTGGTGGTAAAAATTTGACTGTTGCAAATGTAGAAGTGCACCACCCATAAATCAGCCCTATACCTTTGACCATATTTATCTCTTCAACAATAGCCGTGTTTTGTTTGTGTGTCCGCGAAAGACGCGTCCTGTTACGGAAACACGAAATATTTAAAATACGCACGAATAGCAAATGCGATATCTTTTTATCTTCTTTGTTGCAACAAGTAAATTTAAAGGACAGGCGAACCCGTGGATTTTTCCTCCGTCTGTCTGTTTGTCCGCGAAAAAAGTTATCGTGTTACAGAAACACGAAATGTGATATATAAAGGACGGGCGACCCTGTGGATTTGTCCACTGGTTAACGACTAGTTATTGAATATTTATCGTTTACTTTCTCTTCAGTCACTTCAACTGTAGATTACAAGAAAACAAGTTTTTTATAAAAGTTTATTCCTTGAATTCTTTTCTATGCGTAATATTTTTGCTTTTAAAAGAAACGTCTTTAAAATACATATTTCGGACCAATGACACGGAATTTCAATGATAATAACGAAAGCTCTACTTCGTGTCCAGGGCCTGTATCTATTTTGAATATGAGCATACGCATCCCTATACAATCAAGGTCGCCAGTTATACCGAGATTAAAGAGAAATCCTCACTTAAAGTTGAATAAATTAATTCTTATATTTAGAATATTCTACATGAATTTCAAGTTTTCGACGCTTTCTTCCACCACGTGTTTTAGTTGTTTATAGTGACGGAAACATTTGAAGGATTGTCTTGGTCGGCACTTCTTACGTCCTTTGATACGTGTTCCGCCTTTCTGTGCTCTGACGCCACTGACTTGGCATATTTACGGGAACTTGCACGCGCTGCTTGCGTATTGTTTTTGTGTAAACATCTCACAGAAATTGGTGCACTGTTCACACGCCGCTTTCTTTCTTATTAGTAGCAAGCAGCTGTTCGTCTGTTTCTGAAGATTTCTTACAGTTGTCATGTTTTTCTCTTTCCATTGTGGGTGTATGCGGGAGAGAGTTCTCACTCGCAGTGTCTACTGGATTTTTATTAGTCAGTTCAGTTTGCTCATCCTCTTCTTTATCGTCAATGGAGGAGTCTTTAGACCTTGTCCGACGTGGACTGTGTTGGTGTCTCCTTCGTATATGATGCACGACACATGCGGCGGAGATCATAATGATAATAGTACCAACTACGATAGTGGCAGTCACCCATATTATTACTGCTTGGTCCATCCCTCCTTCGCGGGTGTGTATTTCTTTTATCTAGGTCAAAGTTAAGGTTATACCACATACAAATATATTTAATTGTTTTGACTATATGTTTCTAAAAACATCTTCTGCAGAATAAATTCTTCTCTATAAACTTAAAATTGATAATAACAGTCAGGGAGAAATGAGGCACCAAGAATTTGGAGTTTATGCTTATTTGAGAGACAAAGCGAAACCCATGTTCATATATGCTTTTCATTATAGAAAACAAGATGGTGTAGGTTTTGTTAAATCAAAAGTTATGAAAGGCTGTTTTGTCAGGCGTTTAGAATGTTTCTTATTGAAAAACAAAGGAAAAAAGTTTATTGTAAAAAAATAATTTATTAGAGCACAATTTTGACTTTAACTCAAGTTTTAAGACAAAATGTTGGCTGTTTTTAAAGATTTTGTCATCCGATATGTTCCATTATCTGGCATAATTTTGATAATTTTAATATTGCCTCCGAACTAACTTTTATCCTATTTTTGAGAGCTTTCCGCTGCTGTAATTTAATCTTTATATGTTTTACAAAGTTCCATCACTTAGCGAAAAAAATGGAAAACCTTAGAAATAGTACAATTGAGCGTTTCCACTATGGGAGACCAAATAGAAGTACTTGTTCTGTGGAAAGACAAATTCCAAAAGAATTTCTTTATTCCTTGTTATGACCAACTTCAAGGTGCCTCTTCTCCCCGAGTAAGAAAATTAGAAGTAGGTATAACTGGGAACAAGGTTGCTAATATTGGAATATCGAAGATGCTACCTACCACGTGGTTATTTTTTTCTTTTTCTGTTATTCTTTGTTTCGATGTAATAGATATCACTAAAAATAAAAGTAAAAACAGGCTAATTAAACTCTTAAGAATTTTATTACGATATAGCATTGACGGGGGTTCAAGTTGCTAACATTATTTTATTGTTTTTACTTAGCTAAAAATTTACGTAACTCTTTGCGCTGGAAACACGTATAAAAGAAATTGTGAAAAATTCATCATCGTCACATATATTGTAATTTGCTTGATCCACACACCCCGAAGAATATACAGAGTTTTTCTATCTCCCAAATTAAATTGTTGCGACAATTAACTGTCTGTTCTATCCCGGGAATTAATTTCCGCAAAAAAATTTTTTTACAGCCAACCGCGACATTAAAAGCAGTAGGTTGTTTATCATATTTATTTTTGTCAACATTTTGATCTAATGTAACTTTAACACGCCTAAATTATATTTAGATTTTATGTGGTCAATTCCGTCATTTTATGAGCTTAATGAAATTACAGTGGAATGTATGTAGTTTCGGCACTGTCTGCTTATGAGTTAATATTATTATTATTATTATTATTATTATTATTTATTATAATTATTATTATAAGTGGGAAGTATTTGTTTGATTACTCTTCCATTGCGCATTGTATCCACTTCTGTTTTTTTCTGAAGTCCTGACGCCTTTTTTTTTTCCATTTACTTTAACGATAAGGTAACAAATTTTTTGCTATTTTTTAAACTATTTTAGCGAAATAATCTAGTAAATATTCTTGATCGGTAAAAAAATTGATCTCTGACACAAAATTTAGTGACTTGGACAAAAATTTATATATCACTTCAGACGAAACGCTGAAATTTTCTGTTCAGAAAAAATTTCAAGTCTAAATTAAAACTATTCAACTTCCTCTCATTTTTTAGACATTTTTGCACTTTTCACTGTAAAATATTTTCGCTGTTCCCGGGTAAATATTTCATCAATTTATTTAGAAGTTAAACGTTAGTATAAAAACCAAAGAATTGGCAAAGAAACAACAGAAGGTTACACATTTTGCCTTTTTCCGTATGACACAATTGATTCTTTGTGAGGAAATGATAAAGAAACTTGACTGGGCTATCTAGTCAAACAAAAACAGGTTAAAAATTTGTCCCTACAAGCGCTTGACTCGTGCTAGACTACGCTTTATGAAAGTCGATAATTTCACGAAGTTTTATTGTAAACACTCATGCTCCGCAAGCATGCCAAGCACATATCTTTCTGATTTTCATGGAAGCCATATTAGTTATTGTGAAACTGAAAATAACACATGGAACCACCTTCGTGCTGTGATATACGGGCGGGACGGCGAGCACCGGTGTAAAATAGCCCTGTGAATGAATTTGATTTGAAGACTAACTGAAGCCTAGGCTGTTACATCACATACCTGGTTTGGTGGTCGGCAGTGGTATGTTAGTTTTATTAAACAGACACCCGTTTTTAACGTGGCCGAATTTCTCTATTCTTTTGTTGATAGTGTTCTTCACTTTGTAAATAACATCAATCTATAGAAAGAATCAAGATAAATTATCTCTCCATCGCAACTAATTTGTCAAAGTGAGTGGAGGTATGCATGGTTTAACTTCCCTTAGTAACTTATTGATGAGAATTTAATCTTGCGTATTTGTATAAGCTGAAGATACAGAGAAAAGTAAGATTCGTCGCCTACGAAGACTAATTAATTTACTTCGCACTTCTTAGGGCGGTGCTTGTGTTAATATTTTGGACAATTGCCAGACGGATTAGACGGGCAAGCGAAACAAAGATGGCGTACCTTATTATATTGTAATTGTTGCAAACAACCTTGATAGTTCTTCTTAGATTTCACCTCAAAAGTAAATTTGGGCAGTTTTAACCCCCCAAAGTATACTGGATCGTCTTTTTCGCCACTTTGATCTCCTCTATCGGAATCTACAGTCAAATTTTGTGAATTCTTGTTATCAACAGTAACCCTGATAATATTTGATTTTTGCGTCATAGTAATTGAGTGCCATTTTGCATCGAATAAGTTTCCTTGTAAAATGATGTCACGTGGAACTAAAAAGACAAAACAGCGAGTAAGACATCCACTTATGCTGTACACGTGTCGCGCCTGTGTTAATCACGTGTTGTTCACGTGTTTCAACTTGATGATGGGCAGCAAATACAAGATTTAAAACAATGCGGTTGATCCTACCCTGATCTATTTCTTTGTTAGATAGTTAGCTATAGTTTACAAAAGCCGTATTTTGTTTAAAATGGTTGTTAAATCACAACTTCGTGATAGATATGCACGAAATGGGACTGTGAGAAATATGTTCAACGATCAAAAATCTTATTTCTTATGAGAATATCGTCGTAAAATCAAGTATAACAGATATATTTAATCTTGTCGTGCCTTTTTTCAGACCTCTCGTGAAAGACGATTTGACATTATGTTTTTAACTAGGACAGTTTGACCGTTGAAATAACCAGATCCCGTAGTAACGACCGGTTCATGTTCATTCTCACCCCCCAGAGCTCTTTGAGAATAAAACCTCGAGAATGGTTCATGTTAACCAACTTGCGCGGACTAAAAGTACATTCACTGCGAGTTAGAAAAGAACTCCGCTTTATTTCACCTGCTATACTACAGTTTCGTTTAAACACAAAATAGAATTTCGTCGTTTAAATATTACCTTTTGTAGATGGTCCAGCCGCTACTCTCAATTGTCCCTTTACTACCTCAACCAACAACAAACGGCCCGAACGTTTCGTGTAGAATATGACGCCATCAGGTTGGGCCAACTTTAAACGGAGCCGTAATGACATCATGTTTAAACTTGAATATGAATCTGGTAAACTCCACTTTATGTAATCTTTCTCATCCATACTGATCGAGTCGGTTGCTAAACCAAAATTAAAAACTTTACTAAATTCAAGCTAATTTGGGTTAAAAAGAAATCCATCCTTGTCCCCAGATTACTTAGCCTCTAAAAATGCCATTCTAGATTTCAAAAGTGTAGAAGCCTGAGGGCGAAAAAAGGTGATTAAACTTACGGGTGGTACATCTATCTCCATCGTAACCTGTTCCAAAACAGTCACACCCAGCTCGGTTAAACAAATTAATGCATGAACCTGAATTCTGACACGGGTTAATACTGCACGTGTTAAGACATTTTGGCGCCAATTTTTCACCTTTGAGAAATCGATCAACCGGTGATAATACTAGTGAACCGGACGAATATTTCAATTCTTCAATACAACCCATAAATCTAAAAATAAGTTTATCTCATTGGTTAGAAGAAAATTACAATTATAATAATCACAAAAATTGTTTCAAAACACAAATTTAAAAACGACAGGAAATGTTTACATTATTGTTTATGATTCGTGCCAAAGACAACCGGCATTGCACCTTTATTGCCGATTTTAACCTCACGTTTTTTCGGTGTCCGTATATATTCCGTGTGGCATTAACATAATCAATATTATGGAAAGAAATAATTTTAAACTTCATGTTTTCATGTTGGCAGCACTTCACATGGAATCGACTTTCTTAGAATTAAGAGAATAAAGTTCTGTACATATATCTATCTTGTTTGTCAATATTTATATAACATTATATGATGTAATAAGAATATAAACAAGCTTAATTTGCTTTCGTCGTTTTGTTCTTATGATCATATTATAATATTTGTATATATCATATATTGACTTAATAATTTTTGTTTGCAGGACAGAAGTAGAAAAAGACACAGCCATCTTGGATGCGTTTGATGTCAGTGTAAGTGCAGGAGTGGCGGTAGTTGTTGTTATTGATAATTTAGTTGCTATAACAACGACATCTAAGCATTAGCATCAACACGTTAATTAGATATATATCAGACAAAAAGATATCGTGTGAAACCATGGCTAGCGTACACTTACTGGTAATAAAGTTAGATGTATTTGCTGTGTGTATACGAAGAAAAAGTCATGCCGCTGATAGCAAATGCGACATGTCCTTATCAACTTTGTGACGAGTGTGTAATTTAAAGGGTGAGTCAACCCGTTAATTTTTTCACGTCTGGTCTATATAATACACGTATTCTATCCGTGTCTTCGCGAAACCAAAGTCGTGTCACTATAGGCAACGAAAAACCTATGCACTGAAAGGCAAATGCGATTCATTTTATTGATTTTATCGCGACCACGCAAGGTAGACATGCACGAAATGGCGAAGCTTGAAATATAAACGACGAACGAATTCTCCAGGCAAAAAATTCCCCGCGGCGTTAATTTGGATTTGCAATTTACTTATTGATAGTGGTTGCGATAATAAATCATTTTCTTTATTAAGCAAACTGACTTGTTTAATGTCTCCGACAGTGGTTTCGGTATAGGCCGGTGTTTTTTTTTCAACAAGCCCGAGGCGGTATCCAACATTGCAAATATTTTAAACAAATAAGAAGAAGTGCTTGTTAAACTTTGTATCATGCATAAGCAAAGTAGACTTTCTATCGTTATGAATAAGACATCGCGACTTATCGTAAACTCCGCGCGGCTTAAAAAATAACTTCGCGCGTTCTCTGGTGTTTCCACACGTTTAGAATATTTTTATAATTAAAGGCAATATCGCTTTATATTCTTCCATGTCATGAGGATATCGGTCATGTGAAATACACTTAATATTCAATTTCCACAGAAAAGATATGGAAATTTAATCAGTCGACTAGGGCGTTTGACATGATTAACCTCTTCCAATGTAAGTAAATTGATTATATTTGAAAGCCAAAAGAACAATTAAAAGCTAATTGGAACTAAATAACTACCTGTTCGCTGCTAATATATTAATAGTGATGAAAAAAAAATATTTTAAGAGGAGTGTTCAATACAAGAACCAAAATTCTTTAAAATACAATCGTTTATTACATTGAAGGAAGTTTTGAGGTCTGTGTATATTATCTTGGCAATCATGTTGGAGACAGAAGAAATTAGCGATAGCCAGGATTTATTACTGAAGGCGGAATAAGAATAAACAAACAAACAAACAATTTTGTAAACAAACTAACCTTGGTTTAGCTTTTGCACTTCCGTAGCTGCGTTCCATTTTTGTTTTCGATAAACCGCCAATATAAAGTCTCGAGTTGATGTAAAAACTATCGGCTATACTTTTAGATAACGTAATAAGTTTTGTTTCATCATCTACATTAACCTGTAAGGTTCCAACAAACTTTGTAAGTCTTAACGTGTGCCAAGCTAGGTCATTTAAATGGTGGCCTAAACGTGTGCTTTGTTTATAATTTTTGTTTAATATTTGCAGCGTTACTTCGAGTTGGCCTTTTATTAACGTAACTTCTAAAAAGCTGCCATCTGTTTTTGTCTCAGTTGGCTCATCATACTGTTTAAAATGATGATCGTCAACATACAGTAACAAGCAGTATCGACTCTGCGTTTTAAATTTCAGTTCTAACTGACCAACTGTGGTGATATTCCACACATCGAATATTGCGTACGATTCTTTTTTGTCGAATAAAGTTATACCTGATACACGCCATAAGTAATAACAAAGCAAAATCAATGTGTAACTTCCTCGTCGCATGGTAAAATATAACTGTTACGTCATGAAAAACTTCTGTAAACGGTAAATTTCTTGCCACATAAACAAAGCCTTGTACATTAGCATCAACAGTCTAAACCGTTTCGCTTGTTCTGTGTTAATAAACTTTAGTATCCAACGTCAATTCAATTTCTTCAGATTATAATTAGCGCAATTAGCAGTGCATACCAAGCTGGATAAAGAGATTTAATTATAACAACTCGACCATGCAGTAAATAAATTCAAAAATATTACAAAATAACATCAATTTCCTTGAACGTCTCATCAAACATCCGATATGTGTTAAGAAGATATTCCACTGCTCTATTCAGCTGTAGACTTGCATTGTAACTAAATCAAAAACAGAATAAAAAGCAAGTTTCTCACGCGCTTCAATTCGTTCTATTCAGGAACAACATTTTAACAAAAGCATCTTTTTATACTTTTTATTTGATTTATATATAATAGCAAAGATTACACATATCTGTCCCACTGTTTCTCTATTTATGTCATGTCAATAAAATGCAATAGAAGAAATTCCAACAGTACAATTCTCCCGATTGGCTTTTTTTTTGAAAAACCTAACACGAATTGAATTTATTGAAAACAAATGGATCGTTTTTATATTATATTTATTTTTATCACCTTTTAAACCATAACATATTGTATACTTTCCACTATGCAACTTGTGAAAACTTTGATGCATAATTAATATTTTCTATTTTATCGCATCGCTAGAACTTCATGTTTCGAAAATTGTAACGTGAAATGTTATTGTCACCAGTACCTGGTTGGTACCCGGGTTTTAGATAACTGGAATGGAAACTCGCCCACGGTCACATGGCTAACACGAATGCAAATAATCTGTTCTGTCAATAAGAACAAGCAGGGTCACTGCGATATTGGCAGCTAATTAAAAACACGAAAGTGAAATTGTAAAGCAGATTACATATAGGTGAATAAGTCGTAATCTCAGCTTACGACTAGCCTAGTGGCCACAGTAGCGCCATTATTAATGTTAAGAAGATTCCAATAATCGTAACGGAAACAAAAACACCGAGAGTAAATTGGATGGGTGTAAATAAAGGTTCCCAGGAAAATATTTTATGATGATAAGATTTAATGGATTTAATTAAAGATTTGGATTTAAGAAGAAAAAGGTAGCCAGGGATTAATGATATATATTAAACATTCCAACCATATGAGATTGGAAGTTCTGATGGCTCTCATGTCTGGTATCAAATTACTTCGTCTCGTTGAAAGGTCACGTGGTGGTGAGAAGGAGGAGGTGCAAGAAATTAGTTTTAACAAAAAAATAGAAAGAAAAAGAAAGAATTATAAAAAGAAAAAGAAAATGAAATGTTTGTGGAAGCAAAATTTAAACTGAAATGAATGAATGAACAAACTAATGGATGAAGTCAAAATAATTGTATAATTAAAGGAAGGGACTTTCTTAATTTTTACGTAATTGTTTTAAAAGAATATCGCTTACTAGAAAGGGTTTTTGCGTTTTATCTTTTGTGATATGTCATACAAGGTTCATTGATTAAAGATAATCCGCTTAAACCACCCTGTGTTTATCAATTGGGTTGCTAGGCTTAAGTAAACATCAACCGTATGTTCATAAAAATACTCCCACGGTCCAACATGGGACATTTATGTAGGGGTATTGTAATAATAACAGTTCTACTTAATGACATTGACGCCCCAAACGTAACAGCCCACATTTTGAGCATTACTCGAAATTCAACAAACTTGTTGTATTGCCTACCTCGCTCAACGTAAGTGTTATTACCTGTTGACGACGATTTATCAAGCGGAAATGATAGCCCGCAGAGAGTATAAAATGGTTTGTTGTTTTGAATAAATGGAACGTCCTCTCTTAGGTTTGGAGAGAGTTCTCAAAAAACGTTTGCTTTTATGAAATTTATAAAAGCATCAAATGAATTCCGTTGTGAGGCTTAAGGAGGTTTTATAAGGCATGCCACGCGAATGAAATCTCGCAAAAAATAATTCCCCACTGTGTTTTAAATAATATATTCTAAAGATTACCAATCCATCTATTCCTCAGGATGTGACATTAAAACTCCTTTACGAAACTTTTTTATATTTACTACGTGTTTGCAGACAAAAATCTTATTTATTGTAGCCACATAAAATCATTCAATAATATTATCCATTTAAAACATAATTATAAATATAAAAGAGAAAAAACCGCTCTTCAGTTGTTTGATGGACTCATTTTAATTAACAAAAGCTTAAATACCATTTGTGCTAATTGGATGACAGCCAATCTCATACACAAAGTGCTTTTTGTCATCTCAATATTCATGTGAAAACACCATTCATTTTGAGCAAAAGGATATTCGAAATTAACATTCAATCAATGATTATTCCACGTAGGGTGTTTTCTCTTTAAGAAGAAAAAAAGCTGCGAGATATTTTTTAAACGTGTTTCGTTGTATTTTTTCTATTTTTTAATTGTTTTAATTAGATAGCATAGTTAAATATGATCTACAAACTGAAAAGTTTATGTTAATCGACAATTCAGGGTTAAAGAGGGAGGGGTTAATTCTTATGACTTTTGAGTATTTTATACTCTACACTTCGTTCACTGGAGAATAAAAAGTATTTTAGACTGTCCTGTCACCTACAAGCTCTATTTGACGATTCGGTTTGACGTTATAACAAAGTTTGGGAGGTGAAGAGTTTTTATATTTTAGGTGAAGAGAGTGCAGAGCTAGACACATTTTGGAGCTTTAAGAACAATGTTAGGAAGTTTGAGCACAGATAACTTTTTGGAGCAAAATCTAGATAGCTAATTATCATTTCCAGACAGATTTTTATTGTGGTTACCTTTCGTTAGCTAATTAATTATTCTTGCATTTCCTCATTTTTTAGCATTCTTCCCCGTACGAACTAGGTTTGTTTTCACCCAGCGAAATTTTAAAAATGGCGGTCTAAGATTGTTGATACTCAAATGTTATATTTGTTTTATTATGACGTTTATTAAGAGAGGGATCTAAACATCAGATTGACTTTTAGTGTACACTTTTTAATTTTTAAATTATCCCTAATTTTATCCTTAATTCGTTCTGTACGATTCTTTGTATAAGAACAATTATGTAAGAACAAGTAAGGCTTTAGAATAACTGAAACATAAGAGCGAAATAAGAACAATGGCAAATCTGAAATTTTGTGGGTTTTCTATTCCTTCTTTTTGTTGCAACGAACATAAAAACTCTTTCTAGGCAGATCGCACTCAGATTTTGTCGAAAATTTTTATAATAACGTTTGT
The DNA here is from genome assembly GCF_029227915.1 of Hydractinia symbiolongicarpus. Classification (NCBI taxonomy): domain Eukaryota; kingdom Metazoa; phylum Cnidaria; class Hydrozoa; order Anthoathecata; family Hydractiniidae; genus Hydractinia; species Hydractinia symbiolongicarpus. The sequence continues at coordinate 11,219,008 of NC_079877.1, read as the reverse complement.
GAATAAATAAATAAATTAATGCTCCCATTAAAGAACAAAATAAAATAATTTCAGCCCTAACATGTAAAAGAATAAAAACATCTAAAAAGTGTATCCTCGTGTACTATTCAGCTGTATATTGTTAAATTTCGGTTTAGTCAACGTTCTTAGGACATTTCTCGTTCCTATAGGACATTTTGCTTTCGGACGAAAGACCTTGGAAACAAGGATGAGGTTTACTTATTGACAATGTGGAATGTTAACACAACTATTCGTGCAAGAAATGGCGAGAGATGCACACTTTTTTATAAAAACAGTTTCATAAGAACACGAGCCTTTGTCAAGTTGCCAAAAAATAAAAAATAAAGAAGATCATCTTCTGTCTTGAATTATTGTTTTTAAAGCTAAAAACAACTTTAGTCTAACTTTGCCATAAAATAAGAACAATCTGGGATGCAATGCTGGGTTAAGTTAATGATTACTTGCCATCTCTTTTCTCTAGCTTGGTTAAAGGAAACACCTATTTTTCATATGCATTATAAATTTCAAAAGAAAGATGATAAAAGAACATAAATAAAAACAAAATAAGGCTCTATTCTTGAATTTGTGTTATTACTATTACCAGAACCGCCCCTGACCACCCCTCCCCCCATCCCCTCCCTGCTGAAGACTTTTTTCTATTGGTTGAATTTCATTCAGCAACAAAACACAGAAAAATCTTTCGTTAAACACATTTCAACACATCATAGGTCCTCATGTTCGTAGTTCACAAGTTTACACGCCTTTACCTTGTCTCCAACATTGAAAAAAAAAATTGAATAGCTCAGTAAATTAAGAAAATAGAAAAATGCAACCACAGAAGACGATAATATGAGGCTAGCTATGGCATTTAAACGATCACATGGCATCATTTTTACTCCTTGTAAGGTCTTCGTTGACTTAAGTTAAATCGCTAAAAAGAATTTAACTTTTGCGAGAGCTGCGGAGACTATTTTATTTTGCATGGCAATTTTTTGCTGAAAATTATTTTCTAAAATTGCTAGGGTGGACACATAGCGATAACATTCTATTGCTGTGTGTCCACCCTACGATTTAAACAAATTCTTGATTTTGATTGGCGCACTACCAACCTCGTCCCCAGGACCTCTTTTCGCTTTTCGGGGATGGCGTGTACGCGCCATCCCCGATATCAAAAAAGCGAAAAGAGGTCCTGGGGACGAGGTTGGCGCACTACAGATGCGTGAAAGCAAACACTTAAATGTTAAGCCTGTAGAAAGAAAAAAACTTAACCTAACCTGGGGACGAGGTTGGTTGTTCATAAGAGAGTGTGTAATTGGGAACTAAAAAAATATTTGACTCTCCAGTATGCACACCCAAAAATTAAACACTACTCATCGCTCGAGAACAAGTAAGGTGTTAATTTCTGCATCAATCATTTGTACCCCTTCCTCATCCCACTCTCCTCCACAGTGGGCAAAGTTGGGATATAGCAGGTAGTCATTTAATATTAGATATTTATTGTGTATATCTTGTTTTCTTTTTCCTAAGCCAACCTGGTCCCCAGGGCTCTTTTGACGGGACGGAGCCGTCCCAGGAGAATATAATAGCCATAGAAGAGTCCTGGGGACGAGGTTGTTTCCGAGCCTGCTATGAGAATATACCAACTATTAATGCAAAAACAGGCTTTTTATAATAATGTGATTATGTTTACACTAAATCAATGATGCCGAGTCCGATCATAAAGTAATCCTTTTTTGTATAATTTGTTTATAAAATATATACTATAAGAAATCGCAATAGGTCAACGGAAATAATTTTGGTGACGAAAGTGTCGAAACATGTATTACCGAAACGTGTATCAATTAAACCGCATCATCGAAACAGGCATCGACGAAAAATATAACGACAGATTGAGTATCGACGAAACGTGTATGAAAAGATTGTCTGTCGATGAAAAGTGTGTCGCCGGAACGTGTATCGACGAAACATAATAGTGGAAACACGGGATTGACGTAGAGTGATCGTTGCACAAGTTCAACGCAAATGTATCGAACAATGCAAACGTTTTTCTTTCAGAGAAGTTTGCATCTTGTGTGTTTTAATCTATAAAAAAACACAAAAAATTCTCTAATCACATTATCTACTAATAATATAATTATTGATAATTGTAAAGAAAAATTATTTCCGTTTATTCGGTCGCTATGGCAATCTCATGTTGAGGGTATTTCCGACCAAACGGGATGTGTTTTTCGCGATGAAGAAGCGAGATGTGACGTCATTTCAATGTTCCTCGTAGCTTGCAATGTTGACTGTGACGTAGATTCAGGAAGTTTTTCTAATTGAGTCGATGCGCAGTTTGGTGTGTTTTTGGAGAAACAAATACAAAGAAATTCAGATGGGATACGTTTTTCGGTTCTTTTAATAGATATGCAAGATTCTACTTTATCACACTTTTCTGGATTGCGCGACAAAACGACGTCTTTTTTCAGATATTTTCTTTTGTGTTCTTGATTGATCGCCACACCATTTGAAGAAGAAGGCATTTCATTGTTGAAACCTTCAATTTCCCTCTGCTGATCCTTCAGACGATTAACAGTAAACATTGTCTTAAGTTTCTGCCGTGATTTTTTTTCTTTATACTTTACTGTTGGTGTGACCACAGAAGATACCGATCTGATGCTCACTGACGATGATTTGCTGGAATCATCCATCTTAGAGCTGCTTTCCTTAGCATGATGTGAATGTAACAGTTTGGAAGCCCATGATATATTTCTGCAAATTGTAGCACTTAGCATCCTGTTGCAGCATGTTTCTAAAGCTTGTTAAAACTGATACTTATAAATTATGACGTCAAATGTTTTATAACCCTAACCTCTCCATACGGAGAGGGTGGTAGAGAAACTGAAAAGTCCAAGTGTTCGCTTGCTTCCTTGGTAGCACCAATTGAAATTACACTTTTCGTTAAATCCTTTGAACACGCACTCGTATATGAAAGAAATTCTCTTCCTGTCATGAAATAATTATCTTTCCAAGATTTCAGTTGCAATCGCCATAGACCTAGATGGGTAATACACGGTATCGTTGGATAGCCTAATTCATCATCTTTCTAAAACATGGGAAGCACTTTTTATAACAACCTAGTCATCAGAAATTATAGATTTTTGACCGTAGATCTACATCTTCCGCCGTCTAAGTGTTAACACAAATCTTGTTTATTTAGAACAAAATATGTGTCTCAAAATCTAACTCTCTTCATGTTGGACTTGGGTTACCAATTGCTTCACTTTTGTAATGATTTGAGCATCATGAAAAACAATATTTGTAAGAAAACTGTATTGATCGTAAATAAAACGGTTTTACTGAGAAAAGATAAATATTAACAGAATTTCGGAAGAACATGCGACAATTTATTTTATTTATGTTACATCTACCTGCATATTCTCGAACTCGTTGTAGTTTTTCGCCTATAAAGCGCAAGAGAGTTGGTAACTAGGGTTCCTGTATGTGGAAGAATGTCACTGTTGGCAAATAAAGAAACACAATTTACGTTATCCAATTAAAATTTGCTGTAATTAGACAGCTGAAAAAATATTCTCAAGGAATAATCTGATCTAGTTGATTTTGCAGGAACACAAAGTGATGTGACCAACCAATCTTATTTGTATAACGTTGTGATAAGTCCCTTGCTTGGTTTCCACTAACAAAAATATTGCTAAGCAACTGTTGCACAAAACTCACTGATGCAAGTTTATTAGAAACACATGTTGTAAAACAAAGCAACACAAAAGATGTTTAACAAAGGTTGCAGAGACAATGTTATTGATCACTGCAACTACAACAATTAAGAAGACTTTGCCAGGTTTTTATTAAACGTAGCCAGATAGCATGTTTAATTCCCTAGAGAAATCAGTCCGTTTTCCGTTGCACTTCAGACGCACAATCTCAAACTAAAGATGATAGCGTTTTCAGAGCTTTGATTGGTTGTTGAAAAAGAGGTCTTATACAAACATTTAAATTCCAAAGCTGTGAAAAAACTAACGCCTGAATGAAACTCCAATGCACGTGGATAGATACTGAACTCTATGAGATGCAACCAATATATATGCGACCGATATGTTTTGTACAGTTATGACGCATTATTACGTGCAGTACTTAGGCAACATTTGTCTCGTCATGAAACAAAACCTGATTTCACAATTTGCATCACTGCACTCTGTTTCAATACATACCACAAATTGCTGTGTTTGTTATCACGTTGCCAGAATCATCTCAACACAACAACCAATTAGTTCTTCCTGTCGCTTTATTGGACGTCTATCTTGGGCTGGTTAATTGTCTAGCTGTTAAAAACAAACATCGATTAGATAGCATACATTCCAACGGGAAAAACAACCAATTACATTACAGCACGTGTCGAAGCTATCTTCTAAATAGCGCACGCTTTTTGACAATGCCTAGATTGCCTAAACCCAAAGTCATTATTCGCGCCTTTAAGATTAAATGCCAAACATTATCTTCAAGCCCTGTATTAACTTAATCAAAATCGATGTCAATGGTGAACAAGTTTGTTAGCATCTGGCTGCAGGTGGCGTCGTTAGCAACATTATCATCCTTTATAAATATGTCTATTTTGCATCAGTGATAAACTAATCTCATTTGCTTTATTTTCCAAGTATTGGGACACACGCAAAGATGGTAAGACAATTTGAAGATAACAAAACTGGACTCTCCGCACGAGATATATTAGGCTGGGAATGATGAAGTCTCAACTTGTCGGAGATGACACGAAGGCGGGAAAAAGCATTAGTTTGGCACACGCGTCATATCTAATACGATAATTTATGCGACAAAAAATGACGAAACTTCAGCGGCCAAAAATTTTATGTTTCAGCAACAGAAGTAGTATTGTCGTGACTAAAATATGCAAGAAAATATTATCTTGGTAACTGCAATGAAAGTCTTCAAAATTTGGAAAATGTGTTGTGTTTTTTACTGGCTCAACAGCTTAATATAGCTAGTTAACTAGGTAGGTCCTAATGGTAAATTTCAAATCAGGTTTGTGGAAAAAATTCTTTATTTTTGTGGCGTTCTGGGGCACATGTCTTATTGGAAAAAATATAAAAGAGTAACAAGTAGGAGAGAATAATATATGGATATATGTAGCGACAGCTTTAGATTATATAAGCCTGCCTTAAAAATTTAGGATGGAACTGAAGAACTTTTCTGTTATCAGGAAAATGAAAAAATTGTCATTATGGACCATAGTTAATTAGAATGTAGTTTGGTATCATTGACGAAGTCTTGCTCCATTGAAATCAATAAGTTTTTAATTTATAATGACAGATGATCTAAAAATTTAAAAAAAAAATTGTTTACGAAAAGGTCCTGATTATTTACAAAAGTTACCAGATTTTTGTACATATAAACCCATTCTGTTATACAAAACAGTAGGACGATAAGGATTATCTTGAGAGAATTCATTTTTGCATTTCCAAAACACTTAAAATTTTTACGAGAACTAACTTTTGGTAAAGTTGGAAAGTCCTAATATTTCTCTAATAATAAATATTTATGTACATTATTTTCATCAATTTAGACCGTTTTTACAGGCTTTTATGTAGGAAGCTTCCAGATAGATAGCAAAGCAAATTTTAAACAATTTTAAAACATCCTTTTTAAAATTGTTTTGTCTATTATCTTTTTTGCGTTTGACCCTACACAATGGATAAAGCGGGTGTCGCAAAGTATGTGAAAATAAGACCAGCCCATCTGTTGTTTAAAATACCTGTTTTAAATTGATATATTACTAACAAGAAACATGTGATACATGCACAGAAAGGGATATAACTTAGGTAATTCACTGCTTTAAAAAACGTGCAAACCTCGAATTATACGCTTATTTCCCCTAAGTTGCCTAAAATAATGATCTACATAATCTTGCCCGTGTATTATCATCCGTGTCCCTAGTATCTCTGCTTAAGATGAAAACGTTTCAGGGTCGAGATTGATGCATTGCGTAACATCCGCGGAAGCTGTGCAAAAAAAACACCATACTAAAAATCTAGTACATATTTTTTAAGTATATTTTAAATTTGTTGTTAGAATCAGAGTGTGATGCAAAAATTTAACGGCTGTGGGTGTGTCGTGTTAATGTATTACCAATTACTCAGGCCAAAGCATTACGCTTGCAAGTATTTAACTAAATTTATTCTTAACTGAAGGAATTTGTTTTCTTTATTCAATAAATTGATTTTTTGGCGAATTGCCAGTTAGACAACTCTCAACGAGAAACAAAAAAATGTTTGATTCTCTAAGATCTTAGATCTTATACTCAATTAAGTTTCAGCCTAATTAAAAAAAAAAATGGATATCATGAATTTAGAAGGCATCATTTCGGACGATTTATAATACTCACTGAAAACAAGTATTAAAATTATATTTCGAAATGGATTTTAATTACTCTGGCTGCTTTAAATTCGCCACCAATTTTAACAGGGCTTGTTTCTCTGATATAAAAAAGATATAAAGTCCTGGTATCCAGTCCACCTCATAGCAAACCCGAATTACAATCATCCAAACAGCACAAAGAAGGCGTGCTCACATATTGCCCTTAATTATATTTGTTTAAGCGTTAAATAAAACGACATTGACCACGTAAGCAAGGAACAATGGAAATAACCAATCAACAATAAAAAAAATCGTTTAGGACTCATAGCGTATTTTTTCCGCCTTAACTATTCCGCTTTCCTGGTGGTAAGGTATTAGTTCTACTAAAAAACTCTAGCGACAAATTTCCATTTCATTAGCGTATTAAATCAAGTGGAGCTAATATCGCATTAATCAAGTCGCGTTTAAAAACAAAACAAAAAACGAGACAGGTCTTGAACAACTTTCTCTTTAGAATGATCAACTGTGATGTCTACCATCGAATAAAGAAAGACAGCATCGCTGGCGTTTTGTGACGGGCGATGACGTAGGGCGGGCGCAACAAGGAACAACAACTTACCGGTCAAGTTGTACCTCGTGCACAGTTCATTTGTAATTTTCATTTTAGATATAGTGCTATCGACAGTTTTGATATTAACACTAAGAATGCTCTTCGTCGCAGTTCTTTTTATTTATAGTGCTGTATATATTTAGATGGAATCATCTTCACGCAAACTGTGCCAATATGATGTTTGACCAGTACCAAAAAAAACAAAACACTAAAATTTCGATAGATTATACCATAGGAAGCTTATTCCAATTGGTCTATTTAAAGAAAACCACACAATGGAGTGACGAACGACAGATGAAATAAAGAGCGCTCGCGAATAAGCAAGATATTAAAAACAAATTTCATTTAGTGGAGATAAATTCTAACACTATACCATCTGTCACTTAATAAAAATTAGCTTGTAGCGAAAAAAAAGATCCAGAATTTGTTGATTTATTTATTTTATGAGTCACAAGACGTTCTCCAATTTATTTGCGCAGAATAAGTATTAGAAACATTTTTAAAAACGATTTAGTTCAACACCAGTACACACATAGTACCGTGGTCACACTTTCTAGTCTTCTGTGTATTCGAAAGGCTCAGGTGGCTCGGGTTCATCTTCTTCGTCTGCTGCAGCTGGTGTAGTCGAGGCTAAAAAATGAAATAAATCTGAGATTATCGAGTGTGCGAACTGGCGTAAACTGTGAAAAAAAAACCCCCGATAAACCGATATTAACGAATCTCTGGATCCAGTTGGTCGTTCACACTGTGAATTTCTCTCATGATTAAAAGTACAAAACATACCTGGTAAGGGTTCAATCAAATCTTCCGGTTGTTCGGATTGAGTGTCTTTCATAATGATAATACCACCTGCGTTTACCTGAAAAAACACAGATGAAAATAATTGTCATTGACGTACGCAAGTCAAGGCGGTGACAGAATGATGTATTTATACAACATGCATGCGCTAGTATGCTACGCAGGGAAACTGTACGTTGCGACTGGTTTTAGTTAATCAAGCAGGTTCGAACTTATTTTATTCACTTACAGATTTCAGCGGTTGGTATCGACAAGTAGGCGATAAAGATAATTTTTTTAACTGGGCTGGCATAACTCTTGCTGGATTGTCGATCATTTGAAAATCGGGTTCAACTTCTTTCTTCTTCTCCTCTTCTTTTGGCTTTTCACTTTCATCTTCGTCCTTCTCCTTTGTTTTATCGGATTCTTTTTCCTTTTCTGATTTCGTAGTCTCCATCGCTTCATCTTTTTTGTCAGCCTTGTCGTCCTACGATTAAAAGTTGAACTATATCATAATATATCAGGTGCGTGGAGACTGCATTCTGAAAAGATGCTTTGTTTTGTACACACTACTTTACGCGATCAAAAAATAATGCCGATCATCACGAGAATAGGGGATTCCAGGTGCAACAATTGTACCTGGATTTCCTCCTTTGTACCTCTGTTAATGAGAACTAAACGGATCCATCACTAGGATTAAGAAATTTCACACTGCTACACGACTGTCTACATTATTACAATCACAATAGAATCAGATGCTTTTTTGAAAACATTTAACAATACTTACCACTTCCATGGCTTCTTCTTGGTTGGCTTTCTTTTGTCGAGCTTTTGCTTTCGCTGTGATAGAAAGAATTGCAGTTGACACCTTCTCTTTCTCTTCTTTCTTAGGTGGCTGCAGTAATTCTGGGTATGCATACACCGATGGTTTGGCGTTAGAACAAAACTCGATTTTTGGCATCTGCGATAAAGAAAATGCTAGTAATGTGTACAGTTGAAATATGTAACAAGATTTATATAAAGAGAAACGATAAAAAACTTCTAAATCTTGGCATTCGCTCAACTCTTTCCTAATTACTACCCTGAGTTAATGCATTGAAAATGTCATCTCGGAAAAAGCATTAGGCAAAGAGAGAATCACAAAAATAATTCATAAATGGGATATGTGGGATTATTTTTTTATCTACGCCCTAATAAAACACTAACATATTTAAAAATTGGATATTTCACGATTCTTATAATTCGGGTCACCAATAAGTTAATTTTATCCCTACGAAAACCTCCTCTCCTTCATCAAAGCAAACACAACCGCTTTGCCAGGCGTTAGATTAGGGTTATAATGCACCTTCCTCAACGTACCTTTAGATTGGAGTTTAAACCAATGATAGCTGTTGGTGTGAACGAAAGAGATAAGAAATGAGATAGAGGAAACCAGTACCAAAATTGCGAGAAGACAAACAAGCCAACGATGGTTGGCATATGATTCTGACCAGCACGCGACTGAAGTGAAACAGTTGCATTGCGACCACCTGATACACAAGAAGAAATTTGTATTAGACGTTGAATTATTGGTGGCTGGTAAATACTAAACCGATGTCCGACAAAATACGACATATACGTCACAAAATGTACGTCACCTAATGCCACGTACGGCACTCACCTGCGTCAATGATTCCTTGTGCGAGGATAGCACCAAACTTTGCAATACTATCCTCATGTTTATCTGCTATGACTTTTGTATATGCTTCTCTCATCTGTTTTACCTGAAAAGTTTCGTAAATTATATAAATTTAACCCAGCCGACGCAGAATATTTACTGAAGGTTGTCGAGTATATATTTTACAAATACTATCTGCTTAAAGGTAAATTTAAAAAAAAATGTTTCATCCATGACATCTAAATGTTAAGAAGAGTACGAACACACCTTCGGACACGTAACTTCTGTCTGTTGGATGGTTATTAACGCAGAAGCAATCAATGCATACTAAAAAATAAAGTGACCAACATTGAATATACGACTAGCTGTCATGCCGTTAAAAGAATTCGCAAAACCCGTCGTACATATTTCACTAATCACAATATGTGATCTTTAAAGTAGCAAAACGGCTTTAACCAATAATGAAGGAACATAATTAAAAACTATGTTTTCTTCCACTGTAACCTAAAGTTTAGTGGGTATTGCCTAGGAAATTGACACTAAATATAACATAGTATTCTCACCTGTCTGACATAATTGACAGGATCATTCATTAGTGGCTCCACCAAGTTGATAGCTTCCTAGAAAAATAATACAGCTGTAGTGCTGAACATGACACAGCAGGGAATAATGTAATAAGCTACAATCTAGCAAAAACATCGGTTAGTAGGCGTTACCTTTAATCCTGTCCCTGCGCAAGCAATACCAAGTGCCATAGCTGCCCCACATCTGACGTGCGGGTTGTAGCTTTCAGAGAGAAGTGATACAACACTAGGAACTTGTTCTGGCGTTCTACGACAACAGACGAACTAACGATTACTTTTAGCATGTCAACAGTATCGACACAAAAATGCAAGAGAAAGTTTACCTGAATAACAAAAAGCCCAAAGACTGAACAGCTGCTCTTCTTACGTCATCATTGACATCACTCACCTAAAAAAGAGTAACGTATGTTGTATCTCTGATGCTTGCTGTAGGTGTGTGAACCAAACATGGTAGCTGGTAGAAGCAACAAATGAATTCCAGTGTGTTTTCCACGGGCTAACTACTAGTTTTAGTTACTATACATTACTGCCATTCCGATGCCACCTCAAAAAATATATCTCTGGAAGACATAGAAGAAATGCAGAACTATTATTTCTGACACCTCCTTGGCGGATAAACATTGCTGTTCCGGTCAAAAGTAAACTTTAAAAAAGGGTAATATAAGTAAGGATCAGCACAACGACCGATTAAAATTCATTTTTATTATTTTTGTTAGTTTTTGTTTTCTTTTACAGCGGAAATCTCACTTTATTTGTCAACCTTCACTTCAATCTGCACTCTCTACAATAGAAACTTAGTAGAACAAAAATCACAGACGGTGGAGGTCTACTACTCACAGCAACATGAAGCAACTTTCGGATAGCTTTATTATTTCCAGTACCAGCATACGCCATGGCGATAGTATACATTGCGCTTCTTCTCAGAATTGCATCCTGTGAAAACAACAATATTTGTTAAATATAAAGGGGAAAAACTGACTGTTTCAGAAAATTTAAAATGGTATAGTTACTTCAGTGTTGCAAACACCGTTATCAGTATGGGTCCTGGCTATATACATATTCACATTGCCTACTTAATTTCCTTCGGAAGGCATGAGTTGATCCATAGCATTGGTAGTTGCTATGGGTGCTGGTGCTAAAACCCATCCTCACGATGGCTGCCTTCCTTATAATAAAGTCACACAGCACAACTTAAACACAAAATACTCCACACAAACCTTGTCTTGGAGTAAACTTTCTATTAGTGCGTCGGCTTCTTCCATTCGTCCATACATAACCTACAGCAAGTATTATAAGACAAACTTTAAAGGTTCAGAGTTACAATGAATAATGGCGTCAAGATTTATTATCTGTTCAATTAAAATTTTTTTACTAATTTTCAAATTCCAGAAGAAGGGCAACGGATACAAGATAATAGTTAAAAATTCTATAAGCTTACCAAGGCAATTCCAATTGCTAGCCCTCGCAATATTTTTTCATGTTGCGTCTCTTGAGCATACTTAAAAATGAAAATAAAACCAATAGTTAACGCACACTCCAACATGCAGGAAATACTGATTTAAGAGTAACAGTTAGGACTTTCCATTCTTTTGTGGCTATTCTACAATACTTTATTTTCCCCAGCCATTTTAACCATTTTAACCTGTAGTTAACTTGAATAGGCTGTTATTTTTATCAAGGCAAAATGGGTCAAAATTCGATTAAAAGAGAATTAACAAAAAAATTTACTAGCTTTTTAATCGTAGAAACGTAAACAGCATGAAATGAAAATAAAATAAAAAAAAACACGAAACAAATAATGCAAAGTTTGGATATTGTTTCATTTTCTGAAAATATCCATTCTTATAAATTATACAAGTGGAAAATTTAAGAAATATTCCTTCCTTATCCATAGACCTTTTTACAAGAGACAAAGAAATATAGTAGCCTGATGTGACATCAATTAATATTTTTTAACGTACCATAACCATGTCTTCGATTGCTTGACTTGATTTTGATGCTAACATAACAAGTCCCATGCCAATACCTGCTGCTTCTCCTAAATTTGAGTAGCAAAATTTCGTATTAATTTCAAATTTTCTTTCAAGACATTGATGCAGATACGCACAGTCTTACAAACTTTCAAAAATTTAAGGGAAGAAGTCTCGGGGAAGCCTTAAATAATAATTATCGGTCAAGATTATCAAAAAACGATCATCAACGCACCTGTGACAGCATCATCTTGGTACAAATTAAATTTCAGCTGCTCATAAATATCTAAACACAAAAAAATATGTTAATGCTAATTACAGAAGTAGAATATTAGTAGAGTTGCATGAGAGCATACGAACCATTCTGTTGAGTACCCATCGCTGCTAGTCCTAAACCAAGACATCCACCATGGCGCACCATCTAAACATGAAATCCCATCAGTTGACACGAAAATAACAACAAGACACATATTTTATATGTCATATATAATATATATTTCAAACTTGGTGTAAGAATAACTAAACTATATAGATGTTTGCGAGGTTATTAAATTCAAACATTGATTAACGTAAAACATTCTCCTTCATCTATTGCCTCCATTGTTTTATTTTTTATGTATTCAAAACAATCTGTTGGAACTAGCAGGCGTATCTTGTAAGCATCTTATAAAAACAGTGTGAGTAACTTACATCAGTTGTCGCATTTTTAAGTTGCTGTAGTAAATATTCTTTTATGCTTTCACCATGATTGCAATGAATTAATCCTGAAACGAAGGAAAGAAAGTAATAAATAGATGAGTAGAATATGAAACATAAAATTCCTGATCATTTCAGACAGGATAGTCACTCCTGAAACGAAGAAAAAAAGCATTAAATTAAAATTACTGAGAAATCTTGTCATTTTTTTTAGGAAAATTTTGTTGCAACTAAATTAAATTAAGGACAGTTAATGAGGATTTTTTTTAAAATAATTGTTAATTTCAGTTGTGACGTAACAATCAATAAGGCTCCTGTGACAGGGGTAAATAAATAAAGGACTCAAATTCAACAAGGAAGTATTATAGGACTTTACAGTCAATCTGTAATTCATAAACTTCTTAACACAAAAATAAATGAGAGAGAAGAAAAACGAGAATTTGTTAAGGAATGTCTCATTAAAAACATTTAATGAGATGCATATTAAAGTGTTTATCACCCTGCCAAGTAGGAAAAGAAAATCATCATGAAAAATCAATTTGCAACACATCACAGTTTTTGTCCTGTTTTGCTGAAAATCTTGTTTGACAGTCTTTACAGGATGTAAAATAGATATTTTTTACCAGCAGATAGTAATAACCATACCTAGAGCATATAAACCGCCGCCTTCTTGATACGCACTGCCAGCACCGCCATCTTTTGGCAGATATGAACCCATTAGTTTTAACGATTCTTTTTCATGACCCTACCATGAAAAATGTGAAAATTGTACAACTTGCCATTTGATTAAAAATACTTTTATTTTCACAAATTGCAGTGGACAATAGTGCTATGAATAAGAAGTATTCTGAGCCTAACATTTTTATTCAATTTTTTCAAGAATTGAAAAATGCTGTCTCGATCCAATATTGACACATAGAGTAACAGTGTAATGGTGAATACGACACGACACTTTTATCTTTACCTACTAAAAATACTTTTAATTCTTTTTTTTATTCCTCTAAGAGTCCCCAATTTTTGGTGTGAAAGGGCTTTTCGTTAGTATGAAAATGTTTTTTTAAATAAGTAACAAGATAATAAAAATATACCTTATGTATAACACCTAAACTTGCGGTAGCAGTGAACTTTGCCCAATTAGTGGCCCGTGCTAACCATTCTAGATTATTTCTAAGAAACGTATCACTGGTTGTTCCACAATGCATGAAAGCATTCGATATGACTGTTGCAGAGTGACATATTGAATTTCGAACAATATCCTACAAATAAAATGCAGACAACAACTTTAGCAATTGTTATCACTAACGTCTTTGCAAATACAACCTGTTGAAGACAGACCTACAAATCCAGTCTTAAGGTAGCAAAATGAAAACACTACCAAGTTGGGTTCAGCTGTACATACCTTTGTATTTTTTAATATTAATAAATCTGCATGGTTGTTGCGGATTAAAAATTCTAAGTGCAACTTTATCATGGTATCTCCGCTTAAGATTTCTGTCAGTTTGATGATGCGGTCTTGTAATGTTTTCTCATTTTCATTCTAAACAAAGACACCACAAACAATAAATTAAAGGCAGAGGTGTACACGTACACTGCAATATTAACAAAAATATTTAATTTTTCAAAAATTGTTTTGTGTATTATAGTTGAAAATATTTTAAAATTATACTTATGATGTTAATAAAATATTTTTCAGGATGAAGAAAGAAAAATGTTTCCCATTCATTTGATTTTTGAATTAAATTATATTTTTTTCAATTTAATTGAAAATCACAAAATAAGCACTCAGATCTTCGATTTTTTTAAAAATAATCTTATTATATACAATAACAGGTTACACAAGCAAGATTCTTTTATGTTATAATATATTTGTAATAAAGTGTTACTCCGTCCTGAGAAAAAAATTTTTTTTTAAAGTAAGTGTTGAGCAATCCACATAAAATTATTGTGGAGTTACTTACAAGATGTTTTTCCTGTTTAACTGGTTTTTCAGCAGGTTCTTCTTTGGATTCTGTTTTATTTGTTTCATCAGTTTCCATTGGTTTTGCACTGAAGTGAAATGATAAATGAAACACAAATGACCATCTTTTTTTTCAATCGCGATATCGCAATGGTTTGGTTTCGGCTCGGCTCATCGTCAATTCAACATTTTTTAAGGTAGTTTAAAACAATTACTTTTATACAAACTATATTCACAAAGTGTGGAGAAATGTGCAAATTGATCTTTCATTTTAACCATCAGGAAAAAGAACTTACTCATCTTTTTGTGTATCAGTACCCTCCTTTGGGGTAGTTCCTTGTCGAACAGGCTCAGCCAGTGCGGCAGGAGCTAATGATTTAAGAACACTTCTTATGCTAGTTAAAAATTGTTGTGAAGCATTTTCATATAAATCAAAACCAATTTGATATGCCATCAAAGTTTGTTCTTCACTACTTTTGACTAATTTTTCCATTATATCTGCAACAGAGTCTGGATCGTCAAGAAATATTAAACACTAAAATAAAATAAAAATGTCTCCTTTTATAAATATGAAACATTTTTGATTGCCAGAAAGTTGAAAAAACTGCCTTCAGTGTATATGATGTGAAACATGTCAAACTATCACAATAGTGTTCCAATAGTATGCACTTCTTGACAACAGATCTGAGATGATCACTAAAATACATCTGAGAGGAAGCATAAATCAGGCATAAAAATATCATCACTTGAACAATACATAAAAAAAAACTATTTTTGCCTGTGCAAGTCGAAGTACTTTGTCAAGTATTTTGTAAAGTGTCAGATCTTATTTAGTATAAATGACTTGTACTGCTTTTATTAATTAATTATTATTAACTATTACGCACTTCCTTGAGTGCTTGTAACACTCAAGTTGTCACCTTTTAGGTAAATGCTTACCTGACTAACACTAATATGATCTGGAGTTGTTAGATTTAAGTATAGTTTAACCAGAACTCTAAGAACCTGAAGGAAAAATGAATGTCATTTTTTATCAAAAAACAAAAACAAAACAGAAAAACAAAGAGATAATGTAGTATTTATTACCTCGTTACGAAATGATCTGCTCTCAATGAGAGTCATGCATATACTAAGACTATATCCCAACATGCCTTGCACGTCTTCCTAGACAAAAAATTAACACAGCTTTTTAATTATATCTTTGAATAAATCTATAATACGAATAAAAACCAAGTATATACAGATTTTAAAACAGCTTGTTCAAAAATATCCAATCGTCTTGTTTCCAATGCAATTCCAATTGCCTAAAAACAAGACAAACAATGTAATATAGTTTTTTTTTAAAATAGATTTTAAAAATTGCAGGTATTTCAAGCAATATGATACAATACAATACCTGTTTAAACTTTTTATCTGCAAAACACCGTTGAAACATTTTATTTACAATTTCAATAAGACGTTGGTCAATTTTGACTTCTTCATCAGGATGTGTTGCTGCCCTTACGCGAAGTTGTGTGTAGTGGTCAATGCATTTCGCTGAAGTATAAAAAGATGAAAACAGCTGTACTTTTTGAAAATTCTATGATTTTTTAAAATTAAACAACTTCAAATATTAGGTAAAATTAGTACTGGTGAAAATCAGTATGTTTAAGGTTTATCTTAAAGTGACCTGAATTATTCTAAAAATGTCCACAAACAATTGAACAACCTATGCAAACTAAATAAAACACTTCAAATGATGACAATGTTTACCACCATATAAAGCTGAATTCTCAGCAAAAACTTAAAATTCCTATGACTTTTTGCATAAAATCATTTGTTATTGAATACAAATTGGGCGAGCCTTTGTGTGAGAAAGAGCAATTGCTCTCCCCTTATTGATAGGCCTGTTATAAGCTATTATCTTCATCTTGTAACGGATAAAAGTACAAATTCATGTTGGTTTATTTATATATTCATTTTAATATTTTAGACACATTAAAATGCAGGTTTAAGTATCAGCTTCATGCCAACTCCGCATTTTCTAATTGTAAATGGTTGTATCCAACCCATGCTAGCATGGAAAACGGACGTTAAGCCGAGAATGATGATGATGATGATGATGATTGCAGTTTACAATCAAAAACACACACAAATTAAGTTTAATATGAAATATTGTCAAAGAGCTTAGAATTAAATAAGTCTTGACAATATCAACAATATCAGTACAAATGAATAAAAATGCATGTGTAAGTGTCTAGAAGAAAAGTTTAATACCTATTGTGGTTTCAATATATTCTGTATGTCCGTTGACATCGAATAAATCTCCAGCTCCCAAAGCATACAAAACTGAGTCTTCAAAAGCTCCAAGGTGATAGTACACCTAAACATAAAATTTAATACAATTAGAAAAGTAAACGAGTTATAATAGTTAACATAATTATCGATTACATGACTGTAAGATGTGAAAGCACATCAGTACCTTGGATGCAACAAGACATGATAAATCTCTGTGTCTAAATCCATCATTTTCACAAAGTTCCTCGCTGAAAATATAATAAAAACATGCATAAATCAAGCTCCCCCGCCCACAAGCCTCCATAAAATTCGAATCACTTAATTTTCCTCTTGTCATACTACAGTACTGTGAAAAGGTTTGTTAACATCGTGTTTCGTGTTTATTTCATGTTACGCACGAACCACGATAGCCCACAATGCATATTTTTTTAACAATCGTGGACCTCACGATCATTTTTCGTGGACTACACGAACAAAAATTAAACATTACACCGTGGCGTCCATGATAGATAACTTCTATTGTAAAACAACAAAGACCATATTAGTTTATCAATTAAATCAAAAAACGACGGCAAAAAAATTAATTAACACTTGTTGTTTAAATTTATTGTCATAAAGCTAGCTATATAATAGATTTTAATCGTTCGTGAATCAAAATGCGATGTAAAGAAACATTTCTATCGCCGCTTTTAGTTTATAAACTTTTAAAATGCGGTCTTAAAAAAGATTTCTATCGCCGCTTTTCGTTTTTAAACTTTTAAAATGCGATCAAAAAAACAATTCTATCGCCGCTTTTCGTTTTTAAACTTTTAAAATACAATCTAAAAAAGCATATCTATCGCCGCAGACAAATTTAACTTTTCTAGACTAATGACATTTCGTAAAAATACAATCGCGTCCATGACGAAAAAGTATACACGAAGCAAAAATACGAATATGCTTTTTTAACTTGATAAAACCTGAAACAAACAAATTAACTTTAATGGAAGACTTTTTTGAAAAGAAAAATCGTGGAGCTCGCGAAAATAATCGCTGGACACACGATCCTTCGTGGAGATAATATTAGCGTGGTGGCCACGATAGAATGTTTGAATGTTTGTTATACATAAAGACCACGATTTTAACGTGGTTCGTGTGCACCACGCTCGTTACACGAACACGATGTTAATAAACCTTTTCACAGTATTGTACTTTTTGTGTCAATTAATATGAGCAAAAAGATAAGTTTCAAAATTTTTGAATAGTTAGCTTTTGTTATCATAGATTTAATACAAAAGCCGCATATTGGTGATTTCCTGCTTAAATTTTCGAGATATTTTTAAACACATAGCCCAAATGTACCTGGCTTTCTTACTATTCACGCATTGAATTTGGACTACAAATTAATTACTAAAACAAGTGCAATATTAATTTTTTCATTGAAACATGCAAAAAAAAAAAAAAAATTAAAACAACAGCATTTTCAACCACAGCATTTCCCTTTGTAAATTGCCAAAAGTGCTCTACGTATAGCTTTAACGTTTACCCTGGCCCATTTGAATAGACATTCTCAGCTAAAAAAGTATCACACAATGGGAGTGTAATCAGTGTTGTGATGGAATCTAAATAGAGCTTTTTTACACTGGAAAATATATTGCCTGCTTTTGAGCAGAACTCGGCCTATAGGGTTACCAGAGCTGTAGCTTTATACATTAAGCGTTAGTTACAGTTTAAATTATGCTCAATCAATTTTTGCTATCAAAATAACATGCACAAAACACATTAAATACTAAAGGAGATAATTGCAAAGGATGTATAATGTTGCAATATCTTTTTATATCACGTGGGAATTGTTATAGGTTGTAACAAATACAAATTCCACTTTTGTTGTTTTACATAGATAATGAAAAACAGTTGTAAAAATATCATTGTTGCTTCAATTTCAATGTCACACAAAATAATTTGGATACATACATTTTAGTAATAACATCTGATATCTCAGCCCAGAATTCTCCAACAATGTTGTCCAACTTTTTCAGTGCATAGAACTAAAAATAAGAGAATATGTCATATAAGGCCTTTAAAGAAGCAGTATGTCTATATAATTCAACTTGACAGAAAATATAGTAAATGCGTTAACCACATTGAAGAGTCGCGAAGTCTTAGGTGTTTAAATTAATGAGCATTTTTCTTAGCCAATTTTTATATCTTGTTTTATACAAAAAGGATAGAGCTAACAGATAATATCACTATAACAAATGTAAAATCTCTGTAACTATAATAGTGAAACAATCACACAATTATCAGTGTACCAGAAAAAAAGAGGAGTTAAAGAGGAGATTTAGGTCACATTTTAAACTTTTTAGAGGTTTTTCAAAAATGGGGACTTTAAAGGAGGTTTGGCCACCCTGGAATAATTTATGTACTAAACTTTGCGCAATGACAAACTTTTTTGCGAGAATGCTCCTATTCTACACTGTAGATACCAACATTCCAGTAAAAAAATTGATATATAATGTCAAAAAATTTGACGTCATCAAATCGCAAAAAGGCCCTGGAGGAGCTGTCTGGTCATTTCAGAGTTTCAGTAAAACATGCACATCCTACCCAATTAGACCTGATTCAATTGTTGTTACATTGTTCACTTCATTTCCAATTTTAATTGTCACTAGTGACCTGACTAAACCCTTAAAACTGATATCAAGTTTGGGGTAGTCTATGGTTAATGACAAATTAGCCCTTAATTAATGCCCACATTTCCTTGCTCCATGTTAACAGCATGTTAGTTTTTTACTTTGTGTACTTTGCTAAAATAAATAGGGCAGGTACTTATGGAAAGTCCATGTTATTACATATACCCTTAAGAATTTCTCCTAACGAATATTATATTTATTACACGCAATAAACACTGTGTTGTTATGCGCACAGGTCAGAAAAATGTTTTATCTATTATATTTATTGGTATTTTCATGTTAATTTTATAATTGTCTCTCTTCTCTCTGTCGAATAATGTCTAATTGTCTCTCTTCTTTACAAATAAAATATATATAATGAAGTTAGTTTTCCTCCCCATTTTTTTATTTTATCAGCAAGCAGATTCCTCTTCCCCCTAACAAGTAATTCCCTGGGAAGAATGTTAGTGACACAACTTTCGATTTAGGGACTAACAGAAAAAGCTTTGATTAAAGAAGAACTACAAGTATCTAAATTAAACCAAAGCTTAACTAGCAAAAACTCTTCTAGAGAACTACACACAGGTTTGAAATGTAAAAAATAAAGATTCTACAAAAAATTCAGCCCCTGTTTTTGAAGAGGTGACTGCGTGAACAGCGTGTTTTCCCTCAAATCATAATGGCTACCCTGAAAAGTATCATGTGACATTTGCAGAGCGGAAGAATTTGGTGTTAAAACGTAGAAGAAACATATATAATTGACGACAGCCTCTTACTAGCCCCTAAGATCCCTTAGATCACTATCAAAGATAAATGTGTTATGTTCTTTTCCTAATGTACTTGAAAAAACGAGTTGGTTAGCCAGATTTTTCCTGTATATTTTTAACAGCAAAAGAAAATTTGTATTCAGGCACCAAAAACAAAGAAATATATTCTTCCTCTAGTGGTAGTTTCCTGCTTGGCGTGGCGTGGTTGATATTTCCGTATTTATATTAACTACTATGCAAATAACAACTCTAAGAAGTGCTCCAAATATTTATATACTAACCTTTAATTCTGGTTCTGTTTCTTCAAGAAGGGCAATAACTCCCGCTAAAAAAAGAAGTATATATATTATTATGAAACTTAAAACTATGTAAAACGCAGCAAGATATTTTAATTTTATATAGATTTATAGTGAAAGCTAACCTGCAGATGTAAGAGTCATTTTTCTAAAGTTAACGAAATGGAAATGTTGATTATGCAGTTCGGAAAATATGCCCTGTCATTTTGGGAAAACTCTAATAACAAGTGCCGGGTCGGAGGTTCATAAAAAACAATATTTTGGACGAGTTTTCGCGAGTTGTTCCGAATATCTAAACAAACTATGCCCGTACGGCTTGAATACCCACGCGGAATGGAATAAAACACTTTCGTTCGTTTTTGTTTTTTTTTCTTATGAGATAAGATAAATTTACAACAAACACTTTTACACATTTTGCAATACCAATTCTTGTTGGTTGGACTTCTTAAAAACGCTGTTTGGTATGTTTTCACACATTCCGTGAAACCATTTTTTGCACTTGTCACACTGCGCCATCCTTTCATTTCCAAAAATACCACAACACACGGTTAGCATATGGTTGTTGATAATTTTGTCCATTTCACGCAACGTCAACAATTCTTTTTCACTCAGTAACTGGCCCGGGACAACGTCAGTTTTTCCTGTTTTCTGGGGTGAGGTCAAATTAATGACAGGTGGAGATTGAGGCGGAGTTACAGTATTACAATCTATCACATTGTCGATGAACTCCTCTACAATGCGCGCTATTATAGCTACTGTAGAAGAATTTTAATAATGTATAAACACAAAAATAAAAAATATATTTCTTTACATCGCATCAGATTTAAAGAACGAATCATCTTCTTCGTCACTTGAAAATAGTCATTCTCCATCATATTCTACAACACGAGTATATCAAAAATGACTATTTTTCACGATAAACAGAGATAAAAATAAAATAAAAAAAACAGTGAATTCACCTATTTTTAAAATCGGTTGAATCAATCTTTGCTTGGTCTTTTTCCATGATAATAGATCATAGATTAAAAATTATAACGCAAACCAAGAGAAACCGAATCTCGTGTGCGCAGTTTTCGCGCGTCTCATGAATCATCGAGACAAGAATGACCTCCATATGTCAGCTACTCGAATTTCTTAAGTTAGTCGCCGAGCAAAATAGGCCCTCCAACCTGGCACTTGTTATTAGAGTTTTCCGTCATTTTGTGCCGTCGCTGCTTTGTACAGCCTTTTGAATTTGCTCTGCCGCGGTCAACGAATTAAAATACAGACCGCCAACCAACGCCACCGTTTAAAGTCGCCTACAAATATATAAGCAATAAACAGACCCCCGTCTTCACCCTCGGGCAATTAAAAAAATCAAAAAAATACAATTGTTTAGTAATTCCATTTTCCAGCTGCTGCTGCTTCACCTGCTTCGATTCAAGAATTTCGACTAGCACTACATATATTTCGCTATGGTTTGACATCGTCTCCAGAGCATCCTGAAATGGCAACTGCAACTTGCGGTGTTCCAGAGAACGGTGATAATAACAGAAGGTGAGAAAGAAGCGCAAAGAATGGCGTCAGCCATCACATTTCTATGCAAATTTAAAAGCAAACTCGCATATTTTATTGATTCCCTGACGTTAAAGATCACTAATATTTTCAGATTCTAAAAACAGACAAGATATTTGGCCGTCGTCAAAGTTTTTAGAAATTACATTTAAAATGTAAACCCTCTAAAATGTGTTAGCAGGAGCAAGAAAGACTGCAAATCAAAAACATCTGAAAACTAAGCAAAACTTCTGCGAGGAACAAAAAAGCTTACTCTTTTTCTACCCATTCTCGTCCCTAGAGCTCTTAATCTCCCAATCTTGGAACGAGAATGATTTCTACCAGCTATTTTAGGGCTGGAGAGTTCCCTTCACTACATTTAAAAATTTATAATTACAAACCGTATATATAATGTAATGTTGCATCATCTATTAAATCACATAAATCTCTGGTTACACCAGACAACCTTGATTCCGCACACACGTTTCATTCTCATATCAAAACATGCTACAGGCCCTGGTATGAAGGTTGTATAGCTGATTAAATGAGTGTAAAATAATTTTGATCAGTCAGAGTTTAGTCCTGCTGCAATAATAAAAAAAATTATTAAAAATTTTCCAATGAATCCGTGTAGATCAAATTTCTTTTAAAGAAGAATTAAAATCATAATCGCAGCAAAATTTTATGAAAATTTACAAAAATAGAAACCAAAAGAATGTCCCGTGTTATTATTGTTCAAAAAACATTCCCATTGGGCGAAATTCCTTCTTCGGTCCCAGTAGAAACAGGGATAAATGAGATCGGACTAGTTAAGATTAAATGATCTGGTAGGACACAGACACGCGCCTGTCTGTGCCTTACAACATCATCTTCGTTTCCAGAATTTGTTGCCTATGCAACCTCGTCCCCAGGGTTTGTTGCCTAAGGGCCGCTAGTGCTTAAATTATCTATGCCAGATGTAAGCCAATCGCATTACAGAACTCACGAGCCTGGGGTAATTTCGCCGCGCGCGCCTCGATGTCAAAAAAACAAAAATCCCTGGTGTGGGGACGAGGTTGTTGCCTATGTCAAAGCCGCCCAGCGTAAAAATTTCATTAAAATGAAATATTATGGCAGTTAAATTTGACATGAAAAGAAAACTCTAATCCTGTCCCCCAAAGTGCTCCCGGGAAGGAAGTGTTTCTTTCGCGCTATAAAATGAACTCAGAAAGCGAAAAAACAGGCCTTGAACGTTCCAAAGCCTGTTTTTTTCGATTAGGACAAACTCTTCATCAACCGAAAAACGATGATTTTTCAACATTTTTAAAGGGTAATAATGCTTGAATTAAATATAGAAAATAAACTTACATTTATTCTCGTGACGCGTTCGAGATTTAGGCAACCTCGTTTCAACTTTTTTGTCTCTCACTGGTTTAGTGCGTACTGACGACGTCAGCTATACAAAACAGGCCCTGAGAAGGAGGATGGAGATCCATGGTATGTAAACTATATGACTATGTTCGTTTTTTCCCACTTCCATGACGTATGCGTCATTCTCGTTCTCAAAGCTCTTTGGGATAACTGCAAAACATTATATCTCAAAGAGCTCAAGCGACGCAAATGCAAATGATATCTGAACAACCGTCTCTCACCACATATCACAAAAGCGAAAAATTGCCCTAAACGCTTCCTCGTCCCAGAGTTTGTTGCCTATGTCAAAGTCGCTAGCGCTTACTTTTAACGGGGTTTTCGCCCCGGTCTCGATATAAAGGAGGATTTTCACGAAGCGAATTGAACGGCGAGTTCGACAGTGAATTGTATCTGAGCATGCGCAGTTTTGTTTATTTTGATTTTGCATCGAAATATTCGCTTCGCTGAAAAGTAGAAACAGTTCCTACTTATTCGCGGCTAAAGGTTTTGCTGCTAGTTTTTGACCAATCAGAACGCGGTTAACTGATGTAAACAGTGACTTTGGCGCCTAATTTATTTTGTCGTGAAAATTAAAAAGCGAATTCGCCATCGAATTCGCCGTCCAATTCGCCGTTCAAATCGCTTCGTGAAAAGTCCCTGGGGACGGGCTTTCGGGGGATCGATATTTTGGTTGAATACTATGCAGTCAAATTCTTATAAATTTAAAAACTTCGAAATACAATCATATGTATGATGTCCCCTATGGCTCTCATATCTCTTAATAAAAACACTTCTATACTTTCCTTCGAATTCTTCTCTTATTGAAACACGTCTCTTCCAAATTGTAAAAGCACTGCTCTTCTATAAACTTAAAAAATTCTGGTCCGTAATATTGATTGAGTTGGATTTCGTTAACTCACATTTTTTTAATAAATACATATCGGTTCTCGGGCAAGAAAAATCAGTTATTGTTCTTAGTAACTAATAACTCTCCAAAATTTTTATGTGTGTATTATTGTACCGTATATAGCTATACTCTTATTTTCTCAATATATACACACTTTTTTATAAGAATACCTAAATTCTAACCTGTAAACACAAAAATACAGACCCGGAGTGCAAAATTACTGGGCATATTTTTCAATTTATTTGTAAAGAGAAAGTTACAGGCCACATGCAGAGAAGTGTTAAGTGCAGAAGAGAAGTGTCAAATCCTGAAAAGAAGTAACCCATAGGGGTCATTGTACATATAGATAGATGGAATTTTTGCAGAATTTTTACAATGCAAGATGTTTGACATCAGAACCTTGCCAGGAAAAGCTTTCTTTCCAACTTATTTACATTGGAAGATAATATCTAGCCTCAATTCTATCTTATTTGGTCAGTGACAAGAGCACGTCATTACCAGAAAATTTGCTGTATGAATCTGGCACCTTGTTTACAAGTTATTAGCTTTATGAAACAAGGACTCGTCTGGGACGGAGAAAATACTATTATTTTTTCAATGCATTTGAGCATATTCGAGTATACCCCAAATAACAAAGGTTGTGATAGAACATAAAATATTTTAACAAAGTAAAAATTGTCATAGAAATTTTCAGCTAAGCGAATGTATATTAGTTTTTTGTCAGTTTCTTTGCAGGGTTGCCACACCTCCTTAAAACTCCTCATATCTCCTTAAATTCAAAAGGTCTCCTCAATTCTCCTCAAATGTCCTCAATTTTTTTTGGAAATTTAGGTTTTCTTCTAAAATCTCCTCAAACTCTTTTTGATATTTATTATTTTTTATATATATGTCCATTTTTTATATTATTTATTTTAAATCACCACAACTTGTGGTTGCTGTGGCTTGCAAACATTACGTTTTTTTGAATTTCTTTGTACTTGAAGCAAAGTTTCTTAGTTATCTTTTGTAAGAAAATATTGGGATGCCAGTCCTCATTTTTACAAGTGCAAGTTTTTCTCCTTATCCCCTAAATTTTGTTAACAAATGGTCCTCAAAAATCACAAAAATCTTCTCCAATCATTTTTTGAAAAAAGAGTTGGAACCCTGCTTTGTCAGTTTCGCATTTTTTGCAATCTTTACAGTGGCTATATAGTTGTTTTGGCTTTATTTCACTTTGTTGCTTTCGTTAAATTTCCTTATCAATTTTTGGCACGTTTTTCATGTGCCAGGTTTTCATTTAAAGTTATTGACAACATCCTTATAAATAGTCCCCATTCTTGTTTCCTAAAGTCTCTCTTTACATTTCAAAATTATCGCTGTATAAACCATTCAGTGCATATCTCATGGGATGGTTTCCATCTGCAAAACTAGTGCACGGGACAAGGAGGCCACTTAGTTATTTGGTCTGTAGAATAAAACTACCACCCCAAACCCTACCCCTACTGGGGTACGCCATGTTTTTAATTAACTCTGAGTAATTTTGAAAGTTTTTTCATCTGAAAACAATACATTACTCTAATTGCTAGCATGACTCGACTTATATAAAGTATAAAATAATGTTAAAAAAAAATATGTTTTTTATTAAGCTTTAGGCATTAAAATTCAAGCAAAGGTTCTTTTTCCGATGTGACGCCGACTGGAAGAAAGTAGTAGGGTGTGGTCTTTCAATTACATAGTCATAGAGGTTCGCCAAAATATCATTATGGTAGATGTGACGCACATGTTGGAAAATGTTTTGGATTAATGAATAGGTCCAAACTTTTTATTTGTTAACAAGAAAATATATTATTTTTAGGAACTACTATCTAGAAACGTTTATCAGAAATATATATACTTAATTTAATATAGAACTGTGGCGTTTTTATGGCCTAAGGTTTTTGATGGATGTCTTTGATATAGCATGTGTGGGTGTGCCCGTGCGATTGCATGCCATTTCTGGTGAGGCCTGGTCCATGCTTCATGTGTTATGTTTTGCGTCTGCTTCACTTGCTTCAGTCTGCATTTGTTTCATTATAGGTGTGATACAGTGATTTTCAATATGAAATACTTGTTGTTTTCCTTATGTTTGATCCATGGCATTTTTAGTTGTCAGCAGAAACCTTTAACAAGCTTGTTTCTAGAGCGAAACCATTTTGAGATCTGTAACAATACAGTTAACATTTAGCTCTGATAAGTCTTAATGACTTTACCTTTCCCTAATTTTCTTCGTAACATTCTCACACAACTTTAATTTTGATTTATTATATATGTAACTTTTATAATGGCAAAATAAGCAAAAGAGAGAAAATGTTCTCTAGTTACGTATTTGACATTTAATAATGGCATGTCAGGATTGTTTTCAAATTATCTATAAGCAGCATGAATTAACTTTTAAAAATAAAACACATTTATAATTAGGAAACAATGAACTTTCTGATGGTGAAATTACTGGTATATTTTTTGAAAGGGGAAAGTTCACTATCGATCTTTAAATAGTAGTGATTTTTTTAACATATACTCTCCTCATGAGTGTAATTTGTCTCTAGATAAATGAATAAATTCATTTCCTCAAATGTGCAAGTATCACCATCATGTGTATACCTAAAAGGTGTGATATTTTAAAAATTAATTTAATTTGTTGTTTTCATTTGTTCCTGTATATATCACATCTATTCTCTTTTACAAAACTACAAAATATCTGCATAGGAGAGTCTGAAGCTAACCTTTTTATCTAAAATGACTTTTTTTTAATCTTTAAAAAATGACATCCCAAAGACAAAAGTTTGATTTAAAAATTAGAATTTTTGGATTAATTAAAATAAATTAAAAACAAGGACTTTTTTCAAAAAAATTATTAAAATTTTTATATATATATATATATATATATATATATATATATATATATATATATATATATATATATATATATATATATATATATATATATATATATATATATATATATATATATATATATATATATATATATATATATATATATATATATATATATATATATATATATATATATATATATATATATATATATATATATATATATATATATATATATATATATATATATATATATATATATATATATATATATATAAATATATATATATATATATATATATATGAACACAAATTGTAGCTATAGGAATAACCAACAAGATAAATGACTACATCAAGAATTAAGTAAAAAGATTTTATTATTTAAAATTTTCGTCAGTTCATCGACTGACTTCTTCAGTATCGCTTACAATACAGTATTAACAATTAAAATATCTTATATAGTGATAAAAATAAATTATATACAATTAAATACACAAGGGTTTAAAACTGGTTTCCATCACCATCATCCTACTATCAACTTAACACATGGTTTCTACAACTTGCATTTTTCTGTTCTTTTAGTTCTATTCCAGTCATGAGAACCATTAAGTCCCTGATGTTGTGTGACGAGTGTCCCTATCCAGAATTTTTCTTTATCTAATAGCAAACTATCAATTTGCCTGTTTGTTAAATTCTCTCCATTGTTCACAACATCAACTATAATAAACCCAATATTTTGCACGGAGGCATTAGGGCATTCATCAATAAAATGTTTCACAACTTTGCAAGATGGTATCTTCTTTTTAATGTGGGATTTGTAATTCGAAAGTCGAGGCTTCCAAGCAACGGTGGATCCAACACCCTGCTTACCACATAATTTACAAAAAGCAACGTATATAACGTTTTTTGAACTGCAACTGCTTTCGCGACGAATTTTAAATTTCCTGCCAGTTGCTTTTGATACTACAAAAGTGGTTTCAATTACATAATTCTTGCAGGAGTCGCATTTTTTATTTTTACATTTCACATAACCTGCTGCATTGTCGTTTGATAAATCAGACTTGATGTTGTAAGGATCAGCACGTAATATTAAATCCCTTAAGTTATTCTCTCTTTTATATGCAACCAATATACTGTTTTCTGGAAACAGCCGCGACAAGTCTGGATGATTACTAATAATGGGCATGTGGGTCTGGACAATGGTTTTGATGTCGGGTCCTCTAGGGTTGAACTTTGTGGAGAAGATAAGGATCAGAGAATGTATTTAAACACATGGAGAAAACAACAACTTTATAATAAAGATGGTGATTTAATAATTAGGACACAGGACAAAGGAAACCGTTTCGTAATTGTAGACAAAGTAACTGACAAGGAAAAGGCAAAACAACAGATACAAAGGAGTTCCTTCGTAACATTAGAACATGATCCAACTTTACAACACATCCAAAAGGTGAAAGATTGGGCTGAAAAATGGTTTAAAAATGGTGAAATATCAAAGCAATGGAAAGAATATATAGTGAATGAGAATGCCTGTCCAGGCAAAAACTCCACTCTTTACAAAACTCACAAGGCTGGTACTCCAGTACGATTACTTACTTCTGGTTGTAACACTGCTATCGAGAATTTAGCTAGATTTCTTGAAGTTATATGTGCACCGTTTACTGAAAATATGCGTAGTAGAATTAAGAACACGTCTCACTTACTGGACATTATTGATTCAATTAACGAAAAAGGCATACCTGATCACACTCAATTGGTATCTTTTGATATTGTTAACATGTTTCCTAGCATTGACAATAGAAATGGTTTAGATTCCGTGCGAAAAATCATGGATAAAAGAATATTTAAGAAACCATCGACAGAATGTATTATGGATGCGTTAGACTTATGTCTTTATAATAACAATTCTGTTTTCGCAAATGAGCACTTATTACAAACGAATGGCACAGCAACAGGTGCACCTAATTCTTGTTCGTATGCAGATATAGCTGTATCTTCCATAGACGACGCTGTTTTTGAAAAAATGCATTCTTCTTATCCTGAAATATTGTATTTTGGTCGTTATAGAGATGACTGCCTATCTTTATGGTGTGGTAGCAATGACAAGTTACAAGAATTCTTTGTTTTTATGAATTCTATTAACCAAGATTTGAAATTCACAATGGAAATTGGAGGTGATAAACTCTGTTTCCTTGACCTGCAAATGTCATTGAAAGATAACAAAATCAGTACAACTGTTTACAGTAAACCCACAGATACTCATTTATATCTTCACGCAACATCCTGCCACAATAAAAGTTCTATTAGAGGTATACCAAAAGGTATTGCATTACGTCTTCGTCGGATCTGCAGTAACAATACTGATTATAATGAGAAATCAAACAAGTACTGTGGTTATTTAACAAAAAGAGGTTATAATAAAAGTGTCATTAAGAAAACATTTCAACATATAGGAACAATATCACGCTGTGATGCTAGGAAAAAGATTACCCGCAATAATTCTAAAACAAGAGTTATCTTCTCCACAAAGTTCAACCCTAGAGGACCCGACATCAAAACCATTGTCCAGACCCACATGCCCATTATTAGTAATCATCCAGACTTGTCGCGGCTGTTTCCAGAAAACAGTATATTGGTTGCATATAAAAGAGAGAATAACTTAAGGGATTTAATATTACGTGCTGATCCTTACAACATCAAGTCTGATTTATCAAACGACAATGCAGCAGGTTATGTGAAATGTAAAAATAAAAAATGCGACTCCTGCAAGAATTATGTAATTGAAACCACTTTTGTAGTATCAAAAGCAACTGGCAGGAAATTTAAAATTCGTCGCGAAAGCAGTTGCAGTTCAAAAAACGTTATATACGTTGCTTTTTGTAAATTATGTGGTAAGCAGGGTGTTGGATCCACCGTTGCTTGGAAGCCTCGACTTTCGAATTACAAATCCCACATTAAAAAGAAGATACCATCTTGCAAAGTTGTGAAACATTTTATTGATGAATGCCCTAATGCCTCCGTGCAAAATATTGGGTTTATTATAGTTGATGTTGTGAACAATGGAGAGAATTTAACAAACAGGCAAATTGATAGTTTGCTATTAGATAAAGAAAAATTCTGGATAGGGACACTCGTCACACAACATCAGGGACTTAATGGTTCTCATGACTGGAATAGAACTAAAAGAACAGAAAAATGCAAGTTGTAGAAACCATGTGTTAAGTTGATAGTAGGATGATGGTGATGGAAACCAGTTTTAAACCCTTGTGTATTTAATTGTATATAATTTATTTTTATCACTATATAAGATATTTTAATTGTTAATACTGTATTGTAAGCGATACTGAAGAAGTCAGTCGATGAACTGACGAAAATTTTAAATAATAAAATCTTTTTACTTAATTCTTGATGTAGTCATTTATCTTGTTGGTTATTCCTATAGCTACAATTTGTGTTCATATATATATATATATATATATATATATTTATATATATATATATATATATATATATATATATATATATATATATATATATATATATATATATATATATATATATATATATATATATATATATATATATATATATATATATATATATATATATATATATATATATATATATATATATATATATATATATATATATATATATATATATATATATATATATATATATATATATATATATATATATATATATATATTTGCAAAATAATTTTTTTATATACCATTTAATAAATATTTAAAAAGGCTTTTTAGCAATGGATGAATAAATAAACTTTTACATTTATGGCTGAAAAATTGTGATTTAAAAAAAAAATGATGCCTATATAAACATAAATACTTACAAGTCTAAAAGTTATATTTACAAATATCAAAGAAAAAATTTTTTAATCACAGAAATAAAACATTAGATATCATTATAATATATTAAAATTACGGATAGAAGAAAAGAGATTGACACAAGGGAATAAACAGGTGACAAGAAAAAATAAAAATTAGCATTATATTAAAATGATATCTAATGTTTAATTTATTATATGTTATTGTAATTAACAATATTTTTTCTTTGATATTTTTAGTATTTATGTATTTTGCTTTTAAAAACTGAAGATGACAAATAGAATTGTTAAAAAATTTCGTTATAATTTTTAAAAAATTGTCTTCTTAAAAGCCAGAATTGGCTATTAAATAGTGGCATAAACTTCATTGTTGAGCGGGTTTAAAATTATTACACTTTCTTAAATTCAATATTAGAAGACATAAACAGCATTTCATGTACGTCATTTCATGTGTACTATTAAATCACCACATGCGTATTGCGTTCATGCGTTGTCGCCGTGTACACAATTCACGAAGGTTAATTTCAAATTTGTGCTCCTCCTGAAAAGCCTTAGCCCCAAGTTCAATATTTTTTATGTTTAAATATGTTTTATTAAGTCTGATATAGAGAACTTCCCCTTTTTTCGATGAGGTCTCATAATAAACTTTTTCATAAGGGTCATTGGGTTGAATTTCCTTTTTTTTGCCTGGTCTCAGCATTGTTTTATTCTTTAGAAGTTTCCTGATAAGATAAAAATAATAGTGCATTCTGACGTTTCAACACATTGCAGTGTTTGAAATGATGTTTTTGTTATTTTAGAGATTGATAGACATTTCAGTTTCATAGATGCAAAGTATGCAACAGAAAGAGAGGAACAGTGACAAAGTAGGTATTTTTGATAAGTTATATTCGTAACACTTTATAAAAACACCTTGGCATATTGGTGGTAATTTTAGAAACTGAAGTTATGTTGTTAATAAAGATCATAGGTAGAGTTGCAGTCAGATTTCAAAAAGAATTGTTGTGGATGTGGTATTATAAAATCAATAATTACAGAAGAGAAATTCTTGGATTCGAATTTTAAACATGTGCAGAACACACTTTCTAATTCACTTCCATCTCCCCTTATCTGCAACTGTATACTTTTAGGGGTAAACCTATGCCACTCATCTTGTGTATATAATCTTGTCATTTACTATCCCCGTCATCCATCGTCGAAAATATTGCCAAATCTTAATTTGTTGTTTTGCATTAATATTCACAAATGTATTTGTTTTTAATTTAGTATGGATTACGAGCCGCACTTACTAAAGAAAACAGTAGAAGTTATACTAAACAAAAGTCAAAAAGAGGGCGACCAGTTTCTTTATTTAAAATATTAGGCTACCAATGCACTATTTGTGACAAAGTATTTAATATAAAATGTAACTTACATTTGCACCAAGTAGTACATACTACTGAAAGACCTTACGTTTGTGAAGAATGTGGTCATACATTTAAATTAGAATGTCATCTTAAAACTCACAATCTGATGAAGCATGATCCGATATATAGATACCAGTGCGAGTTTTGTGGGAAAAAGTTCAAACTGAAAGGAAACTTGACTGTGCATGTGAACAGTACTCATTTACAACTTCGAAACTTTGAATGTAACAAGTGTGAAAAGTCGTTCAAGTTAAAACAGCATCTGGATAATCATCTGCGTTTTATTCATAGCATTGGAGGTTAAATGGTTTATGTTTTTGCGCTATATGACATTTGGTTTTATTTAAAGGGTTCGTTACATTAATTTGTGTGTCTTTATTGTCCACTACGCCCTGTTTACACTTAGTGATTAGAGATGTGATGTACAAGGTTGGCGTTAATGGCGTTAATGCATCAAACCCTCAATGCGTCTGATGAGCGCCATTACTGTGTTCAGCCTTTCATGGTATTTATAATAACGACATTTCTTTTGTATTTTGAGTGGTAAGAAAAGACAAGGTACCAGTGATGAAAATATATATCAAGAGTTTATTATCTTCTCTCACTTTAGACGCGTCCTTAAAGTATTCCATTTAAGGGAGCTACGAACGAGATTATCGTGGCTTACATGATAGATTTGTTTTTTATTGACTTGCTATTTTGCTTTTGGGTTTATTGTGCGAAAATGTAAAGATGTTTGTCAAAGCATAGATATATTCAAAGCCACGGTCAACAAACCTGAAAAATATGAACAACCATATATATGTGACTGGATGTAAGTTTTTTAGCTCCGATGACTGCGTTTGGAATCATCTCGTGGCTCCTTAAGAATTTTGAAAATGGACATAAACAGTATATTGCGGCAAATAAATTTTAAAAGACATGTTGGAACTTAAAGTACCGCTTTAATGTAACTTTACATGCACCTTACTTCTTTTACCGTAATAAAAATAGTTTCGATTGCCATATATTGTAATAAAAAATTAGGCTTCACCAGGTTGTTTTCTTGTCATTTTAGAATAAAATACTTTAAGGGCAGAAACTTGCCTAGCTATGCCTAGCGGGGTACAGTCTCTAATAATCGATGACGTCATCTGTAGAATAAAAGACAAAAAAAACAAGACAAATTTTTCTAGCGCAATTTCCCATAATATTCTACGCGCATGGGAAATTCCATATCATCCAAAATGGGGAATAACCGCGTTAGTTTTGAACAGAATGAAATCTTCGAACAATGTTAAAATTCTATATAATAAAGAGAGAAATGGATTCATCCACTGTCAAACAATTACGAGATAATGAAAAAACACGTGGACTTACGGGGTAGTACAAGCTGCGTAAGCCGAATTGGTTGCCCTATTGAAGGACGTACCACAGAGACCACCCAGAAGGGCTGGACAACAAAAGCCGGTCGGGCCCGTGACTATACTACCAACGCCGGAGGCCATGGCTATTTTTGAGAAACAGGAGCTGTCGAAAAATCGCTCAATCCTGAAAACCAGGATGCGGGGATGTTACAACTGGTTAGTTGATGCCGTCCCCAAAACTATAAAGGAGGGGGTCAAGAGGACCTATGCAGTCTTCAAACGTACGGTCATGGGTTTATATAACAGGGTGGCTGGCACGAAACCTACACTGCACGACGGAGTCGAGCAGAAGGCTGAGGAAGACTAGCTAGAAGATATCCAAAATCTATATGATCAGCCAGGGCAAGATTATACCCCTCAAGAACATAAGCATGCGCTCCACAAGACCTTTCGAAGTTTTTGCATTCCCGGTATAGGAGGTGCCGATGTAGAAGGGTGTATGGGAATGGTGCGGCCCAACGTGAAAACCTTAGTTGAAGATATGGGCTCGGCGAAGGTACGGATATTCCTATGGATTATCTGGAAGAAGAAGAAGACGAACCTGGAGGAGGCCAAGGCTGAGGATTATATTGAGGTGAATAAGGTATTCACCAGCAACATGACGTCGGTCTTCAAGAGTAACGACGTATATGACGTGCTGGAAAGGATGTTTGCCCACGTTAAAACACGTGTAAAATCCAGCACTGCCTCAGAGTGGCTTTACAATATCCCAAATCCTACACCTCGACATAGACTTCCACAAATTGAGGCTAACGAGGGGCTCATCGTATATACAAGCACCTAAGTGGATAGCCTCCAAGAGGGCCATTATTAGCCAGAAAAATGATGATGAGGAGTGTTTTACATGGGGCATCATCGCCAGCCTACATCATTAGGAGATTGAAAGAGATCCACAAAGAATCACCAAGCTGAGACCCAACATAGGCCACTACAATTGGGAGGGTATAGAGTTCCCTACAAGAACCAAGGATATATCCAAATTCGAGGACAACAACAAGGAGATTGCGGTAAACGTTCTATATATAACGGGGAAGAAGATCAATATCCTACGTGACAATCCGTGCACAACGGACGTAAGAAGCAGGTGAATCTACTTCTCCTTACGGATGACAAAAAGACTCACTATGCAGCCGTCAAAAGTCTGTCACGGCTCCTGGGTAGTGATACCTCAAAAAATACGGCAAAAATGCACTTCTGCCTAAATTGTTTGCAAGCCTTCCTTACGGTTGAATCGAGGGATAAGCATTATAGGTACTGCAGGGACCACGAGGCAGTCAAGATCACAATGTCAAATTAGGCTGAAAAATGGCTATAGTATAGGGATGGCCAGCAGCAGTTCAAAGTACCCTTTGACATCTATGCAGATTTCGACAGCCTGCTAGTCCCGGTAGAAGATGCGAGAGGCAAAAAGCCCAAGAACCTGAGCAACCATGTGCCGTCCGGCTGGTGTACCTATAGCACCTTTGCCTATGGGGACGTTTCAGATCCCCTAACACTATACAGGGGTGGGGACTGCGTCACCCGCTTCGTGATCCACCTAGAGGATGAGGTGAAACGTCTCTATAATACCTACCCGCAGCAACCATGACCAAACTAACAGAGGTCCTTAAAAGGGAACATGACGAGGCCACGCACTGCCATATCTGCCTAAAAACCTTTGATAACTATGAAAATAACCGTAAGACCACTGCCACTATACAGGTCTTTATAGAGGCGCAGCGCACGCAATATGCAACATCAAATACAAGATACCCGGCCACATCCCTGTGATCTTCCATAGCCATTTGGGGCATGATGCCCACCTGTTTATCCGGGAACTGGGTGAATGATACTCAGGACATTGGGTGCATCGCCGAAAATACCGAAAAATATATCCGTTTTGATGTGAAAATTAAGGTACCCCTTGAAGGCATGGGATATGGTGATGGCGAGAAGTACAAGACCATAGAGATACGGTTTATCGATAGTTGTCGATTCATGGCTTCAAGCCTGGGAAAATTGGCAAGCAGTCTCATTGGTGAGAACACCGCGGGTATGAAGTGTCATCAATGTGCGGATACCTGTCTTGAATTCCAGAGCATAGACGCTGAGTACATGGCAAAATTCTACTGCAAAAATTACGACTCAGATACCACGAAGCAACTCAGTCGGACCGGGTAAAGGCAAATGTACCATCCATGGCAAAGATCATCGACAAAGACGATGTCTTCAGGCTGATGCGGAGAAAAGGCGTGTACCCCTATGAATACATGGATGGATGGCAGCGATTTGAAGAGGTGAAACTGCCATCAAAGAAGGCCTTCTACAGCAAGCTGAATATGAAAGGTATAAGCGACAGGGACGATGAATATGCTTAAAAGGTATGGAGTGTCATTACCCCAGAGGGTGATAAGGTTACAATGGGGGACTATCACGACATCTACCTGACCATAGACGTCCTGCTATTAGCTGACGTATTCGAGACATTTCGAGGCGTCTTCTTGGACAAGTACAGCCTTGATCCCGCCCATTTTTACAGTGCACCCGGCTTGACATGGAAGGCTGCACTCAAATTAACAGTTATAAGGTTAGAGCTCCTTGCAAATTCCGACATGCTCCTCATGTTCGAGAAGGGTATCAGGGGAGGTATAGCCCAGGCCGTACACCGGTATGCCAAAGCTGACAATAAGTACATGAAAGACCAGTACGATTCAGAGGTTAAACCCTCCTACCTACAGTACCTCGATGCGAACAACCTGTATGGATGGGCGATGCGCCAAGACCTGCCCACAGACGGCTTTAAATGGATATCGAACGTAGAGGCATTCACCGAAAGGCGGATCGAGAAGCTCGTTGAAGGGAACAAGCATGGGTGCATCTTTGAGGTTGATATCGACTACCCCAAAAAGCTACATGATAAACACAACGAGCTACCGTTCCTACCTGAACGCACGATGGTCTACAGGGTTGAAAAATTGATACCGAATTAGGGCATTAAATGAGGCTAAAAATCATGCGCTGAAATTGAAGAAAGTACGAAAGGTTATCCGGTTTAACAAGAAGGCCTGGCTGGCGGGCTATATCGATCACAACACTGATTTGAAAACAAACAAGAAAAACGAGTTCGAGAAGGATTTCTATAAACTCATGAACCTCTCGGTGTTTGGCAAGACCATGGAGAATATCAGAAATCACCGCAATATCCAGCTGGTTTACAAACGAGGATAAGTATAGGAAACTCGTAATGGAACCGAATTTCAAGGGTGGAAGCAGATTCAGCGAGCATCTGATAGGCGTCGAAATGGGCAAGATCGAGGTCAAGATGAACAAGCCGGTGTATATAGGCCAGGCTATATTGGATATGTCAAAGATGGTCATGTGCGAATTCCATTATGAATACATGCAGCCTAAGTACGGTAGCAAGTTGTAGATCTGTTACATGGACACGGACTCGTTCGTATACCATATTCAAAACCCACGACTTTTACAAGGATATAGCCAACGATGTTGAGGCACACTTCGACAAAAGTGCCTATAATACCGATCATGGAAGGGCTCTCCAAAGAAAAAAGAAGGTGGTAGGTTTGATGAATGACCATGTTCGTCACCCTAAGGGCCAAGCTATATGCTTACAAGAGCCTTACAGAAAAGGGCGGTGACAAGAAAGCGAAGGGTGTGAAGCGATGTGTCACGAAAAAATCAATAACCTTCGATGACTACAAGCAGTGTCTGGAGGAGGGCATTGACATCTACAAAAGCCAAGTGCTTATTCCAAACAAGGGCCATAAGGTATATACCCAAGAGGTG
The DNA here is from genome assembly GCF_029227915.1 of Hydractinia symbiolongicarpus. Lineage (NCBI taxonomy): Eukaryota > Metazoa > Cnidaria > Hydrozoa > Anthoathecata > Hydractiniidae > Hydractinia > Hydractinia symbiolongicarpus. The sequence continues at coordinate 11,181,273 of NC_079877.1, read as the reverse complement.
AAAAAGTTGGCACTTAACATGGCAGACGACAAACGTATCATACAACCCGATCAAATTACGACGCTTGCCAGAGACCATTGCTGGCTAGCGTCTACCGGGGAATAAATGGAAGTGTGCACACTAGTCGCTATAATCCTACCGTATGCTCTGATTGCCTAGTACTTTTTCGATATCGAGGTGTTATAAAGATGTAGTCCGATATTGCACAAGTATTTGACACAGCCACCTCTGCAGAACATGAAAATATTGAAAAGCCTATTGATAAACGCCAAATTTTAAAGTAGGCCCTTCGCAAAGGTAAAGGATATCTACTACCGAAAAAAAGTACGGAAGGGTTTGTTTCCAAGTCCCCAGAGGAGGCCATCGACAAGGTACATACCGAGTATGTACAACGTGAATTGCATGAAAAGGGGGGAGAAGACGACCAGGGCACTGTCTACCCATGTTATAAGCTAATACGCTAGCATAATCAATGGCTTTGTGGACATCAACAGCGTTGATGGGCTACGCATGGATATCGAGGAAGACCTCATAATTCGAGACAGCATAACGGATCAAGGTATCCTCGTGTACTGCACCATAGGGAGGTGTTTAACCCCACTACTTGTAGCAGGCCATACGGTCCGGCATATGAGCAAGAAGAAAGAGAATGCGGAGGAGGCGGAGGATACCGTGCTATAAGAATAGATGAGTGAAGAAGTTCAGAAGCAACAAGATGAGAGGGTTATAACAAATCCTCAAAGAATGAGGGTCATGTTGCTGCAGGCAAGAGACTTGCGGAATGGAATCGGAAGAACAAGGCTAACCTACAGAAGAACGTGGGCAAAGGTTCTTCACAAGGTGATCAAGAACCTGTCGCAACCCCTAGCAAGTCAACGGATGTATACCTTTATGGGGTAGGAACGATAGCCGTGCTTGCCATAGGCGTCGGCGTCTGGTATATGTTTAGCAGAGGTAAAAAATCTCAAAACACCACACCGGCGGCCATCCAGAGCCCCAACAGGGCAAACAAGGCGAAACTCAGCCAAATATTGACATCTTCAAGATGCAATGAATTTTGCTAAAAATAATACTTAATTAAATGGCTTAATTAAACTTAATTAAACATGATAAAAATATGGGTCCTAAGGAAACCATGATTATTGATGCTTTGTGGGAGTCTGCCAGGCTCGTTTCATACACAATTCTGATTGCCATGGGCGGAAAAAAAGCCTTAGGGGTTTCTAGGCCGGGTGTTAAGATGGATATGGAAGGACAGTTTAAAGCTCGCCGGATACATGACGGCAGCGATTTTGTTCGACGAATACACGATAAAACAAGGGTTGTACAAAAATCGTTAATAGCTCCGAAGTAGACCGCCTGATATTATTTCTACTTGCCCCTGGGGCAAATAGAAATATGGAAGAGAGAAAATGTCTCGTGTGTTCAAAATCTCTCCCCTTAAATCAGTTCAAGATCAGGGGCAAAGGTCAATTAACTAGTACATGCATCCCATGCCTTGATCTTAAGAGACTGTCAAAGGGTCACCCTAGACGTCGTATCTACATGCAACCCTTGTATGAGTTAAAAAACTTCCTACAAGATCATATTCTAGTCCAGTTTAATGAGGAGTACACGTGGGAAAATTTTGAACTACATGTACATAATAAGATACGATGAAACGTTTAGTTCTCCAACGCTTGCCGATGAGGCGAAAGCATTACAGCGGGCTCAATATATAATACTAAATAGACATCAGATGTTGCAGGACATGTAAAAATATATTATCCCTAGATCGGTTTAAATTCAGGGGGAATAATCGAACGAAAAGTTGCATAGACTGCCTGGCCAAAGCTAAGGCGAGGCCTTGTATCAAATACAAGGACGAAATCGTTGAACACAAAGTAGACGCACTTGCTATCGATAAAGAATTTAGAGGGGTTCAACAGGATAAGAATTATCTGATTCTCTATAACCTACTCACATACAACATTATACCCCAGTACGCCGAACTTTATTCACGAAAATTCACGATCGAGAGTGGTCAAACTATTGAATTAAATGGATGTCGTAAGAAATTCGCATACGGCAATTTTCACAGGCCCGACGTCTTGTGGCAAGACACAGCGCGTCCTTTACCTGCTTGAAGCCGAATACAGGCACCACTGTCATAATATTATCATTTTATGTTCAACAATACGGTGGAACAGTACCTACCTATGAAGGTCCTCACTTTGGAAGGATAGCTATGTACTCCTGGAAATGAGCTGTTTGCATGGATCCAGAAATTGTCCTCATTATTGACAGGCAAAGAAAGCCTCTTCATAATCGACGACTGTATTGCTAACGAGGACCTTGACAAGCGTCGGTAATCCCTACTTGAGCTTGCCATCAGTGGCAGGCATTGCAAACACAACCTGTGGCTATTACGCGGTCGTATACGGCTTTGCCCAAGAATCTGATGAGGCAGAAGAAAGCCCTGTTTTTATGGCTTCCTCATGAGCGATCGGATATGAAAATGATAGACGAGGAAACAAACCTAATTCAGGATTGGAATGATATCAAGGCCGAGCTGAAACAAACATGCTTGCCTGCATGTGAGGTTGGAGCATCTTAGGACTTGTAAGATTCTCGAATGACCACAGTGAAAACCTCTGGGCAGGCATCGGTATATAGAAAAATGTCGTCGCAAGTTATGTTCAAACGTGCCAATATTGGACGTTTTTTGGGTATTGTTGATATAAAGAGCAATTTTCAATATGTTGAGGGAGCTATAACAAGGCAAGAAATTATAGGAAGAAAGTGAGGGGGTGCCACCCTCCTCCGATCAGGTATGCGAGGAGGAGAGAAAAATGGGCATGGCGTCTTTGTCACACTTGAGGCGCCTTGGAACTAGTTTGCTGTTTCCGAAAACCAAAAGCTATTGGGGTCATTAAATGACTAGCCCGGGCAGGTGTGAAAAAACTACAGGATGAGCCTAAGGAGCATCACCAGGCCCTGGAGGACAGTGATTGGGCCTTGGCCTTACTCGGTGATGAAATCCAGGATAGGGACAACCAACTCATGGTGTTGGGGAATGAGCTCGAGGATAAGGATGAACAGCTTTGTGCTCTTAAACAAGACAACTCGGAACTACGACATAGGCATGTTTCACACCGATATCAATATGATACAGTGCTATGCGTGGTTGATAAAAATGATCCTCACGAACATGGAAAAAAGGCATACATAAACACTACATGATCCGATGACAACGTAAGCAGCTAGGCACAAGAATAAGCACTCTAAAGGCAATGTATCCCGAGATGGCTGTAAGGAAACCAGAATGTGATGATCCGAATGCTGTACATGCTTGGTGCCGATTCAGAGACGATACCCTAGGTACCGATAATTGTTACCTAAATCACTTCACGCTACCTGATGGTGATACACAGGATCTATTCGAGGGAATGTTCGAATGTCGTAGGCAGACGCTAATTTTCACTACCTACAATAGTAGTGAAAATTGTATTCAAAAGTGGGTGGGGTGCCACCCAACCCCTTGGTAAAGCCCGGGAATTATTACCAATCCTTCACATATTCTGGAGGTACTTTAACATTTATTAATACTCCACGCCGTGAAACCCACAATCTAAGATACTTAATTGAGCGTCTTGAAGCAAGTACACGTAGTATCTAAAATCTCCTGTTCCGTCAGCTTTCTTTGTGATATGCAACGTGATACCATCACTAAGTCTCTGCGGGGGCCTTCCGCTACCATGCAAGGTATCGTCGGGAGATGCTCGAAAATCGATGAATAACGCGTATCGTTCATTGAAAAATTGGCCTATGGTGACATTGCTATCGTGGGCACCGAAAATATTGAAAATCTGTTCGAGATGGTCCTTGGGAAGCATGGCATGGCTATACAGTTCATTAGGCTCCCCTTCCACCGTCACGCTTATCCTCTCAATCTTGGGGTTGTAGGAGACTTCATTGACCCGGCATAGGGCTTCACTTTTCCAGGGTCTATAAACACTAGCAAGACACCTTTGAGACTCTTGGCTGGGTTATTTAGCTACAATTTAGATATGGTGTCAGCCTTTTTTTATGGTGACTATCTTGCTACGTAGTATGATCATCCGCCTTGGATGCCGTAGACCCTGAGGCTGCTGTCCCGGCATCTTTTATGACGTCACCATAAGCCGCAAAATGTATTACAAATTGCAGCCTGTCATGGAGGCCCGCCGGATAAAGAAGGAGATCTCTTGTCAACTCGAACATTTTACCCAAAGGTATACGGAAGGTGTTGCCATAGGCTGCCACTATTGCCTTTTCTTCTTCCGTCGCAACATAATCCCTGACCTTGACCTGTAGGGGCCTAATGGTTCCATCGTTGGGGTATACACGAATCTTAGGAACGGGCTGGGAATGGCACCAGATAAAAAAGGTTGTGACGGGGAAAGGATCCTTACCAGAAGTAGTACGCACGTTGCAAGATGGTAATTTTCCAACCATTGGAAAGCTTCAGAGGTTGTTGCGTAGTACGCATATGAAGGCCATAGGGTTTGATAATTATCAAACACCCAACAAGGGCAGCAAGACTACTTTAGACAGGTAAAAAGTCCAAAATTCTGGCCTTACTTCCCACCAACGAGCTAAACGTCCGGGGAGATATGTTGACTTGGAATTTTGACACTCCTGTTTACTTTCTACTGAAAGGCTCTACGGTCCATCTAGAGTTCATGTTAACAGACGTATATCACCATGAGAAGAATTTCACGTTCATTGGCCTTGCTGTTATCAGACTTTATTCTCATAGAATAAAGTCTGATAACAGCAAACTTTATGCGAGTTTGCCAAGCGCGCCTGCGCAAGGCTCTGATCAGGATGACGGACAAGTCTTCAGACTCAAGAAGATCGAGGAGATAGAGCAATATCTGCGGGATGGAATAAAGGAGCGGAGCAGGCTTGCGAAGAAATTCAAGATGCACAATACATGGGTACGTTTCTCTGACCACGGATTGCTTGGCGTGGGTGTAATTACGCCCGGACTAGGGATTGGAGCTATGGCCTCTGGTTTGGGGGTCCCCTTGACTTGTGCCATGGGAGAACTCGCAATTGCCGCCGGAATAGGGCAAGCTGGTCTCCGGAACGCCTCTAAACGGTTACGTGTTAAATCCAAAAAACATGAAGGTACAAGGCTGCTTGCAGAAGAGAAATTAAACTCTATCGTCGATCTTATTTCAAAGGCAATGGAGAATGGTAAAATCAGCGACTACGAGTATAGCCTGATTAGCCTGAAAAAGGAGAGGTATGAAGGAACAGATGCGCTAGTGCTTTAATAGGATAGTAAAAGCTATTAACGAACAAGAGCGTGCTCAGCTAGTTGCCAGATGTAGAGAGGAAGGGAGACAGGACGTCCCATAGGTCTTGAATCCTCTGTTTATTATACTTTTCTCTCTCTGATTCTTGTACGCATGTTAAGGCTATAAGTGGCAGAGAGAGACCGATGCCGGTCAGGAAGGTCATGAATACCATACTTTTAAAGCTATATTCAAAGCTAATGCACATTTATTAGTAGTGTTATCTTACAACCTTGGTGTAAGATAACCTTGGCCCAAGCCAACCTTAAAAAATCTTTTTGCGTCGAGTCACCCCCAAATCTTTTGAAGCGTCTCAAGTTCGGGGCAGGCCTTCCTTTAAAACGCCTTTTCAACAGCCACAGCGATATTTCATACGCGCTGTCATAAAACTTTCGCACTTCCACATAAGCCAAGCAGCATGCATTACTACAAAAGTAACCCTCGTAAATGTACTCACCATCATCGCTCATATGGGCAGCCAGGTTTGGAGGGTTGTATCTTATTGGCCACCTGACTTTGTCGAGTAGTTTTACGGAGCACCAGCAACAGAGTACCATTTTATATATATTTCAACAAGGTCCGAAGATTGCCGAGATTTACTGCGATGTCTTGTATTATAGCAGTATTATTTTGCAACAATAGCTGCAAGATAACCTTGGCTTAGACCAACCGCCACACCTTTTTAAGATCTGCCTTTTCATCCTTCGAATAGCACCAACTGATGACCCTATCTGGATGCCATGTTATTGGAGCTAACGCCACCTTAATTCTATTCTTTTCGGCTTTCCTCTGGCGATACTCTTTTGCCATTTAAGTTTGCTTTTCCTATTTGATAGCATGCCCCGGGTAACAAACCAATCCATTACATGTTCGAATAGGTAGGCAGACCTTTCAATAACCCCATTACTTATTTCTTGGGTCCTGAACTTATCAGGCACGTACATGAATACCCAGGGATCCTTTTCAATAGCCTTCATACACATCACATGTCTTGCGTCTTGAAATGGTCGGGGACATAGCCGAGCATCATAAGCTCTCCTTCTACAGCCATGCTGCACATATGCTCCGTCTTGAAATGGTCGTATATATACTTGAACATTGAGGGATTGTGTTCAACGACCTTGTTGCACATGCATTGCGTCTCGAATTGATCTAGCACGTGCCTGAACATGTTGAGATCCCCTTCAACGGCTTTCATGCACATGTCTTGCGTTTTGAACTTGTTTGGGACATATTCGAACATATCGGAATCCTCCTCAACGGCTTTGTTACACATGTCTTGCGTTTTATAACGGTCCGGGATAAACGCGATCGCATAGAACTTCTCCTCAACAGCCTTTATCCATTTTTCCTGGTTTGCGATATCATTCTTGAGATGTTGAAGCAGATCCTTTTTGCGTATCCCGCCAACACCCCTACATAGTCCACGTGTTTTTGCGATATCTCGTAGCTGTTTTACGGTGTATGAATCCATTCTATTAAATACATAGTTTTTTGAAAAATGGGTGCTCTGGCATTTGCTCAATTTTTTGCTGAGCATGTTGGGAATTGCCCATGCGCGTAGAATATTATAGGAAATTGCGCTAGAAAAATTTGGAGTCTTTTATTCTACAGATGACGTCATCGATTATTACGGACCTTACCCCGCTAGGCATGGCTAGGCATGGCTAGACATGGCTAGGCATGGCTAGACATGGCTAGGCATGGCTATGCAGTGATTATTAGGGATTTGTTGCGGATGACCGTGGGCGTGCTACCTTGCTGATCGGGGTTTTTTTGGATGGTATGACATGGTAAGGACTTGCCCTGAATGATTGGGGGTTTGTTGCGCTAGACCGTGGGCGTGCGCGTGCGCGTTTTAGGGACTGGGCTAGAACATACATTTTATATTCTCTGTGTCTACATATACTAGCCATAGTTCATTACTAAACGGGTGACTGCAGGTATCCCACGCGTTGGTGGGAAGTGATAATTAAAACCACTGAGTTGTCATTAATTAATGAGAGTTTTTTGCTGGATTTATTTTTGCCAATTATTGAAAAACTATACTGGTTTATTAGGTTGCAAATAGGGTCCTCAGAAACATATTATGGGATTCATTTTTGCCAATTTACTGTCACAAAAACATTTAGTAACAATATGTTTCTGTACGTAGGCAGTTTTCAGGAGAAAACCTCTGAAAGCAATAGAGAAATGACATTTTTTATTCTTATTTGCACGATTTAATTTTACAGTTAGGGAAGAAGAACAGTGTCTACTTTTGGTACATAGTTGAACATGTCAAACTAAAGCTTTTCTGTTCTGACGTCAGATGCCACTAATTCTTAATGGCGCTGCGATTTCTGATAGATCTAGAAATGGTGCTGGGGTCGAGCTTGAAGATTCACCTGTTAAAAATAGTGTTTACTGCTTAGGTCAAAACGCATTTTTAATATAAAACGTACAGTTATGTTTTTTTTATTCATTTTTTTAACCCGAAAGAATTTTTTTGAAAATCTAAAATATTATATAAACTAAAAATTATTTTGCCAAATTAGAACCTATGATCTCATAGTTTATGTTTCTTACAAAAGAACGTATGGTTTGAATTCATCCTCCATTAAATTTAATGTGTCGCTTCCCTTGAACAATGCAGTCAGGATTTGACATTGGCGAAGATTACATCGACCTATACTGGTAAGGGTAACATATTCCACAAGAATAAAAAAAAATTAAAAAAAAAGAGAAACATATCGAATTACAATTTTGTGAGTTTTCCTAAATGAATATATTTTTTCTGAAGTGACGGGTTAGAACATAAATTGTTTCAACATACACGAATTTTAATGTTACCATTTTGACGGATTTCGTGTCAATTTAGATGATACATGTTCTAAATATAAACGAAATGCAAACTATATTTTAAATTTAAGAACAAAAGATGCCTCTACTTGAAAATAATTTTTCGATCTGTCGATTTGAATAAATAGTGTCACTATGAAATTCTTCTAAACACAAAATCTATTGTTTGAGCTTTTAACAAGTTCCGTTCATTGAAAACCTCACAAGTTTTGCTGAAAGTGAAGGATCCCCTGATTTTCCCTTTTTGGGGCTATTAAAATTTGATTGATCGAGTCCAGGTTCAAATTAAAACAGCTAGGAAAGAAGATTACTAATGGTAACCGTGCTATTAAAAGCACCTCGGGCAGAGGACTTGATAGCCGTTAGCGATAGTGGCTTTGGCATTAGGCAATAAAATCTGGGGACAAGGTTGTTAACTATATAGCTGTACGGATCCTCCACTTTATAGCTACTTTAGTCTTTTATAGTGAAATAAAACTCATAAAGAGAATTATTTATCAAAAGAATGCGCTGACCTCATTTTGTGAGGGATCGTAGTAAGCTCTCTTGTTTTTATAAAAAAAACAGGTATGTCTAAGTCCTAGGTTATTTACTAAGCGATAAACTTCAAAGAGAAGAAATAAAGATAAATAATTATAAAATAAAATGGTTATTCAATGTTTTGCAAATAATAATTAATTTTACTAAATTAATTTAATTCAAGTATTATATTTTTAATTCGAAATCTGTGTCCGTCTATTACCGGCAAACTGAAATTTTTTTTTTTCTTTGATGTAGCCAAAAATGTTATGTTATTAGCTAATAACTTTTCTGACGTTACGACACGACGGCAAAGCATAAGACTGAGGTAAATTATAGCTTTTTTTAAAATTAGTAAAGCCATTGCTTTGCATTTTCATGTTTAAGGCCAAATATCTTGGAAATAGCTAGAAGTAAGTGACGTCATCTTTTGCATTGCTAACTAGAGACAAATTTCTTTAATCTGGGCCAACCTACTTACGTAAAAAACACATGATCCTATACATTTTTCTGATCAGCATTTTAACTCTACACAACAGAGGTAACGCGTACACGAATTTTAGAAAATTTTTAAACGCTTATTATATCTCTTTAACCCCTAAACAAAATCGTGCGATCCTGTAAGCAATGAAAGTAACTGTCAAACTAATTTAAAACAAATTCTTTTGGTACATTGCAGAATTTTAGGACCTCTACATCTCCTTTACTGTTTGTTGACAGCCTATGATTATTTTTGATCAGAGTTTTAAGCTCTACACAATAGAAACGAAAATGATTTCTATGAAAAAAATGGCGATTTCTTGCGGGTCATTGGTGACTTTGTTCTGCCCAATCTTAGGACGCTGCCCAATCTTTGGACATAAAATTGTCCAGTCTTAAGACTGGCCGGCCAGTCTTAAGACTGGGCAGGGCGTCACAAGATTGGGCAAAAGACCATGTTAGGCCCATCTTTGGCGCTCTTTAAATTTTAAGGAAAGGATGCACCACACGAGCTGTATTTTTTGCGACTCCCAACAAACATTCTCAGGCACATTAAAACATCTTATTTTGGGTACTGTTAAATTGACCCCACCTGTTTTTGGACACAGTAGAGTGAAAATCGTAGCTAGGTAGCTGGTAGAGCATGTGTTATACATTTAGCATTTATATACAGCTTGTAATATTGGCTAAATTTTAAAAATAAAATGTTTATATTTATGAAGTATCAGAAAAGTCGTATTCAACCATATTATTAGTTAGCTAGACGTTAATTTCATTGGATGAGATGTTTAGCCAGCTAGCGAGCTGTAGCCAGGTAGCTAATATCATAGTCTATAGAAGAAAAACTTTATAGACTATGCTAAAATGGTTGAGTAGTTTCAATTTTATATACATAAAATACATGGTATATATAAATTTTTGGCTTTTGATTTTCCAAGAAAAGTTTCAATTTAAAGTTCCTATTAAGAGGTAAATTCTAAAAATTTTATTTTTCTGTTTGTCTTCCACAATTGTTCTAAGATTGGGCATGTACGTCCATAGATTGGGCAGTCCAGTCTTAAGACTGGCCACCCATTTGTCACTGTCGGAAGATTGGCCTGGCCAGTCTTAAGACGGGGCGCGTTCCAAGATTGGGCAGAACAACTTCATCAAAATTTAAACGTCAGACTTCCCATTGTGACCGACAATGATTTAACGTCAATAGCCTTACTTAAATCACTTTAAGGCCAAATAACTTTAAAACGAGGTGGTGAAGTCAGTTATTTCTCACGGCATAGGTAACTAGGGACAACTAGGGACCAGAATCAGGTAAGTTTTTCAAACTGGGCCTCTGAATCCATTTCGGAATGGACGGGTTGATCTCTGTTACCGTTTGCCAAAAGCATATGATCCTATACATTTTTTTATCAACGCTTTAAGCTCTTCACAATAGCACAAGGGGTGAGGTATTTCTAAATAATTAGTTTGTTGATTGTCGGGTTTTTTTTGATTGAAAACCTGTTAGTTAATTTTATTATCTCATCACGTGTTTGGTTGTGATCGTATAAAATTAACCTTTGCAAATAAGCAATAAATTTATCACTGGCCGTTGTTTTACTGTTGGGTGTAATAGTGAGGCTATTTAGTCAGTCTAAACAAGGATTGATCGAACCACGTATTATTTTTACTTTGGTAAGATATTCCTCACTTTGGTTAAGCAATTTGATTTTAATGATAGCGTTCGGGGTTTCTTATGAAAGAAAAGGAAGGTCGGAGGGTAGGTGGATCTATTATTATATGCTGTACACGTGCCTCTTTTGGTGATTTTACCTAAATAAATAATTTGCTAAATTTAACTAAACAGCATAACATTAAAAAGTTTATCACTGAGAAGTTATGTGAAAAATTTGTTTTTGTGAAAAAAGATAAAGGCTTTCTGCTTATATAAGGAATTTGAATCTGCTCTATTTGGACTATATTGATTCATATTTTGTTTTAACAAAAATTTAAACGACGGCTAAAAACAGCGGGACGCTTCTGTTTTTTATAGAGCATAAATGTATCAACCTGTGGGGCATACAATAATCTGGTACCACTTTTATTTAAAATTGTAGCTAGCTTCATCGCTGGCTGTACATAGCTAGCTAGCAATCGTAGCTACATCATAAAAAAGCACCCTCGCTGTATTTATGCCATCATTAATGCCGGGTTTTTTTAATCAGTTTGCTATCATTGCTTCTTTTCCTAACGAATGTTATTGTTTCTTTTTTGAGTTATTTCACCAATCTAGTTTTACTAAGATGCAACTAGGGTTGTGGCTAGCTATAGCTACCTGTACCTAAAAAGTAAAAAGTATATATTTTTGTATAGAATCAACAATCGATTGGTGCCTGATACTTTTACAAATTGTATTTCTTGCTTACAAATAATTTTGCAACCTCCTGCTGTACGTTGTATTTTTGTTTCAACTAACAACTAATTTTGGTTTTGTTACAAAAACTTAGTCTGCAACATAAAATTGCTGGGTTACTGTTTTAGCTGGATTGGGTAATGACGGCGAGTTGTCTGTGTTTTTATTTGCTCTGAAGTTACGAGAAAAAGTGTATTTCTTTAACCACTTTAGCACTCTGCATTAATTTGTAATGATGATGTTTTTGAGATTTCACGAAAAAAAATTCTTGTTGAATGTTTCTGCTACTACGCCGACTAAACTCCTGTTGTGAACAGGTATTTTCTTTAAGTTACTTTAACAACGTATCGTATTTGCTTAAAAGTAAGCCGCCACCTATTTTCTTTTATGGATTGGCTTATTGAAAAGACAATGCGAATAACAAGACCCTTTTTAAATCTTTACAAAAATTATCACTTTTGGAGAACATCTGGAAGTAAAAAGATATTTTTTTCGATAAGCTTTCGGCTTTTTTAAGGCACAATCACATCAGTTTATACAAACTACGTTAACAATTCACACTTATATACAACCGATACATTCCCTAATGATTAAGTAATTGAGCTGCGAATTGCTCAAGAAAAATGGACTCAAATGTCTAACTATCTACTTTTGTAGAGCAATATCAATGTAATGGCAATTTAAATATTTTTTTCAAGGTCTATACATAGTTGCGAAAAAAAGAAATCTTTCGGCCTTTACTTTTGTATGTTTGGCCAGTTTTTAAAACAATATGCCGGTCAACACCAAGTCACCTAGCTAGTCTATGTCATGTCTATGGTATGCAAAGATGGGTTGTTTTTTCTTTACAAATAGTTGCAGTAGAATGTTAAATTTGCAAAATAATTGTTTTCATTCTCCATTAAAAGTATTGATTAATTTATAAATCGAACGTCTCTTTAATGTGAGGCGAGTGTATCATTATCAGTGGTGGAACAATATAATAATTAAATTGTGAATATTTATGTTCGCTTCATCAAAATTATATTTCGGTACAGTAAAAAAAAATTGGAATAAATTAGTTCTCGACAAATTCTACTTTTTAAAGAAAACAATATCTCTGTTTACCAAATCAGGGAAAATATGTTTTTGTAATGTAGAATTGAAAGAATTGTAACTCGGCGGAAAATTAAAATATAGCTTATCTTTAGCCAATCAAAGTGCAAGAAAAACTCAACCACATGATAACCTCTCGCAGTCACACATATTATATAATAATTTTATTTATCACCTTTTTTTGCAGCATTAAAGCACAAAGGAAGTTATGTTTCGTCAAGCACAGCAAAATCGAGTTAAATTGCAGACAGTGTTTAAGAGATTTGCATCTTTTGTGCCAGTAGAGTTTAACACAAGTCTTAAGCAACATGGTTCACGCATCAAAGGACGGAAGTTTCTGCCAGGCTCTTCTCATAAAGATATGCCAGAATTCTTAAGCTACACACACAACCCCAACCTAAAATCTGTTCGCTTCGAAGGTGACAAAAGTAAAGTTGCTACTGCAGTACGAGAATACATAGACGCTAATCTGCAAAGCAGCAGCGCGATATTATTTAAAGGTCTTCCAATCGAGAGCGAACACGATTTCAACCGCATAGTTACAGCCACAGATTATAAAATGATGCCATATGTAGGGGGCATCGCAAGTCGAGATAGCTTAGTTGAAAAAGTATACGAAGCAAGCAACGAACCCAACGAGATTAGTATTGACTTACATAATGAGATGTCGTACCTAAAATGGTTTCCGCAGAAGGTATGGGATTTTTAAATTCCTGTTAATTATTGTGTAGCTATAAATTCGTTCCCAGAGGTGCGAACAACATCTCGTCATCCTGATTTTTTTTTAAAAAAGGAACGAGGTTGGCTGTCATTGTTTTTGTTAATTGGGTACTTTTGTTGTTTATTTTTATTGTTGTTTATTTATGTTGTTTACTTTTACTTCTTTAAATTTCCACTGGTTCAATATATTGTATAAAATAATGTACAAATAATTGTAGGAACTGGTTATCCACACTGTGCAATAATATTCAAAAAAGGATATACATATTTCACGCATTTGCATTGATAATGTCTTAAAAAGCAAAAAAAGGATTCGATTCTTTTAAATTTGATTCTTTATAAACCCGCTATTAAGTTTTTCAAATCAAGTAATTTGATTTAAAAGCAATTTGAAAGCATTTTTTGTTTCCTCTAGTCTTATTGTGGCGCATCAGCTACCTATTATGAATTCCTTAGATAATGTTCTGCTGCATCACCCCTCCAACGATCGATGGAGAAACTCCAATTTGTTTCAACAGGGAATTATTGCCAGAGCTTGATCCAAGATTTGTCAAAAAGATGGATGAAAAAAAAATCCGATATATCAGAAATTATGCTCATGAGCACTCGAATTACATGTCATGGCAGTCTATTTTCGAGACTAACTCAAAAGAGGTAACTTATTTTATGGGCTTATAAACATTTTGATCGAACATTTTGTCGGCTTCAAGTTGTGTGACCTTACAATTTCACCACATCTTTGTCAGCTCAAATAATTTATCGGTTTCGTCGTCGCCATTAATTTATCTAACTACTTAATCTTCTTAAGATTAACTCCCTAAATGCCGAAAAAGTTTGGGCTAATTAGTCTGTTTACTTTGATCTGTTTACTTTGATATATATATATAAATATATATATATATATATATATATATATATATATATATATATATATATATATATATATATATATATATATATATATATATATATATATATATATATATATATATATATATATATATATATATATATATATATATATATATATATATATATATATATATATATATATATATATATATATATATATTTAGAATGCTTATAACTTTCTTTCTTTTCACTTTTCAAGACGAATAATGATCTCTGTTTCCTTTTTATGTCATTTTTTAGCGTGCAGAAGAAGTATTGAAGTCTTTAAATAGCGAATGGAAATGGCGTTCAGATGGTACCTTGACGAGTTCGCATATCGGTGAAGCTTTTATAACACATCCAGAAACGAAAGAAAAAATCTGGTTCAATCAAGTACCAGCAATGCATAATTCGTTCTATTGTAACCATCCAGATTTTTATGATCAACCCGAATTAAAAACAGAAGAATTCCCTTTTCATGTGAGTTATGGTGATGGTGAAGAAATGGAGTTGGAGTTCATACAGCAGCATCGAATTGCACAATGGAAATTAGCTGTCGGAATTAAGTGGGAAAAGGGAGATTTGTTAGTTTTGGATAACTTATTAGCACAGCATGGGCGAATGAGTTATGAAGGGGCAAGAAAGATCGTTGTTGGTTTAATTGTTGATTAATTTTTCGTACGATAAACTTGAATAATTTGTAATGCTTTGAAACTGAAAAAAGACTGAAAAAATTTTTGTAGCGGTATCTTAATATGGCAAAATATAATCGTATTTTTTATAACTTATTGTTTGCTTTTTATTTGCCTTTTCCAAAAAAAATTTTAAAAGTAATTCTGATGCTTTCTAAAAGTAATTCTGATGTTTTATAAAGGTGATCTGATGTCTTCTAAAAGTAATTCTGATGTTTTCTAAAGGTGATTTGATGTTTTCTAAAAGTAATTCTGATGTTTTCTAAAAGTAATTCTGATGTTTTCTAAAAGTAATTCTGATGTTTTCTAAAAGTAATTCTGATGTTCTTTAAAGGTGATCTGATGTTTTCTAAAAGTAATTCTGATGTTTTCTAAAAGTAATTCTGATGTTTTCTAAAAGTAATTCTGATGTTTTTTAAGGTGATTTGATGTTTTCTAAAAGTAATTCTGATGTTTTCTAAAAGTAATTCTGATGTTTTCTAAAAGTAATTCTGATGTTTTCTAAAAGTAATTCTGATGTTCTTTAAAGGTGATCTGATGTTTTCTAAAAGTAATTCTGATGTTTTCTAAAAGTAATTCTGATGCTTTCTAAAAGTAATTCTATTTTTGTCTAAAAGTGATTCTGATGTTTTCTCAAGGTGATCTGATGTTTTCTAAAAGTAATTCTGATGTTTTCTAAAGGTGATCTGATGCTTTCTAAGAGTAATTCTGATGCTTTCTGAAAGTTCACAGTTGCATCTTAGTAAAAATAAGATGGAATAACTAAAAAAGAAACACCAATATTCGTTAGCAAAAATAGCACTGATACCAAAGTGTCGCTACATTAACCCAAAACCTGGGTTAACTGGTAGTATAGCACATTCCAATGGTATTTTCAGAGCTTATCATGGCAATTTGGGCAGGCAGTCTGGCAGACTTAGGTCAACTTTGCAGTACATTGTGTTACTACATCTCTATGCATCTCTGTCAAGCATATGAAAGGATACCTGCCATTTATCAACAGTATCTTTTAATTCCATATCATATGTGTCGTATACTTGGAAAGAATGAAAGCACACATGCCATCAATGATGGATCTAACTGGTACAACAATCCTTCCTCAACACGAGAATTGCACAAGTGCGTGGTAAGTATGGAACGGATCGTAACAGTGTGTCAAGTTAATAGATATACGTACCTTGTCAACCAACAGGGAGTGGTGGTCCAAATTGATGGTGATTTAGCAAAGTTTCTCATGCCGACAAGCCATGGTCTTATTTCCGGAGTTTGACAAAGCTTAGTAAAAGTTGAAGAGTGGATGCAGTCCTTATCCTTGGAAGTCAAGCACGGGCAAGAAACCTTACTAGGCTTTGGAGCAGATAACTATAAAGCGCCACAAATCTTGCAACAAAATTTAAATTGATGATATAAACAAGGTGCTGTAGTATGCCAGTGAGTTTCGTGGTAATGACAAGCGTGTACAAAAAATCATAGACAAGAACGACAACATTCTCATTAGCTAGCTGAGTCTGCTGGAAAAGGTGAAAAGAAGACAACTCCCACAGACATGCACCAGTACGCACCGAAAACGGCACTATCACCAAAGCTACATTGCTACGCAGTTACTGCTAGAGTGATGCATGGGATGACTAAAGTTAAACTTCTAACGCACGAAATAGTGATCTGTGTTGATTACTGAAGGAGTCGGTATAATACTCGCCTATATGTGGTTCAAGTGTGATGTGCGAGGTTTCACGAGGCATTACCACCATTAAAAGGAATTTCTTCACGTGTCGGCAATTTGACGTCAGTTTATACCTTTGGTTTAACAAGTTGTGAGAAGTATTCGTAAATATAATTAATTCTCCATTAAAAATAAACTGCATTTTTTAGTGATGTTGGTATATGATGATATGTTTTAAAGATTGACCAATGCCTCTTTAGTGTCAAATATACATTTTTCAGTTCCCACAAGTACAGGGAAAGTGCCTTTTCCTTCTCGTATTTTTCGTGTTTGAACAATTTACAATGGTTTCTATTCCTGATTTTCCAATTCCTTTCTGCTATTGCAATGTACACTCTTTTTCTTTGTTCAGTCACGAGAAGCCAATAACCCTTTATTTTCAAATTATTAACTAGGCACATTGTAGAAAACACCGAGGAAAACTATTTTTGGGAATGTATGGTTGTTATTATCATAATGAGTAGGGTATAAAATACTGTGATAAATGTTATGTATGTTTTTTTAATTCTTTGAAATGTACATAAAATCCGAAAATACAAGTTAATTCTTTTAATTTTATGCTCGCTCACCACGAGCCGGCTATTTGTATCAACTAATTATTTCTATTTTATTTTTTCTTAAAATAAAATAAATAATTAAGATTTATTTTTTAGGGGCTTTTTCTTATGATTTCACAGAAAAAATAAGTTGCGAATTCCGAAAATTCGAATTAGCTGATGCTTCGTAAGCCTATAAATACCATGAGAATTACTTTTAAAAAACATCAGAATTAATTTTAGAAAGCATCAGTTTTACTTTTAGAAAACATCAGAATTAATTTTAGAAAGCAACAGAATTACTTTCAGAAAGTGAAAAGGATATATTTTGTACAAAACCAACGGTCGGTTGATCCCTGACATTTTTACAGGTTTTATTTCCTGCTTACAATTAATTTTGGTAACAACATGCCATAGTTTGTATTTTTATTTAAATTAAAAACTAATTTTGGATTTGTCACAAAAACTTAGTCTGCAACATAGAAATGCTGGGCGACTGTTTTAGCTGGATTGGGTAATGACAGCGAGTTGCCTGTGATTTTATTTACGCCGAAGTTAGGAGAAAGTGTTTTTAAAATAAAGGACATTACTCCTAAAGGAGTTCAGTGATTTAAGCACTTAAGCACTCCACATGGACTTGCAATATGGTTTTCCTCTACTATCTGCTCAACTAATTGTCACCTACGATGAGTTTTTGAGATTTCACAGGAAATTATTTTGCAAAATAAAAATGCGTGGTGACTGTTGCTGCTACGAGGCTGAACTATTTTTTGCCATGTCATTGTTGGCAACGCTGTAGGAGGTACATAATAATTCAGGCATGGATGCTTGAATTATTGTGTACCCCTTTTCCTTATAGGCGCATAAATGTCTGGCAACGCCATAGGGGTACATATCTAAAAGAATATTTATGCCAACATTTAAACTGGAGCAGTGGGCTACAAGATAAGGAACAAGTGCAAAATGAGAGCAAGCGTCGGTCACCGTACAAAATGTATTACGGAAATATACCCGATACTTAAAGATGTATATCTTTATATATACTTCTGCAAGTTGCTTCCTTTGTAGGGATCATGAAAAGAATCTTTGACATTTACCGTTTAAAAGGCACTGGTCTTTATCCAGGTGAGCACAGACAAGTTGTAGTCAAAAGTAGGCGTCGTTGTTGTATAAACCTTCGCAGTTCCTCTTAGTCAACATTCTACGTTCTCGCTGCAGTCGATTGATGGCCACCGTGATCCCATTGTTACCGTCGTTAAGTATGAGGACAAAAAAATTTTCATTTGCTTCCTTGTTGATATGTGCATCTATGTCCTCGATTCTGTTGTAAAACCCGTTGACGATCTCTATACGGAGGGGTGTTTTGCTCCTATCAGCTTCATATCTGGTGATGAAGTTATTATTACTATAGATATTAAGTCATGTAGGCCAAATACTGATCAACTAAAAACGGATTATCGTACACAAACCTAGATAGTCGTCAAAGAGTGAAAGTTTCCCCATGTTTGTCACGTAGAATTGCTTACCCATGTTTCTTCTAGAAGAAGAAAAAAACAACTATCACCAACACTACATTGCTATGCAGCTACTGCTAGAGTGATTCATGAGATGAGTAAAGCTAAACCATCAAGGCACGAAACATTAAGCTGTGTTGATCACTGCAGTAATTTAAATGTCTCGCCTGTATCTGGTTCAAATGAGATTTGAGAGGTTTCATGAGGCGTTACAACTATTAAAAGAAATTTGTTCATGTGTCGTTGTTTTGACGTCAGTTCATTCCTTTTTTTTAACAAGTTGTTTCAAGTATTTTTAAGTTAAATAATTCTCCATTAAACATAAACTGCATTGTGTTGTGTTGTTGGTGTATGATGATGCGTTTTAAACATTGACCGATGTGTCTCTGGTGTTAAAAATGCATTTTTTAATTCCCACAAGTTCTGGGAGAGTGCAGTTTCCTTCTAGTATTTTTCGTGCTTGAACAATTTTCAATGGTTTCTATACCTGACTTGCTAATTCTCTTCTGCTATTCCATTGTAAACTGTTTTTTTTTTTGACAAGTGACGCCACAGCAGTAAACAAAATTAACACAGAGAATGCCAGCACGAGAAAAAAGTCCTTTCAAGCAATTTGGAAAAGTAAGGATTAGTGCTTAGGGGTTTGTACAGAAAATTGTAATCACTCTATAAGAAGTAAGTTGTGTTCATATTATGTACTTTTCGGACAAATTGTTCAGTCCTAATAAGTCAATAACCCCGAATCTTCCATATATTAACTAGGCACATTGTAGAAAACACCAAGGAAAACTATTTTTGCGAATGTATGGTTCTTATTATCATAATAATAAGGGTATAAAATACTGTGAAAAATGTTATGTATGTTTTTTTTAATTCTTTACATAAAATAATTCTTAAAATCCGAAAATGCACGGCGAGTTAAATCTATTTCATGCTCGCTTACAACGAGCTGGCTATTTGTATCAACTTATTCTTCTTTTTTTCCTTAAAAAAAATAGTTGCAACAAAATAACCTGAGATTAATTTTTTTTTTTGGAGGGGAGGGGTGTCTTATGATTGTTCTTGTCGTGAGTCACACGCCTTGTCTAGTAAAAATAGCTGTGGTCATTTCACAGAAAAAAATACGTTGCGAATTGTAAAACCCGAACTTATCAGATGCTTCGTAAGCTTATCAAAACAACCAGAATTACTTTTAGAAAACATCAAATCACCTTTAGAAGGCATCAGAATTAACTTTACACAACAGATTTTGGAAAAGGCAAAGTACAAAATAAAATTTTTTATTTATTTACTATTTATTTAAAGTCGGTTTTACACATTTCATAGACTAATTTACACCAACAAAAAAAAGCAAACAATAACTTCCAAAATAATACGACTATATTTTGCGATGATAAGATACTGCTACAGAAACTACTTTTGTCTTTTTTATTGGCTCTTCACTTTCAAACCATAGAATATTATTTATATTTACTAGTCGATAATGCCCGTGGAAAAATCCACTTAGGCAGGATAACAGAGAAAAACAACCGTCATTTAAATTTTGATGACGTCAGCAGAGACATGTCAGAACACAAAATGTTTATTTTAGAAATGTGTATGCCTGTTGCCTTCATCGTATAGATCTTGAAACGCTGAGCAAGAAAATGTATAGGATCATGTACTTTTGACAAACGGTTGCAGAGATATTAGGGTTTAAAGGTTTTTTAACGACGTCATCAACCCGTCAATTCCGAAACGACTTCGAGGACCCAGGTTTGGGAAAATAACCCAAATTTGCCCTAGGTGGTCCCTAATTACCAACGCAGTGAAAAATCATTGACATCACCACCTTGTTTCCAAGTTATTTGCCCTTAAAGTATTAGGTGCACTGTAACGGCTTCATTAATTTAATATAGGATATTGACGCTAAAGTAGTGTTATTGACCTCGCGCCGTAAAGTCAGAAAATTTAGCATATTAGACATGCATTTTTCGGCAACATCAAAGGAAAATGAACACATCCACTTTGCCTGTCACAGACACACAGACAGACACACTTAGCGTATTATTATTTAACCCTATTCGGTCCGGGGTTTTTCGAACATACTATGACCGGGGGGGGCGGATTCCGCCCCCCCTCAATAACTTTTCATAGGATTGTTCAAATTGAATCAAACTTGGCACACTTATAGTACGTCATAAAAGGAACAAAATGGCGGAAATAAATTTTTGCTTGCGTCAGCACAATTTCTGTGACGTCATCGGAAGCTTGAAAATTGTTAAAAATGCCACTATCTGCTTAAAACATAATTACTTTTGTTCTAGAGCGAATTTTTACATTCTGTTTGAAGTTTCTGAAAGCTAAATAAAATTTTTTTAACATATCTTCCGGTTTTTACATGGATCGAATAAAAAATTGCCAAAAATTGCCCGAAAATCCGTTTTTTTCCGATTTTCGGGTAAAATCCGAAAAAATCGGGAAATCGGATTAGTCACGTGTCAAAATTATTCGAAATGATTCTTCTTGATGAAACAAAGTTGTGTTGCAAGTTTCAAGTTCTAAGGATAATCCTAACAGGAGTTATTATATTTTCCCTATTATAAGGATTTCATAGAGATTTTAGGGGTAGTTTCGAGTAATGGCCAATACCAAAGCCTCTGAAAGGTATGGGACCTAAAAATTTAGCATGCAGGTGTCTAATAGATAAATGTTGAAACTTAGTAAGAATCATAGCCATATAAGAAAGCAATCAGGAGTTATTAAAAAAAAACCGTCAGGGGGGGGCGGAATCCGCCCCCCCCCGGACCGAATAGGGTTAAACTAGTCGATAAGGCCCGTGGAAAAATCCACTTAGGCAGAAGGACAATGGAAAAGTAGGTTGTTTTAGATTTTTTGGTGACGTCAGCAGTGCAATTACAAAAATATTTGGTGAAATTTAGTTTATTCGTTGCCTGTACTATGTAGATGTTAAAACGCTGACCAAGAAAATGTATATGATCATATCTTTTTGATAAGCAGTTAATGAGACATAAGGGTTTTAACATTTTGCTGATGTCAGCAATGGCCAGTCAAACCCCCCAAATTTTTTTTTTAGAAATTTGTATATCTGCTGCCTTCATTGTATAGGTCTTGAAACGTTTATCAAGAAAATGTATAGGATCGCGTATTTTTGACAAACGGTTGCAGAGATATTAGGATTTGAAGGTTTTTCGATGACGTCGTCAACCCGTCCATTCCGAAACGGATTCGGGGACCCAGGTTTGGGAAACTTACCCAAATTGGTCCAAGGTGGTCCCTAGTTACCCACGCGGTGAAAAATCATTGACGTCACCAACTCGTTTCCAAGTTATTTAGCCTCAAAGTTTTAGGTGCACTGTAATGGCTTCATTAATTTAATATAGGATATTGACGTTAAAGTGGTGTTATTGACGTCGCGCCGTAATGTCTGAATATTTACCATATTAGACATGCATTTTTCGGCAATATCAAAGGAAAATGAAGACATCCACTTTGCCTGTCACAGAGACACGGAACTGGCGTATTATTATATAGACTAGTCGATTAGGCCCGTGGAAAAATCCACTTAGGCAGAAAAACAATTGAAAAGTTCTGTTTGAATTTTGATGACATCAGCAAATATTTCAGTATATTGAATATGCCTTTTACTAAAAAAATAATCTGAAAATGCATAAAAAGAAAGTATATAAGTCATAATTTAACAAAAAAGTTCTTAAAATCTAACACAAAATATCAAATGTCAAATCGCATGAAATCCTCCCAACAAAACTTCAGACAAAATATGAAAAACAACGGCGTGCAAGGTGTAAAATCTAGTTAGTGGAAAGTTACAACATTGACAGTCACAACCCAGACAGTTACGACAACAATAATAATAATGTCAGAAATAACACATATCTCAAATATGTATACATCTTATTATGTGATTATGTTGAAAACCTTCAATATTTTAATCTGAAGTGTCGAAAAGAAAGGCTTGCAACAGTAAGCACAGATCTATGAAATAAGTTCTTTACGCATTTTAAACATTGTCTTTTCCCTAAATGCTTATACAACAATACAACCTGAACAATATCAAAAAGCCAAACTTAAACAAACACAAAACACCTAAAAACAAAAAGTTAAACTTTGAAAAATCATTTATTCGGTTGCATACCATCCTCTCCCGCAAAAATATGCACAAAATGTAAAAATTAACCGGTTAACAAAACAATTTTTTGTCTAATGATCCGTACTTACTATAAGTTTAGTTACACAAAATGTGAAAAATACATTATTTGCATATACAAATTGTGAAAAATACATTATTTGCTTAAAAACATTCCTTAAACTCTTCTTAAATATTATGTAATACTTTTTTAAAAGTTGTTGTGGCTTGTTAATTTAAGCTTAAAATGTCAATTAAAATAAGTTACAGTCACATTCTTAGCAAAGACCACTAAGATTAGCTTACATGTAAAAAGCAACATAAATCTGAAGCTAGCATAAGGTAGCTACAGCAGCTAATAGCTGGTCACTTAAATATAAACTGGAGACTTAGCTAGGTATAAAGAACATGGCTACATATTTATAAATTCCTAGCTACCTAGCTAGGTAGTTGTTGTTGTTGTGGTTGATGCTAGCTAACAACCATGTCTCGCATCAATAATATCATCAAAACTTTAAAAAACATAAACAAACCTTACAGAAACCTTTCTATACTTCATTTATATACCATGCCCCTTTTTAAATGCTTTTGTAAAGATCTATTTTGAAGGCAAGAGAAGACAAATGCTTAAAAAGGACAGCCATCTTTTTTGCAAACACAATTTCCGTTACTTTGTGCTAGAACTTTATTTAACAAACCACACAAAACTCGCGGCTTTTCACGACAAAGAAGACATATTTTTTTCGGCAACATCAAAGATTTTTTTCGGCAACATCAAAGGAAAATGACGATATCAACTTTGCCTGTTACAGACACACAGACACACTCTCCGTATTATTATAAGAGACTAGTATTTAGTCCCGTGGAAAAATCCACTATAGATACCAAATAAAAAAACAGCGAAATTAACCATAAAATTCATTGTTCTTTTCGTGAAAACGTTTTGTTGTTAATTCCATTCAAGCGGGAATAAATAAATCCAATATGTTTTTCATAAACAATAGACACGTGCTGAAGGGAATAATAAGAATTTAATTACCCGTGACTTGTGTAATAAAGTTTACATTATTACACAAAGGTTTTTATGAGAACAATAAAGTAAATTAACCGTGACTTTCTTAAACTAAAAATTTTAAATCAATTTGAAAAAGCACACAAAAGACAATAAGTAATAAAAGTTAGCAAAGGTGACATGTTACCGCGGCTGTTTCTTTAGAAAAACAACACATCCACTTTGCCTGTTACAGACACACGGAACTGGCGTATTATTATATAGATGTTACAAAAAATTAATCAATTATTAAACTAACCGCGAGCTTTCTCGCCCCTTCATAACTCATTCGCCCATGCTGTGCTAATAAGTTATCCAAAACTAACAAATCTCCCTTTTCCCATTGAATTCCAACAGCTAATTTCCATTGTGCAATTCGATGCTGCTGTATATACTCCAACTCTACTTCTTCACCATCACCATAACTCACATGGTGAGGTATCTCTTCTGCTTTTAATTCAGGTTGATCATAAAAGTCTGGATGATTAAAATAGAACGAATTGTGCATTGCTGCTATTTGATTAAACCAGATTTTTTCTTTCGTTTCTGGATGTGTTATAAAGGCATCACAGATATGCCAACTCGTCAAGGTACCATCTGAATGCCATTTCCATTCGCTATTTGAAGACTTTAGGACTTCTTCTGCACGCTAAAAAATAATACAGGAGGATCAGTAATCATTAATCGTCTTGAAAATTGAAAAGAACCAAAGTTGTAAGCATTCTGAAAGAATGTAAGTCAGATACTCAAGTGGTGTACAAATTACACAGAACGATTACAGTGAAACAAAATAACGTTTTCTGTGTCAAAGATAACTGATGGAATATACCAGTCATGTTCAGCCTATAATCTGTACACTGTGTATAAGAACAAATCTTTTACTTCTCAACCAACTCTTCTCAGTGACAGGATTCATAGAATTTAATTTGGTTAGCCCGAAATTTTGTCGACGATCAGGGACTTAATCTTAAGAAAGTTAAGTAGTTAGATGAATTAATGGCGACGACGAAACCGACAAATTATTTGACCTTTTCAGCCAAAAGGTTTGTGAGCCGATAAGATGAGTTACCTCTTTTGAGTTGGTCTTGAAAATAGACTGCCATGACATATAATCCGAATGCTCACGAGCATAATTTCTGATATATCGAATTTTTTTTTCATCCGCCTTTTTGACAAATCTTGGATCAAGCTCTGGCAAGAATTCCCTGTTGAAACAAATTGGAGTTTCTCCATCGATCGTTGGAGGGGTAATACAGCAGAACATTATCTAAAGAATTCGTGATAGGTAGCTTATACGCCAAAATGAGACGAGGGAAAACAAAAAGACCAAGCCTCTTTTGAGTGGCTTTAAAATCAAATTCCTTTATTTAAAAGACTTGGTAGCAGGAATCAATTTCAAAAGAATTGAATTGTTTTTTTCGCTTTCCAAAACATTATCAAAGCAAATGCGTGAAATGTTTATATTCTTTTTTGAATGTAATTGCACAGCATTGGATTACCAGTTCGTACAATTATTTGTACATCTTTTACGTATGGAAGAAAATATAAACAACAACAAATAAAGAACTACAAAAGTACCCAAAAAAGAACAACAATGCACAGCCAACCTCGTTTCTCTTTCTTAGAATATCAGGATAACGAATTGTTGTTTCAGCACCTCTGGGAACGAAGTTGACAGCTACACAATACTACACAGGAATTAAAAAAGCCTGTACCTTTTGTGGAAATCTTTTTAAGCACGACATCTCATTATGTAAGTCAATACTCATCTCTTTGGGTTCATTACTTGCTTCGTATACATTTTCAACCAGGCTATCTCGGCTTGCAACGCCCCCTACATATGGCAACATTTTATAATCTGTAGCTGTAATTATGCGGTTGAAATCGTGCTCGCTCTCGATTGGTAGGCCTTTAAATAATATCGCGCTGCTGCTTTGCAGATTAGCGTCTATGTATTCTCGTACTGCGGTTGCAACTTTACTTTTGTCACCTTCAAAGCGAACAGCTTTTAGGTTTGGGTTGTGTGTGTAGCTTAAGAATTCTGGCATCTCTTTATGAGAAGAGCCAACCAGAAACTTCCGTCCTCTAATACGTGAACCATATTGTTTAAGACTTGTGTTAAACTCTACCGGCACAAAAGATGCAAGTCTCTTAAACACTGTCTGTAATTTAACTCGATTTTGCTGTGCTTGACGAAACATAACCTTTGTTTTTTAATACTGAAAAAAAAGGTGATAAATAAAATTGTTATAAAATATGTGTAGCTGCAAAAAGTTATCATTTTCTCGCACTTTGATTGGCTCACCTGCAGGAAAGGTAAGCTATATTTTAATTTTGCACCGTGGGAAGGAATACAATCTATACTTTTCTTTTAATTCTATACTGCAAAAATATATTTTTATTTAAAAACCAGAATTTGCCGAGAAAATTATTCCCATTTTTTTTTTTACTCTATCGAAATATAATTTTTATGAAATGAACATAAATGTTGACAATTCTATTAATATTTTGCTTATATTAGCAGCCAGATGCTTTCCACCACTAATAATGATAAGCTCACCTTACCACGTTGAAGAGGCGTTGGATTGAGTAAATTTCTAAACAAGAAACCGCGGTCGGTTTAAAATCACACATAGCGAAAAACATTTTAGTATACGCGTTCCTGCCAAGAATATGTCGATCTAATACTGATTCAGATATTATTAAATCAATAATAAGCTGCGTTTCTAGTTGCGTCACTTGCATCTTCGTAGATTGTGTATTTAAGGAGCCAGGGATAAAATTCCAACCAAACTGTTCATAAAACTTATTAGAACATAGTGTCAAAAGAGGGAGAAAAACTAGCTAAGAATAAGCCCAACCTCTGACGTGTTAATTAAAATTTTAAGGACAGCCCTGTGTACGAGGTCGTTTAACTTTCTGCATGCTATTAAATTTTATTAAACATTTCTATCAATTCGGACAAAAGCTTTTTTTCAAAAATACACAGTTTTTTATGCAAGAATATTCCTCTGCGCGTGAAAAATTATTTCAATAGAATATGCAGAAGAAACGGAAAACCGAATGGAGTTTTGCTTTTGTGAGAACGCATGTGAAAAAATAAAATAAAAAGAATAAACGTTATAATTTTCACAAAATTTAAACTTATGTTAATACAACATTGTCCAGATAAAACAAAAAAATATAGCACACAAATCTTTAGTTACGATCCTTTAATACATAGCGAAATACAAATTGTAACGAAAACTGGTTTGTCTGGTTGTTTACTGAAAAGCTATGAGGAACTCTACAAACGAAAGGAAATGTTACGTATTGTGACATAAAAATACTTTAACATAGCGCCCTTCTACGTCACCCCTAAGCCAGTCTAGTACTGTCCTTTCAGCAACATCAACTTCTTTCTTTATCTTAACTAATCAACATGCATCAATAATAGTTTTAAGTCTTTTGAGACATGTTTGTCATTTTTAGTGTTATAACCGTAATACAGTTTTTGTAATCATTTTACCTGATGATGTAGTAATATGATACGACAAGCTTCGTATTTCAGTCAAATATAATATGTTCTGAGAGAATTTTGTTTTTATAACGAATAGAATATATAAATCAATAAATCAAAAGGACTTTAGCTGACTGTCAACAAATATGATATGTAATGTAGTACATTGTCACTAAGCTAACTGTGAACATAGAGATATAATAAACTTTTAATAATATCTCTATGCTGTGAACAAATATATGGCTATAATGTATACATTTTCACTAGCCTAGATCCCTCTGATAGCTTTGTTTACTGTCAAACCTCACAGTGCACTCCGCCATCTTTAAAGCAATGGCCGGACAAATATTTTATACTAAGAGTAATTACTTACAACTACATGGGGAAGGGGGAGAATAGTTTATTACAGTATGCTGGAATTTTGACACTCCTGTCTACTCCCCTTTAAAGGGTTCGACAGAAAGGCTTGAATTTATGCTGACTGATAAACGTCACTATGACAATAATGCATCTTTTATAGAAGTCACTGTGCATCTCTTTATAAAATAAAGACGGGAAGTATGAAGCTATACACTACATTGTCGCCAAGTGAAAAAGATCGAAGTAATAGCGCAGTACCTCTGCAGGGAGACGGAACTCGCAAAAAAGTGCAAGATGTATGGTTCAAGCGGAGCGACCACACCATGCTAGGTGTGAATGTGGAATTGTCGCGCCAATAACAGGCCTAGAAATATTACTGTGGGTAGGCTATAGGTTTTGCTGGTCGTATAGGCTACATAATTAGCATGTTTGTGATGTACAGCCAAGTACCTTCCCAGTAGCTGCATCGATCAGTAGATCTTCGTCATGAACAATGCGTCTTGCTTTCTTGCTAAGTTTCTGTATACTTTCAGATTTTTTCTTCGTGACCGTTCCACATAAGGAGCTTGACTTGATTGCTTTAGGGATGTTTGCTCGAAAAGGCCCTCTACAATCTTTTACATAGTCTAACAGATAATTCCTGCTTTATGAAGATCTGTTTTAGCCAAAATATTTATATGGGAGCAGAAAAATATCTGCCTTATGAAAGGTCTAGTTTTTTTTTATATATAACCAAGAAAAGATTATACCACACTCATACATACACACACGTGAACTAATTAGCCAAACTTTCAAGAGGTATATCTCATAAACAAATCAGGTTTTAAATTTTAAAAAATAGATCCATAGACAACTTTTGAATCTTTTATAAGATGTATTCTCACGAAAGTTAAGCTTAAAAAACACTGCAGTTTATATGGTTAAGACTTAACCGAAAAAAAAGTTTGCGTAAAACATCGTGTTATATATAATACCAAAGATATGTCAGGATGACAAAGATGGCGGAACAGTGTTTGAAACATGTACGACAGTCATAACTAGACAACCTGTGATGAAAATGAAGACAAGTTATTTGATGCGTGCAATTTCTTCGTGTATCAAAACCTCAAAACAAAAATTAAAAATAATACAAAACACAGCATATATTCCATTACCTAAATGTTTAGAAACAAGTCTCTCCAACTTTAAGACAATCTGGGAACGAGTCTGCTATGAGACACACACTAAAGCGCTACATTGTGTTTTCAAAGATAGAAAAAATACATACAGCTAACACCCAACTTTTGTAAGGGGTCTTCCCATGTTAATCATAATGTTAACCTTAATCGACAAAAACTTCACGTGCACAAGTTCAAAGTTCGCAACACGCGCATGTGCTTCGCGTATGTTACATAAGTATATAAACTTGGTTAAAAGAATATAATATTAATATTTAATTATTCTACTTGAGTTTCCTATATTCATATTAATTCATTAATTCCTCATTGAATCTATTCACAAAGACTTTCGTCAGGTCGTTGTTTTTATGAAACACTTGTGTTGTTAATTAATATAACTGAGCTAGAAAAACAACAACAGTATATCACACATAACCATTAGTTTCTTCTGATGAGAAAGCTTTATTATCATGACCACGTGTGTTAGGCGAAATTGTATCTCTCACTGATTTCGGAGGTCCGGCTCGGTCATACAACTTAAGAAATCCGTTTGAATTGTCTAAATAATTAAAGTCTGTGTCTCTGAATGATTCATCATCGTCATCAAATTCTGTATAGGCGTTACTCTTTGCTGTAGAAGGACCTGGTTGCGCATATTCGGTTGAAGGAGGTTGTTGGGACGATGATGAGGGGCGAGCTACCTCTTCTTCCCCGAAATACATCTCCACCTGTGTGTGTAAAAACACATCAAAATTAGTTACAATCTGATCAACCTCGTCCCCAGGGTTCTTTTACACACATGCTAACGTAAAGGCTACGTCCCATGCTTTCAGCATATTAAAGGTGTGGTGAAACCCTGGAGGCGAGTTTGCTATGTTAACTTAATTAATACAGATTGGTCGCCATCTTGATAAATACCTCAATTGTGTCTGTCTCTTGTTTCTTCGGCGGTCTCTCCTCCTTGATGCTTCCGTTGTTGACCGCAGACAACTCGGTAGGCTCTGGCAGGTAGATGTCTCGCTGTGTAGGGATGCTGCGAATAGATGGAGGCTGGGAAACGTCACGATTGATGGGAACGAAGACAGGCTTAGAACCTTTCCTAAAGTAAAATATCAGAAATTTTTATTAGCGCCATAAAGGTAGCTTCGTGGTAACAGCAAATTCCCGATAAGTGCGTTGAACGTTCTAATGTCTAACCAAGAGTTAAAAAATGTTTACAAAATAAACTGATTTGACCTAGCCCTAATTATATTTGACTAGCTAAAACATTATAACAAACAGAAAGAACAACATTAGTGTAGTCCTTAACATCAACCTCGTCTCCAGGACATCGGGACGGCGATACGAACATGTTCGTCTCGCCGTCCAGATGTGAAAAGAGACAACAGAAGTGGAGAACGAGGTTGCTTTAACACAATTACCTATTTTTTCGCGCCATCCACAGAACACATACCACACATAACACAACAAACACAGGAATCATTAACCACAATGCAATGTACCAATCTAAAGCAACAAGAAAGGCAAATTTAAAAAAAATATTGCAACTTGAAAAGGTTTATTGCATTTGCACAATTGGTTAAGAAAGCTTACCTTTGTGCCACGAATCTGATGATATCTGCCCAGCTAAAAAGGTAAAAATGGATTAGCAAAAGTTTTACGTCAACTTAAAATAAACTTATTCTGTCGATAATTCGGCTAATAATTTATTATAAAAGTATTTTTAAGTTCAGGTAACTTTTCAAATTTCCTTACCTATTGGGCATGCGCCAGCATTGCATGATTCAATCGAACGAGTTTCATTGTTACACACATTATAATTGCACCTTCTGTCACGAGTTCTGGATCCTCCACCACATGTTACGTTGCAGTTGCTCCACGCTGTCCAATCAGTGTAAGGAGGAACTAGACAGAAAGTCACGTGACTGATGACTCGTTTCAAAGTTTAATTTAAATCAGCTGAGAGAAATTATTCGGCCAATTCTTCATACAGCGTCCACTTATCAATTCTTTGCCCTCTTTTAATTTAGACCGGTCACTCACTCCATCGAAGAAGAAGGAAAGAACTGGTTTTGCGGAAGTGATTATTAATTGCTCTTAGTAATGTCTTCAGGTTTCACTACTATGTTTTATGAAACCAAACGTATCAGTTTGCACGAACTAAACCTTAGACATATACCTTTACATTGGTTTTATTTCATTTCAATATGGCAGATATGAAATATCAAATTAAGGAAAGTCAAATGACAAGAACATCTTTTTCTTTTATGGTTTAATGTCTAAGAGAAAAAAAAAGCCTTGCAAGTGGTATTGAAAACGTTTGCAGTCTTCAAGAAGTTTAAAAATTTATAGCAGCCATTTTTTTTTATGAATGAGCAGCTATAAGGCGAGTCAGGAAATGATTTCTACGACGTGACGTTAAGTACCAATTCTCTCTATTCTCTATGTTTTTTCTAGCAATTCGTCTTTATGTAGGAATTCCATAGCATTTTGTATGCTAGGTCAAAAAAAAAAGGATTCTCATCGACTTACATACTATACCTTATCAGGAAACAAGAGCCTGATTGTAGGAGAAAGAAATGAAACAAGAAAGAAAATACACAACAATCTATTTCTTCCGGAACTATTGCATATTTTTTCCTTTGCATAGATTAATTTTAGTCAAAGCAATTCTCCCTACAAGGTACCAAGTTTGTACGTTATTGTGCCTTGAATAAAGTTTTGTGCCCTTTTTTATTTGTTGATAGTTTACGGATTACTAAATGGAACATTCTTAGTTAATTTTACTAAGTCTAGATTATCTATCTTAAATTTGTAGAACTTACGAAGTGTAATATCTGAAGTTACTGATCCATGACTATTTTGTAAAATGCAACTATATATCCCTACAGTTGATGTTCCAATGGTCAAGTTAAGAGAATTTCCAGTTGTTTGAGATACGTTGTTTGGTCTTAAAACCCAAGTGACTTGAGGTGCTGGATAGCCAACACCAGCGCAATAACAGTGGTATGTACCATCTTCTTCCTGGCATGAAGCTTTTGATGTGAAGGCTGGCGTAACTAAGAACGAATAACGAAAGTAAAAATGAAGGCTTAGTGTAAAATTTCTTGTTTGCTACAAAACTTCATGCTAGCAAACAGGTCGATAGAAAGCAAAATCATTTACTCCTTTGACGTGGATGGGGGTATCTTTTATCTTTTTTTTAAAAAAATAATTTGGTAGGAGGGGAGGGGCAATTTCCCCACGATGATAACCTTTTGTTGGTATGGGCTGGCAAATGGGTTTTATTCTAGTAATACTGAGTTGTTGACAAACAAAAAGTTAACTAGTAGAAGGCGTTTCTAAGAGATAAAGCAGACAATATATTGTGCATCAGAAAATCTAAAATATTTAATATGTACTTTTTACTGCAATTCTGTGTGTGACTGTGTTACCAACACCTTCAGCGTTTTCAGGTGTGCAGGTGTACACCCCCTTTGTGTCTCTCTAAAAAAAATATATTTCTTTTAAAATATTCACTAAGAACACACAAACTCGAAGATGGAGAGTTATAGCTAACTCACAACTTCTAAGGAGGAGAAAAATTGCTTACATCCACAAATCCAATAATGTATTCACTTTGATTGTTTGGTTTAGTGGTACCATCTTTTTTCCATAGATAGCGGTTAATTGGAGGATTTGATTGGCTAGCGCAACTAAGCGTAAGTGAATTTGTAATTTCTATAGTTTGATTCGTAGAAGCAGCCAGTACTATTGGAGGATCTAAAGCACATTTTTAAAATTTTTATTTTTCATAACAAAAACGTTGATCAAAGGTTTTTATTTTAATCTACCAGATTTTTTTTAAAAGAACACATAGTTAAACTGAAAAACTTAAACGATGGTCAAAGAGATACAATGTGCTACATTTTTTTATGCTTGATAAATAAAAACCTAAAGCTTACACATAACATCAAGATATTTTTTTCTTCTCCTCGTCTCCTTCACGCTGGCTACTGTGTTCTCAACAACGCATGTATACAAGCCCGTATCGCTTGCAGTGGCATTGGTAAATGTTAAAATACTTTCTTTGACAATGGTTGTTGAGTTTGCAAACAAAGTATTCATTACAAATGAAGCTGTGTCTGAATTTACTTCATTTAGATCATCTTTGATCCATTTTATAGTTGGTTCTGGCTTGCTTCTTGCAATGCAGTTAAAGCTAGCGGATTGTAATATTTTAATGACCGTTGAACCACCATCTATTGTACCCGTATCAAATTCAGCAGGCCCTAAAAATGGATTTATCATTTACAATTTATTAATTCAAATTGTATAAATCTGAAATTTATATTTTTTCCTTGCAAAAAGTAAAACATTTTTGTAAACTTTGATCAATCGATTGGTTAACCCTTCCGCCCATGTTTAAAAACACAGTTGCATTAAATCGGAGTCAGAGGTCTAATACTAATTTTACACTTATTCATTACAAAAATTGAGACGACACATTCTTATCGCCACCTTGAAATCAACATCGACCTTAAAAGCTTCCTTATAAACAAAAAATATATTATTGGGCAGCAAGAATTTTTTTTATTGTGTCTGGCCTCTCTACAATATTGGATTTTTTTCAAAATGGTATCCGAGTTGTTAAGGATGATGACAACGGACGAATCCGTAGATTTTCTACGGGCTGATGATTAGTATTTATATGTAACTCTAAAGAAGCACCTTCATCCCCAGTCTCTCATATGTAATTGCTACTTACAATGGACAGTGACGTTGGTTTGCTTAGTGAAGCTACCCAAAGAATTGTTTACAACGCAGTAATAGATTCCTTCATCATTTCTTGAAATTTTTGGATTGAAATTAATTCGACTTTGAACTTTCATTTCGTAGGATGCTGTAGCTAAAAGTTCTTCCTTAGCTAGATGGGAAATGTTTTTAAATGTTTTTCTGTCTGCAGCATAAAACCACTCGATACTAGCACGTGGATAGGAATTCACAACACATTCCAAATATTGAACGCTAAATTCGGCGAGAACTTGTTCTGATGGAGGGCCAGTTACAAGTTCGGGAGGATCTATAAAAAAATCAAATCATTAGATTGAAATAATGTGAAGCTTATAATACTGTTATTTTCCGTCGTGACGTAGTTGTGTCGTAAATTTGCGTTGTCGGTGATGTATTCTGATTGGATGAGATTGACATGTGATTTGATAAATGCGGTGAAGTATTTTTTTGGAAATATATTTGATTTGCAGACAGGCTTACCTTTAATACTTAAGTAAAAACAACAACACATAAACAAATAAAACGAACGAACGAACAAACGCGAAAAAAAACGCGCGAACAAACGCGCTAACAAACGAACGAACAAACGAACGCGCAAACGAACGCACGCACGAACGAACGAATCAATCAATCAATCAACTTTACATTGAATCAGTAACGTTGTATTTGTGGTAACTGTTGAGTTTTTATCATTCGCGGTGCATCTATATATCCCATGATCTGTTTTTCGTACATTTTTAACTTCCAGCATAGCTTGAACAATGATTTTTCCTGTGACGTCAAGAAGTTTAGTGACAGGATGAAATATAAATCTGTCATCTGTTGTAACTTCCGTTGACCATGCAACTGTCGGTGTGACATGTGATTGGACTGTACAGTTAAATATGAAACTTGAACTGACGTTTGTAGTAAAGAACTGATCTGGGCTTTTTAGAAAGTATGGTTTATCTAAATAAATAAAAAAAATCCTAAATTTTTATCAAAGCGTTAGCCTTAAGCTAAAATCCTTAAGATCCTTAAGCTAAAATCCTCGCAAATTCTCAGAATTGACGAATTCTCAGAATGGTCGGTTTGTAAAAATTAATCCTTGCAAATTTACCTTAAAAACTGTAGTTGTGAAAAGTAATCCTCGCTAAAATATTTGAAAAACACGAAGTTTTTCACTCAGGCTATTTTTTTTCTTCTTCGTGCTTTCTCAATTCTTTTTAATGACAAAGCCAATGGCCAATCCAAGTTACCTTATGCAAAACTATGCGAAAAAGTGATAGTAGATTTGCCAAAAATAACTCTTCGCAAAAAAAACCTAAATTGTTGATTTGCGAAATAAACTATTTGCGAAATATATCACCATAACTGCGAAAAGTAATCTTTGCATTTTTAATTCTCGCGAAAATAGCTCTTCGCGAAATTTACGCAAAAGGGTAACAGTTGACATTGAGTACAAAATTGTATCATTGGATTGGAACGAAGGAGAGTAAAAGCCATAAGAAGAAGAACATGACAACGATAATACCATACTTTCTTAACCTATTAGACAAATATTAAGGAGATACTGTTTACTCACGTGACACAACTAGAGTTGTTGTCTTGTTCGTTACAGATACACCTTGACCAGGTACGTTATTTGTTGCTTCACATGTGTATTGTCCAAAATCACTCTTCTCCACAGATGTTAAAGAAAGTTCACTGAATTTATACTCCTCCTCTGTTTCTTTATTTATTTTTGTTGTATTAGTTATTGTGAATTCAGAATTAGGATTTTCAACTAATTTATCGTTAATAAACCAACGCACAGTTGGTAGAGGATTACCGTAGACATTGCAAATGATTTTAACATTGCGTGCATGCTCTACAGTACCGTATTCTGCTGGAGGGAATGACGTAATTGTTGCAGGATCTGAAAAATCGAAAAATATCTGGTCCAGATTAAAAATCAGATTAATTATTACGTTACTAAAAAAATAAAGGAATTAATTCTTTTAGTTTAAAATAATTACGATTTAATATGTGGGTTATTTTATTGCCTTCTTAATTTTATTGATATTATGTTTAAAAAAATCATTTTTATAAACAGATGAAACTGATGAAATGATGTAATGGAATATGGCGTCATAAAGTCAACAATGTGTTTTAACAGTCTCAATGTCGTGTTGTTTGTTTTGTTGCAGTGTTGAAGTAGCATCGCTTACAGTGAACTTACATCTCACCACAACATCTGTTGAAATTAATATTTCACCGAACGAGTTGTTTGCATAGCAGATATAAGTACCAGCATCCGATCTGTGTATAGAAGCGATCGCAATTTGACCATCTACGGTCACAACACCGTAGCTGTCTGACTCATCTGATTTGCTTACTCGTACGTTTTCAGAAGAATTTGGATATATCCAGACAAAGTTTAGTTCTGCCTCTCCGCGTATTTTGCAGAACATAGAAAGTTGTTCACTCTCATCACGATTAATTGGAGAATCGGGTTTCGATATCAAAGTTGGTGAAACTGGTAAAAAGGAGTAATATTATTAGGTAGAATATTCAAATCGTAAGCTGTTCTTTTTTCTGTTGTTTATCTAAACTTACCATGTATGCGTAGCGACTTTGATTTTAGTGGTCCAGCATTTAGATAATTTCTTGGTTCGCATGTATAATTACCCTCGTTGCTTTTCGCGGCATGGATAATGTTGAACACTCCGTCGGTGGTGTTTCTTAGCTGCACTGAATCTTTATAGTATGCGTAATACGGAGGAGGGTTTGCATCGCAGGTACATTTCAATGTAACGTTTTCCGCCGCGAGCACATTCCCACGTGATATTTGTAAACTTGATAATTCTATTTGAAAGTTAGTGTTTTCTGGTGCATCTAGAATTATTGGTTTATTTATTTTTTGGTTTGGTTATCAATACTTATGTTTTATTTATTTAGATTATAATATTTAGATGGAGGTTTATATTTTAAGATTAAGCAAGAAACAAATGTTTGTTACGAGTTAATTTATATTACACATAAATTTATGTCAATATTTTTTAAACATTTTAGATAAATTCTCAAATGAACAAGAAAATAAAATTAAACTTACAATAAACAGACAACGAGGTTGTTCTCTGTTCTTCCCCAAATTCATATCTAACTGTACACTTGTAAGTACCTCGATCTGATCGATGTACTTTCGTCAAAACGAGATTCGACGTTGTCTTGACAACGTTGTTATTTGTCGTTTGCACATTGACGTCGATTCTATTATCTAATAAAATTTCGACGTCATTCTTGTACCACGTGATATTAGCTGCTGGACGACTATCAACGGCACACGTTAGTGTCGTGTTTTCCGACTCAAGCACGGTTAATTCAGGGACCAGTGTAGTTGTAAACGTTGGTTTCACTAAACAAATAAAGTTGCATTTATTCTCAAATGAACAACTACAAACAACTGAGATTGCAAGTGCGAGAGATATTAATATAATGCCAAATGATTTACTGACGAGAACAATTTGGAATGCAACCATTCTGCATATTACCTACCAGAAAAATATTAAATCGATTTTTCTCCCCTTAAAATAAAGCTAATTGATAGCTTAGGTAGCGCATTTCTTCTCTCCTCTTGCGTCTCTTTTCTGAATATCAGTACCTTGTAGCAACAGAAAACATTACCCTGGGTAAATAGGAACCCTAGGCAAACAATCGAAATCAAATTACCTACCTACTATTCTGAGAAAAGTTTCAGACATAAAAACATTGCCATCGGTTAACGAAGCAGAGCATTTTATAATTCCTTCGTCTGGAAGACCTAAATCTGTGATTGTCAATCCCGTTTGTCTTGGTGTGTATGTTACACGACCAACGAATGCTAAAATACAAAAACAATAGTGACCATCTCATCTGAATGAAAGCTAAAACTAAGGTAACGAAAAGCTCTCACTCAAGGACTTGACATAAATCGTAATCAAATATGAAAAAATAAAGTATGCAAACATAGTGATAAAAATAAATTTCAAGATATTTTTAATAAGCTCCCTGTTCTTGATTAACCGCCTAGTCTAATTAGGCGCCCAATCCTGAGATCGTAAGGTATTTAATAAACGCCCAGGGCGTGTAGTCTGTCACTTACTGTAAACATCAAAAATATTATTCCCACTTACTAGCCAAAATTTTTGACGCAGCATCAGATGTGTCGTTGAGTCTCTGCACACTAACAATAGTTTGGTTACCGTGTGACCATTTTCGATATTCTGCAACATCTGTCACAGCCAACTGCCAATCAAATGTGACAGAGCTTCCACTATAACCAATCGTTTCTCGAGCTGGTTCCTTTACAAAGCCAGAAGAGACTTCTAAAACTGAAACAAAGGAAAAATTTATTCACATGTTAGTATACAGAAAATCAGCAAAAAATCTTAAATTCACTGCGTCTTTCCTCTGCCAGTGTTTTTTTGTGGGTGGTCCTCTATGATATGGTATTTTGTGAGTTTCCATATGTGTATGTTAGACCCATGTCCTTGGTTAGACACCATTTAGTAAATTTATAAGACCCATATCTTATAAGCATAAAACTTATCATCATACGTGAGGTCAGACTCCTGAAAAATTCCTTGTTTTCACTTCGTTTTTAATTAGTTTTTAAAATTAAGCATTAACATAATTTCGGGAATCAAAATGGTAAATCATTTAAGCATATCAAATTTAAGTCAAATTTTTAAAAAGAATATCAAAAATCAAGATTGAATCTCTAACATTAAAAGATTTGACACGTGAACAAAGAGATTTTCGTTCTTTATATTTCACCAAATTAATGCAAAAAATTGCAAAACTGGAAAAATGGTTAACATCTATATTATGATACCCGTATACGTCTGTCCGTCCGTCTGTCTGTCACGCAAAATGGTACTTAGTAGCATGCAATGCGGTATAAAAAGGACGGGCGAACTCGTGGATTTTTCCACGGGTTAACGACTAGTATTTTGTATTGTTATAAGAAGCTTCAAATTTAAAGTTATTGTTGGACTGGAGTAAATAGCTTTTAACATTGATATTTAAAGTACTTTGGAGTAAAAAAAATACAAATACAATTTTTATTACAACATTTATGGATCGCTGTATATAACCCAAACGCAATATCTCCAAAAGACAACTCAGAAGTATGAATATACTAAACGAGTATTGGTCGGAACGTAGTATCTTCAAGATTTAAATTGTTTATGTATAAAACACTTTATTTTAGGATTTCAAATGATAGTTTTGTCCTTAATAATATTGTCACTGTTGTGTCACCTTAATTTTGAGAAGTTTATTACTTCTTGTCAGTGGTCCAGTCGTCAGTAATTCTCAAAGAAGAATATAGCATTTATTTTCCATTCTCATTCTCTACTTTCTTATAAACATCGTCCTCCAGACACTGTACTCTGGAAAGTTGAATAAAAAGTTACGTGTACTTAAAATTCTTGTAGAAAAATATTCTTGGAGAATTTGTATTGGACTTAATTCATTAGGCTCATTTTAAAGCTTTTTTCGTTCAACAAGATACTTTTTTTGGTGTTAGCGAGATAGTTTTTACGTATGTCTATATTATTATTAAAAGACAAATGCCGGTGAAAGATATTTTGGTTCAATGGCATCGTTTTTAACAAGCCTTCACTGTTTCACTTCACTGTGATGTAAGTTTCCAAACTGTTTGAACTAATTTTATAAATTATTAATATATACGTAAACTTTTTAAAAACAATATAACAAATTAGTTGTAATGAAACCTGAAATAGTCAGTTTAAACGGATAATCTGATTACATCTTGCACAGAGATTAAAAGTATCTCTGCGCTAATTAACTGTGGGAAATTTCAGAGGTTAATTGAAATATGACGTCGTGAAAGTTATAGGAATGAGTAACTGTAAAATGCTTATCAAAATCAAACAAAAACAATGTTAGTTGTTTTAAACCTAAACTCTTTGCTGGATATGTTGGTGGTATTTTTTTGTGTCCATTTTTGTTCCATATTATTTATTGAGGTTTTAATATATATGAAAACATACAGAAACACTATGAAGTTATATAGGTTGGCCTGTTGCTGTTAGTTTCAGGATTGTATACTAAATATACGAATTTCACTGACTTTATAAAGTACGCGTTCGCAAAAGACACCTAAAACTTTGTACAGGAATAAACGGAGTTAAAAGACTTTTAGACCTCGAAAAAATTCACTTCTTATGAAAGTAAAAAAAAGATTAGATAAGTAGAACTTTTTATAGTCTTCTCTGATAATTTTGTGTTCCATAATAGCTACTATATTTACATAAGCAGTAATGGCACAAAGTTTTTTATGTAGCTACTAACTCAAACACATTCTCATTCGGATACATGTTGCTGTTTCCCTTAGAAATCCTTAGGTTATAAGTTGGAGCAAGAAAAAAATATTTTTAAAGCCAGAACTCTTAGAAAATATTCTGTATGTTAACTCTAAATCAGCAGATAGTAGAAGCTTTAAAATTCAAGTTTGGATGCTGTCTAGAAATTCATACACTAATCATAATCTGTAGGATTAGAAATAAAAATTTTCTACACAACAAAAATATTACCTTTCAGTATTACAAGAAACACAACAAAATAAATTCTGTTTTTAGCACTCGACATTCTCTCGAATTTTTTTTAACATCAATAATTTTTTTTTAATCGTCAGAAAAATACCTCATCATGTTTCTTCACAATCAAGTATTTGCATCGATCAATAATTTTCTAAAAAACGTATTGATTTTTTTCTCATGAGGAAAAATTGTTTTTTGTTAATTTTTGTATACCTTCTAAATTGAATTGAATTCCCATTTTAATCGATATGTATAAGTGCATTCTGATATGGACAGAAGATAACTATGACCATAAATCTTTGTTTTTATTAGTTTTTTAACATCTAATCTTTTTATCTAAAAGATTATGGTTTTTAGGATCCTTCCTGTTTCTACAAAACACCATGATCTTGTCAATAAAATCACCTACGGTAGATACAACAGCCTTCCTCGATCATACTTAGCATTTACTTAAAAATGGTAGCCCCAGATATGCGTTGTAAAAACGTGATGCTATTTTATTAACAGCCTTTATAAACAAAATACCTATCCACATAACGAGAGTTCTACAGACAAAGAATAAATAAGAAAATAAACACGTAATCAGCTTTAGGATTAAATGTTGTGTTTATTTCGGATCAAGGCTAATATTTGCTAACTAGTCTATGATACTTTTAAGTCAGGAACATTTACAGTGACCCACTTCACTTCTTTTTTCATTGTTTTAGTTGGGAGAATGTGTTGGGATTTGGTCAGATCATAGAACCTCCATTATTTCACAATAAGACTTGTTCCGACCCACCTCTTTAGATTATATAATAAGACTGTTAGATATGCTGGCTTTTATTTTGTTT
Source organism: Hydractinia symbiolongicarpus (assembly GCF_029227915.1). Taxonomy (NCBI): domain Eukaryota; kingdom Metazoa; phylum Cnidaria; class Hydrozoa; order Anthoathecata; family Hydractiniidae; genus Hydractinia; species Hydractinia symbiolongicarpus. Next base: position 11,140,163 of record NC_079877.1, on the reverse strand, counting down.
ATATTTCTGTTTTGGGGAAAACTCATTAAAAAACCGACCAATTAAACTTTTTTATTTCCTGTTGCATGCTACATTGCTATTTGAGATAATCGTTCGTCTTTCGGAAATCTTACATTTATACACAAGTTTTTATTTTTCTTTATCAATCCACCTCGTGAATTTTAAAGCATTGTTTACACGAACATTTAAAACTTTAATCAATCAAGTTATAATTATTAATATTTTGTGTACTAACGATTGTTGAGATTATTATATTGGTTGAATGACAGTCAGTTAGATATGGATTACTGCTTGAAATCTTATCCTTCTAATCTCTAGCAAAATTTCGTCATAAAAATGTAGAAATTGTCGTATTGCGCGTTTCAAGAAAAATTTAACTCTTTCGTAATTAAACCTCTTTTCCGTTCCTTTAATATGCTATTAGCCCTCCATTTATTTTATAGGCTAAGAATGTTGAAAAATGCAAAAATTGTATCCAATGTTCTTCTTTTTTAGTAGCAACTTAAAATATATTCTGAGTTTAAATGTCTTCAAACATCAGGGCAGGAATTTGGGCGCCAAAAAAGTCAAAAAGCCCAGGGTGCATACTTATTTGCAAAAATCTTATCAAAAAATGAATAGGTTAACAAGACAAAGACTAAACTGAAACACTTTAAACATCTTAAACAAATATTTTGGTCTATTAAAAGTCTCATATATCCTTCCTATTTCTTCGACTTCTTCAAAAAACATTTCCCCGTCCCTTGCGAGTTGGACATAAGCACGTTCACCTCAAACAGTAACTGCCAGACTACAAATAAGGGTTACATTCAATAGCACAGTTGACTCCCAGTAATGCCAAACTCCAAGGCACCGAGGAAAATTGTTTCACGTAATGAAAGTTTACGTATCCGATGCTTGAGTTACCGAGAGGTAAATGTATGTAAAAATTATTTAAATTTTGTTAACTAACTAATTTAATACTGCTTTTATATTATATAGTACGAGAGAAAAAAGCCTGTCGTGCGTTTGTTGCTTTCCAACTAATCTACTTCAAGAACAAAAATATTCATTTTTTTTTTCAAATATTTCATTTCGTCATTTTTCAAGTATGCACAATATGTCAAACAGTCAATGTTATGCAGCCGGCATGTTGCAGAGTCGCTACTTTTGCACACATGAGTCACATTCTCTATCACGCTTGCACAACAAAATAATCCGCGTTGGGATCAACAAAGGCGCAATGACGTCACCATGATGACGTCAGCAACAATAACCACAATTTAAGAGTTCTTAAGTCCCGAGTCAACTCCGAACACTCAAACGTTTAAAATCCGTGAATCTTAACTAAAAATGGCGTTTGCATTTACTTATTGTAGCGAATTTTGAAATTAGTTGTCTGGTCTCAACATATTTTGACCAAGATTGTAGCTACAGTCAGTCAGAAAGAAGAATCAACAGTTAAGATGGAATCTTCAGGACACTAAACTTGACTGTAAGTAGATGTCCAGTTTATAAAATACAAACTATATATAAGGAAAATCTTTGCAAATTCCTTTTTCATATAATAATTTGAACCGAAAAAATGAAAATATCCAAAGTTTACATTCCAGATTATTTTTCTGTCATAACATGGTGTATCATTCTTAATGCACCAAAATGAAAAAGCAGAAAACTACAAGAAATAAAGTTGGTTAAAATTGGTTAATAAAAGTCAGTGAAAAATTTTGGTCGGTAGAAAGTATTAGTCACTGAGTCAAAATTTTGTTAATTTTCACTAACTTATTTTTCACCAATAAGGTAGCGCCTTAATTTCGTGCTGTTGAAGGTTTTTGGCTATACTTGCCACAAAAAACAGGTGATGTGCTGAATTGACAACTAATTTGATTGGATGGTTCATGGGGTAAGATTCTTGCGCGATTAAATCTAAAAAACACACTAACCTGTCAAAGTAATCGAGACAAAACATAACAACTGTTTTGAAATCATTTGAAAAACCTTCTCATCTTGTGACGTTTTCACAAGGGGAACTTTTTTTCCAATCACATCAACATGACTATCACACAGTTAGATGAAATGAAAATAAAGTAAAAATAAAGAGAAAAAAAAGAAGTGTAATATTCTTAAAATAATAACACACATGAAATTTATTTTAATAATTAACTTAGACTGAATAAAATTTCGTTTACATGAATACATCAGAATTGAAATGTTTCAAATTATCCTATTCAATTTTAATGTTAACACTTGAGGTTATGGTGGCTGTTATATCACTTAAGAACAGAGAATGGTTCAATAGGGATTTTGTGTTTCTATATTTGAAAAGATCCTGGTTATAAACCTTTAGTGTTTCCGCGTAACCATTCTCCACCCGGTAGGTTGCAACTAGCTTTATTATTCAATTTTTTACCTTCCATGATTTATACAAATTATTAAAAATATATAAAAAAAATATTCCTGGTCGGAAAGAAATAGAAAGAAATACTAAATAAACAAACAAAAACACACAAATAAAAATGAAATATTGTTTTGTTTATATGTCGTCATCTTTTCCGCTCCGCATTTTAAATTCATTTTTTTCCAATTAGCTACCGCGCATTTTGATTTATCCAATTAAATTAATGAAGACTCTTCAATTCGTCCAATCAGATCGGTTCTTTTAATACAGCGTCTTGTTTACTTGCGTGTTTCAATTAGCTGCAATTATTTTGATAAGCAGCTAGAACGCTAGAACGTAGCTAGAATGTTTACCGTCACCTATGTTTGGTGCTCAACATTTCCTCTATAAAAATAAAAGTTTAGTATTCATAGTAACATTAAATGTTTTAGATGTAAAAAACCAGCGAAAAAATGTCAGCAAATTTCACAGTGATTTTTAACAATAAAAAAGAAAGAAATATGCAGGATCGTTGCAAACCTTTTTTACTTGCTTTGATTGGAAAATTTTTCTGCCTCTACCTATTCCTATTTTCTGGAACCTTCTTTTCTATCTAGCTAGAAAGTCTTTACAACGACATTAACTCAGTAAGTTGACAGTCACAGGGACTTTTAATATCGAATGTTTGACCAAGATAGTTTTGACTGTAATTATGGAGTATTGCTTCAAATTAGAAGAAATGAATCAGAAGGTGGATTAAAAGGGAAGTTCGTTACTTCAACACAAGGTTAACGCTCATACCGTTTCCAACGTGCAATCCATATGATAGCCAGAATCAACAGCAACACAGCGCATGGTACAAGTGCGTACAAAGCGTATAACCATGTATCTATAATAAGTTTTGTGTATACATAGAGAGAGAAAGTTTATTTAATTTCTGTTTCTTTTATTCTATTTTTCTAAAATAATCAGATATTGCTCGTTTTGGATATCTAGGCGCAACCGCATAAAATAGTGTCGTACAGAGAGTGGATGAATCTAAGATTTAACAAGAACGGGCTTACAATATCTGTTTTATTATAGGCCTAAGCTGTTTCTTAAGATATAAGACAGGAGTTATTTATGTGAACTAAATACAATTTTTTATAAGCCACTCTTTTTTTGTAAATTTCGCTTGTAGATGATCACATAATTCCTGCCTTAACTTTAAATAAAAGAATTCAATGCTTGAAGGATTTGAATGATTAAAATCAACATCAAATGGATTATTTCCATGAAATAATAGGGATGGGATATCATAAATTTTTTATAGGTGGCTTTGCCTACGGTATATAGTATTAGCGGTTAATGTTTATATCACGTGACGTATACTTACTTTCTTCGTCTTTATTTTGCGCATCTATGAAAAAACAACAACAACATATGACATGCTTGCAACAAACAAACAAACAAACAGACAAACAAACAACAACAACGACAATAGCAGAAACAACAACAACAGATAAGTGCTTCTCAGAGGTATATTAAAGTGTCCTTTTTAGTTCACCGTTGTCACAATGTATTGAATCAAATGAATTTAAAGATATATCGTTAGAAGGAGGGTCCTGAGCGCAAACAAAACGAATTAATAATCCACTCTATAATCTATTTATTGAGGCTAAATGACCAGCTAAACAACTCGAGGGATAAAAAGGCCATCTGTTTTTACATCGAAAAAAACATGTATATTCTGACTTTTCACTTGTGTGAACTAAGAATAAAAAAGTACTTGATAAAGAAAATTGTTTTTAAGAATAACCTACCAGAACAGCTACCAACACAGTTCGACAATTGTTTTAGTGTGTCTGTACAAGGAGGTACATTGCAGGATCTTGTACGACTTCGCTGTCCGTTTCCGCATGTGGCGTTACATGTACCCCACAATGTCCATTCGCCTACCGCCCGAACTAAAAACGCAGTATGAATCAAATACAGTCTAATGTATTGACACATCGTCTAAAACACTACTACTTGAATTGTTGGACTAGTTATTTTTCTGGGAATTTTCTTACCAAACGTTGTTATTTGTACGGATGATGTTATTTCAGATTTTGAATTTTTTAGGTGACAATAATACGTTCCATCATTTGCAGCGATTACAGTGAAGTTGAGAACGGACGTATTCGATAGATGGTGGTTGGTTGGATATCTGGTCCAATATATTTCCGGTTGAGGAAAACCAGTTCCTTGACAAGTGCAAGAAAAATAATCTGTACCACCATTGGTTACTTTAACCCTGTTACATGTAGCTGGTTGAGTGAATGTAGGTGGAACTGAAATGTATCAATTATAGATGGGAAGATATTATTAACATAAAAGAGAGTAATGGTTGAGAGGCTATAGCTAAAATATGTGTGAAACAGACAGTACCACAGTAGAAGGTAAGAGCAAAACAGTAAAGGTAAAGATAGTGTCTTGAAATAAACGTACTTCTTATGGTTACGGCATATGTAACAGTTGATCCATTTCCAAGTTTATTTGCAGGTGTGCACGAATAATTTCCAGCTGTGTTTTTCTATGAAAGACATAACATGTTTACTACAGATACACTTAATACACCTGTATTTCTTTTTTCATGTTTTTTGATGTACGTTCTTTTTCCTTAGAAACCTTTGAGTTTTGTATAAGCGTGGTATTAGAAAGTAAGTAAATAAGTAACAGGATGTTTTATTGTCCTTGGGGATTCCTTCCTAACCGCTGGCTCTTCCTTCCCTCCGACTTTAATTATGTTATATTTCCGCTAGAAATGCGATAGCATTGCTCTAACTTGCTTGCCTGCCACACAAACCAATTAGCGGTCACCGACTGGTGACCTTGTGGTAGAGCGTTCGCCCCTAGTGCGGAAGGTCTTGGGTTCTATCCCCGATCGAGGCATGCCAGAAACTATCAAATCCTATCAATCCTTTCTGCTTAACGTCCAGCATGAGAATAGGATTGATATCTAAGGCGGTTGTCTAGTTCAGCGGTTGTTGTGCTTGTACGCCTTTCGTAGCTCAAATGGGAGCTTTAAATATACTAGAACCCCCTTAGCAGGACCCTTGTTGATAATAGTTTCTATAGAAACTGAAGAGGCTATCCTAGGTAAATAATAGTAATAACAATAAAAATAACAATAAAAATAATAATAATAACAATAACAATAACAATAAACAATAACAATAATAATAATAATAATAAAATAGATGGCACCAAATGGACTGATAACATTGCATTAAAATGCTCCGGGGTGGGGACTCGAACATGGATCCTTGTGATTATAGGTCGAATGCGCTACCACTACATTATCTCCGCCCACTACGCCATCTTTGCTGTTAAATATATGCTAGTTGTTAGCCCGTAGAAATTCTACGGTAATTCGAACGTGGAAGAAAATTCGGCAAGAATATGTCGCACCTTATTTATGATACTTTTGTTTTTAGGATTTCGTGCGTGGTTTAGCCTGACCCGGTTTAACCCAGAGATAGACAACAGAGTGTTATAGAGATAAGCTTAAACATTGCGAAAAAAAATGAAAAAATTATATATCATATCATCTTACGTTTGCTTTCAAAATATTGTATCGATCAAAATTGTAGTTTAAGGTGACGTTGTTCTTCTTCCATAAGTACGTGGTGACGGCTGGATTTGCGTCAGATTGACAGCTGAATGTGACGGGTTTGTTCAAGTCAATCAGCATATTTTTAGATGCGACTTCGAGAACAGGTGGGTCTGAAAAGAAAGATGGATACACGACTTTTCTTAAAAACAACACAAAATTCAACCTGAGATTCAAAGTTTCTTTTTTACAGGCTGAACTGTTCCGTTCTTTTTGCTTGTTTTCATCAAGTTGGGAAAATTAAGTTCACCTGGTTTGTTTAGTTTGTGGGAAAACAAGAATTTAACCTAGTAATCACGTGTTTCGCATGTCCTGTAGTTTTACAGAATAAGATATGTCTGGCAAACTAATTATTATTTGCACAAATCATTTTTTCTCCTTCTTTTTTCTCTTACTTCACCCACTTCTGGCTGCACTGGCTTTGTTTTGTTATTTTGTTTTGCTGTTATATTATTTGGGCATCGTGTTAGTTACAAAGAGGTTCATATTCATGGAGGACTAGCATCAATATAATTTTTTTCCATATGTGATTGAAGTAAAATAGCGCAGATTTTTATCTCATGTCGCCTTTGATTAGAAATTATTGCAGTATTGTATAGACACAAACATCTTGATATAGAGAAAATTGTAAGAGGCTGGGATCGAGGTTGTAAATAACCAGCACAGTGTAATTTTCTTTTATTTATAGCAACATTAAATAAGTTTTAAAAAGAAAAAAAAATGAATAGTGGACGAAAACACCTACATAAAACGTTCAAATATCTCCATTGTTCTGCAGTGCCCAACAGATTTTTCGCCTTACATGTATAATTTGCTCGATCATTTCTGCCAGCTTTTATAAAAGTTAACGTACTTTGGGTAAGGGTAAGCGAGACATTTTCATGCAACCGCGTGGTGTCATATTGTTTATTTGTAATGAATGCGCCATCTTTGTACCAAAGAATAGAAATGTTTGGATTACTCAGGAAACGACATTGCACTGATGGTGACTCATGGTACGTCACTTCTTGTGTTTTACCGAGCTTTGTCTCTGCTTGTGGTTTCCCTATAATATCATTTTTTAAAAATAAATCTTCGAAACGCAAAACAGAACTAGTTTTAGCAATGAGCAATGAGCTCGGAAAGAAAATTACTTTGGATTGATGATAATGAGACTGTGGGATGAAAGTAAAAAATAATAAAGATAAAATTTCTCACATTGAACATTCAAGTAGGTCCTCTTTTCAACTTCTCCCAACAAATTCTTCGTTCTAATAAGATACCATCCCTGGTCTGTTCTTTTTACACCACCTGGAAAGCGTAGACGGCTAATATACTTGTGTTCAAAATCTTTAATCACAACAACTGTTTGGAGCTGAATATTTTTTGTGATTTTTTTGAAAGCTGTTCCATTTCCTTTAAACCATTCTATCTTAGCTTCCGGATTTGAATCCACTGTAATTTCCATCTTGGAAATTGAATTTTCAGATACTACGTAATTGTTTTCTGTAAAATGGACTTTGACACCGGGTTTGTCTAGAAATAAAGAAATGTTGTCAATAAATAGGCGTTAATGAAGTTGCAATAAAAATCATGAATAAATTTTAGTGTACAGAGCCAACAAGATAAAAAACAAGTCTTACATTGTACAATAAGTTTTGAAAGCCTTGTCGTTGAGGTCAACGTATTGTTGGTGCGACAGAAAAAGTCTCCATAATCTCTTTTGCCAATATTTGTGATTGTCAACTTTGCTTCAACGGATCCAAATTCTGTTTTATCCACAATGGTTGATGTCGAATAGGTCAAACGGTTATCTTTCAAAATAGTCGAAGGCACTACCCACCAGACAAATGGTTTCGGCGAGGCTTTGACGCGACATATAAATATAACTGTGTCAGTGTGATTAACTCGGAATGGATTTGGTGATATAAACTCAAATCGTGGATCATCTAAAAATAACAAAAATTACGATGAGTTTTCTCTTGGAAAATACAACTCTCTATTTCTATAAAAAGGTGGTTTCATAAAGCGAGTTAACTTGGCATTTGTACGTTAAAAGTCAAATGAAATACTCCAACAAAATGTGAAATCTCCCATAGATGATTTCCGTTTGCAAGTTAGCTAGCCGTTCTAGTTCTCTTCTTCAACCTGTGACAAGACGTTACAATGTATTGTTGCGACTTATATAACTGCAACAATCCTGGATGGTGGTGATTGAGTTTGCACAATAGTTTATAAAATCTTTTGCAACAAAAACATGTCCTCTCACATGCATTATAAATTTTATAGGATAAGTACATTAGCTAATGGTTTCTATAATATTTGAAAAAATATTCCAAACTTTTTTAAGATGTCTCAGAGAGAGTCACCCTCTCTATCATGATCATGCTTTTTCTAGGTTGATCGTTATAACAATTTGTTATAACTATTATAATCTTAATGTTTTAATATAATAGTTCTCTATTTTCTTCCCTCTGTAGGTAGAATATGTTTAAGAGATGATAAAATTTCATTTTTTTTAGATTTTCCTTGTGTTTGCACTTCATTGTTTGGTACTGCTTATGCTGGATTTGTCGAGTTGTTTTGTAGTTGCTGATGACTTGAAGGTAGTTTTATTTTCAACCGCTAAGAAAAAGGTGCAAAAATTGTTCCTCTGGTTGAGTTTGAAATCACTTCATAAAGAATTTTCTTTGATTTATACTTATAAAAGACAGTACTTTAGCATCAGATTGTTTTTTCCTAAATAAAACAATATAGAATACTAGTCGTTAGCCCGTGGAAAAATCCACGGGTTCGCACGTCCTTTTTATACCGCATTGCGTGCGTCTCGCTACTTGCGCAGCTAAGCTACCATTTTGCGTGACAGACAGACAGACGGACAGGCTTATACGGGTATTATAATATAGATAATCTTACATGTCACTGTCAATTGTGTCAAGCGTTCAGTTTGACTAAATTGCCCACCAACTATCGTGTTGCTCCCACGACATGTCCAATTCCCAAAGTCCGTCCTCTGTACCTCTTTTATGATCAAAGTGCTATTCATAATGGTTAGTTCTGGTGTTGCTGTGACAACCACCTCAATAAGCTTATAGTTTAAACTGTCGCTAATTGGTTGATTCTCTTTTAGCCACGTGATTGTCGGTTTCGGATTGGCTTGTATCACACATGAGATTTGATAGTTCCATTTGAATTCACTTGTGATGATGGAGGGACCAGGAAAACTGTTTATCACTGGACCAACTGAAACAGATAGAAGTAATTTATTAATTTATTCCTGCTTTTTTGAATTTTAATTTGATATACCATATTTGCTCAAAATTTATGATTTAATTGCCAAAATTGCGAGGTGGTAACCTTAACCTAGCAAATAATTAAAAACAACAATGTTGACAGGCAACATTTTGATCGGTAATTTATTTTACAAAAAAGAAAAAGAAAAAAACAAACATCGATGCACTGATGCGATTTTTCTCTATAATAATAGCCGTTTTTGTCCACATAATAGGGCTGAGACTGCTTCGTGTTAAACATACACACAAAATACGTAAGACGACTAATAATCAAAAAATGTAAACAAAAATAAATTTTCAACAGTGCGACGTCTTTACAGCGGACACCTTTTGGACCTCAAAAAATTTAAAGAGCAGTGTCTACTACGTAGAGGCTTACCCTATATTGGCATATATTGCTCTAAAAACCTGCTATGGAATGTTAGGTATAGTAAAATCAATTACAAAATGGTTAAGGCTAGTTTTAGGAGCTCAAGCCTAAAGATATATAAGATACTATCTTTATTTAAAGAAAAAGCACAGAATTGTGACTTTACACTTTGAAATTTTAGTTTTAGAGCAGAGATTAATATTTTGAGCTTTTAACAAAATAAGAAGAATTATTTTAAATAATCTATTATTCAGCTTGTTGAGAAGTTAAAGTAAATTCGGAATTTAAAAAGGTGACCGCTACAAAATGCCCAGTACATAGAGGTTTTGGTTTGAAAGTTCGAATGCCAATTTATCACTGTGTTACAATGAGCTGTTATGACTGACGTTGGCCAGTCAACGTTAAGAGCAAATATGGAGCTGAACGGAAAATTAAAAAAAGGTCCATCAAAATAATAAAGTTACTTACAATACACACTCACTAAGGTTGATCTGCTATCTGCTCCTTGGCTATTTGTCGCCGTACATTTGAACACAGAATTGGAATCGCCACTCGTGACAGGATTAACCGTGAGAAAACTTGAAACATAGGGTTGCGAGGGTAATTTTTGCTCAACTATTTGGCTGTTGTCTTGACCTGAGATGATTTGTTGATTATTCTTGTACCATTTAAAGACAGACTGTTCAATACTTTTTGAAACACACGATAATGTCAATCCAGTTTGTAAGTTCACGTATGTTTTTTCGTCCATTTGAGCTGTTATCTCAGGCTTATCTAAATAGAGTGTATAATTCACAAGAAATAATTTTTATTGCAACAATTATTTGATAGTTTATGAAGAGCCTAAGCAATAATTTTTAATTTTGTTTTTAATTTTTGACAAGTGATGTTCTTGCAGTTAAGTGGCTGAATTTACGTACACAAATTCGAAAACTTCATTTAGCATTTTTTTAAACATTTACGAACTTTCTCAGTCTTTCTATTTTGTATGCTACCTTGCTTCCGGCTCCTTTAAAAATTTTTGGCACAAGTTTCAACATTCTATTGTCATGTTTAATTTCGCAATTAGTTCTTCCCAAAATTTTTTCATATATGGCAGTTTCAATTTTATACTGTCTGCTAATGCTAATACAAGGAAATCTAACTGTCAAAGATATTACGCTTAAATACATTTCGGAATAAACGAAACAAAAAACTATTAGGATGACTAAAATACCTTTTTTACGCCAAAATAATATTCAACAGGTTAAAAAAAGACTTCATTTTTAGGGACGATGTTATTGATAAGTATTCCTAACAGTCCAATATGAAAAGTTTTTGCAAAAACAAAATCATTTGTAAAAATGATGGTATGACACATTCTGCTGCAAAACTATCAGAAATATTCCTAAATGTAAGTAAGTAAGTAAGTAACGGGAAGTTAAATGTCCTTAGGGACTCCATCCTAACTACTGGCTCTTCCTCCCCTCCGACTGTAACCCTGAGATACGTATAGCATTGTTTTAACTTTATAGCCTACCACACAACCTGGTTCGCAGTTAGTAGATGGCTCCAAATCGGCTGAAAACATTACATTTAAAGTGCGCCGGAGTGGGGACTCGAACAAGCAAGTGGATACAAGCAAGTGAAATACACATTCAATTTGCTATGACCAATACTTACAGTACACATTAAGAGTTGTATTATGACTCGCTGACCCAGCCGCATTGCTAGCTTCACATCGAATCACGCCAGCATCATGCTTGGTAACTGATTTTAACTCAAGGACACTCCGCACTTCAACGTAGTTTGCTCCCGTTTCTTCAACGCTTGTGAAAATAGTGTGTTTTATGTTACTAATTTCCGCAACATCTCGATACCATTTCATGATTGGTTTAGGCCAACCACGTGACACACAGTCGACAGTATCACTGCCACTTTCATTGATGGAGAACTTAAGGTGCGGCAACGTGTGGCGCACAATAGTTGGTGGATCTGAAATACGAAGTTGACATCTTTAAATTTCCTTACATTAAGCTCTCTTCATCTCAGAATGGCAAAGAACCAGAAAAATACTTCCTGATAAAAAAAACGAGGACGCAGAAATTTCTAAGGACTCGAGCTGCAACTTTAAAAATGAGAAGTTTTAAATCAATGGTTTTATGGGTTGAACCTAATTTATATGTCTTGTCAACAGGCACATTGTGCAAGACGGTGCAGCCAAATTGTGAGTTACCTTTTTCCAAAAATTCACGACTATCACATTAGGAAAGGGTTACTAAAGGAGGTAGACATGATCCTGACTAGACTAAAAATTGAATTACTTCCAAACTCTTCTAAACGTTTTTTACATAGCCATAATAAAATACATCCAGTGAACTTACATTGCACAACTAGTGAAATATTCTTCACAACAGTACCATAGTCGTTTTTAGCTTGACAAGAATAGTCTCCATAATCAGATTTTTTCGTTTGGTCAATCCTTACATCAGATTCTACCTGGAACAAGGTTGAGTTGGAAAAGGATGTCTTTGTAACTTCGTGTATGTGGTCATCGTTTCCACCGTTATACTTCTTCCAAATCACAACTGGTTTTGGGTCACCAAAAAACTTGCAAGTTATCAACACTCCATCTTTTTCTTTGACCGTGATCACATCCAAGTTTGTATCGAAGAGGACAGGTGCAACTGTAATACATATGTAAAAAGAAAATTAAACTGGACCAATAAAAGGTGCGACATTTTACGTCGACTGCCATGTATTTTTAGCAACGCAGTGTAAATGGAGCTTTAGATGTATATTTATGAGAGTTTGACCATAGATATATTAGAAATGAAACCAGTAACAGTTAACAAAAGAGAGGAAACATGTACGATAGTAGTGAGCAAGAATTGAAACATTGAAAAACCTCATTGGGATTGCTGTTCTATCTCTATAATAATAACCGTCGTTCTCTCTTTCTCTGCGCAAAATGGCACCACAAAGCGCGACACACGAAATGCGGTAAACAAAGGACGGGCGACCCCGTGGATTTATGTATTTCATTTACAATACCTTACCATTAACTATCATATCATCTTGCGCTTCAGTTCCAACTCCAACCCAATTTCTCGGTAAACATCTATACATTCCCTCGTGATAATTTTTCACAGAAATAATAGAGGCAATACCGCTGGTTGAGTTTGATAAAAGCGAGTCACCACGATAAATTTCATAATAGATAATGGATGGCTCAGCATCAGCGCTACATCTAATATCATTCGATTCTCCTTCGAGACGACTTGCAAATTGTAGTGTTATCATCGTGTTGATTGGTTTATCTAAAGAAGATACGCTATCTGATTGGTTAATACAGTTACAACCAAACTACCCTAAGTACTCTGCAGTACAAAAATTTTCGAATTCAAATTCTAGTCAACTATTTCTAATACCGAGAAAGAGTACATACATACCGGAACTAAATAATTATCACATCAGGTCAACGATTGATACAGCCTCGTTTCCGTGTTTATATATTTTTATAATGTTTACAAAATAAAACGATACATTGGAATAGGTAGAATTTGTCATGCAACAAACGCCAAATCTTTCCATTGTTAATAAAGAGAAATATTTCAATGTTTGAAAAAAAATCAACTCACAATAAACCGTCAATGTTGTGTCAGCTTCGTCTGCAGAAATATCGTTAAAAGATTTGCATTTATATTTCCCGGCATCCTCTATTCCAGCATTAATGATGGTCAAAGTGCTTTTAATTTGGATTTCTTCATCAATAGTCTTAACAATACCGCTGACCAAAACATATTTGGTACTGGTGCTAAGCATTGTGTTATTTTTGTCATACCAATTTATCGCTGGCTGCGGTTTTGCTATGCTTGTACACTCAATCGAAACATTTTCTTTCTCTGATACAAAAGATTGCGAAGGAACGGTTGTAAAGTGCGGAGCCGCTAAATTATTATTATTATTATTATTATTATTATTATTATTATTATTATTATTATTATTATTATTATTATTATTATTATTATTATTATTATTATTATTATTATTATTATTATTATTATTATTATTATTATTATTATTATTATTATTATTATTATTATTATTATTATTATTATTATTATTATTATTATTATTATTATTATTATTATTATTATTCAATATTTTACTTGGTTACAAACTTCAGAAAATAATATTCTGCTATAAATGTTGGACCAAAACAAAAAAAGGAGTGTCAACTTTGTACCCAGTTCCTTTAATTCTTGTTAGAAAAGTTGTCGTGTACGTGTACAATATATATAAAAACAAATCAACTTACTGCCAACTTGAAGCAAAGTTTTGTGATATAAAGTACTGCCGTTGGAGAAATCAACCGTGCAGGAAATTAGCCCTTCATCGGAAAGCTTTAAATCGTGGAAGATGATTCTGGCACTTCCATTGTACGTAACACGATTTCTGTATGCAGCTAGTGAAAAAAAACTGTGCTGTGACTACCGTATTGGTATTTTGGCATGGTAAGTATACAGGCAGGATTTACGACACAGATAGGGTGTGTTGGGAAAGGAAAGGGGTGTAGTCCTAAGCATTTCAGCTGGGTGTGAAAAAAAAATATGTATGTATTTATTCACTAAGTAAACATGATATTTCAGAGGAATTGTGTTTATAAAAACTGGATACAACCCACTTTCAAAAGCAGCCACCCATTTTCAAAAGCAGCCACCCATTTTCAAAAGCAGCCACCCACTTTCAAAAGCAGCCACCCATTTTCAAAAGCAGGCATCCATTTTTAAAAGTAGCCACTTGTTTTTAAAACCAGCCACCCATTCTAATTTCAGCCGCCCATTTTTAAAACTATCCACCCATGCCATTCTCAAGATATGTCGGATGTAGGACAATGTCGCAGTTATATTTCAAATCTTACAAAACGACGTAAAACTGAGTTTCGAAATAACTTTGTAACAGGTTTGAAATAACTTTGCGAAGGGTTTTAAAACAACATTCCGACAAAGTTTCGTAGGCAGGTTTTAAAGCAACTTTGTGGGAGATTTCTAAACAACTTAGCGACAGGCTACTTACAATATATATTAACAGGTTGATTGGATGACAATATCATGATAGTTGCAATCGCAGTGTTGTCCTCTTCCGTTCGACGCCACGTAATAGACGACATTTCTGCATTGGAAGGATATTCCCATGGTAACAAAACTGATTTTCCAAGAGTTCCGAGGGCTGGGTTTGAAGGTGTTTTGGAAAATGAAATACAATCGGCTAAAAAAAATAATATGTATGTTATTTAGGTGAAGGAATCTGCTTCAACTTTACAATTTTATCCCTTTTTTCATCTTAGAGGAGTTTTTGGTATATTCTGCGGAACAGAATTTTTCATCTTCGAGATTAGCATGATTTGATTAGAACGCAAAGCATGATGCAAATAAACTGATTAATTCATGCAAAATTATACATGCATGATTATTCATAGCAATTTATAATGATATTCAAATTTATTCATGAATAGTTTAACATACTTAACTATATCAATACGATTGAATGATATCTCAGTAGCCTGTTCTATTTATAGAAATGACGAATTCCTCCCGACTGAATTGTGCATATTGGCTTGCGTTAGTTAAAATATTCGATATTTAGGACCCTGAATCAAAAACTTCCTTTTCTTTCCACTTAAAGTTATTCCGGGTATATACCTAAAGAACTTTCAATAATAAGGATTTAAAATTACATTTGAAAAGGTCTTAACTAAATATCCCAAATCAAAATTTTTAATATGTACTTGAGTGAAGAAAATTTTATTTTTCCATGACAATGTGTAAATTTTCAACTTTAATATTCGTATTTCAAAGATTTTATATGTTATTTTTGCAGCCCAGGACCCTCTTTATAAGTTCTCACCCACAGTGTTGCGTAAAGTTAATCTTGAGCCCTTTTTACAGATGTGTCCTACTTGATCAAAGCAAAATTAGATGATCGGTCATACAGAAAGGTTACAGACAATAAAGTGATGATAACAGTACAGGATAACAGTAGAGTGAACTAATATGAACATAACAAAATAAATTTACCTCCATGTTGAAGCACCCACAAAAGATAGAAAATTTGCCGAACCATCATATCTGAAATCACTTTGAAAGTCCTCTCATTTAAAATCCAAAAAAATTGCTTTCCTTTCCTCCCGATCTCGTTATAATCACATCAAAGTATATCAAAAAAATGAATAAATAATTCAAATGATTTACTCTCTTATTAATAATAAGGATTGCAACATGGAGTTACTATGGTGATTATATCATAAAATGGCTGCCATATATTAAACATGTGATTTAAAAACATATGTTTTAGCCAAGTTTTGTTTTCATTCAGTACTCTCGAATTTTCAATGCAGCCGCGCAATTATTTTGAAAACAAATAAAACTATTACCTAATAAGAATTGGCATCTCCCTCCTCAGGAAGAATCGACATTATATTATCTTAAACAACTTGTAAACATATTTTCTTATTTGCACTCTCCAAAAAATCTAACTTAATGTCTCTGTATCTACTTCAATATCTCCCTTAAGTGATGTGTAAATGACATTTACCTATGTCTACTATCAGTTCAATGAAAGACATCAGTGTCATGATAACCAACAAGACATATATTGTACATTCTATGCATCTATACAGCACCTATGTAGAGGTACTTGAGTTTAAAAATAGAAATTTCCTTGTAAATACGGACACTTATTTTCGCCAATGTATTAACAATTTATAAATTGACCGTAGATAAACTCGCTTTAAACGAATATCTCTTAAACTACAGAATAGGGACCTTACGCAAACAAGACGGCACGGCGGAGAACGCCATATTTTATCTACTGCGCATGCTAAGTATAGAGGATTCCCCTCGAATGTGCGTTCTCTTCATAGCTCAGGACGTTAGAAGTGGTGGTTTGGCGTTCAGTAGACAACGTGAGTATATACACATCATATTCTTATCTCTTAACCCCATTCGGTCCCGGGGGGGGGGAGGGGGGTGGGGCAGATTCCGCCCCCCCCTGACGGTTTTTTTTATTAACTCCTGATTGCTTTCTTATATGGCTATGATACTTACTGAGTTTCAACATTTATCTGCTAGACACCTGCATACTAAATTTTTAGGTCCCATACCTTTCAGAAGCTTTGATATTGGCCAATACTCGAAACTACCCCCAAAATCTCTATGAAATCCTTATAATGGGGAAAATATAATAACTCCTGTTAGGATTATTCTTAGAACTTGAAACTTGCAACACAACTTTGTTTCATCAAGAAAAATCATTTGGAATAATTTTGACACGTGACTAATCCGATTTCCCGATTTTGTCGGATTTTACCTGAAAATCGAAAAAAACGGATTTTCGGGCAATTTTTGGCAATTTTTTATCCAATCCATGTAAAAACCGGAAGATATGTTAAAAATTTTTTATTTAGCTTTCAGAAACTTCAAACAGAATGTAAAAATTCGCTCTAAAACAAAAGTAATTATATTTTAAGCAAATAGTGGCATTTTTAACAATTTTCAAGCTTCTGATGACGTCACAGAAAATGTGCTGACGCAAGCAAAAATTTATTGCCGCCATTTTGTTCATTTTATGACGTACTATAAGTGTGTCAAGTTTGATTTAATTTGAACAATCCTATGAAAAGTTATTAAGGGGGGGGGGGCGGAATCCGTCCCCCCGGTCATAGTATGTTCGAAAAACCCCGGACCAAATAGGGTTAAACACATTTTTCACCAGAAAACATTGTTTTAGTATTATCAGTTCTGTTTTTAATTAGCTCAGTGTATAGAATTGGCTTTTCCAGAAAAACGAAGCAACATTTAAGAAAGATCTGAACAAGAATTTCAGTTACGTGAAAGAGAATTGAAAGTAAAAAAAGAAGAAACCGATATTTTTAAAATCACGCTCCAGATATTCATGGACAGAATGAAAAAGTGACACAGTTAGGATAGTTGGTTGCTTGTTTTTGTTACTTCTGTTACTTGTTATTTGTTCACATTTAATGTTACTACTTACCTATTGAGAAATACACACAACTTTAACAACAGCATAAAATTGATTTCAAAATTGTCACTACTGTATATACATTTTTTCAAGCACCATAATACTAAGGATACATTTTTAGCGTATTTATATATATTTTATCAAGTTATTTAAAGAATTTTTATTGTAGATATATAGCTACTGGATATATTTTTACAGATCACGTTTAAAAAATAAAGTTTTGCTACTGAAAATACTGTGTCAATTCTGGTGGGTCTAGTCCAAAAAATTCAGTTGTCAAACTACCATATAAACAGGTACGGGCATTCTTGAGTAACGCACAAACTATATACATTTTCTCAACACAGCTTAATCCAACTTTCAGGTTTTTTTTGAAGTCCATGAATGCAAACCAGTTAACAGTGTCACCATATAGCCACTCTACGGAGATTCTTACTTTACTCATGGATTTATTATAATCTTTTTGTTGTTGGTTAAGAGCTGCATTACGAAATGGAGCTTGTAGCTGATGCCTTAGTGGGTATGCAGGGTCACCATAAATGCAAAGAGCTCTTCCATTCATATCAAGTGAAAATTGTTGTAACTGTGCATAGAATTGTGATTTAGCTAACATGGTACTATCATGTCTCTTTCCCTCAACAGGCCATAGAGATTTGCTATGAGCCCATTAGGTGCTGCCACTGATTGGGATTTTATGGAATGAACTTTTTTGTGTCCATTATACAGTACCCTTTGCATTTGACCTGGCCTGCAAATTGGTCCAACTGTCCCACCAACGAAACCCCAGCGGTTATTTAGTGTAGCTTCTTTTC
Source organism: Hydractinia symbiolongicarpus (assembly GCF_029227915.1). Taxonomy (NCBI): domain Eukaryota; kingdom Metazoa; phylum Cnidaria; class Hydrozoa; order Anthoathecata; family Hydractiniidae; genus Hydractinia; species Hydractinia symbiolongicarpus. The sequence continues at coordinate 11,121,697 of NC_079877.1, read as the reverse complement.
TGTGTATGAAATCACAAAATGTTTCTAAGCACTGAGGACGAAGCCACAGTTGATTCATAGTATCCAGAAGGTGATAGAAATTTTCATAAATAAGCTTCAAAATATGATTCGAGATCATGCTGAATTGAGGCACATATCTAGCATATCTTGGTATCATGTCTGAGTAACGACATGGATAGGAAAAACTATCTAAAAAGATGCACAGAGCTTCGATACCGTTTATTTTGCATTTTTTATAAGTTTTTATTTCATTAGGAATACCAAATATTTCTTTCAGTTCATAAATGTCATTTTTGTGGAATCTGAAGTCACTCCAACACTCGTGTGTATCCAGGTCAAAGGGCTGGTATTTCCAATAAGGATAATCTAGATTTTTTGATGTATTAAGATCATCAATAAAATAAACTCTTCATAGTTAATGACTCTGTTTAAATTGGCCAAGAATAAAGCTTCTCTAGCTTCACGAAAATTTGCCATTTTGTTTGTTTACATTTAATTTGGCGCTCTCCCGTCTACTATTAAAACTTTTTCCCGCGTAGCGATACAATTTCTTTTAAGACGGAGACGACTAAAATGCCGTCTTTCTTTTTTGCCTTCCTGTCGCGTAAGGTCCCTAATAATGGATAAGAACGTGATTTTTAAATTTAATTTGGATTTTGTCTTTAATTTATGTGCTAGCAGTCACCAATAAAGTCTCGAGAAATATTATTCACTTGCTTTTTGTTTGTAAAGCTTTTAAAAGATCTTACGACGAAATTTACACAGCTGAAAAAACATCTGAAAAAAATTGAGGAAGAGGGAATTCTCAAAGGTTACTTTTTATTTGGTGCTTGAGGTGGTTATCAAATGTTAAAAATGTTGTAACAAAAAATTTGACTAAAAAGGCAATATGAATGTAATCTTACATTTTTTTGCATATAATCAAAGAACTTCATTTTCTATGATTCTTGGAAACACACAATAAGTAAAAAAGGTTAATTTATTTTAGTTTGAAGCTGAAGGGGGGAGGAAAGAAGATGAAGCACCAGAAAATAAAATTAATTTATTTTAACCATTTTTGGAATGTTTTTATTTAAAATGGCGCAATGGTATCGTTTCAAAATTTAGAACTATCCTGTTAAAAAATTTGCATGCAAAATGATGACAGTCCAATAGGGCGTTCATATACTTATAAATTTAAAATTCAATCCCCCGGATTAGTATGTCTGAATAAGTAGCATTGATGTGGCAGTTGTTTTGGCTGAAGTTTCGTAACAGAGTCAAACATGGACAGCTGAATACACTCTGAAAACAACAAAACTATAATTTTGTAGCACAAACGTTATTTAAGCCAGTTTATTCACAACGCGCAAGTAAAAATAATACACAATATCAAATTAAAAAATGGTAAGATTTTTTTTTTGTTTATTTATTTATTAACTTTTTTTTTTGTTCACTTGTTGACTTTTCTTATAACACGCAACCCATGGGTAACCTTATTGACTATGTAAGAGAAAAGATTAAGAATTTTTCCTGGGGATAAATTTACCCCGAGAATTTATGACTCTTGCAGTCAGGTATTAATATGAGAAACTCACGTTATTAAATGTTACGTTATTTTATACTAGCGTCGAAACGCCGAGTTAAGCCACCAGTAGAAGTGCTACCTAGCGTTTAAGACCCGGTGGAGTAATTAATTAGATTGTGGGTGAAGTCAGTACAAAATTAAAAAGGTTGCCAACGGCTCTGTCTTCTTACAGACTCAATATAACACGTAGAAGAATTTGATTTGTTATGTGATAGCAAAATTCATTGGTTTAGTGGTGAAGATAGAGAAACCAATGAAGATTACCTTAAACAAACAAAGAAAAATAAGAAAAATTGATCTTATTTTTTGCTCATTCGCGAAAGTTTTTTTTCACACAAAATAGCCTTTTTCTTCAATTCGCAAAAGTTTTTTCTGCGAATTTTGATCAAAAAACCGCAAAACGCGAAAGTTTATTCCATTCCAAGTTTCTGCCCGCGTAAGTTTCTGGTGTTTCAGGTTTAAAAAAGAAGACTTCCATGCACAAAAAGCTTAAATAAAAACACAGTTTACAACTCGTCGTTACGCTGTCATAACAAAAACAGCTGGCTAAGCTGGTTAAAGTTCAAAAATGAATGTTACTCTGGACTAAATGCTTAGTCCAGGTAAACAATGTTGCATGTCCATATAGGTATAGCTAAACTGAATTTAGCTACTTTCATTTTTAAGCCAGATGTAAATAAATAAATTCTTTATATGTTTGCCTTTTCATAGTTAATTAGCAAATTTTTGTTGGGTTTAAGGAAATAGATGACAAACTAAGTTTGATAAATTTTCTCCCTGATCTTTGTCAGAGCATTTTCAGATCAAAACTAAAAAATTATTTCAAAATGCATGGACAAAATGGTAAAAATTCTCTTGATATAAATAAAATGTATAAAAATCGTTTATTAACAATAAAAGCCGTTAAAAATTATAAAGAAAATTTAAAGAGACATTAGCGATTAAACAAATTTGGGAAAACATATTGTAATTTTTAACGATTTTTAAAATTTATCAAATTTAGTTTGTTATTTATTGCCTTAAACCCAATAAAAATTTGAATAAAAAGTGAATAAATAGTTAGCCGGATAGCCATAAACCCAAACATAAAAATAAATAATTTTGGCCAGGATAAGAAGCTCTTATACCTAGATAACTGAATAAAAACGTCAAGTGATCAGCAATAAATTGGGCTAGCTAGCTAGCTTGCCAGAGCTAGCTAGCTAGCTTGCCAGAGCTAGGCATAAGCATGCTCCCTCAAAATCTGAGTTTATATCTAAAATCGTAAAATATTCGTTTGTTTAAGATTTATACATAGCTAGAAAACGTGACAGCTTTATATTTAAAAGAATTATCCAACTTCTATATTTTTTTACAAAAAGATCTTTTCACCATTACAAGCACTGTATCTTTACTGCCCATCAGTCACTGAAATTAAAAAATGATTTTCTCCCGTACATTCGCTTAAAGCTTTGAAACCATAGTGAAGCCAGATAATTTGTAGTGTTATTTCAACGATGATAACACTTTTTGCCGTCAGGTATTAGTATGAAAAACTCGCTTTATTAAGTTGGTTAATTAGGGGCGGCTTATTAAGGACGAGTAAGTAAAGACAAAAAAGACGTTTTTTACAACCTAAAACGCATGATATGACGTTCTTCGGGGTGTTGCAGCTTCTCTATAACATCAACTTTATTTGTAACGAACAACCTTGTTAAATATAGGATATACGAAATATGTTAAAAGTAAAACAAATAATAACGTCGGAAATGTGTTCGACTAGTTTTTAAAAGAAAGAACAAAGTGAAGCGGACAATAAGACTGCGATAATGAGGTCATTATTATGTACACGAACATGGAGACGCGCCATAATAAGAGTTTGTCGAATAGAGCGAGCTTTTTGCCTTTTTTTCCAATCCCTGCTACTTTATGCTCCATTTAACTTCTCCCTTTTAAATCTAACTCAAAAAGAATTTTTTTAGAATCGAATGTTAACCACGTGGCTCATTGTTGTGGCATTGGCTCAATTATTGATAGAAGGATCTAGCAGAGAATTTCATATCAACAGTAATTATGCAAACACATATTCTCAAGTCACCTCCCAGTACAGCGATGGTAAGGTTCAACAACGTAATAGATCATTTTTTTAAACGTGATATATATTCAGTTTTGTCCGCATAGGGGCCTTTTTAATTTTGAATAAAACTGTGCTTGATTTAAAAAAGCCGAAAAGGGCCCTATGGCAAAGTGCTAAATATACCTCATTTTACTGTGGAAAGTTTATCATTTCTTGAACATGATAGTTTAGTAGGCGACGTTTCGGGAGATCCTTCTCCCATCATCGGGCAAATTAAAATGATGTTGAGCATGTATTTATATAATTGCAGAGGATCGAAATGCATAAAAATTAACCAATCAGAAACGAGCTGATAATTACAGTTAATTACGGTAATTAACATTTTTCGGACCTAGATGTAGGTAACTACTTCTTCTGTAGGGCTGGTAACCAAATCTCAGGAAGTTGATACGAGATGCTGTTTATGTGTTTGTTACGTGCTACACTATTGATGGTTTCTTTAATTTTCCTGGCCGTTGTTCTGGACTCTCTGTCAATGATTTTCTTCTCATCCCAATTAAACTGATGACTTCTGCTCCAGCGGTGGTCCGCAATTTCATTTTTTTTCATATCTCCGTTTCTCACTGCGCGCATATGTTCTTGTACTCGTTGCTTAAACTTTCTTTTTGTTTTGCCTATATACAGTGCATCACAATCTTTACACGGGATTTCGTAAACAACATTGCATTGTTCTTCCAGGTTTATTTTGTCTTTTGGTTTAGACAAAGTGCTTCTTAGGGTGTCTTTAGAGTTAAGAATGCATTTGATCTTGTGTTGCCTTAAAACTCGACGAAGGATCTCGCTAGTACCTGGTACAAAGGGTAGGAATGCTGATGCGATGAAATCCTCTGACGTTTCCTTGTTGTCTCCGTTGCATCTTCTCTTCATTTCATTTTCTATTTGCGTGATGACTTTATGACTGTATCTATTTGCGATTAATGCATTTCTTACACGTCGAATTTCTTCTTTCTTCTCCTGTTTGTCACTGACTACGCTGTTGGCACGATTCAGTAATGAAGATATGACAATTTTTTTGCAAGATTTCTGATGGTTTGATTCGAAGTTAAGGTACTGGTCAGTGTGTGTTGGTTTACGATACACTGAAACTGAAATGGGACCATTCTTGCGTTTGACCAAAGTGTCCAGGAAAGCGATACTTCCATCGTGTTCAAGCTCAACAGTGAATTTGATTTGTCGATGTAGGCCGTTGATGTGTTCATGGAACTCTTCTAGATGAGATCTTTTGATTATGGCGAATACGTCGTCAACAAATCTTTTCCAAACCTTTGGACGTCTGTCTGATGTGAATAATGCTGTTGTCTCGTGTGCTTGCATGTACGTTTCTGCGACTACTGATGATGCAGGTCCTCCAATGGCAACTCCGTCTGTTTGAGTGTAGAAGTTCTTGTTAAACAGATACCATGTTTTGGTTAGAACAAGTTCGACCAAACGCAGAAAATCCGGTACTGGAATCTTCGTCTTTTCACCGAATGCAGCATCGTTTTTGATAAGGTCTTTAATGATGTTTATGGTGTCTTTTATGGGAACATTTGTGTAGAGTGATGTGACATCAAATGATACCATGCATTCGTCGTCTGCTATCTTTATTCCTCTGATGTATTCCGAAAATTCTTTTGAGTTTTTGCTGTGGTCACTTGCTGTAAATTTGCTGAGGATAGAAGCAACAAATTTTGATAGGTTGTATAACGGTGTTCCAGTGCAAGAGACTATTGGTCGAATTGGATTTCCCTGTTTATGAATTTTTGGTAGTCCGTAAAATCGCGGTGGTGGTCCATCACAAGGTTTCAGTCGGTAATACTGCTTATCGTCGATGTATTCCTTTCTCTTCAACTCCATTAAGATGTTCCTCGCTTCTCGTTTGATGACTTCTGCAGGATCTTTCTTCAGAAGTTTGTAAGGCCCGTTGTTGATGTGTTCGCTGCACTTGTCGATGTAGTCAGGTGTATTCATGATAACCGTTGTTCTCCTCTTGTCTGCCGGTAGGATTATGATATCTTTGTCCTTTGGTGTTTTGCTTTTCTGTAGCGTGAGGCTTACTTTAGCTCTTACTGTGTCTGCCTCTTCTTTTGGTAGATCTTTAATTGCCTCTTCCACTTTCGCAACTTTTTCTTTCTTTGGAATTGAAGCTGGTGTCATACAGAAATTCATTCCTTTTGATAGAAGGTTTGTTTCTTCTTTCGTGAGTTGTCTGTTGGAGAGATTGACAATCCATTTGCTCTTGTCTATACCCGTTTGTGCATCATCATTGAAACTGTCATGGTCTGTTGAACTTTTTAAGGTGTCTGTCTTTAACCGATCTCATTTCTTTTTCATACACGCTATCGTGAATATTCTTAACCTGTTTATATTGGTCGATGGAAAGTCTTGATTTGATGGTGTTGTCGAGATCAAGGATTACGTGATTTAGGTGGATCCGTTCTTGCAACAACTGGCGGCTTGCGCGCTGTAAGATTTTCTTATTTCTTTCAATCTTTACTCTGCAGGTAAGTGGAAGATCTTTAGGTGTTATTTCATTGTGAAGACAACGTAGAGAAAACCGAAGATGGTTAAAGTATCGAGCGTACTTTATTCTTGATTTTTCTAGCGATCTGACTTCTGCCAAGATGGATTCTCCATATTGCTGTTTGATATTATTGAACATCTAGGTCCGAAAAATGTTAATTACCGTAATTAACTGTAATTATCAGCTCGTTTCTGATTGGTTAATTTTTATGAATTTCGATCCTCTGCAATTATATAAATACATGCTCAACATACATGCTCATTTTACTTTGCCCGATGATGGGAGAAGGATCTCCCAAAACGTTACTACTAAACTATCATTTTCAAGAAATGATAAACTTTCCACAGTAATATAAATACTGAACAGACAAACAGAAAGAATATCTTCAATAATACCTGATTTTGCCTGAATTAAATAAATATAACCTTACAAAGATTAAATAAACAAATTTAAGTTATAACCTATTGATCGCCATTTTGAATAAAAGCTCCCGCGAAAAGCGGTATACATTAAAGTGCTTTACGGTATTTGTCTTAACACTGGTTGTGAAAATTTGTATTTGTTGCTCTTCCCAGACGTTATTCGACATAAATTTATCCTCCAAAAATTGCCCGATAATTCAATTTTTTCTGGTTTTCTGATAAAATAGAAAAACGAGTTAATCTTGGGGGCTAATCACGTGTTGAACTTTTACAGGATGATTCCCTTAATAAAGTTGTGTTTGAGTTTATTGTAGCAATTTTATGGGGTAGTTTCGAGCAATGGCCAATATGTAAAGCTATAAGAGATATCAGGCCTAAAATGTGACATACAGGTGCGTTACTAATACAATATCAATTGTTTTGTCTATTTATACCAAGAAATATCACCCGACGTCAAAAGTATAGACTGAGCTTGCGAGGGCTATACGCTGATCGAGGCGAAGTGATGCGACATCTATTCTCTACCCATTTCTGTAATCCCAATGTCAGAAATCAAGTTAAATGTAAAATAAAAAGAGGCACCAAGGATGGAGATTTAGGTTCATTTGGTATTGTAATTCGGACCTGCTAATTTGAGACTGTGATGCTGACGTTAATATTGTTCATTTTGTTTCTCCCTACTTGTCCTTACTTCCTTAAGCAACTATTGTAATGCTGTTATTTCACTGCTCCCTCATTCATCTTACAGCGTGAATTGTATTTTAGCCGGCCCATTACTTCCGGCAACGTCTGCGATGATCTATCCTAGTCCTACACCTACTGGAAATGACGGTAAGCATATTGTTTTCCTCAATGTTTTTTAACATTGCAAGTACATTTATGTCAACTTTCGAATAACTGATAATCTTATTTGAGTGGCCATATTTTTAGTGATGTATCCGTATGGGTCTTACCTTGGTGATTCCTCCATAACGTCTGGTGATGATTACGCAAAATCCTTTGTGCTGAGTAGTCCAATGCCTTTATTTTCAACATTAAAGTCTCAACTATACGTGAGTATGATCGGTTACTTATAACGGTGGGTTTGGCTTGATACATTGACAAGAAAGTAGGTAAACAGTCACCAAGTCTCCTCGGAGTGACTATTAATTCCTGTCGACAAATATTTTAATCGACCCTTTTTCTTCTAAAAGAAGTTTTTCACCGACTTTCGCTCTTTCCTTGTTTATTGCATTAAGAACCAGAATGCCCGGAAGATGTTTGACTATAAAAATTGGCGGTTTTTACGTTGCAATTTTTAGTTGACATTGGTACATGTTAAAGAGGAGTTTGTTAAATTACCTTGCATGTATTTTTTTATTATCCAACTTAAATAGCGGCTGCTTTAAAGGAAAAAAGTGATTTCCATTTTTCTTTCCAAAAATTAGTCTGCAAAAAAGTCGTTAAAAGTTGACGAAATGTGAAGTGAAGTGACTAATACTTGTGAAGGCAAAAAAATTCATCGATTTTCTTTTTGGAGAAGAGGTAAAGTACACAGCAAAGTTCTTGATTAGTTTCTTTCCTCCTTCCTTTTTAGATTTGCACCAACGGTTACATTACAGTAGACGTTTTGAGGGCGTCACCCAGCATAAGAATACCTGCCGACATAACAGTGGTGGCGCCATACGCAATTGATTTGATTGCATCTTACTCGGGAACAATTTACTACAGGGAGAGTTATGATTCATACTTACTCAACAAAGCCAGTAAAGACGTTAATCAAGCCTACACAAGCTATTTTCGACCAAATCGTTTGGTTATTATCACGTACTTCAATGTTCAGAGATATGGTTCCAATGAAAAAAACACCTTTCAGCTCGTGTTAGCCAGCGATGGTTACAATACTTACGCTATCTTCAACTACAATTATTTGGAAAGCTCGGGTGCTGTTGCAGGTTATACCGAATCAGGTTGCGACAGCCAAGTCATTTCAAACTCCGGAAATAGTAGGAATCTTATGTACTCTTCTAACATGGGAGTAACTGGTCGTCATGCGTATCACTTAAATGGCAAACGTTGTTCATCCAGTGTGTCTCCTTCGTGGCGGTCTTCGATAGAACAAACATCCAGCCCAACTACAAAGACTTCCGAAGCAATTTCGTCTTCTCTTGAGACAACACATTTCATTAAATCTTCAAAAGAATCTTCCAATGTTGCTTTGTCAACAAAAGGCATTTTGTCGTCACTGAACCGTAAGTAATACTTCCTATAATGCAGAAGGTGATAAATGATAAAGTGCATTTTTTGTCTCTTTTTCTCCTACGTTCAATCTTCGAGGAAAGTTTTAATTGATTTCTAAAGTCGTATTGTACAAAGGCAGTTATTGAAAATGAAAAAAGAGGTGATAGCAATAAACCTTCTAATAAATTTCGATTGCCGAAGTACGTTATGTTGAACTTGGATGTCTGATTTTATCAACCTAACAACAAGGACATTTAGTTTGTTATTATGTTTTCTGTTTTAATTTGCACAACGAATGTCTTTTTATCTTCTGTTTATACGCAGATACTATCTAGGTTAGACTAAACAGAACAAATTGGTTTCTGAAAAATAAAACATGAAACAATGCGGAACAACAGTTTATATCAAAAGAAATTGATTACATAAGAATAAAAAAGTCATCCCGTTTGGGTATGCTGATTTGGTAAAATGTATTTAATCAAATGATTCATCCTGTCTTGCCGGAGTCGCTTTAATTTGACCGAGAAATCTGCAAGACAACTCTCTTGCTTCTCATATAAAGAAAAATTATATTAGTAAATGTTTACTACAGCAGATGAGTTCTAGCCGAAATTTTACGATATAAAAAAAATACAATAAAATATAGTTTTCGTTCGAAACGTTTACTGACAGACTTTTCAATTACAAACCAATGTGTGACAAGAAGCACAGTACTTTAAAGGAAATGTTCAATGGATTCTTTCAAGGTTTTGAATAACTAGTCAAAATTTATTGGCACATGGTTTTGGAGATCAATTCTTAATCTTGTTGTCAACTAACTGCGATGCTGCCAAGATTGTTTATTTTGTTTCTCTGTGTGTGTCTTTACTCTCTTTAACAATAATTGTTTTGCTTAGGTGAATATTTATCATAGCACATCCGTATTTCACAATATAGAATTCTTCACCCGATCAGAACTCTGATCATGACGGGCGAGTATAATGTGTGTGAGTCACTACTTTGTTCATCACTAACATACTGACTGGCAGTGAGCGGAATTCGATCGGCGGTCCCCAGAACTGGGAGCCGCAGACGAACCCACTACATTACGTGCCGCAATATGTTAGTGATGAACTCAGATAGTTTATCCGGATGGTGTGTATACATAGGTGAATATTTATCATAGCACATCCGTATTTCATTCTCAACAGAGAATTCTTCACCCGATCAGACCTCTGACAAATGTTTTGCTGTCGTTAATTTTACATCGCGACTTGTATTTAGCCAGCCCATCACTCTCGGTAACGTCTACAATGGTCTATCCAAGTCCTACTCCACATATAGACGATGGTAAGTGTTTACTTTTAGTTGTCATATTAAATATTGCTACTACTTTTTTTGACAATTTGTGCACAGATAGTGGATGCATTTTTGCCGCAACACTTTCTTTTAGTGATGTATCCGTATGGTTCATACGTTCGAGATTCCTCAATAGTTTCTGGCGATGACACTTCAACTTCTATGGCATTGAGTTGGCCTCTTCTTTTATTCACACAGATAAAGTATCAGTTATATGTGAGTGTGCTATAATCTCCTTAATTGCTTCAACAATGACTTTGTTTTATTTAAATCTAAGCGGCATTATAGGAGATCATTTGAAAAAATTTGAGTTTTTCTTTAATTCTGTCCTAGATCAGTACCAACGGCTATGTTACAGTGGATACTCCTTATTCGTCAACCAGTATAACCATACCTTTTCACATAACAGTGATGGCACCATACGCCATGGATTTGGTTGCGTCTTACTCGGGACCAATTTACTACAGGGAGAGTTACGATTCATACTTACTCAACAAAGCTAGCAAAGATGTTTATCAAGCCTACGGAAACTACTTTCGACCAAATCGTTTGGTTGTTATTACATACCTCAATGTCCAGAGATATAATTCCTATGAAAGAAACACCTTTCAACTCGTGTTAGCCAGCGATGGTTACAATACTTACGCTATCTTCAACTACAAAAATTTGCAAAGCTCGGATGCTGTTGCAGGTTATTCCGCACCGGATTGTGAAAGCCGAGTCATTGCAAACTCCGGAAATAGTAGGAATCTTATGTACTCTTCTAACATGGGAGTAACTGGTCGTCATGTGTATCACTTAAATGGCAAACGTTGTTCGTCCAGTGTGTCTCCTTCGTGGCGGTCTTCGATAGAACAAACATCCAGCCCAACTACAAAGACTTCCGAAGCAATTTCGTCTTCTCTTGAGACAACACATTTCATTAAATCTTCAAAAGAATCTTCCAATGTTGCTTTGTCAACAAAAGGCATTTTGTCGTCACTGAACCGTAAGTAATACTTCCTATAATGCAGAAGGTGATAAATGATAAAGAGCATTTTTTGTCTCTTTTTCTCCTACGTTCAATCTTCGAGGAAAGTTTTAATTGATTTCTAAAGTCGTATTGTACAAAGGCAGTTATTGAAAATGAAAAAAGAGGTGATAGCAATAAACCTTCTAATGAATTTCGATTGCCGAAGTACGTTATGTTGAACTTGGATGTCTGATTTTATCAACCTAACAACAAGGACATTTAGTTTGTTATTATGTTTTCTGTTTTAATTTGCACAACGAATGTCTTTTTATCTTCTGTTTATACGCAGATACTATCTAGGTTAGACTAAACAGAACAAATTGGTTTCTGAAAAATAAAACATGAAACAATGCGGAACAACAGTTTATATCAAAAGAAATTGATTACATAAGAATAAAAAAGTCATCCCGTTTGGGTATGCTGATTTGGTAAAATGTATTTAATCAAATGATTCATCCTGTCTTGCCGGAGTCGCTTTAATTTGACCGAGAAATCTGCAAGACAACTCTCTTGCTTCTCATATAAAGAAAAATTATATTAGTAAATGTTTACTACAGCAGATGAGTTCTAGCCGAAATTTTACGATATAAAAAAAATACAATAAAATATAGTTTTCGTTCGAAACGTTTACTGACAGACTTTTCAATTACAAACCAATGTGTGACAAGAAGCACAGTACTTTAAAGGAAATGTTCAATGGATTCTTTCAAGGTTTTGAATAACTAGTCAAAATTTATTGGCACATGGTTTTGGAGATCAATTCTTAATCTTGTTGTCAACTAACTGCGATGCTGCCAAGATTGTTTATTTTGTTTCTCTGTGTGTGTCTTTACTCTCTTTAACAATAATTGTTTTGCTTAGGTGAATATTTATCATAGCACATCCGTATTTCACAATATAGAATTCTTCACCCGATCAGAACTCTGATCATGACGGGCGAGTATAATGTGTGTGAGTCACTACTTTGTTCATCACTAACATACTGACTGGCAGTGAGCGGAATTCGATCGGCGGTCCCCAGAACTGGGAGCCGCAGACGAACCCACTACATTACGTGCCGCAATATGTTAGTGATGAACTCAGATAGTTTATCCGGATGGTGTGTATACATAGGTGAATATTTATCATAGCACATCCGTATTTCATTCTCAACAGAGAATTCTTCACCCGATCAGACCTCTGACAAATGTTTTGCTGTCGTTAATTTTACATCGCGACTTGTATTTAGCCAGCCCATCACTCTCGGTAACGTCTACAATGGTCTATCCAAGTCCTACTCCACATATAGACGATGGTAAGTGTTTACTTTTAGTTGTCATATTAAATATTGCTACTACTTTTTTTGACAATTTGTGCACAGATAGTGGATGCATTTTTGCCGCAACACTTTCTTTTAGTGATGTATCCGTATGGTTCATACGTTCGAGATTCCTCAATAGTTTCTGGCGATGACACTTCAACTTCTATGGCATTGAGTTGGCCTCTTCTTTTATTCACACAGATAAAGTATCAGTTATATGTGAGTGTGCTATAATCTCCTTAATTGCTTCAACAATGACTTTGTTTTATTTAAATCTAAGCGGCATTATAGGAGATCATTTGAAAAAATTTGAGTTTTTCTTTAATTCTGTCCTAGATCAGTACCAACGGCTATGTTACAGTGGATACTCCTTATTCGTCAACCAGTATAACCATACCTTTTCACATAACAGTGATGGCACCATACGCCATGGATTTGGTTGCGTCTTACTCGGGACCAATTTACTACAGGGAGAGTTACGATTCATACTTACTCAACAAAGCTAGCAAAGATGTTTATCAAGCCTACGGAAACTACTTTCGACCAAATCGTTTGGTTGTTATTACATACCTAAATGTCCAGAGATATAATTCCTATGAAAGAAACACCTTTCAACTCGTGTTAGCCAGCGATGGTTACAATACTTACGCTATCTTCAACTACAAAAATTTGCAAAGCTCGGATGCTGTTGCAGGTTATTCTGCACCGGATTGTGAAAGCCGAGTCATTGCAAACTCCGGAAATAGTAGGAATCTTATGTACTCTTCTAACATGGGAGTAACTGGTCGTCATGTGTATCACTTAAATGGCAAACGTTGTTCGTCCAGTGTGTCTCCTTCGTGGCGGTCTTCGATAGAACAAACATCAAGCACAACTATAAAAAATTCCGAAGCAATATCATCTTCTCTTGAGATAATACATTCCAGTAAACTTTTAAAAGAATCTTCCAGTGTTGCTTCGTCAGCAAAAGGCATTTTGTCGTCATTGGGCCGTAAGTAATACATCATACGTATCGATAAGACTCCTGGAAAAATCCACTGAAGCAGAAGAACAATAAAAATTATAAAAATCCGTCATCTGAATTTTGCTGACGTAAACAATGACCCGTCCATACACAAAAATATTTAGAAATTTATTTGATCGTTGTTTCCAATGCGTACAGCTTTAAAAGCTGATCAAGATAAATTTTTTCACCTGTTGACTCTATTGTGTAAAGCTTTAGACACTGATGGAAAAAATGTTAGGATAGTGCACTTTTGACAAACAGTTGAAGAGGTTTTGGATTTACTTCAATGACGGTACTTCAATGACGTCATCAACCTGTCTGCTTCGAAATGGCTAGTATGACCTAGCTTTGGGTAACTTAGCCAATTTGGCCCTCGGTGGTCCCTAGTTACCCACGTAGAAGATCACGTCACTTATTTCCAGTCGTTTCCAGGATATAAGGCCTTAAACATAAAAGTGCAATGCAATGGCTTCGTTAATTAAAAAGAAAGGTTTTAAAGTCAGTTTAGATACATTGAATTGAGAGTATAAGATTGAACAATTATTTTATTCAAAAGCTTGATAAACAAATAGGTGTTGTTCTTAGAATAGGATTTTCTCAATTTTATTTTTTCTGCACAGATCACTTTTGCCATGTGAAGAACTGACATGCGCACTCATGTAAACATCATATACACAACAGAGCACAGAAATCAATTAAATCCATTTGAAAACAAAATATTCGTTGGTGAAGCCGTTTTAAAAAAGCGAAATTAATAACACAATTCAGTGCCAGTGCATTTTGGAACTTATGCTTTCGAGAAATCTACAGGAATTTCAATATAATAATTTCAACACCATAAGATCTCGATTTTTTAGCTACTTACAAAAATTGGCGCGTGTACAAACATTTTACGCAACTTTTGTAAACATTTACTATGTTAGAACTTTATAATATTATCGTGTTCACCCAAATTTCTTTTTTTCAGCAACATCTTCTGTTATGGTCACTTCAACAATGGTAACGCCCACCCCTTCTCCAGTCCCGAAAGAAGGTAACTTCTTAAAATTCTAAAACCTACATATTACGAAAAGATTTTTAATACGTTTTAATGAGTGTGATAGATCAGCATAACAACCCTTTTATAGAAAATTCTTAACAATTTTAAAATATCAGACAATTTGATCTTTCATGAGTGAAGGACTTAATTTTTTCATGTGAATATATGAGAAAAAATTGGGAAAAGTTGTACACTACAAAGGTCACGTCATATGTACCTTATTATATTTTATTATTTTTTTTTTTAAGTTATTGTATTTTGTATCATTTTTTAATTAACATGTTTTAATTAAACGGTACACCTCAAAAGCCTTAAAAATGCAGGATCTTGTAAGCATAGAACCAGGAGTATCCTTCCAGATTTGCAAGACAAAATAAAAGGTGTTTATTATTAACTAGCGTTCTGATTTAGTGTTATATCCGTACGGAAGTTTCTTTGGAGATAGAAGCATAGTAAACAATTACCAATCTGTGTATTCGCTATCTTTATCACAACAGATGCCTTTATTTGGAAAGATGAAATCAAGTTTATACGTAAGTTTTTTTTGAAAGATCTTAAGGAGATTTACAGTTACATGATTTACAGCTAGATGATTAGGTAAGATTCCTACATACATGATTTGCATTAGAATCTCTAGCGCAAGTGTTAGCTTGATGGTATCAAGAAAGCTTTTTACAAATCAAAAGCAAATTATCATGGGCAGATACCAAGCTAGAGAAAAGCAATGTCGTTTATATAAAACACATTACTTGTGTAAAAATGAAATTACACTAAATAGTCGTTGGTCCGTACATATCCCATTTCGTGCATACCTTTTTAGCCTGTGAAATAAATAAATTACTCTGCAGAATGCCCGCAGAAGCAGAAAAAGTACAGATATTGTTAATACATATATTTCATAATAGTAAAAACGTTTTCTATCAGTTTTAGTTTTTACAACGTTCTAATCCTTTACTGTAAAACTTTATATTTTAGATCGATACAAAGGGTTATATATTACTGGATGTTCCGTCTGACAGATCAAGTGTAACTATACCGTACTATACGCCGGTTATCGCTCCATATGCGGCATATTTTTCTCCAGCCTGCGATGGTCCATTGTATTACAGGGAAACGTACGATGCTCATGTGTTATCAATGGCAAGCAATGATGTAAGGAGAGCCAGTCAAGTCAAGTTTCAAGCAAAACACGCTGTTGTTATCACGTATCATAATTATGGTGGGTATTGGTATCAGCGTAACACATTTCAACTTGTCCTAGCTAGTGATGATACGCAGACGTTTGCTATCTTTAACTATAAACAGCTTCACTCGTCTGGAGCTGTGGTAGGATTCTCTGATTCAAATTGCATGAACACGTTGCTGGCGCAAGCTTCACATAGCCAATCTTTGATGTACACGAGTAATGTGGGTTTTCCTGGTCGACACGTCTATCAAGTTTCTGATTCCAACTGCAGCACATCCTCTGTTATATCATCACAGCTTATTTCTTCTTCGTCAAGTGTTCAAAGCATTGAGTCGGTGAAGTCAAGCGTTTTGTCTACCAGCTTGGTATATGCTACAATATGGCGTAAGTATTTTTTTATTAGCAACTTTTTACTGTGGAAAGTTTATCATTTCTTGAACATGATAGTTTAGTAGGCGACGTTTCGGGAGATCCTTCTCCCATCATCGGTCAAATTAAAATGATGTTGCACAAGTATTTATATACATGTGCAACAAAATTCATAAAAATTAACCATTGGTTAATTTTTGTGAATTTCGATCCTTTGCAATTATATAAATACATGCTCAACATCATTTTAATTTGCCCGATGATGGGAGAAGGATCTCTTGAAACGTCGCCTACTAAACTTTCATGTTTAAGAAATGATAAACTTTCCACAGTAATATGAATACTGAACAGACAAACCGAAATAATATCTTCAAGAATAGAAACTTTTTTATTTTTTTTTATTTTTTAATATTATTTGATAAGTTTGCAATTGCTCGATATATTTTAGCCACGCCGTCTTTTTCATCAATAACTTTGGCAACTTCGTCTTCGGTGACAACAATTCCTCAAATGGGTAAGTTTTATTTTTTTTCTATGTAATGTGACAATCAGTTGAATTAAATAACTTGAAATTCTTAATTTGAAAATACAATTTTCTCCATTATCACTTTTTATATACTTATTTAAAAATCTTTATTCCAATACAGGTCAAATAGCAACCTACATATTAGGTGTATATTACACAATGGACTCCTAAGTGCTTTAAAGATGATGGATCGAGTGCAAGGAAGTAGCAAAACGCGCACGTTCCACTCGATCCATCTTCTTCGAGGGTTATTTCATCAAATATCTCACATATGAACTTCGGATCCTAATAAATATTACAGTTTGTGTTTTTGGTCATATCAAATTAAGAAAAATATTTGTCTTTGTTAAGAAGCTAGACAATTTTTTGTAACTAGGCCTCCAAAAACAATGTGATTTGCGCTTTTAACAGTCTCGTAAAAATTAATTAAGTTACAAAATGTAAGTTTGCCTTTTGTAAGCTGTTGCCAACACTGTCAATCTTTTATGTATGAATATATTATATATTATATCTGCGCCACATTAAACAAATATGCATCCCATCCCATATTTATGTGATGACTATATTTTATAGTTATGTACCCGTATGGTAGTTTTCATGGTGATAGAAGTGTGACAACTGGTGATGACCATATAGCACATGTCATATTATCTCGGCCTATACCCTTTTTATCCAAAATGAAAGCTGATATCTATGTAAGTATTCAAAACAAACATTTGTGGCACATTCAAATTCCTATTTTTAAAAGATACACTTTAAACACTTGAGAAAAGCAACAAATTAACGAATTACAATTTCTAATTTTTAGATTAGCACAAACGGAATAATTACTGCAGATAGACAATCAACTAAGGGAAAAGTAAAGTTGCCTTTCTACCTTCCAGTGATTGCACCATATTCTCTTGATATGATTGCGACCAACAGGAGTGCTTTGTACTACAGAGAAAGCACAGCTGTACATTTGCTGAACAAAGTAAATCAAGATGTTCACAGAATTTCCTCTTCTCGCTTTAAAGCACAGCGTGTCATTATTATCACATACGAGAATTTTAAAAGTTATATGAATCGCCAGGAAACAAATACTTTCCAAGTGGTTCTCGCTACAAATGAAGAAGTCACATACGCTGTGTTTAATTATAAAAATCTTCAAAGCAGTAATGCAGTTGCAGGATTCTCTGAACCAGATTGTCAAAGTAGAACATTCCTATCACACTCGGGTAGCAGACATCTAATGGAAGATACAAATATTAATATTAAAGGAAGGCAGGTTTATCTTTTAACAAAAACCAATTGCCTTAATCCTGTGATAAATGCTTCATCGTTTACCGTTCCTATCAATTCAAAGATTGGCTATTTAAAAGGAGATGAATTTGGTTTGCTGCGTGTACATGATTATTTCGCAGTTTTTGTTGACATTGTAAGCGGAAAGTTTTCCAGTTCAGCATATTTGAAAGAGGTATCAAGTAACCAAAGTGAAGTCAGTTATAACATAGCGTACTCCTTGCTTGCTCCTGAACCAGCTAATTACACAATCAATATTTTGGCGATACAAAGAGGATATGAGAGAAATTCTTACATTGATTACGGGCTCGTTTTATTGCACCTTCCATCGCGGCAACTTGTGTGCGTGGAACAAAAATTCGCCCGCCGGATGTCTTTGGTACCCGCCATTAAATTAACTGGCATACTCAGTAAAGACGTATCAAGTGATTATTTGTTGCGGTACGCCTTTATTTGGGTACAAAGAGTGACCACAACTGGTGTTACCATCTGTGGAAGAAAAAGATTCCTGCTTAGTGGCACTAGCACAATATCAGTAAATTTCCTGGCTGTTGCTGGTCAAAGTCAAGGCTTTGCTGTAACTGGAATTGTGTCATTTCCTCAGGGAATTAATGTGTCATGCAGACGACAAAACTTCAAATCAAGATACCTAAGCAGACCTCACGCTTTTGTCAGTGCGATAGAGGCTGATTCAGAAAGCGGCATCCTCACTTGGATAAACACTATCACCGCATATTACATTGAAATTTGCATGAAAGTCCCTGGTGAAAATGCGAGCCGTCGAAGATTAATAAAAACTAACTTTATTCTTAAGAATAATATTGGTTGATTGAAAGTTGTTAAGAGTTGTAAATTTTCATAAGTACGTAATTAGGAGCTGGAACTAGATGTATAAAAGGGCAATATTGAGCATTAGTTGATACTAAAATATAAGGCATTTACATTTTTTCAAGTTACAGAGCTGTTGGTACATTGTACTGACTTTACTGGATTGGTCGAAACTTAGACCTTTGGCAACATTTTGCGGCATAGCCCGAGATAAGCAGTTATTATTAGCGCCTCTTAACTCTAAAACAAAAAAATTGTTGGAGCGTTTTTTGATTGTAAATTTGCAATTAGATATACTTAAATATAAATACACTTTTGTAATGGTGCTGTGTCAAAATTATATGGTGAATGTGACTGATTTGTTTTATTTTCTCGGATCCCGGAAGTTCAAACGTATCAAATTCAAGTAAAATATGTGCGAAAGACGTTACTTCTTGTTGTTAGTTTCAAAGAAGAATCTTCTTAAATGATCTCCAAAAAAATCTTGATTGTTAGAAGGATCATTAGGATTTATATTTTTAAAATAAAAAGTGCATTTGCGTTGCTTTCGATTTTTATGCCTGTAGTAACATTTTGCCGTCTCACAATGCAAAGTATTACGCTCTATCTCGTTAGTAAAATCTTGAGATGATTTTACATAATATGTAAAATCAACACTAGATTTGGAAAAAAAATCAATTAACGTTTGAAGTAAGAAGTTTCGATTTTTGTTAGGTTTTTGATGGTATTTGAGCACTGCCGCTGTGATGTTCAGATTATTAATAATGCTCCAATTCTGAATTTTCTTTAAATCTTTACACTTATATATAACATTTATATACAAAAAACACTTGATACACTGTGCAAGTAAAAAAAATATATATAAAAAAACGTGTAATTGATAAAGGAAACGATTTGCGTCAAATTTCCAATACCATCTCCTAGTACCTTCCATAACGTGAAATGACAAATAGCAATCACTAAACCACGAGGGAAAGAGATTGCGTTAGTTTTTGTAACTCTTACGTTTTGCCTCTTTATTAGTTTCGCTGGCTTAATAAGCGGGGGATTAGCCCACACTATCCCCCTAACCAATTTTTTCTGAGAAAGGTGATTTTTAAATAAAGATGTGAGACTTGTGTTATTTCTTTACTCTTTTCAAACCAATTTCTTGCATTGATTTTATAGAATTTCAAGGTGTTTGCCCGCAATCATCTCTCTAATTTTTAAAAAATTGCTCTCGTTGAAACATAATGCTGTGTTGTAAGATTTATTGTGTATTTAAGTTCTTTTTTAGTTAGTACAAAGCACATTATTTTCGACCCAAGATGATCGAGGTCTTGCGCATCAGCCTTATCAAAACTCTGCCATGTTTACTTTTTTGTGCTCCTTTGCAAATGAAAAGCAAATGTTGTCAGCAAACAAAAAGGACAAAAGCGCAAGGCGGTGTTTTTAATTAAAGGTTTTAAAACGTGCCACGGCGCAAATTTTTCACAACAATTATCTGCAATGGACCTTGTTATTAAGAGTTTTCGTTAACGAGAAATATTAACTAAGGTTAAAAGTATAGAAGAAGCTTGTGAGCTCGATGCCCTGTCCCTTACTAGGAGATTCTGTATTATGGTCAGATAAAAATCAATTGAAAATGCAAATCTGCAACATAGTAAAAGCAATATAGTCATTACGTATCAACTCGTATCAGCAGAAGATGAACCTTTTTGATTGCGTTTTAGATTATGGACCACGGGTTTCGAACAATTTAATTTTGTATTTATTTTCGTGTTAAGGCGGTAGACACGTAGGTCTTCCGCACCTGTCTGTTTATATCATTCTTATCGTTTAAATCTCTTTGTTAAGGAGTAACAAGTGACTTATTTTTTGTTCCAACAAACACAAAAATTTACTGACTTTCTTTGGGTGCAGAAATCTGTCGTTGGGGAAACGGGTCTTTAATTTACCTAATTTTTGAAATTAAAATGGTATCTAAGCTGTTATTGAAGGATGTAATACATAAAGTTCATCAATCAATACAGTTAAACAAAGTTTAAGCACATTGCATCTTGTTCTCAAATTGCCAATGGGCATTTTTGGGTGGGTAATTCCTCTTTATCAAAAAGTCTTTCCTTACCTCCTGCCAAGTATTTCTTGGTTTATGTCTGGAATTATCAAGTTTCTACACTTTTTCACCCATTCCATTTATCCTCCACCATTCTTTCCAGGTGTCCCAGCCAACTCACCATCTTCTAGATGCCCCTTAGGCAGTACAGCAAAGTTCTCGACCCAGGTAATCACCTGATCGAGGGAGTCTGCAACTTCCAACTTACTTGAGACTTACCCAGATCTGGTTTAGTACTTCTTGTGAAAAAGAATTGTTTCGTAAAGGGGGATGCTGGATAAAAGTGCCGGCTAATTTTGTTTATATGAAGTCATGTGCGTATAAAGATTCACTACAAATGACTCGAAGAATTTTTTAAAACAGTATAAAAATTAAAATAAACTAACTATTTGGTAGCGAAGTTCTTAAAAGAACTGTTTTTTATGATTTTTAATAAGATTCACTTGATAAATAACTTATCTATATAAACTTTATTAACTCCTTTCTCTTCAAACGCATTCTTCCAACTGTCGTCCACCATGTTTATGTTACAAGGTGTTGCATTTCGGGAATGTAGCAGGAGTGTTCAGGAAAGTGCGGGCAGTTTCGGCGAACAACCGTCAATTTAATTCAAAAAGTCGCCCGAACTCGCCTGTATATATGCGGGCGTTTGTGGCTTATGTGGCCCTCATTCAACAAGATGGTAAAATACTATATATTTGTTTCTTGCTAACATGCTGCAAGGATTGTTCTTATTATTATGTCTGGAAGCAAGCAAGGGCAGTTAGGTTGTGAATCCCCTGATGGTGTGATTACACCCGATGGGGGGGGAGACTCACTCGATCGGGGGAGACTCACTCGATCAAGGAAGACTCACCTGATCGGGGAAAAGTCCCATGCTGTCAGGACATAAAATGTTCGGAAAACCCCAGATGGAATAGGAGGTTTAACAGTTTTCATACTAAAGACTACTTTCTACTTCAAGAAAATCATCTGTAGAACCGAACGGACAGAAACAGAAATTTTTTCGAGTAGATGTACAGTACAGTCCAGATGTAAGCGTACGCGTATGCTCAACTTGCAAAAGTAACGTTTTTTTTAACATGCGAAACTTATAAAAGTTCTTTTTATAAAAAGCAACGTTTAGCAACGCAAACGGAAAAACCCTACGTTCGGGACTTATCCCTTTGCAATAAGATAAGAAAACAAATTAAATTTTAATACCGAAGAAAGAAAAAATCTAAATCTAAAAAAAAAGTTGAAAACATTGTCTTTGTTTTTTCTAACGCGCAACAGCTCTATCTCTTAAAAGATTTAAACAATGCATCTCGCTGTCTATTTAGTTTTCGCGCAAATCTTTTTTTTATAAAACTATCATACAATGGCTCGCCGTATTACATTGATAGAGTTGATAACATTTTAAATACTTAAAACACTATCTAACGAAGCTTTCCTATCCACGTTCTTCGTTCTTTAACTTTCTAAAAAATCATTTCTATCGCCGCTTTTCGTTATTAAACTTTTAAAATGTGATCTAAAAAAGCTTTTCTATCGCCGTTCTTCGTTCTTAAACTTTTAAAATGCGATCTAAAAAAAACATTTCTATCGCCGCTTTTCGTTTTTAAACTTTTAAAATACGTTCTAAAAAAACATTTCTAATGCCGTTTTTCGTTTTTAAACTTTTAAAATGCGATCTAAAAAACATTTATATTGCCGTTTTTCGTTTTTAAACTTTTAAAATACGTTCTAAAAAAACATTTCTATCGCCGTTTTTCGTTTTTAAACTTTTCGTTTTTAAACTTTTATCGCTGTTTTTCGTTTTTAAACTTTTAAAATGCGATCTAAAATAGCTTTTCTATCATAATTAAAGTTTCAATCTTTGTTAATATTTAATAATTTCTATCGCTTATTAGCTTTATTTAACCCGCGCAACCAACAATGCCTTCCCGCTAGTTTATTTAGTTTCCACGCAAACCTTTTGTTTAATAAAAATATTAAACAATGGCTCTTCATGTCACATTGATAGAGTTGATAACATTTGCAATTATGCTATTGGGAATAGTTATGTTAACACTATTTAACAATAGTTACGCACAGTTATAATAAGCTATTTTTTCTTCAATAATCTTTTGTTTATTACACGCAAGTTAATGACTTACAAGACTGGCAAGATAATTAATAAGAACAAAAGACGAACAACTACCGCCTCCGAGAAAAAGGTGTGAAACTTGAGCGTATGCGTAGGCTTACATCTGGACTGTACTGTAGCTACTTCTTTTTTTTCTTTTTGCTCTATTTTAGGTGGAATTCAACTCTTTTTTTGCAGTCTGTGCTGAAATGACAGATAGAAAATTAGTTAGCCCATCAGTTTAATTTATTTCAAGAGAATTGCGCAAAGTGTGTTTATATACTTTTTGTATTGAATTGTGCACAATTATTATTGTTATTATTACTATTATTATTAGTGTTATTATTATTGCTGGTTTGCGGAAATATGTATCGTTGCCACCATCAAATTTCAGATTAAATTTCAAAAATGTTTCGCAGTTTCTTAAACACTGTAACCTTAGTACAAACATTTACTGAAAAGTTAAAAAAACTGCGATATATATAAATGGTATTTACAATCTTACTAAGTCGAAATTTCTCAACGAAGATAACATTCAGAGACAAGTGTGACAAAATCGACAAAAACACTTCAGTCGTCAATTAAACATCAAAGTTTCAGATCATTTTGACAGTCTTTCTGAACAATTTTGAACGCAAAGCACTTGTATTTTGTCTAGCTAATACATCAAATTTGCACCGCTGGAAGAGAGTCGATAGTGATAGATGTGACTTATGCTTTTAAAAACAAACACAACTGCTTGTATTGTCAAACTGTTCAGTGATAGTAAGTAGATAGATAGATAGATGTGCATATTTTACATGGCTAGCCTCACAAATATCGAGGGATATACCCTGTCTATTATTTCCAGGAGGGGCCATGGCTTTGATGGGGAGTCCTGGAGTATTTAATGCTCTCTTTGAGCTACGCAAACCCAATTAGGGTCAGGGCTCTGCTAGACAACTCCCTGCAACATCCAACGGCCCACACAGTGCGCCATCTCCCCAATTTTTCTCACAGGGCTTGGGTTAACCCAGGGCTATGGTAATATTCAATTGCCCATATTGAATTGCCGCAAGGGGGAATCGAACCCCGGTCTCCCGCACAAAGGACGAGAGTGATAACCACTAAACTACGGCGCCATCGAAGTCAGAAGTGATACATTTGGAGCCATGATAGTATTCTTTACAACTTGTTTTTCTACACATTACAGCTGCAAGGTATGATTTTAACATATTAGTCGATTTAGAGGGTTATTCTTCAACCGCGCCATTTAAATCACTTCGTCCTGATTTGGTTTTCACTAATGGTGACAATATGACAAAGTAAATGGAAATGATGACCTGGTTAAACCTGTGAAAACTTTCAAATTAATAACGATCAAAATCTCTGCGCTTGAATTTTACCGTTGTAAGAAAGAGTTATGCAGATTTTTCAATAATCATAACAATAATCTTGATAGATGTTACCAAAAAATGGCTGAGTGCTCTATACAAGCCTCATATTATATATACACTAAGAGAAACACACTTTGGGATAATCCAAATGGTTGTCATTCTACTAATCACACATTTGCACTGATGGGTGCTCGCAAACGAATCTTGGTTTACCAGAAAAAATCGTTTGTGTATTTTAAGGCTTTTACTTGTAAATTTATTATTTTAATAAAAAATTCGATTTTTAAAAAAAAAACTTATTTACCCAGCATAGCCTCTTCAGTTTCATTTTAGGCGTTTTTTCGAATTAAATTGGTGGTTGTCCTCTGAGATTGACTGTACTTTCCCAAACTTGCCCAGAGCATTCTGGAATTGAAATTCCTTGTAACATAACATGTGGATGACAGTTGGAAGAAGGGGCTTTTTCATGTATTTTGAATTTTTTTCAAAACGCTGAACTAGCCCAAAAATGCAAGCACTTTTTACTATCAGCACCCTTGTAAATTTTGATGATGTAGAGACCCATCGTCAATACATTAAAAAAATTTTTCCGGAAATTTGTTCACTTGTTGCCTCTATTATGTAGTGCCGAAAACGCTGAAGAAGAAAATCTAGAGGATGGTGTATACCTTTGGCAAATGGTTGCAAAGATTTGGGGTTTAAAGATTTTTTCATAAAAGAACTAGATTGCACAACCAGTTAGCTAGCTAGTTATTTGTCAACTAAAATAATGCAAAATTGCAGGAAAAGAAAAAGGTAAATATATGCAGGTTTAAGGATGAAACAAAAGTTTTGGAATTTCTGTTGGGAATCCTTGCGGGATACTGTACTAAGGTATCTTTGAAGTTTTCTTCTCTATAACAACACAAACAGCATCCTTTCTTCTCAACATCATTGTTCACACAAACTGGACTGTTCAACTTTGCACCA
This sequence comes from Hydractinia symbiolongicarpus, assembly GCF_029227915.1. NCBI lineage: Eukaryota > Metazoa > Cnidaria > Hydrozoa > Anthoathecata > Hydractiniidae > Hydractinia > Hydractinia symbiolongicarpus. The sequence continues at coordinate 11,096,437 of NC_079877.1, read as the reverse complement.
TTTGCTAGAAATGCTGAAGATGTTGAGATTTGTGGCCAGACTATAACAGGAATCTAGTACAAATAGCTTTCTGCAAAAAGCTGATTATATTTTGCTGACTGTTATATTTTGTCAAGGGTCTCTTAGGCAGACATCAGTGTAACTTCTTTTAATCAAAAATATTTGTTGGAGCAAATGTGTCACTATGTTTTATACATAGTTATAACATAGTTAAACAGTGGTAAATGGAAGGGCATTAGAAGGCTTTAATAGATACCGTTTGGAAGTTTAAGAACGAATTTGTCCAAACATTTACAAAATGATTAATTAAATTTCCCAGAAATACCTAAAACTTGTTTCCTCAAAAAATTATTTTACAAAAATTAACTGTTCAGATTAGGAGATTCAGCACCCTTTAGTTCTTTAAGAACTCTTGTTTGCTATGTTCAATAACTATGATACTTATTGAGCTTTAAAATTTGTCTAGTAGGTATCAGCATGGCAGACTTTTTTGTGAATCACGCTATTTTCAAAATTTTATAGAATACCTAAAGATGGATTTTTAAAAATGGATCATTTTTAAAATTTTCAAACGAATTTATATTTGCAAATATGTCTTTACTGAAGTTAAGAAAGAATAGAAAATTTAAAAAACATGCCTTACTTAAATTTTTGAACATGAATGGTTTATAACTTGAGTTTACCAAAAAAAAATTATGAAAGCAAAAGAATATATTTTAAGATCAAGTATAAAAAATGTTTAGCAGAAGTTTCAATTTGTGACTATTCTAACATAAAAGTATCTTCATTTGTGTAATTTTTAATTTTAATTAACCTTTTATTCATTTATTTATTTATTTAATGTATAAAAATTATCAGATTTTACAATTTATTCTTACCACTCTTTGATAAACCAACTATTTGCCAGGAGATACAAGCCAACATTAATTTTATGCAAAAGTTTACAGCATTTACCATTTATGTTATTGGTTTTTCTTTTGTTTCCATACAGTTTTTAAATAATAAAAATGCCAATTGAACAGGATGAGATGTTTCCTGAAGGAGCGAGTTCTTCAACATGGGAAACTGAAGAGGTAAGCAAAATGAATCTTATTGTGCCTGAACTTTTTAATTTACAAATTTTATATGGTTTTTATTTCTAAGTTTATTGTAGGAACAGAAGGGCCTAAATATATAAGAGTGGCAAATCTTAATAAATGTGAAGATTGGAACCTAGTTGTTGAAACCTTTATGAATTACACTCTGCTATGAAAATAAAAATGTTTTTTTATGGCTACTTTTGGTGGTTTATCATTTGAATATTATTTTTTACATTAATGTATTTATTTCCAGATACCAAGTGGCAGTGTAAATCCATTAGATGTCGCCCATGGAAATGCTGTACATGCAGATTTCAATAATGGTATATTTGTGTAATGTTTTTGTTAAGTAATTTTGTTCGTTTTCTTGAACTGTAAAAGACACTGTTTGCAGGAGTCTTCTCCAGGGTATCAGGGTGGTCTTCAGTTTCCTCAAATAATTATTTTTAGACAGATTTTTGGGTGGATAAACAGTTCTAAATTTTTTCTATGGCCTTCCTGGATCTTTAAAATTTAATATCTATTTCTATATAATAACAATTTTTATTTCTTTTTTCTAATAAAATCTGATTATTCAGATTATCTGAAAAGCTGTGTGTTTAAAAATCGAGATAATGAAGGGTATAAATTAATTAGAAAGTAAATATGCTTGATATCTCTGAAAGCACTTTTATAAAATGATTTTGGATATTTTTTTTTAGTTATTTTTTTGTGGATTACGTAATATTCATGTAGTCATTAATTTTAGGCTGATGGAATCATAGTATAGTGCTACTTCAGGACAGGGTGACCACTCCTCCTTAAATTCCTTAAATCTTAGAAAACCTTAGAAAAAGAAAATCTCCTTAAAAGTACTTAAATATACTTAAAAAAATTGAAATTTTAGCTATTCTCCTTAATTTATCCATGGATCGTTCATCACCAGTATAATAAGACATATTTCTCTGTTACCTGAAATCCTATATTTTCTATCTTTCAGGGCATAATTTATATGTATATTTGTATAATATGTATAATTTTCTTATCATAGAACATGTAGTATATAACATTAAAGATGAGAACTAAAATTATTTTTCTCCTTAATTATCCTTATTTTTTTATTTTGTTATTCTCGTTCGCAGCAAAATATCCTTAAAAAATGTCAATCTGTCTTCTTCTTCTTATTTCTCCTTAATATTCATACTTTTGTTCTTATTTTATTAGTGGTCACCCTGAAGGAGTTGTCAATAATGCCAGTAGTTTTCGGTTGTGTTTGTTTCACAGAGAGGAAGGATTGAAAAAAGGAGCAAATTTTTTTTTCTCTTGATTGACCTCCTGTCTAGAAAAATGTCACTAAAATAAGAAATTAATATTAAGAGAATACATTAAAAGACATGCATTATTATATTATTATATACATGCATTATCACGTTTTTGGGATCGAAAACAAAAGGGCACCTAGTACTAAGTAATAGTAAAGTGTTTTTAAGAGAAAGATTTAAAAAATTCGAGCGCGCCCCTTGTAGAAACCATAGGGAAGATTTTATATAGACAGACACAATATACCGTCTACCCAGTGCATGTCACCCAGTGCGTCCCTTCTGGAATCACTTCTTAGTGAAGGCTACCTGATATAACAATCAGGAATCTCCCTTTAAGGATCATATACTCCAGTGACTATTTGTTATATTTCTCTGTACTGTTTTTCTTTACGCATTTTGATAACACCTTGTTCAATCTTAATTTAGTTTCTCTTGTTTTAGCCTTTGATGACTTGTTCGACGATGACGATTTGCAATGAAGCTCTTAACCTGTTTACATAGGACGGTTTATGTGCTTGAAACCAACACCGGCTATGCGACGTATTTGCATCCCAACTTTTTATCTGTATCATATTTTTAATGTTCCTCCCTTTGTATTTCGGTTACAGCTAAGTGAACAGCTTAACAATTAACTTTTGTAGTTTTGTTTGCGAAATAGATATATTGGTCTTTAGAATATTTGTTTTTGAAAACTAGGTTTTTACTTTCTCAATTCCCTTTAAAAAAATTGACTGAAGAAAAGTTCAAAATTTCAAAGGCTGGTAAAAAGTCGTGAAGCCTAGTATCATTTTTTTTATTATTAAAAAAATATCCAACTTTGTTATGAATTATTAGCTTTCTTTGCATGGTAATGATCCGGATGGACATAAAAATGTAATAATCCGGATAGAAAAAAAGTACACCGGTCGACAGTGCAATTAAATTGTTCTAATTATGCATGTTTGCATAAGAAAGTGGCTGTACGAAAAGTTAAACTGTGATAAGAGACCTAAAATAAAGTTTGAAAACACAGGTTTTTCAAACATAGGAAGTTCTGCTATAAACTGTAAAAGCATATTCACTTTGCAGAACTTAGCAACTTAAGCAACAAGTCTAGAAAAGTATTTGAAGGTCAAGGTCAAAAAGTGTTATAATCCAACGCTAAAAAAGTATTCAAAGCCATGTAAAATCTAGCTCATGTTAAACTTACAACCACCCCTTTCTTGATGTGAATAAAAGACAATAGTCTTTCTTTTATTTAATGTTTTTTTATCTTTTTGGTGGCGGAACAGGATTGTTTTGTGGATAATATCAAACATTGGATTATAAAATAAACATGTTGGTCGTGTGAATTTTCCCTGTGACACGTTATCTGAAAGAAAACATTCCATTGAAGTTTTATTAACGTCATAAGTCATTCTGACCAATAGACTGCGTTTATTCTTAATTTTGGCGGGAATGAGAGCAGGGAGTTATACTTCAGTGAAATTAAATGCATACGAATTTTGTACACGCGAACTTAAGTATAAATTCTTTTCTGTAAAGTATATACTTGAGTTATCGGTTCCTTCCACGTGGCTTATAAACTGGCATCCTTACGATTTTGTCCCCAGGCCTATTTGCTTCTCAAGGGCGCTGCACTCTGTGTCGGGGACAAGTATAAAAGTCTTCTGAAAAGAATATCTGGATATACGTTAGGTCCATCGCGCTTCTAATAGTATCTTCTTGACCTTGAGCGGTTGCAAAAATAAGATCCTTTGTCGCTTTCATGATCAGGGAGCTTGAGAGGTCGAAAAAGTAACAAAAAAAAATCTATAATGTTTAACGAATTTTTAATTATGCAAAATTTAAAATATAATTCTCCTAGGGTATGGTTGATGACTGTTGGCATGGCGACAAACAATGCTACTATAAACAACTTGCGCATATAAAGCTTTAAAGAAATGTCAAGCGATGTGAAAAAACAAAATGATCCGACATCTATATATTCGTTGCATCCTTTGCATTGTGTGATTGACAAGAAAGTCTTACAGATCAATCAACATACCGTTGTGCTATTCCGGTAGCAAGAAAATCCAAAATTGAATTACGCCTGAAAACCAGAGAAAATAGAAAAGTGAATGCAACACGATTTTTAGCATGATTTTCTTACAGAGTTTCATCCATAAATGCTATAAAGTTAAAACAAATTTAAATCTGAATGTTTTAAACATAAAAGAGTGTTGTTTTTTTGTCTATACATGGGTTAAAAGTATGACCGAAATATATCATTATTATTAATATTATAGTCACGATTTTTTGTCTAATAAAAAGGAGTGGTAGATATACACGTGTCGAAAGATCATAATAGCTTAAAATAGCTATTAATGACATTATTAATTACATGAAAAAATCAACTACGATTTATATCGAGATATATTGTCCAACTCAATACTGATGTTTGTTTTAAAAATGTCGTTCAACTTATCAACAAATGGTTAACGATAAGTGCTAATGAGATGTCATACAAATCCGCCCCCGTCAAAATAAAACCATACCGTTTTACAAATTCAGGTCAAATAAAATTTTTTTAACCAGTAAGATAAAATTACTTGGCTTATTATGCTTAAAATGATCTTACAAGTTCGTTTCAAAACTTTTTTTGTTAGAACACACGGTTTGACTTTTATAAGAATGTTCTTTATAAGAATATCATGCTAGGATGTAAGGTTAAAAATAATAGGTTTATTATTTAGAACACTAAATAAATAAGAATAATGACCAGCTTATTTGATATTCTTATATAAAAAATGTTCTGCTTTTATCATCTGTTTTCTTGGAAAAGTTGTTAAACTCTGTAGTTATTTTTAACAATTTCTCGAGGTAAAGTGTATATAGATAGGCAAACTTTTACTTTCGAAGTATTTATATCTTTTTCACTATTATTTGCGACTTTGGCCCCGGCAAAATTGCTTATAAATTGTTTAAATTTTGTGGCGGCGACTGGTTAACTTTAAGATTGTTTACAAAAAGAGTGTATGCAACAGGTTTAATGGTGGCCTCACTGACCTTAAATTGTGAAACAAATAGTCTGGTGTGAATATCAATAAATACATTAGCCTGTTTGAACATGTTTACAATATTTGATTAAAACTTAAACCTTTAAACCGTTATATAAACAGACTGGCTTAAATGCAGTACACAAAGTGATTAGCAACTTATTGAAACGTAAAACCTCTTCTTCATCCCACATTTTTGTTGCCATTTTATGTTTATGTTAAGCGTTTATTATTTTAAGACTACAGACGAAATGTATGACTTAAAATGATAATCGGCAGTCCTGAACGAGACAATTTTCATTTCAAATATACACTGATTAAACATCAGACAGTCTTTTGTCAAGATGGTGTTATTACTGTTAATCTTTTCTCTAGATCAATTTAAGAGACGTCTGGGTACTCATACTTGTGCAAGCACTTTTTGTCGCCATAAAAAAATGCCTTCGTACCAAGAAAAGCAACTTCTCTGAAAACACTCAAACCGTTTAGCGTCTGAACCATGTTGTTTCAAACCTAGAATGCCTTCTTCGTACGATGTTACATTTAGTACATGCATTTGTCATGAAAAAAGCGGGGAACAAATTAATAGCACAAATTTTCTTCAAGTTTATTTTATTTCGATGCTTATACAGTTCTTCTGTGCATAAATAATTTTTATTATATATCCACGCTTTTTAAAGGCTCATTCCTTTATTTACAAATTATTGTAAAAAAATAAACAGAAATATCTATACTTATATATTAGCGTGAATTTCTTGTCACGCATGAATATACGTGAAAACTGAACAGAACTGTTTGTGGGCGGGAGGACTTTTGAAATTTGACGTGTTTCAGGATAAAAATTCCTTTTTGGGGGACTACCTCAAATAGATTAATGGTTCAATCTAATTTCATTTAAGAATATCACATGAATACATATATATTTATAAACTAAATAAAAATACTATAAATTTTAAAACAAATTTCTTAAGTGGTGGATGCTATTTAAAGCTAACATAAAAGTGCTATAACACACCATCAAAACTGTGTGTACGAGTGAATGATAAATAAAAAAATGATATTTGCTAAGTTTGCAAAAAACAATTTTTTTTTTGAACAGACGAATGGCAAAAATGGTGTATATTAAAATTGATCAAAAATAGAAAAAAACATTGAGATAATGTCAGATGGTTAGATGATAAAATCGTTTTTATATTAAATACAATTCGGAAAGGTTTTGTTGCCAAAACCTCAGAGTATATTTTCCTATATATGTGCTAGCGGATTAACCTTATTAAGTTGAGATAATTACAATTTAAGTAAACGATTTCTGAATGATGTTATTATTTGAGGTATACTACGTTTTTACTATGTAAAATTGTGTACAAGAATAATATTAAAGAAGACTGAAATATGTAGTTTAAAATTAAACTAAAAAATAACCTTACTTTTCATAGTAAAAATAATTTAAGACATTCACATAACGATTCTATTTAAACAACTGGGTTTACTTTTCCGCTACTTTTTTCCAAACATACCTTCCTTCCAACGGTGTCTCCGACGTTGGATCAAAGTTGTATTTTTCGATACAGCGTTTTCGATTCTCTTCAAGAGATTTATTTATTAAGTTTTCGAGTTCTGCTGTAAAAGTTGATTGTTCTACTGGTGTTTCGTCGTTCTCTTCCTCGTTTAAATCAAAGTCCAGTTTACGACAAACTTTTTTTGACATAACATTGTAATTCTTTTCTTGAACTTGAACCAATTTTTTTCTTTTAACTGATTTTCTGCGATCCGGAGGTGCAGGGCATGATAAACTATTATCCTTTGAAGAACTTTCCATCTAAACTTTTAATAACCAAACTTTTTGTTGTTGATATATCCTTACAACCTCCTGCAATAAAACAACGACCGAACGATCAAAACAGTCTTTTTAAATTTTAAATGGCAAGACTGGACCTGCTTGCTAATTGTGTTTTTTAATAGATCATTGATTGAAAGAACAAAAGATCAACTTTTCTACGAAGAAAAAAACAATTGCATCGATAATTTATGCCGATTATGCGACTAAGTTATCCGGTTTGATTCGTAGCTAACCGGACCGGATGACCATAATAAAATATTTTAAATGTAGATAAAAGAACTTTAAAATTTTCTTAGGCACAAACTATTTGAAAAATAACGGCACGTTTATCTTTTGTGTATGCATTTTTAGGCTCTTGAGATTCTATGAAGTTGGTAAATGATTATCAAAAATGCACTGGTCTAAAAATGCACCGGTCGCGTTCAATCTGGATTTGTTTACAAATGTCGTTAGCCGTAGAAGTCTTTGAAGAAAAATGGTGCGCAAAAAATGTTGGGTAATCTTCTCGTGCGAGCCCATAACATAAAAAAGTAGTACTCGCGAGTCAATATGTAGCTAGATAAACAGAGAACCAATGAAAAATTTTTGATCTGAGTTTTATTGGTTTATTATTAAATTGGTCGCTTTGTGATGCCGGCGTATATCTGTTCAACTGATCCTGAGTTACAAGCCAGAAACAGTAAAGGAGCAAACATTCTAACTGCTAATCACTGCAGTTATTTTTTGAAAGTTAGCTTCGATTTTATGCTGCTTGTAAGCTGTGTCGTAAAAACATGTCTTCTGCACCTGGAAGTGGACTAATTAGGTGATATGTGACCTGGTTAGGACATGACAAAATTTATTGGCTTGTCACGCACTCCAGGGGCAGTAGAAAAACAGTTTTCGTTTCCGTTATTGGCAAATTGGGCGTTGAGAGGGGGATAGGGGTAATGCATCATCCAGTAGAAATATAAAATGGAGATGAATTTTACTGTCTCACCTTTATTTCTTTTAGGATAAATGAAAAAAATTCAACAAATGTTTCTGCAGATTAGGAAATAAATTAAAAATATTGATCTTCTTTCTAATTTTATGACCATTTTGCAGTTAACGAAGACAAAAACTGATGTAGGGGAAATTGACTTGCCGTTAAGGGGCACGGGTCTGTTCTGCCTGGATAATAAACGCCGCCTTGATTATGTATGACAGCTTGTCCCGGTTAAAAAAGGGCAGATAATACATAATTGGGGCAACATAATCAGGACAGGTTGGCTTATTATGTACGTGACAATATTTGATCTTACATTTGTTAAAGCTTAGTATTCTTTTTTTAATATATTGATAAAAAATAGAGAGATGATATTTGATAAATGGGATGTTTTTCATACACTAAGGTACTAAATTAGGTTTTTCCCGACTTTCGATTTACCAAATTTCTGGCATTGGTAAAAATTTATTCCGCAATATCTCTTTTGAGGTCACTCAGCAAAAAATTATTCCCCAAGATATGCCATTTTTGGGTCACGCATCCGCAAAAATAAACTCCGCACAAATTTTTTTCGCAAAGAATTTCCTCACTTAAGGTAAATAGATTTGATTTACATAAAAATGGTAGTGCTAAACGCAATGATTTCACATATTTAGAGCAGTAAGTTTCCATTCACCTAGTTAGACTAAAGGTTGCAAAATTGAACTAACAACACCTCGCCTAACTAAACAACTTGCCTAGTTAGGTCATGTTGCCTAATTTCGTGTTTACCTTGACTGACTAGCTAGCTATGTGAATTTAGATCTTTTCTATTTTATTGTATAATAATCTTAATGCATTACACTACTGTAAATGTTCTATTAAGCGCCCACTTTGTCTTTGAAATAAGCACCCCTCTTAAAAATAAGCGTTGAATATATTACTAGAGCTAAAGGAGGCACTTACTTGAATGAATATTCATAATGGAGTAAGTCCCTACCTTAAAACATTCACAGTGTTATATCTAGCATAACCTTTATGGTATATCCATGTATATCCATATATGGATTTATATTGATGTATGTAACACATGTTCATTACATAATTTAGACCTAACTAAAAAATGGACATACAAGCATCAATTAACAACTTTGCTGGGCTATTATACAAGGCTATCTCATCATCTAATACGTCCAAAAATATGTTTTTCTCACCGGCCAGTATTTTTGCAGCAGTATCAATGACATATTGTGGGTCACGACGGACAACAGCTGAGCAGATAAAAAATGCTTTAGGAGTTTCAGACAATCCAGATAGCATTGCATTCCATGAAAGTGTTTGTAAGGTGAGAACTCTTTTTACCATTTCTCGTTTACTTTGTATCTGTATATGATCCGGTATTGTAAAAAAGCCCCTCAGTTGGTAGTGGTTTATATTTTACATTTATTCTGTGAGGCAAACACTTTTTTTGAAGATATAGAAAATATAATCAATACTCCTCATTAGCTTTCATATATATATATAATTCTAACAAAATTCCTAAAAAGATTGATATATTTTTATATCTTGTATTTTTGCATTATTTTTCCTTTTAATTATTTTGGTCAAACAAAATTCAAAACTTCCCTACACAAAATAAGATGAAAGAAATATAAATTATATCAGGTTAATATAAACAAAGTGTCACTCCCTTTTTATGTGACGTAATAGCTTTTTTTTAGATTTGGGAAAATTTACACCAGTCTGAAGAAGTTGGCTTCGAGATGGCCAATTGTATGTGGGTAGAATCAAGCTACCCAACGGAAAACATATTTCAGGATATCCTCCTTAATTATTACAAGGCAGATGCCACTTTGGTGGATTTTATAGAAAATCCTGAAAATTCACGGAAATTGATAAATGATTGGATTGAACAGAAAACGCATGGGAAGATCACCAACCTGCTGGTTGAAGGGACTGTGTCTGCCCTGACACGTTTAGTTATTACAAATGCAATTTATTTTAAAGGAAATTGGGTGTCAGAATTTAAAAAAGGCCATACTAGAGGAATGGACTTTCACTTCGCATCCAATAAATCTATTAAAGCATCAATGATGTATCAAAAAGGAGATTTTATTTATTCTCAGAATCCCACTTACAAAGTCCTAGTCCTCCCATATGCTGGATGCGATGTCAAAATGGTTGTTGTGCTTCCCAATGAAGTTGGTGGTTTATCTTCCGTTGAAGAAGAGTTGTTTGAGGATGGCATTGGAGAGCGAAATATTCAAAGTTGGGTTACACTACGTACAACTAAAACAGAGGTTTTTCTTCCAAAGTTTAAATTTTCACATGGTTGTGATCTAGTGAGCACTCTGGAAAGCTTGGGAATTGTTGATTTGTTTTCATGCGGTAAAGCAGATTTGAGCGGAGTTAGTGGAAAAAAAGATTTGTATGTTTCATCAGCTGTACATAAAGCGTTTGTAGATGTGAATGAAGAAGGGACAGAAGCTGCTGCTGCAACAGCTATGGTGGCCAATTTAAGATGTGCCATGAGGTTTCCAGTCTTTAAGGCTGATCATCCGTTTATGTTCATTTTGTATGATAAATCGTCTCATACTGTGTTATTTATGGGTAGGGTGTATAAGCCAGAGGTTTAATTAAGTATTTCTTGTTAGTTGTTTTCGAGTCAAGAGTTTTCCATTTACTGTTAATTTTGGACCATGTCTTGTACTATATTGAATTTGTTAACATAATTTAAAATATGAACTATGAAATATAAAATATAGCATAGATTACATTAATATACGCATGTAATTTTATACACCTGTAATTTTATACACTTTTGATTTTAGAATTGTATCTAGTTTTTATAGCATGATCTTTTAACTGCATATTGTTGTATTTTCAGTAATAAGTATTCCCAGGACTTTAAAAAGTACAAATAATCCATTTGTAGTTACATTTTAGTCCATGCACGCCAATTTAGTGCTTGCTTACGAGAGATTGTTCACGATTATTGCAGGTTTCTTTGCAATACTTCTTGCTTGAAAAATCAGTGGAACATTGACTAATTTGGGTAATCGGTTACTAAGATTTCCCAGACCAAATAGTTTTCTGACCAACGTCAGTTTGGAAAAGCTTACTATGTGTTGATTGAAAGAAGGAAATGGGACTGTCCTTTAAGGGTAAGGGAAGAATAAGGTGAAATGAAAAATTTTTTTTACCGAGATTAAACTATGGTTGTGACTTAAATTTTCACAGATTATTAATTTCTCGGGGTTTTTTTTTGCCGATAAGGTACCTATTTTTATGATGGTTATTTTTAATACTTTTTTGTTTTTACTATTATTTTTTGTTGTTGAGGTTTTTAACATACCTTACAGAACAAATTATTAAGTAATATAGATGTTATTATGTTATGAACAAGTTTATTCCAATGTTTTGACAGCTACTGCTTAATATAAGTATTTCTGTTTATACTATTTATGGTTTCTTTCACCTTTGTTGCTGTCTAAACGATATTTATGATATTTTTATTGTTCCAGTTGTATGACTAATGTCCGCAGTCCACCTGATGTCCGCAGTCTCATTTTTTGTCGGTATCTGCGCTGCGTAAGACCGTTTTTGTCCCTACATACGTTGTTTGAACATTCGTTTCGTTTCAGCGACATAAACAATCCTCAACACAGCATTCCATAGACAATATTTCGGATGCGACACTATATTGCATTGATTGTCTTTATTGTATGATCTTGTAATAATATTTTTTAAAACAAATTATGCCAAAGTTTTGCGAAAATCCGAAAAATAAAATTCCGCAAAAAATTAAAAAAATTTTCATTCGCTAAAATCTTGCCTAAAAACTTTCCTTTAGTCGAATGCTAAAAAAACACCGGTGTTCGTTTGCAGATAAAAAATGTCTTGTAGGTGCGGCCATCTCCGTGGCGGAACGCTTTTTAACTTTTGCTATTTGATTTTGACGAAAAACAAATTCGTCTTGTTTAACTCAATACTTAAAGTTTATTGCATAATTGATAAGAGTACCCAAATTATTACTATGGGTACTATTGAGGGATAGTAAGGTATTATACCTTTAGGGAAAAATTATTTGCAGAAGAAACATTTACCTTCAAAATGCTTTATTTGCAGAGGATTTTCTAATTTTATTGGAATTAAATCAGTATTTTGCCTAAAACAGCTTTTAAAATAGAGGTATTTTCAAATACAATATTGAAGTGTGCAGAAATAAAGAAATATACCAATGCCCTGTGGACGAGGTTGGAGAAAGGTCTATTACCAAGCATGTCAAGAAAATATACTCTACATCGACTACGTATACGCGCAGGCGGAACGAAATTTCTCATGAAATCGGCATATTTATTTTTTCTATCAATGTAAACATTGATAATATTTATATTTTCTTAAAAAATGAATAATTGTTACAGCAAAGCCTAGTTTTCATTTGACAGCATTATTCACTACAGCGCAAAAAGCTTACGAGTAGAAACAATTTCTTTACAAATTTATTTAATACTAGGCGTTTTCTTTGCTTTTTCAGCCTGTGATGAAATAAATTGTGTTTACATCTGTTTTTCTTGGCTTTATCCTGGGATGAAATAAATAAAAATTGTTCGCATACATTTTCCCTCTTGATCTCACTCCCAGATGAACCGTGTAAACGTTGTGCAGGGCCCACGCTACGTTTTCAAATGTGAAGGGGCCATGATATTGGCCATTAATCATATGGTTGGGCGACGAAGACATTTTACATTCTAGAACCTCTAAAACGGCATTTGCAGCGATTTCAGGGACTTGTTTTTAGCGGAAGAAGTGACAACAATAAGTATGTAAAAGGGATTAAAAAAGTGTTTTACTTGATTGCGTAAATTTTTGGTAACCAGCCAAAGGAGAAACAATGGTTAAAGAATCTTAGAAATCGAAAGAAAACAACATTTACACACGCATTATACTCGCCCGTCATGATCAGAGGTCTGATCGGGTTAAACATTCTCTGTTGAGAATGAAATACGGATGTGCTATGATAAATATTCACCTATGCACACCATCCGGATAAACTATCTGAGTTCATCACTAACATATTGCCGCACGTAGTGTAGTGGGTTCGTCTGCGGTGCCCAGTTCTGGGGACCGTGTATCGAATCCCGCTCACCGCCAGGCAGTATGTTAGTGATGAACAAAGTAGTTCTTCTACAATAAAACAACATTTCTTTAAATAGTATCTTGATACTTTTGTTCAGAGAGTACAAATATTGTGATCCAAAAATTTACCAAAAATATTTATCCGATTTGGTCTCGTTAGCAACGTCTATCATTTCCTGGGTTTCCTTCCATGATTGTATACTTTGCATCGTAATGCAACCAAGGGAATGGTTTAAACTATTGGTGTTGACAAGAGCGACTTCTTTCTCCAACTTTTTTCTTTGGAAAAGAAAAATGAATGTTTTCGGTGGTTAATAGGGGAAATCTCTGGTAATTTTTATATTAGGTGACGGTGTACATATTGCAGAGGATTTACCTGCGTCTGACGATGTAGATTTTGCACTATTTGTTGTTTTTTCTGATCACCTTTCCCGAATTTATTTTCTTTAATGTGCTGCACCATTTTCTGAACTTTTTTAAAGGAAATGAATGTAATCTTCGAAATCATCACATAAAAATTGATAAATCGTAAAATGTTCATATTCATACATCAAACAAACAACCTGCTACAACAGTTTTTTTTCAATTTTGTACTAATTAACCTTTGCTCGAAGATGAGGCTTAATAGTACAAGTCGAAAATTAAGAAGGCTTTGACCGTAACAATGATGCCACCAAAACAGCACAGCACTTTCCAATGTCGGATTAAGTTGAAAATTTATACATTAACCAATTTACTGATGCTGAGAAATGATGTTAAGGTCAAAACATCAAAATTCCAAAATTTTAAAAAACATGTAATTCGGGAAACGTGTATTTCGTAAAATAGGAAATTTGGAATACCATTTACGATTATCTAAACAGCTTTTATTATAATTTAAAGTGTTAATTTACGTGGCCATTTATTTATTAAATATTAAATGTTTTTGCTACTAGGAGGCAGTTGTTTTTAATGCGTAAATTTGAAAATTTGAATGTGTGTGTAAATTTTTGTTTCGGAATTTAAATGTTACTCATTTCAGTTGAAAATATGATTAGAAGATTATAAACTCGGATCTGTTTACTTAAAGTTTCATTTTTATCCATGTTACTTACTGTTAGAGCGTGTCAAGTCCGCAGTAACATGTTACATGGCAATGGAAAGGTAAGGTGGGTATAGAATATTCTTAAAACTTTGGCTTATTTCGTCTTCAACATTCTTTAGGCTAAAATACACGGTAAGTTTAAATGGACCGTTTAGTTGTAAGAAAAAAACTTATAAGTTCAGTTGCAGGTACTACACCTGTCTACACGTTAAGTTAAAATGTATAAGTTTTTCTAAGAAAATTTTTTTTACAATAAATACCAAATAAAAAACACGTTTATCTTTCATTGCGGTTATTGGTATAGCAGCAGAAGGGGTAATCGTAGAAGAAAAAAAGTGGACTATTGGTTAGAAACCGAAAATATATGCTCCAATCTTTAGTTTAACAATAGCTCATTAATTATTCTGTTAATTTCAATAGAAAAAACTTAGCAAAAGTTGAACATGTCCAACTTTTAAAAAAACTTATAAAACCGAGAAAAGTTGTACATCTTTGCTGTTTACACGGTAAGTTTTTTTTTCTTACATTTAAACGGTCCGTTTAAACTTACCGTGTACTTCAGCCTTTATAGAGTATATTCTTTAAAAAAGCATGTATAAGTATTTATTTTGTTTCTTTCTCAGTTTTCGGATTTCTTGCAGCTTTGAAAATAATGATATTTGTTGTTGTTTTTTGTTTATTTTTATTTTTTCATCGCTTTTATTTCATTTTCCGTAAACACTTTTCATGGTGAGTTTTTGTTTGGAGCAGTATCTGTTTGTCATCTCACTACAGATTTTGAATAGCTCAGCATTTACGGCATTTTCGACCCATGCGCTCTTTGAGATAAACTCGACTTTCGAAGTTTTAATCTCAAAGAGCTCTGGGGACGAGAATGCATGCATGACTCATTCTATGGTGTCAACTATCACATATATGAGGGTGTTTTTTAGGTATATTTCAGGAGCATCTATTTAAGACATTCCATATCAGACAAATTTTCAAATGAGAAACTAAAGGGAGGCGACTTTAACCTTGTTTTCGAAATCATGAACACAAAATGATTCGATCCTATATAGTTCCTAAAGTTAATTTGCCGGTTATACTAGTTAGACGATGTGGAAATCCACGTTCAAAAAAAGTGAAAAATAAAATATAAAAAAAAAGAATCAAAAGGGCCTGTCCGGGAGTTGAACCCGGGACCTCTCGCACCCTAAGCGAGAATCATGCCACTAGACCAACAGGCCGCTGTACCTGCGTTGTAATTTTTGAGTACGATTACTTTGATTACTTTTTATGTTCCCATGTTATTCCTACTATTAATTTATATAACAGTTTTGACACAATCCATATCTGAATTGATGTCCTGATGGCAGGCTTGGACCATGAGTGATAATGAAATTAATTTAATTTAAATCAAAATCAAAAGTTTCAATAAAACTCAATTTTTAAATCGAAGTCATTTTCTAAGTAAAGTAAACATTAATTTATTTTAAATTGCTATAAATTCTGATTCTCTTTTTTGTAACAATTTCGCATTCAGATCAGAAAAAAGGAAAAACTTTATTGGAGAACCCGGGCATCGATCCCGGTACCTCTCGCATGCTAAGCGAGCGCTCTACCATCTGAGCTAGTTCCCCTGAGCTAATGTGTAAATTGGCTAACTTAAAACAAAATGGTAATATGATATATAAGTTTCTTGAATTTATTTTCGTATGTATGGCCAGGGCCGGTCACGTGGTTTTTTAAGTGTTTAAAGGGCGTACAAGGCATGGAAGCGCTCACATGTCAATTGGTTCTTCAACCGTACACGTTAAAACTGTTTGATTACCTATAAGATAAGCAGTTTTATTTTGAATAGTTTATAATGTTGTTGTTAATAACTGTGTAATTTTTTAATGATACCCTTAACCTTGGAGGGTTAGTGGCTGTAGCACTGGGGTCTAAGGATATGTTTCCCCATAGAATGGGGTTTTTCGCATCCGGCTTAGCCACGATTTCGGAAACATTTCAATTGTAAATTAGTGGTTGTAATTTAGTTCGTAGGAAATATAGATGTATTATATTGTGTTATGACTACCGATAGCACACGGTTCCTAACTAAGACGACAAACTACTACACAAACTACTATTGAGTCTTCCCTGTCGCAAAAATAAGAAAATAAATAAGGTTATTTTCGGTTGAGCGCAGCGAATTAGAAAATAACATTAATTTATGTGTTGAAAAATGGTGAATTAAATAAAAAACATTTCGCGACTTGTATATTTTGCGAAACTTTGCGCAACAAACTTTCGCGAAAATCAAAACTCACTTTATTTCAAAGGGAAATCCTCCGAGAGTAGCAACGACTTTCTTTCTTTTTCTTCTGTTGTCTTACTAGTAATCAAAAGTCTACATGTATTAATGTTTTAAGAAATCGGGATATCCCAGAAATGTTTGTAGCACCAAAAAATAAAAAAAATAAGTATTAATTATACAGTTAGCTCCCGGTAACTTGAACCGAACTCGAACTTTCATTATCTGGACCTATTTTCCTCGACCCTCGAAAGTTACAGAAGAAGTAAATCGCTAAGTTTCCCCGATTTTTAATGTTTTCGTGGTTAAAAAACTTTTGCGTCTTTGAAGATACCAATAACTTCACGTGACAAAACTTTCCCGTTTTGCTGATTTCTAATTTCCAAAGGCATAAACGTTTGCGAAAATGAAAAGACAAACCCGAAAAACGCATTACGAATGAAAAAGGCGGAATCCACACATGTCACATGCGACACACGTTTTATACGTTTCTCGTATCGTCGTATCAGTTTTTTCGAGTTGTCGAATCAATTTTTCCATTCAACGAGGCGAATTACATGTCGCCTAATTGGTTAACCCAGTAAAGGAGGGCCAATCATGAGTTGTTCGTTCACTTTAAACAAATCAGTTTGTTATGTAAAATGGCTGTACGCAAGTAGCAAGGAGACCCAAGATAACTTTTCTTACCATCAGGAAATCGGAATTGTTAAAAGTGGGAAAAATGCGCTGGGTCTCAAACAATTTTTTTGGAGTCAGAATACTGACCGTGATTTTCAATTGGTTAATTCCATTGTTCTTTGCCACATGGTCAACAATCTCACTTATCTAAACAAATATATTTAATTCTAAAATTATTTAAGAGGGTAAGACTTGACCACGCCGAGTTTGTGCTGATTGGATGATTGTAATTCGGGGTTTGCTACAATGTGAATCTGGATTTTAGGAATTTGTTCTGACAATTGTTTGCGTCTAGGCTTTTATTTGAGAGAAACTGAATTTGATATCCTTAAAGAAAGCTTACTTAACTAGGCTGGTATCATTTATCATGTCAACAACCTGTGGTAACGCTGCCATATAAAAGATATGTAATGCGTAGAAATGAGTTTCATTTCATGTCATCCTGTTAGCGAAACTAAATTTTTAAAAAGAAAGTAAATTAAAGATGTATGGGCGAGGCAATGTTGTCTGGTTTAGAAAGATATCGTTTACTCATTGGTCAAATTATTTTTAAATGATTTGTTTTTTAAGCAGCAATTAGGCTCTCAGACGTAGTTAAGGAGATGTCGTTAGATCACTTGATCTTTCCTTTATCGTAAGCCAAAAAATTAAAAAAAAACAAAAGTCGGTGAAAATAGTGGTTAAAGAAAATTTGTTTAGTGAAAAATATTAATCACAAAGGCAAGACCTGGTCACTTTCCTTAAAATTATCATAAGAAATATTACTGGTAGTCGGTAGCGATTTGAAGCTAACATGTCGAACACGCATATGGACAACCTCGCGATTAATTTTCGCAAAGGTGTTTTCTGCGAAACTCGTCCAAAAATTACAATTCGCAAAAGTCTCTGCTCCTAAAAAAAATAACATCATTATTAATTTTTGTTTCGCGATTGTTTATAATAATAAATATTTACAATGAAATAACAAAATAAAACAAACAAACAAACAAACAAACAAAAAATAAAGGAAAAATGAAATGTAAAATGAAATGAGAAAACTCTTTTCTCGAAAAAGAAAATTATTCAAGACCTGATCCTTGATGTCAGAAAAATACGCTATAAATTTAAATATAATTTAAGAGGTTTGAAAAGATTTACAAGCAAGATGAGAAGTAGTTTTTTGCAGCCATAATATATAGTATATTACAAGTAGTTTGAATGTTAATTTTTAAATTTCTGGAAAATATATATATCACCTAATGTTTTGGTTTGTAGCCTTCAAGTGCAATTTTTCTTAACTTGATCAGTTGGTATCGTTTTATAACAACTTGATGCTCAGACTCCAATGAACAAAGCAATTCATCACTTATCAAGTCCAAAAAGAGCTTCCCATCAACATTGTGCTTCAACAAAAAGATTCCTAAGTCAGGAAATCCACACTTTTCAATAAAAGAAGGCAGTTCTCCAACAGAATATTGTTCAACTGGTTTTCTCAGATCCAATGTTTCATCCATAGTTTTCTGATCATCTGTGAGTGGTCTCCAGCCATGAACATAAGCAGCAAGCATTCTCGCCTCAAATTTTGTAGCATTAAGATCCTTTAAACTGCTTTCGTCTAGAGCAGCTAAAAGAGCGCCGTCAATTTGATTCGATCGGAAGACATCTTGGAGATGCAAAAGTTTAACGTCACTCAACAACTTTTGTACACCACCTATCGAGAGGTGATTGACTTCGTCCGCTTGTTTGTTGACAAAATCAGTAGATCGGGTTGAAAATGCACAAACTGTTTCATTTCGCTGGAGGTTTTTCTTTCTGATATGAGATACTATGCGAAAGCTTTCTGGTTTCGGAGGCAACTTGGGTTTTCTTTTTTTGATTTCGGGTTTTGGTCTAATTTCCACTGGCTTTGTTTCATTGTCTTGAGACTTAATCTTTGTTTCCTGATCATTTTCATTTATTTTCATGGTACCTTCTCTTCGCTGTGCGTTTAGTTCCTCCGGCTGTAAATAATCTGCCGTACTTTTTGGACGTTCGTCATTGGTAAAATCACTTACATTTTCCATACTGGGTATCACGAAGGGAAAAGATTTGATGGTAATGTCATGGACAAATAATCGTTCATGGTTTTCATAGGCGTTGCAAACATCCGGGGCGGCTACTTTATCATTCGTCTTCTTCTCAGACAGATTCATTGTTTCACACAACTCTTTCTCAAATATCGCATCGCATTCGTCATCAGTATCACTCTCCAAGTTTTTGCTTTTAGAACTTATCGGAATAACGTAATTCCGATTCCTTTTTTTGTTGTGCATTTTCTTCACATTATGCATCCCTTTTAGGCTGTTGAACCTTTTAAATGACAGTAACGTAGATGATTTTGGAGTTGGAATTGCGGGTAGAGGACCTTTTTCCGACAATGGTATGGAAGGGAGAGGTTTGTTTTTCACAACACGACCACTGAACTTGTGACGTAGAATGTCGACATTTAAACTTTTACTGAACCTGTTCTTCCAGTTATGCTGATGATGGCGTTTTGATCGAGGTGACTCGGACTTGATGTCGCTCTGTTTTTTAGGCTTCAATTTCAGGGTCCCTAAACGTCCTGTGGCCCCTGGGCCGTTGTTATTGTCAGCACTCTCTCCAGACCCTGTGATGTTTTCACCAATACTAAGTTTTCCCTGATTAAAATTTCTTTTTTTTTGTCGTATACCTAATTTTTCATAACGACAACGAACTTGAAATTGTTCACCGATTTGAATGTAATTATCAATGTAGCGCCCTTTTACTGAATGCAATTCTATATCATCCAGCACGTCAATATGGACTTGATCATCAAGAAGTTCCAATTTTTGAGGTAATTTTGAGGGAAAAACGAAAATTTCGCATTTATTTTTTTCATTAACATAACACGCAATTAAAGTGTCCATAGTTTTAGTATCGTATGCGTAAATCAAGTCATCTGATACTTCACCTTTGATAACTTCATCGTTGCCATGTTTATTTAACTGAAGTAAAAATGGAAACTCTTCTGTTGAAATAATATCTGAAATTGATCTTTTTACGGGATCGTATGGACATCCGCACTTCATGAATTTCCCAACTAAATCAAATGGTATTGACAAGCTTTTCATACTTGGATATAGTAATAAATTAAGTTTGTTTCTTTTCATTCGAAACGATTGTCTAAAGGACGGCTTCTCAATTTTGAAAACACTTCCATTGTCAAATACACTTTCTTTATATGTAAATGATTTTGTTGCTACTACCCAAGAAATGTCATACTTTTTCCTACCAGTTGCCAAATCAGAAACTGTATGAAAGACTTGTTCATGGAATACTGGAGTGTATAACACAGAGTAATGGTAGGTCAAGGGTATATAGATATTTTCTTTATTTGTACGCGCACATTGTAGTTTCTTGGTCTGATGACATTTCTGTAAAGTTAATTCTCGTGAAACGTAACGCCGAGAGTCATTAGGTATAAATACTTCACTCGGCAGAACAGCTCGAACAGTCAGTGGAAAAGATAACGACTCGAACTGATCAAGTCGGCTTTCACCAGCAAAGACGTTTTCGTAGTCCAAACGTGTTGACATATTGTCCGTACTCCGTAGTAAAACCATGTGAAATGCGCATTTATTTTTGGCGTGGATTAATAGCCCCTCGTGCGTCGTTTGTGGTTAAGTTAACGTTTAAATTTTCAAAGCACACTCTTTTAACTTAATCAGTCACTTAATGACTTCACCTTCAACTATCTAAAGGTTAACAACTTTCGATCCTGTTAGTTTCTTTATTAAATTAAATTTCAAAAGTCTTATATAGTCTTTAGTAAAACAATAAATAAAGGAAATTGTGGTATCTTTCAATGACGACACGGAAAGTGTTTAAGGACGGTTCCGCTTCGTCATGTTGTGTATTTTCAAGTGCTTAACGTTTGTTTGCTAACGTCATCTTCTTTTAGTTGCCAGCTAAACTTTGGTGGATAAGAAAACTTCGGTTGTGTTTTAGTTGACTAATTGAAAAGTGATTATACCTCTTAATTAAATTATAATTTATCCAAAACAGAAAGCAATTTTCGACGGTATATTAGAAAGAAAATTTTAAGTTTTTCCAAAATTATAGCTAGATTGAGTCACGGCGAAAACGAAGCTTTTCTTTAGGGAAGATCACAAATCGAATCGCGTATCCCCCCTCCACTACACACAAAACTTGGTTGAGCAGCATTACCTTTACGAGTGATTTTTACAACAGTTTGCATTCTCAGATTTTTCAATCTTAACTGTAATAAAAATATACTACGAATATAACAGCATGATATTGTCTTAAATGTTAAGAATATTTATATTGATACATAAAACAATATTTTTTAAGCAAAGCATGTTGTATGTTTGATGCTAAAAAAAAGGGCTTATGTATTCTGAAATCTTACTTTCATTGTAAAAGATTTTTATCGTTTTTTATTTCAAAATATTGATTCCCAACATAATCTCTGTAATTCTTAATAGATGTTGCATCCCAATGTCGTTCCCAGGGCATTTTGCCTTGCTGATAAAGTTAGTTGGTTGCATACGGTATCTGTTTAATTCCATGTTAAACTTCCATCTTTCATTTTACGCTTACCCGTTCTCTCATGTTGGTGGCATTTTTTTCTTCTTTCAAAGCCGCCATAAGTTGCAAATAAAGATTATGCTAATTTTCTATTGGATAAGCTTTTAATTGATATTACGCAATATATGATACAAAACGCATGACGGAATTTTGTCCCACATTAATTGCATATAGATCACTTAACTAAGAAATGGACAAAACTATTATAAAATTGCATCGTTATTGGTTTAGGGCAGGGCGTATTTCGATAGAAAAATGTTTGGTTGTGATGACGTTACACATAACTAATATTCCTAACAACGGATTTCCATATGAGATTTTACTTTTGGAATGTTGGGGTCATATCAAGAGTTCGTAAACTATTTCAGGCGATGACGTCATGTGGTTGTATAATGCATTGTTTCGTTGTACATTCGACTCTCTAATTGATATTGACGTTCCTATAGAGCTCTTTGAGATAAACCTCGAAAGTGTGTATATATATCAGAGACTGGGGACGAGAATGTCTAATTAACAAGCACTCCACTTAATCGCTGGACAAAACCACCTAATCGCTGGACAAAGCGTGATTGCACTTGAAAACCACTGTCAGAGAGTTATTAGCCATTCTTTTCCCCAGGGCTCTTTGAGATAAACCTCGAAAGTGTCTTTATATCAAAGAACCGGGGACGAGGATGTCTGATTAACAACCACTTTAAAAAACCCACTAATTGCCGGGCAATACGTGATTGCACTTGAAAACCACGGTCAATCATTAATAGCGGACTATCTACAAATAGCATACAGCAATTAACGGACACTCCAGAAAAAATGGTAGAAATGAACTTTGAAATGTAATTCTAGAAATGTAATTCTCTATTATCAGCGGAGAAAGCATTCTTGTCCCCAGAGCTCTTTAAGAAAACCTCAACAATCATTTCAAAAATACTGGGAACTAGAATACGGAGAGGGAAGAATACAATTAACAAATAAAAACAAAAGTTCTATTAAAGATTTTTTCCAAAAATACAAAAAAGTAGTAAAGAGGGTCATCTTCTTTGGTTTTACAAATTCCATTACATTGAAAAGCCAAAAGGTTTTAACAGAAAAGCTTTCTTTCAATTTTATCAGCCTTCGGCTAAAGTTGAAGGTAACAAAAAGCCTCCATGTTCTGACTGCTTGCTTGTGAATACGTCGTGTTTGACTGCTTGCTTGTGCATACGTCGTGTTTCTCTCCAATGGCTCTGGAGCCGTTATTACACAGAGTGCAACTTTATCAGCAAGGCAAAATGATCTGGGAACAAGGTTGCCAAAATGCATAAAGGAAAAAAGTTTAGCTCTTATTTTCCGACAAAATCGGATCTATACCCCGGCCTAATATCCGGCCTTATTTTCCGACAAAATCGGATCTATACCCCGGCCTAATATCCCGCATTTTTGATTTAGATAAATCATACATTATAAGCAGGAACTGTTCAATGACTGCTACTTATGTATGCACACAAATGACGTGTTGAAAAATGAGCTCATAAACGTATCCTGAGAATTAATAATAATTAATAAAAAAGAGACAGTACAAACAAAAAGATACTTCGATAACAAAACAATGTATTATTTCATTTCCAAGGTTGACCAAAAACAATTGTCTCCGGGGTCGATCAAGTTTCATCACTAACATACAAAAACTGAAATGAGTAGCAAGTAAACACAATAACTTTTGTAACCACGTGGAAAATCCATAAGAATTCTCCCAAGGCGAAAATCTACCGTATTTTCTCAAACATAAGCTGTGGCTTATTTTCAACCTTCTCCCTAGGGGATTTCGCCTTTTTGACATCTTGTTTAGCTGTCAAGTAAGCGCTAGTGGCTTTGACATAAGCAACAAACTCTGGGGATGAGAATAGCCCATTCTATTTTTATTTATGAAATTACTCTTGCAATAAACTCCTAAAGTGGAAAATGGATATCGTCATAAATAGAATTAAACGTACCATAAATATACATATTAGTAATAAAAGCCTGCCAATTATAAAAAATGACTACATATTAAAATCACGCACCCACATCGCAGGACACAAAAGAAATAAAGTCAAATGGAATCGAACACAGTAACAACCGCACTCAACCTCGTTCCCAGGCCAATTTTTCGCTTCCTAGATATCCGAGACGGCGTGAAGAGATGATTTTTTCTCGCCGTCCGATTGTCAAACCCAGTGCCTGTAGCTTTTTTTGATATGAAGATAAAACGCAATCATCCTCCTTACAGACCCTAGGATCGAGATTGTAATGGTTCAGACACATATTCAGGACCTATTTGGGTACTTTGATAAAAACACATACCACTAATTGTCATTCAGAAAATGTCTTCTATTCTAAGAATTATGCAGTAGTAGATCTGGCTTCCATATGACAGGCTTTTTAAACATGAGAATCAAAGATGTTTCTAATCAGCCATTTGTTACTGTTCTTCACCGCAGATATTCTTGACTATTGCAGCCAAGAATATCTTGTTTGGTTTAGCTGACTTGAAATCCCACGCAATTTAGTTTAAACAAACTCGACTTCAGTGTGTTTCCATAAAATCCGTGGACAAAAAACGCAGCATGCCCTGGGATCGAGGTTAAAGGAGAAGCGAACAAAAAACTTTTTTGTGGCAGCCACAAAATAAATTTTAAGAAGAATCTTCGGAAAGCGAAAAACCCGTGGAAGCGAGGATGCTTGAGAGCGCCCCTTATTTGCGACAATTGCAAAGAGAGGTTTAATAAACTTCAAAATTTCCTTCACGTAAAAAGTGCAGTGGAGTAGGCTTCTTCTTTCCACGAAGTTTCTTTCACTAAACTTTTTTTTGTGGTAGATAGGGAGCTTAAAGTCGAAATACAAATGGATATCAAGCTCGACCCCAGCACCTTTTACCGTGGCGTCGAATTTCGCTAGAACTATCAGAAAGCGCAGCGCCGTTGAGAAGCAAATAGTCCTGGGGACGAAGTTGATCGCAAATAAGTTTTCTGCCGTTTATATTTCGTACGGAGAATAATGTCCCCATTAGAAAGAATAACGCGCTATCAGTATCGAAAAATAGTTTCTTGTTTCGTAGGCCGGAGGAGTATAAGAATAAATCCTGCTGATGCATTTATATTTGTATAGCTATAATAATCCCGTCTTTTTCACCCATTTCTCAATCTAGCTATTAAATCTTTACACGACTTTCGTTTATCGTTTGTTCTTTAGTGTGTTTTTTTGCTTTTTTCCCTGCAGTCAAATTTCTTGGCATTATGTGTCCATAACCATCTTATTATGGAGAAATAAACCAAGCATTGCACCAAAGCAAATTTTGTAACATTCTCTCACTTTCCTTTTATCATTTGCAATATTTACATTTTTATATTTACAATTTTCCCTGCGTCCCCCAGGTCCCATCCTCCTGTGGTTCCTGGATGCAGGGTCCCATTTTTCCCCGTATGCCTAAACGTCCAATTTTTTATTAGCCGGCCCGACCGGCCGGCTGCGGTCGCCATTTCTCTTTGGAATTTATTTACTTCCCATGCATGACAACTTGCATGTGCAAAAGGATAAAGGTGTTTTTTTTCTCCACCCTGCCCCAACCTTCTTGGCTGAAGGTAGAATAGAAACAGTCTGTACTAAAAAAATAGTGAACTGATATAAAGGAGAAGTTACAATCCGTAGGAAAGTTCCTTTTTGTTGTTCCCTGCACCTAAAAAGTGCCAATGTATACAGAGGTAACTAGCTATTTTGCAGCCCATTTTGATTCAGGAAAAATTGTTAGCTAAGTAGCTTTGATCTTGGTTGAAAGTGGATCTACAAAAAGCGATAGAAGTACCAAATTTACCATTTGTCCTACCATTTTCTCAAATACTTTTGCAGGTTATTCAATCTTAGTGCTGTGTTTTTTCTGCACGCAAATCATATAACATTACTTAATGCTATCCCAAAAGATGCGTGTACAAGAATGGAGGTGGTGTCCACTTGGTTTGTTTACATTTTTACCTCCAAATAGGCGCGCACATTGGGTGTTATGTATCACTTGATACGCGCACAAGTATATAATATAGGGACTGATTCCATGTACCATTCTCCGGGTACTATTGTCAATTGGTACAACTTCAATTGAGGGAAAAAACAAAACTCTCACAGAAAAAGCTTTGATTAAACAAGAACTACAAATATCTAAATTAAAATAAAGCTACACAATAAAATGACAGGTTTGAAGTTCTACGAAAAATTCAGCCCCTATTTATGAAGAGGTGACTGCATGCATAGCGTATTGTCCCTGAAATGTTAATACCCTGTAATTGGCTTAAAAATATTGTGTCATTTGCCGATTGGGAAAATAAAGCTTTTTGTGCTACAGATCAGACGAATAACAGACAAATACAGACAAATCACAGACAAGTTATAGACAAATCACAAAATCGCATCTTAAAAAATTTCAAAAAAAGAAACTTTAAAGAAGGAAGGTTTCCCTATAGATTGTGTTATATGTTAGGAGTAATGTCTTTTTTTCCAAATTTTCTTATAAATGTATAACCTTACATTGTTGTTAAACTAGCATTATATTACTACAACATTAATCTGACCAAGCTGTTAAACAATGTGACTGATTCACAAAAAATAGATATTAAAATTCATAAACAAAAAGAAGTGCCAAATTCTGTTTTGCCTAGGATCCCAATATCTGCAGAAGAACTTTGATATACCAACGGACAAGATAGTGATTCCTTGAATAAAATGTTGGAGCCAGCTGTACACATCCTTGCTGATAAAAAAGGAATTACTGAAGCTGCATTAACTGAATAAAGAATGTGAACCTTAAAATGCTCAATGTCCGCAACACCACACGTCATATCACCATCTTGGAAATTTGGATTCATTGCAATGCAATGCAAAACTTATCAACTGTAGTTGTGAATCTTAACTTGGGTTTGCTTATTTTGTGCAGATTAAAACGAAAATCATGCAAAGTAAAGCAAAGCACAAAGAGGTTTAACTACTGCAGATAAAACAGAGTTGACGATGTCACAAACTGGCTTGAAAAAGGATCAGATAAGAAACAACGAAATAAAAAAGAAGACTCATCACCATCATCATCATCATTCTCGGTTTAATGTCCGTTTTCCATGCTAGCATGGGTTGGACGGGGTATATATATATATATATATATATAATAATGATCCTCTTCCAATCTGATCTAGACTCAACTTCCTCTATATCAAGTCTGTCCTTATAACCTCCTGCCAAGTCTTTCTCAGTCTGCCTCTGGGCTTTGTCTAGGAACTATCAAGTCTCTACACTTATCCAATTATCGCCCTCTATTCTTTCCAAGTGCCCCAGCCAATTCAATCTTCTTATCTGGATAACATCTATAAATCTACGGATACTTAGCCTGCTTCTTTGCTCATCTGAACTCTTTTTGTCTCAGACTGGCGTTACACATCCACCTAACCATTCTCATATAAATCCTTTCTAAACATTCAAGATCTTCCTGCTTCACTGCCCATGTCTCACTACCATGTAACATAACACTTCTTACACAGGCCCCCTTCCTTCCTTTTACCTCAATTGGCAAGACTCTGCTAGTCAACAAGAAAGTAACTCTCTGAACTTTTTCCAACAGAACCTATCCTATAAGTAACACTTCTTCCAACACCCTCTTCAGTGCCCAACATATCACCTAAGTAACAGAAGTTCTCAACTATCACTAACGAGCCACTGTTGTACATCATTAAAGCTGGAAATACTTCATTCTCTATAATCTCACCCTTGAACGCTTGCAAACAAACTGAATGTCAGCTCTTAACCTTCCACCAAATACTACTGTACTTATTATGCTTGCAATTCGACAAAAAATTGAGTTACTACCAACCCCTTTCCTGCAAACTCCACAAGACCACTTTTCAACTACAAGGTCACACTTGGCTGCAATTCTACTAATCATGACTTTAGACTTTGCTACAGTACTGTGAAAAGGTTTGTTAACATTGTGTTCGTGTAACAAGCGTGGTGCACACGAACCACGATAAAATCATGGTCTTTATGTATAACAAACATTCAATCATTCTATCGTGGCCACCACGCTGATATTATTATCTCCACGAAGGATCATGTGTCCCACGATTATTTTCGCGAGCTCCACGATTTTTATAGGCAGTATAATTTAATTTTTTTTCTTTTCAAAAAAGTCTTTCATTAAAGTTAATTTGTTTGTTTCAGGTTTATCAAGTTAAAAAAACATATTCATAGTTTTTGCTTGGTGTATACTTTTTCGTCATGGACGCGATTGTATTTTTACCTTGGTACCTTTTTACCTTTTTATGTCTAGAAAAGTTAAATTTGTCTGCAGCGATAGAAATGTTTTTTAAGATCGCATTTTAAAAGTATAAAAACGAAAAGCGGCGATAGAAATGTTTTTTAGATCGCATTTTAAAAGTTTATAAATGAAAAGCAGCGATAGAAATGTTTTATTCACGAACGATTAAAATCTATTATGTAGCTAGCTTTATGACAGCAAATTAAAACAACAAGTGTTAATTTACTTTTTTGCCGTCGGTTTTTGATTTAATTGATAAACTAATACGGTCTTCGTTGTTTTACAATAGAAGTTATCTATTGGTCTTTGTTGTTTTATAATAGAAGTTATCTATCGTGGACACCACAGTGTAATGTTTAATTTTTGTTCGTGTAGTCCACGAAACATGATCATGAGGACCACGATTGTTAAAAAAATACACATCGGCGTAACATGAAATAAACATGAACCACGATGTTAACAAACCTTTTCACAGTACTGTATGTTCACCCTTAGCCCTTTCTCTTCTAGTCCTTTCTTCCACTTTTCAAACTTTTCAACAATTCTTTTATCGACTCTGCTATGAGAACCAAGTCATCTGCATGTAGTAACTCCCATGAACAACCTGTTCTGAACTCAACGGACTAAGTACAGAACCCTGATGTACACCAACATTTGCACTAAATTCATCACTAAGTGAATCGTTAATCCTGACACTACACCTAGCATTGTTGTACATAGACTGTACCATTGTAACTAGCCACTTATCCAGACCTAATTTTCTCATAGCCCACCAACTTTACGTGACACTCTATCAAAAGCTTTCTGTAAATCTACAAAGGCAAAATAGAGATTCTTTTTCTTTCCTAAATACTTTTCCTGAAGCTGTCTGAGTAAAATATTGCATCTTTAGTGCCACGCCCTGGAACAAAACCAAATTGCATGTTATCTATATCAATTTTTTCTCTAAGTTACTTATCAATCACTCTTTAAATAACTTTCATTACTTGATCAACAACTTTAAACCCTATATAGTTACCTCTTTCTAATGCATCACACTTGACCTTGAAACAATTCACTAGTATTACGCTTGACTGCCACTCACTCAGAATAGCACCATCCTTTATAATCTGGTTAGCAAGACTTGGAGTAAGCTCAACTTCAACATATCCAGATGCTTTTACCATCTCTGCAACACCTGATACTCCTGCAGTCTTGCCAATCTTCAATTTCCTAATAGCCTCCACTACCCATTCTGCAAAGCTGGCCCTTCTACAACATCATCATCAGACAGATTATCCTCATCCCAATCAAACTCAGTGTTAAGCAACCCCTAATAATAATTCTTCCAAGGTACCCTTTTCTCCTCCTCTGTGCTAGCCAAAACACCTTCATAATTACGTATACACTTCTCACCTACAACATCTTGATTAGTCTTCTTCATTTGTTTTGCTATCTTGAATACCTCATTGCGCTGGTCTTCCCTCCTTAACACATATGCAAATCTGTTTCTCTCTGCTTCTGATTTTGCCTTATACACTGCTGTCTGAGCATGACGCTTAGCTTCTAAGTAAATATTTTTACTACCACATGACTTCCACTCTTTCCTAAGTTTCCTTTTTTCCTTTATACACTGGTCAACCTCATTATTCCACCACTAGGTCTATGTCTAGCTGGTCCTTTCGTCCACCCACAGGTATCATCAGAAGCTTCTAGAAGACAATTCTTCAAAGTAGTCCAAGTACTTTCAACATTGTCACTATCACATTGACCATTATGGGCTAACTGCTGAACTTTTGCACTAAATTGTCTTGCTACAATCTCTTTGTTCAGACAGGCCTGTACTTTCCCTTGGCTTCTTTAAAACTCTCCAAGATTAATATCAAAAACCAGCAACCTATGCTTGGAAACACACTTTTTCCCCGATATAACTTTCACGTCCTTCACCACTTTCTTGTCTGACTTTCTAACCAGGAAGTAATCTGTCTGTGTCTTAAAACCGCCTGACTCCTATGTTATCAGCCTACTCTTTCTCTTACTGAATGATGTGTTGCAAACCACCATGTCCGTTGTCATTCCAAACTCAAGGAATCTCTCCCCTTCCTTATTTCTGCTCCCAAATCAGATGACTTCCCAACATGACCATTTGCTGCCAACCATTTAGTGTCTTTAAACTTTGATGTGACTGCTATTAACTCATCATAAAAATTATCTTTTCCTTCCTCATCGAGTCCACACTGTAGGGCATAAACTGCACTATAATACAACTATTAACACGCATAACATCTATTACTTTTTCTACCCACTTCTCTGCAATGAATATGCCAACTCCTCCATATCCATCACTATTACCAATCCAAAAAAGCTTTACTTCCTGAACACAACACATATCAACAGATCTATGTTCTAACATTTCAACTACTTCACCTGCTCTACCTCTCAGAGTACTAAAATTTACACTAGCCATCCTCAACCTAGTGTTATCTACCTTGTGATTCAAGAAAGTAAAAGCGATCAACATAAACAATTTTCAGATAAAGACATCCATCAGTATTCCATAAATGCTGCTGCCATCGATAATCTATCAACACCCACATCATAAAGTACACTGCTAACGTCAAATCCAGACTTGCAATGTGTAAATAATGTTACCAACTCTTTTAGCAACTTGTTCAATATAGTATTCTCACATCATCTACCAACAGCTCTGCAATCTCTGCATCATCACTGTACTGCTTTGTTTCAAATCATCCATAACTATCCTTCAAAAACTGGCTAAGTCAAATGTCACATTTCTACTACGAAATTGTTCTGCTGCCTTGAAATGTGTTGGTATGCTATGGATGCCATAAGAACTCCACACATTTCCAAACAATGTGATAGTTAAACAAAATGATAGAAAAATACAGGGGTGTCTCCCTCTGGCCCTATAATTTTCGCTATTTGCTGTGAAAAACAAGACACCCTACAACTTGTTTCATTAGGGTGCATAAAATTGCTTTAATTCATCGTAGCAATAGTTTATGCGTACTTTCACTTTTTGTTATTTTA
This sequence comes from Hydractinia symbiolongicarpus, assembly GCF_029227915.1. Lineage (NCBI taxonomy): Eukaryota > Metazoa > Cnidaria > Hydrozoa > Anthoathecata > Hydractiniidae > Hydractinia > Hydractinia symbiolongicarpus. The sequence goes on along the minus strand of NC_079877.1, from coordinate 11,065,157 downwards.
GGAGGATAAAAAATATAAAATAGAGGTAACATGTGATTGTGAAATGCATAATATAATCCCTCTGTGTCAAAGAGGTTCTGCTAAAGGATGTTCTTTACAAATTATGTAAAATGTTTGATTTTTTGGCTATTAAAATATGCTAGCATTAAAGTTCATATTTATTAAACGTTCAAATGTTTTTGTTATGGTTTGACAGCATATCGCAACTGTCTAGAAATTCGGTAAAAAAATAATAGAGTAACTTGCTTTTTAGCTTCTTTTCACAAAATTTAATTCTTGTAAAATGCAAAAATTAAAATTTCATATGCATTTTTTTTTAAATCAAAATTTTGTTTAAAATTTTGATGATAGTTATTCTGTCGTGAATTATGGATTTAAAAGTATATATACCTAAGGAATTTCATGTGAAAGTCAGTCTAATTTTTTTTATTGCTTTGCTCTTTTTTCAGGATCTTTCCATTCATTTTACACAAATCTGTGCACACAACAACCTGAGTATACATAAAGTGAACATCAAGTAGCATTACCAGTACAAGGAAAATTGTACCAGATTTGCCTGTACTGTCCAAACCATATAGGTGTGCTTTCTACCACATTTAGTTTTTGTTTCCTTTAATCAATATTGTATTTTTATTTTAATTTCAAGAATAATTAAATATATGTAGAATATATAATCGGTTCCTGAACAATAGGTACTCTAATCATATATATTTTATTATTTCTAATCTGATTTAATATGAATACTTTTTATGAATGCAACAACTAATTCATTTATAACTTTTTTTATAAAAGCTGAACATGAGTGATAGGTCAAATATATTTTTTATAAAGACATTCCTGCTTAGCTAATCATTTTGACATAGTATATATTGGATTTTGTCGCAAACAAACACGACAGTTACACTACAAGTTTTTTTTTAACAAAAGTTGTTTTAAGTTTCAAAAATTTTGTACTGAATTAGTGATGCTTTGTAAGTATTATTATGTATTAATAATTATGCCAATTTGATTTTGTTTTCGACACATTTTTAACATTGTGTCAATTTAATTTTGTCATTTGCCTTTTTAGCAGAGTTTCATTTTAAGCTTTTCAGTGTCCCTTCTGTTTTATCATTTGTTTTTCCTCGTAATTTGGAAACTGTGAGTATATACATGAAAGTTTGAGTACTAGTATTGTTTTATAAACTTTTATTTATATAAGGAAGATCTTTTATTATATATGGATATATAATGTATGTTAGACTTCGCCTTTTTTGTGATAGATATTATTTACAAAAAGGACAAACAGAGTAAAAAATGGCTTTTGTTAATACTTTTTATACAAAGTTAGAGAATTGTTTTTTTTACCATAGTTTGAGGGTAATGTGTATATTGGCTGATAATTGGCTGCTAATAAAAGTGCAATATTGTTTTATACCTAGGGTTTCCTTTAAATCATATTATATTGTTTAGATAGCATAATTATTTTTTTTATTATTTTAATGATATTACTATTATTATGTAATTGTTAATTTTATTAAAAGTGTTTTTGCACCCAAGCAAAAAGCACACTTTAAGTGTTTTACAAATGCTTTCAGGCATGGTGTATTTTCCAAGACCTGTCTTTAAATTCCATATTGAGTGTATTATTTGCAGTATAAACATTTTTGTCAAATAATTTATTCAGTAGAATTAATTGGTTCAATATATTTTAAGGAAATTGATACAGTTAATTAAAATAAAAGTAAACAAGTTGTTAAAAGGTGATTAATCAATCAAGTTATTAATCAATAATTTGCATGTCTCATCATTTTGTATTTGTATAACACAAACTGTTTAAGTAAGTCCTAACGACAACTGGTTGATCACATTAAAAGAAACTTTAAATAAAAGCTTAAGTTAAAAAAACAAACCAGATTGTGATTAGTGCTACTCTCTTTCTTAGTGTGAAATATATATAAGAAATTGGAATGGCTCAGCCGGGTTACCAACAACAACAGGGATACGCACCACCACAACCAGGAGACGCACCACAGCCTGGGTATGCGCCACCACCACAGCCTGGGTATGCACCACAGCCTGGCTATGCACCACAACCTGGGTATGTGTCACAGCCTGGTTATCCTCCAGCCCAAGGACAGGCAGTTGTGGTTGCACAACCTGGATATGGTGCAGTACCAGTACAAGGTATGGCTGATGTACAGATTTTGTTTTTTAAGTAAAAAAGTCAGTACAGAATCAAATTTAATAAACAAACCCCAATATATAGCACTTGTGCGAGAGATTTGGAAATGCTACATTAGTGTATTGCATTGCTTAGTTTTGTCATCAGTTAAAAATGTTCTTCATAATGTTTGTCTACTAATTTTTACTAGGTGGAGAAATGTGGATGCCTGTGACACAAGGACCGCCTGGATGCCCCCCAGGTCTGGAATACCTAACTCAAATTGATCAGTTAATTGTCAAACAAAAAGTGGAACTACTCGAAGGTATTTTTGTTTGTCTAAAATAAACTGTTATACACTGAGTAGATATTACTTTGGTTCACTGTCATTGCTTGTCTAAACTGGTTTATGTTTAACCCTCCTTCTTTAACTGACAAAGCCAATTTAAACTTTTGCAACAACTTTTGAGGGCTAAGCAACAGCCTGCATACCAAGTAATTGGAATTCTAATTATTTTTTCTTTAGTAACATAACATAATAGGTTGTGTATTTGTTTTACAGCATTTACTGGCTTTGAAACAAATAACAAATACAAGGTCAAGAACTCCTTAGGACAGAATGTTTATTTTGCAGTTGAAGGTTGGTGTTATTTTCTATTTTGCAAAATTTCACTTTGACAAAAGAATTGTGAAACACTCCTGAGCAAAAGTAAACACTCTGTTACTTATAGATACTGATTGTTGTACACGGAACTGCTGTGGTCCAGCCCGTCCTTTTGATATTAAAATATATGACAATAATCAACAAGAAGTGATCCATCTCAACCGACCGTTTAGATGCACTGGTTGCTGTTGTCCTTGTTTCTTGCAAGAGTTAGAGGTGACATCACCACCTGGTACACCAATTGGATATGTTATTCAAAAGTAAGTTCTGGCTTATTGTCACTCTTAATTTTGACTATAAAGTGATTGAAACAGCAGTGAGAGGTATTGGAACAATACATGATTGGATCCATTCTGGTACACCGTGACAATTATTGACTTGTATGTTTAGGTGGTCATTATGTGCGCCAAAGTTTGAGATTTGCGATGCACAACGAAACCCAGTGCTGTTGATTGAAGGACCTATTTGTACATTCAATATGTGTGGTGATGTGGAATTCAAAGTATGTTAATTTACGTTATAAAGAGAAGTCATCTATAATTTTTTCTGACAGGTTAACTGCTAGAGATTCCCCAAATTTCCTTTTTCAAACGATTACCACTAAAGTAATATACAAGATTATTAACTTTTTATGTATTGCTACAGTGTTAGCAAAGAACTTTGAAAATACTTTTAACTGCATAATTTGAGACCAGCAGTATAAAAGTAAAGCACATGTGCTGCAAAGGTGATGGATCAATGGGACTTGAACCCACCACCTCTTGCTTGCAAGGCGCTTGTTCTATAGAGTGTTTCGCTATTCCAATGATGCTACCGCCGTAGCACATGCTGTAGACAATGCAAGAAAACATGGGCAAGCCAATCAATAAGCAAAGAACACCTGAGCAGTAAATCACTCTCCCAAGGTTACAATGATTTAGATTGGGCGAGCAATCTGAATAAATAGAATAAGATTATAAAGGCACATTTTTATTACAAAATCTTTTTTTATCTATCTTATCTTACTATTTTTTACCCTTATTTGTATATATTTTGGTTATTTTTCTACAAATAATAAGAAAGAAAGCATTGATTTTCATGTGAGATGAATTGATATTGCTCAGCCAGAAACACGTTTTGTGGAATTGGAGGAGCAATTAATCGCTCAGCTAGTTTCTTATTTCCAAGAATTGGTTGGGTCTTTGTGTGAGCAAGAGCAATCGCTCCCCCCCCCCCCCCCCCCCTTATTGGTACGCCTGCATAGGCATATGTTCTTCTGGTAATTACGAATTACTAATGTTTTGCTTACATCCTTTGCCAAAAAATGGATTTTTCATGGAACACACACAATGAAAAATACCTGTCCGGGTTTTATTCCTGTCAGTTTTATTTCAATGTTTGTCTTGTAGGTTTTAGCTTTAGATGGTACCAACCAAGTTGGTCGTATTTCAAAACAATGGATGGGCATGGTGAAAGAGATGTTCACTGATGCTGACACTTTCGGAATTACATGTGAGCGTTTTATAAAAACATTTCCACTGGGTGGGGTTGCATGCGTTATCCTTATTTTCGATAGCTATGTTTTTAAAACACATATAAGCATTTTGAATACCTCCTAAGAAAAATGCAAAGAAAAAGGGTTATTTTTTCCTACCACAGACGAATGTTAAGTAAGGTATATTTAAATATTGCCGAACGTATTTTTAGGATTACTCAACTTTCGCCTAGGTATGTTTGCGGAATTTACTTTTGCGGCTTGTTCTAAAAGTGCTATTTTTCGGATTTTAATTTTGCGAATTGCGGCCAAAATCGCAAAAATAAATACTGCAGTAGGGTAGAAAAGATGCAATTTTTCCTCCTTATAACAGAATCAATTTATTTCATCGTTTAATCAATACGTGAAAAAGTAGAATTAAATTCACCTTTTTATCGTAGTATGCTTATCAAAAGTTATGTAAACAACAAAATAATTCAATCGAGTTGACTTTGTTTTGGAAGGAGATCGGATGTGATCACGCCTGCGAAACAAGGCCTTTTCCTCTAAAAGTGAAGTCATTGTGAATTCTTTGAAAGAGTTACCAAACCAAAAGTCCTGCGTGACCCAAATAGATTCGGGAAACTTACAATAATAATCCTACTGTTTATTTCTAGTTTTTGTTTTTTTAAACTGTATTTTTTATTTAGTTCCAATGGATTTAGATGTAAAAATAAAAGCAGTGATGTTAGGAGCTTGCTTCTTGATTGTGAGTGAATGTCTCAACTTTTTTGTTTCTATCTTTTCATGTGTATAAATAAATACATGTTCTTGTTTTTTGTTCAGGATTTTATGTTTTTCGAGAAAACTGGAGATAATAACCAACAATCTACGATTAATGGTTAATATAATAAATATATAAACATATATATTTCTTTTTTGCACAAGTAGCATGTATATAATTATTTTTGTTATAATCTTTATTTTCAACATGTACATTATTTCAAAGGTTTCTGCAGGGTAGATCATTTCCTCATTGCTGCTACATGACTTGATAAAGCCAAAGAAGGCCAACGAGATATTTTACTATCTTTTACGAGATATAACAGTTTATTTTATGTCGTGATATAAACACGTATAAAAGGCCTAGTGTTAAGCGAGTTAACACGCTTATTTGTCTTGGTTACCCGATTTTTTTTTGTTTTTATGAGAGACTATCTGATTGGAAATCCCTCTAATATAAAAGTTGTTGTAATAAGATACGTACTTGATTTAATAATACGTTATCAGCAAATATTACATATTTTTTGTGTGGGTATACTGTATTTGTAATTTTTGTTTCTGTATTGTGTATCGTGCATCCCCGCTTAAGTTTAGCGTCCACAGTCTCGTTAATTAAAAGAGCTTGATCTGATAAACAAAGGATATGGTTTGTTTACATATTACTTGATTTCATATTAAAACAACCGTCATTTAAATTTTGATGACGTCAGCAGAGACATGTCAGAACACAAAATGTTTTTTTCAGAAATGTGTATGCCTGTTGCCTTCATCGTATAGATCTTGAAACGCTGAGCAAGAAAATGTATAGGATCATGTACTTTTGACAAACGGTTGCAGAGATATTAGGTTTTAAAGGTTTTTTAATGACGTCATCAACCCGTCCATTCCGAAACGGATTCGGGGACCCAGGTTTGGGAAAATTCACACTCTCCGTATTATTATAAGAGATATATATATCCCATCTTGTAAATATTGTTGTTTCTAAAGCTTGTCACATATACCTTGATGGATTTAATTTTGGCGAGATGGATATTGTTGTTTCCTCACTAAAGGTAACGTTGTGTAACAGTCACTTTTATGTTTTTAATGGAATCACATGTTGTAAAACAAATCAATACAAGAGATGTTTAATAATAAATGTTGAAAAATATTTTTCTTCTGCATACAAACCAATTTACAGTCCGTCATCTACAGAAATGCGTGCGTTATTACATGGACCTTACATATATCTCGAGGAAATAAATTTCGGCGAGAAACTGTTTAAAAATAAAATTTCATTTTCTCGAGAACTAATTTTTTTTGCTAAAAAATAATTTATACCGTTTTTGTAGTGCTTGCGACGTTAAATTAAAGGTCTAGGTATCGAGGAGAAAAAAGTGTTTCGTGAATTGTTTTGTACCGAAAATGATAAAAAATTCGCAAATATTAGTTCCGGCAAAAATAAATTCCCTGAAGGTACAAAGAACTCTTTTATCTCAAATCTTTTATCTCAGAGCTCTTTGAGATAAACTCGATTTGCTCTGGGGACGAAAAATGCGCAACTTCTTCCCTAGGACTATCTGCTTTTCAAAACGGCGTTGCAGTTTTTGATGCTAGCGAAATCATGACAATAAAAGGTGTTTGGGTTAAGCTTGGAAGAAGAGAGAATAACACAGTGTAAATACCATTCTTGACCCTAGAGCTTTTGAGATATACCTCGGAAAGTGAGGTTTTATCTCAAAGAGCTCTGGGGACGGAAATGTGTAATAAACACAATAAAAAGGGTTAAGCTCCCCACAATCCCCCCCCCCCCCCCCCCTGCCTCGAGCTTTTACTCTAAAAATTACGGAAGTGATTCATTTTAAACCACTGAGTATAAAATAAAAGCATTATAAATGATAACCATCAAAAAAGCAAAGAGTCCAACGAAACCGTTAGACACCCCCCGAGTAACTACGACCCAACATAGCCCCTGGGGCTCTTACGGCTCTGTCCTGTTGCTACGAAGTCGTCTTGTCGGAGTATCAACGTCGTATTAAAAGAGAACTATGGGGAAAAGGTGGGCCGAAGATCCCAAGGAATAATGTAGTCGGAAAAATGTCATGAGTTTGGGTCACTTTGCAATCTCAGCAGTTTTTTTTGCTTCTGATTTATAAAAAATGTGTCCATGTGCACGAAACAAAAGGGACGGGTTTTTACAACAACATATACTTTTTTAGATATAGCTATACATATAACAATGAGTGATAAGACCAATGTTGTATCTGAACAACCTCAACAAGTCCAGCACGTTGGTAAGTAATGGCAAATGTATACTTGTTGTTCTGGTCATCTTTACTTTGTACATAATTTGGTCAGGATCTTCAACACATAGATTTGATATTATAGATTTAATTTTATAAAGTGATTTTAATGTGAGAAAGTTAAGGTTGAAACAAGAAGACCCCTGCGATTTTAATGTTTGTCCAGAGTAAAATCTGGTTTTGAAGATCTACAGGAAATGCCTCAAGTGCACACATGAATATGAAACGATAAGAACCCTAATATTCAAATGCTTTTTGTTCTGCTATTTCAAATCTATTTTAGTTGGTGGTGTTCAATGGATGCCTTCTCCACAAGTACAAATACCACTTGGCTGCCCACCAGGTTTGGAGTATCTCGTGCAAGTGGATCAACTTGTTATAAAACAAATTCTGGAAATGTTGGAAAGTATGTATATCTTCTGGCCTTGCATTTTAAATAAACCATAGCTATAATTGAAAAATCCACTGAGGCAGGATAAAAATGAAAAAGAAGCGTCATTTAAATTTTGATGACCTTAGCACAAACCCATCCACAAAAAAATAATTTAGAGCCTTGATTTCATGTTGCCTCTATTGTGTAGAGCTCGAAATTCTGAGCAAAATAATGTATAGAATCATTTGCTTTTGATGAACGGTCAAGGAGATATAAGGTGTTTAAAATTTTGTGACGTCAGCAAAGACCTGCAAAAAGACAAAAATTATTTTTTTGGAAATTTGCATACCCATTGCTTTATTGTAAAGATCTTGGAACGCTGATCAAGAAAATGTATAACATCAGGTACTTTTGACAAACGGTTGCAGTAATATTGGGGTTTAAAGGTTTTTTAATGACGTCACTAACCCGTCTGTTCCGAAACGGATTTGGGGGACCCAGAGTTGGGAAAATTACCCAAATTGGTCCTAGGTGGTCCCTAGTTACCCACACGGTGAAGAATCATTGACGTCACTACCTTGTTTCCAAGTTATTTGGCCTCAAAGTTTTAAGTGCACTGTAATGGCTTCATTAATTTAATATACTTTCCTTTGACGTTGATATTATTTTAACGTTAAAGTTTGGTAAATTACAGAACAATTTTATGGGAGATGTTTTACAGACTTTATCAAAGAAAAGGTGAAGAATATATTCAACTATGCAAAAGTCACAGACAGACAGAACTGGCGTATTATTATATAGATGGTAAAAAATTCAAGGCTTCCTTCGAAGGTTAAAAAAATCATGTTACATTTAATATAAAATACCTTTTAGAGCTGTATTATTATGAATTAATATAAAAATTATGTAAAAAAAGACACTAGAAGCAAAATTGTGAACTATATACTAAAGTAAAAAAATAATTTTACACTAATGCTCAATTTTTTTTGTAGGACTTTGTAACCTGAAGTCATTCACTTTTTTAAAATTCTTTCTTTGTCACACTATTTACCATGATCTTTTCTCAAATCATATATTTTTTGATGATATACCAAAATGAAATGCAGTTTCATCATCATCATCATCATCATCATCATCATTCTCGGCTTAACGTCAGTTTTCCATGCTAGCATGGGTTGGACGGGGTATATTAATGACCTTCCAATCTGATCTAGACTGTGTTAGATCTAAACTCAACTTCCTCTGTATCAAGTCTGTCCTTATAACCTCCTGCCAAGTCTTTCTTGGTCTGCCTCTGGGCTTTGCCCCAGGAACTATCAAGTCTCTATACTTTCTTACCCAATTATCCTCCTCCATTCTTTCCAAGTGCCCCAGCCAGTTCAATCTTCTTATCTGGATAACATCTTTAATTCTACGGAGACTTAGCCTGCTTCTTAGCTCATCTGAACTCTTTCTGTCTCTCAGACTGGCGTTACACATCCACCTAACCATTCTCATATCATTCCTTTCTAAACGGTCAAGATCTTCCTGCTTCACTGCCCATGTCTCACTACTGTACAACATAACACTTCTTACACAGGCCTCATACAACCTACCTTTTACCTCAATTGACAGGACTCTGCTAGTCAACAAAGGAAGTAACTCTCTGAACTTTTTCCAAGCAGAACCTATCCTGCAAGTAACACTTCTTTTAACACCCCCTTCACTGCCCAACATATCACCTAAGTAACAGAAGTTCTCAACTATCTCTAACGAGCCACTGTTCATCATTAAAGCTGGAAATACTTCATTCTCTATAATCTCACCTTTGCAACGCTTGCATACAAACTGTATGTCAGCTCTTAACCTTCCACTAATACCACTGCACTTCTTATGTACCCAATCCTTGCAAGTCTGACAAAAAATTGAGTTACTACCAACCCCTTTCCTGCAAACTCCACAAGGCCATTTTCCAACTACAAGGTCACACTTGGCTGCTTGCAAGTCTGACAAAAAATTGAGTTTCTACCAACCCCTTTTCTGCAAACTCCACAAGGCCATTTTCCAACTACAAGGTCACACTTGGCTGCAATGCTACTAATCATGACTTTAGACTTTGCTGTGTTTACCTTTAGCCCTTTCTCTTCTAGTCCTTTCTTCCACTTCTCAAACTTTTCAACTAATTCTTCCATCGACTCTGCTATGAGAACCAAATCATCTGCATACAATACCTCCCATGAACAACCTGTTCTGAACTCCATCGACAGCGCTTCTAAGACTAGAATAAACAACAAAGGACTAAGTACAGAACCCTGATGTACACCAACATTTACACTAAATTCATCACTAAGTGAATCGTTAATCCTGACACGACTTCTAGTATTGCTGTACATAGACTGTACCATCGTAACTAGCCACTCATCCACACCTAATTTTCTCATAGCCCACCAAATAACTTTACGTGGCACTCTATCAAAAGCTTTCTCTAAATCTACAAAGGCAAAATAGAGATTCTTTCTCTTTCCTAAATACTTTTCCTGAAGCTGTCTGAGTAAAAATATTGCATCTGTAGTGCCACGCCCTGGAACAAAACCAAATTGCATCTTATCTATATCAATTCTTTCTCTAAGTAATTTATCAATCACTCTTTCAATAACTTTTATTACTTGATCAACCAACTTCAAACCTCTATAGTTACCCCTTTCTAATGCACCACCCTTGCCCTTGAAACAATTCACTATTACACTCGACTGCCACTCACTCGGAATAGCACCATCCTTTATAATCTGGTTAGCAAGACTTGTAATAAGCTCAACTCCAATATATCCAGATGCTTTTACCATCTCTGCAACAATACCTGATACTCCTGCAGCCTTGCCAATCTTCAATTTCCTAATAGCCTCCACTAGCCATTATGTCTTGATCTGCATAGCTGGCCCTTCTACAACATCATCATCAGACAAATTATCCTTGTCCCAATCAAACTCAGTGTTCAGCAACCTCTGATAATGATTCTTCCAAGCTACCCTTTTCTCCTCCTCTGTGCTAGCCAAAACACCTTCATCATTACGTATACACTTCTCACCTACAACATCTTGATTAGTCTTCTTCATTTGCTTTGCTATCTTGAATACCTCATTGTGCTGGTCTTCCCTTCTTAACACATCTGCAAATTTGTTTCTCTCTGCTTCTGATTTTGCCTTATACACTGCTGTACGAGCGCGACGCTTAGCTTCTAAGTAAATATTTTTACTACCACCTGACTTCCACTCTTTCCAAAGTTTCCTCTTTTCCTTTATACACTGGTCAACCTCATTATTCCACCACCAGGTCTGTCTATGTCTAGCTGGTCCTTTCGTCCACCCACAGGTATCATCAGAAGCTTCTAGAAGACAATTCTTCAAAGTAGTCCAAGTACTTTCAACATTGTCACTATCACATTGACTATTGTGGGCTAACTGCTAAACTTTTGCACTAAATTGTCTTGCTACAATCTCTTCCTTCAGCTTCCAGACTTTTCGACGGGGCCTGTACTTTCCCTTGGCCTCTTTAACACTCTTCAAGATAATATCACAAACCAGCAACCTATGCTGGGAAACACACTCTTCCCCTGATATAACTTTCACGTCCTTCACCACTTTCTTGTCTGACTTTCTAACCAGGAAGTAATCTCTCTGTGTCTTACAACCACCTGACTCATATGTTATCAGCCTACTCTGTCTCTTACTGAATGGTGTGTTGCAAACCACCATGTCCGTTGCCATTCCAAACTCAAGCAATCTCTCCCCTTCCTTATTTCTGCTCCCAAATCCATAGCCTCTATGCACACCTTATGGTTTATGTAGGACAATTTGATGGGGAAAAATAAGGCCAATGCAGTGCAATATTATTGGTGTTATTTTAGTGCCACATTCAACTATAGATAAAGCAATGCTCTATAAATCAATTGCTTATTGCTTTTTTGAAATTATTTTGAAAAAAACTTGTTATTAATTGTAATAACTTGCATTTTCTGTTTACTGTCTGTTTTCTATGCTAGCATTGGTTGGATGGTATATTAATGACCTTTTTCCAATCCATTCTAGATTGTGTTTGTTCTAAACTCAAATTCTTTTCCATCAAGTCTTTTTTTACCGTTTTTTTTTTTTTGGTAGTTGTGGTATTTTTCAAGCACCATATTCACTAAAATGAGCAGTTCTGCTCGATAGAGCACCTTTATTAAAAAAGGCACTCAATTAATACAATAATACTATACCGTATGTTTTTTTTAAGATGTCATTTCAATCTACATTTAGAATTATTACAGTTTACTTTTAAAATATGTATGTATCGCTTATGTAAATATAATGGTATTTTTTTGATGTTTTCTCATAGTTTTTACTGGATGGGAGACAAACAACAAATACCGAATCACAAACACTTTGGGACAAGCAGTCTACTTTGCTATGGAAGGTGTGTTATTATTGTTATTATTTGTTATTACATTGCTGTTATGTAAAGTTGCCAACTTGTTTTGAACTATATTAAGAAAAAAAATTCATGCTCAGTAAAAAGCTTGTATTGTTATTCATATTATTCTTGTATGATATTATTTTCTATTTTTTAAGATACTGATTGTTGCACACGATATTGCTGTGGACCAGGTCGTCCATTTGAAATGAAAATATTGGACAACTTTCAACGTGAGGTCATCCATCTAAGCCGACCGTTGAGATGCCAAGGATGTTGTTGTTATTGTTGTTTACAAGAAATTGAAATTCAAGCCCCTCCTGGTGAAGTTGTTGGTTACTGCGTACAAAAGTATAAATAGCTTTATTGTTTTTAATTCTATAACATGAAATGAAATCCTCCACAAAAAAATTCTAACTTATTAAGGTCTATACCCTATTGATACAGGGGGTTAAAAGAAATGGGTAAATGAAAAAATCAAATATTAAAGTTAGCTTATGTTTATCTTCACCATGACCACTGGCTTGGGGAAATACGCAATATGAATATTCTGTTGAAATGCATGGTTATGTACTTGAACCTCAATTTTCCGTCATTTAATACTAATGCCGATTTTGAATTATGACAGCAAAACTTCACTGCCATGAACTTTATCCATGGTGGCACTTATGATGACAAAAAATAAATGTAAACAATAATCTGCTATTGTATTTCCTTCATGTATGTCCCTACTACTTTACAATGAAATGGTTATTCCCATAGCCATATATTCATGACAAAAATATATTGAGGGAGTGATACAACATATACTAGAATGTCAATTACCTTCGGACGTAATCATTAAGTTAATGGCATTTTGTACCAATGTATTTTTATTTCTCAATCGCTTGTCTGCGAAACTTCTATACTTCTCAAACACTAGCAATATATTTCCCAAAAATATCAAACACAAAATTTATGCTGAAGAAAATTTATCTAGTGCATATAATGTTTTATTATGTAGCTAATCTGGATGATCAATCAATCATACTTTCTTGTAATGGCAACCTGAAGGCTACGATGCAATATATACTATTAAGAAACTTAATACAACCTTTGTGTGCCTGAGTTTTATATATACTTTCATGTGTATTAATAAGTAAATGTGATTTCTTATCAGATGGTCACTTTGGGAACAAAAGCTTGAAATTTGTGATGCGAATCGAACACCTCAGTTACTGATTCGAGGTCCATGTTTGCCAATCAGCTGTGGTAGCGATGTTCAATTTGAGGTTTGTAGCCTTAAAATCTTGATTTAAACAGATAAATAGTTTTATTTATTGAATGTTCATTTTTGTCAATGTTTCAATTTATTTCATTGTTTCCCATCATTACAATCCAATTGATTTCATTTTCCTGTAAGATTTTTCCTAGTGGAAAAACACATTTGTATGTTACAGCTTGCTTTCAATAGAAGCCACTTTCATCCCTCCATTTGTTTTCCTTCTCCCACCCCCGGTTTAGATGTCACCCCAGTAAGTTGAAATTTATTGGGCTGTATAGAAGTATTGTTTTTCTCTATCATTCACCATGGGTAATATACCGGGTCTAAATTACCTACCCATCTATTGCGATTTTGTTTTCTTTCTGAAAATCATCATCAACAGCGTGATTCTTTAAGGCGCGTTCGCTTCTTGTTTTTGTCCGCAATTTCGCAAAGTTTAATTATTTAGGTTTATTTATATATTTCTCCTAAATAAAATTTGTTAGGTATAGAATTTATCCACTTTAAAACTTACGTAAAATAAAAATGTTTCCTTATTAGTTTCAGAAAAGATCTCATCCATACATTGTTTTTAAGCCCTCAAAGTGAAAGTTTAGTTGGTGGTATGAATGATAATCAGAATATCTAAATATTACTCTATTTTGTGAATTTTAACTTCTCTTTACCGGCTAGGTTTAGTAATTTACTCGAAAATGATCACTCAACATCCACAATTTTCCATTTAGGTGTTATCAATGGACGGTGGTACTGTAGTTGGTGCCATCACGAAACAGTGGGTGGGCTGTGGTACGGAATGCTTCACAGATGCTGATACGTTCAGTGTAACTTGTATGTTATATACTTTGTTGTTTAAATTATATGAGATAGAACCAAACAATATTAAACATTGTTTTTTCTGAAGACATGACATAAAATGACATATACATACACATACGTGATTTGCAAAAAATGTTTTTGTTTTTAGTTCCCATGGATTTGGATGTAAAAATGAAAGCTGTGATGTTAGGCACTTGCTTTCTCGTTGTAAGTTTGAATATCAGTTTGGGGGTGTCGGTTGTGCAAAGCTATGATAAATACACGTTGTTTTTATAAGAAACAAGTCTGTAGGCAACCTTAGACTAGGCGAGACGAAATAAAAAAGGTTTTTTATGGTGATCTAGGTTGTTAAAAGCAACATTTTTAAAAGTTAGAATCGCTCATAAGATGAAAAAAAGTTAAGGATAGTTTTCGTGAATCTTATTTTTGTTTTAAACTTTTGTTTGTTTTCATCATTATTTTGTTTTAGGATTTCATGTTTTTTGAGAAAAAGAACAACTAAAAAATGGCTGGCGAGTTTGTATGTAGACGTTTTGCACATAGGTAATTTTTATAAATATAGTTGATTTTGATGTTGTATAGTCGTGAGGCCGTCTAGTGCAGTCTATTATATAATTGTAAATTTAATCTAGTTCTGTATGTAGTTCCTAGGACTTTGTAATTTTTTGAGGTTTTTTTTTTGCCGCATGTTTTATTTTTATAAACGTTTTTTGAAACTTTTTAGTTCACCATGAAATCCACACCGTTTACTTTCTAAAATGTTTTACATTCTAAAATTTCGAGCAAAGCACTTTGTCATCATAGATATCCACACCGTTTACTTTCTAAAATGTTTTACATTCTAAAATGTCGAGCAAAGCACTTTGTGATCATAGAGATCTTCAATAATGTTTATTTTCAGTTGTGATTCGTATTAATTTGACAATAAGAAAAAGCGTGTATCAGCCCTCTAAATTTAAGAGAATCTATGACGGCATAATATCTCCGCCATTATGAAAAACAAGCGGGATTTGTCAAAATGCGGGATCACTTTACGAGGCAATGGCGATGTGGCCATGGTAGCTCAGGATGTATAGCATGGCCAAATCGCTTAAAAATTCGAAGTTGAACAAGTGGGCCTTACGATCTTTGAAATTTAGATTAACTTTTTAAGAAAGTTTGGAATGGGTTACTTGTACTTTAAATGTTTACCAAAACATCATTTTTTTCATGACACGTTTCAGTGACATATTTCAAAGATAAATTAATTCAGTTATGATAGCAGTTTTAAGGTCTTCAAGGCTTGAAAAATTAATAAAAAACCTTGGTCATTGTATTACTCATTAAATCACCTTGAATTTGATTTAATAAACTAGTTATACACCCTGTAGCTGATAAACAGACAACTGCGTCCCGCTGGTAAAAAGCTGAATGCTGCCATAGATTGAGGGAGCTGGTGTACGCACACAGTTGTCACTTCAGCACATGTAAAGTTATTAAAAATTGATGTATTAGGTTTTTATAGGCCTAAGTTATATGAGAATGTTATGGCTGTGATTCAAAAATCAAGAACACAATAAGAACATATTTCTTCATAAAACAAATCACGTTTAGAATTACCCAGAGCAATTATTCTCGAAGAATTTTTTTGTTTCATTTTAGTATACGATTTTGCACTAATTTAACTTTAACTTCCATACAATTTTACCAAGCTTAAAATATTCGTTGTCGGTATATCTAACCGTATATTTTCTAGCCCGGTGGACCCAGCGTAATTCATTTTTACCACTGAGAAATAAAATGAGGTGGAAAAAATTACGCTGGGCCGCAAATAAATTTCCTTTATGATTGATTATTTCTATTGTTATTTACTCACGTGATCATTACCGGGAAATTCTTTGTTTTGAGAGCGAATAGCCTTACTCACCCAAATAGATATAAATTCTTTAAGAGCGTGATGTGTGACCACGTGCACTTTACTTTATGCTTCGATTGGTTTAAAAAAATGATATGCGCTATTGTATTTCCTACGCGCACTTTATGCTTCGCTTTGTTTAAAAAAATTCTACGCACTATTGTTTTTGCTACGCGCACTTTACTTTATGTTTCGCTTTGTGAATGCGACGCGTTTTTTCCAAGATTGCGACAAACATTTTTAAAAATACAACGCGCTTTTTTGGTGTTGGTGTTGTTGATAGGTAAAGAAGAACAATATAGATAACGTATTGAAAAAAAACAATTCGTAAAGTAATTGAAAATTACAACAAGAACAAACCTGAGAGTAAAAGTAGTGAGGCGAACAACAACAATGTGTCAAAACATAGTCACAAGTCAAAAGGTCCCCAAATCGAACGAAGACTGAGCAATCTCCTAGATAGGATAAGAAGCAGAAAGAGTAGTAGTAGCAATGCAAGTGGAAGTCGTAATACAAAGATATTTTAAACAACGGCAAAAACTTCAAATAAAATACGAACGCTTTGAGGCATTAATCAGCAGTTTCAAAAATTTGAAACAAAGGGACGGAGGTTCAAGACTTACAGGTTTTTTTTTGGCAATACTGAAATAACGTTTTAAGAGATACTGTAGAAAAGCCCAGAGTCTATATTTTGACTTTTGAAAGATGTAATGTTTTTGTTACATTTCATTAGTTGAGGTAACCGGACAATCACATTTTAATCTCTAGGCTATCACGTATTTTTCCTTTGTTTGAGAGCTGAACTCTCCTCTGTATTGACTTATTTTTTTATATGGTCCTTCCATTGTCCTATTAAAGGACATGATATATGCAGATGTTGTAGGGTTTTTTTGGTTCCTCTATACTTTGAGCATTTTTATGCATGTAGTAGTGAAACACACACAAAACATACACAAAAAGACATTTTTATCTGGCTTTTTTGTTATTATTATTACCATACCATCTACAATGTTTAACATAGACCATCTATGACATTCAATGTAAGAACTATAAAGCCCAGATGTAGAACGTTTCTTGACCCGTATTTCAAATATAATGAAAAATTCAAATAAAATCCTAGTTTATACCCCATTCACACCTAAAGTTAAAACATGTTTTAATGTGGTTTTATAAAACCATGCTCACAATTGTCGAGATTGTTTTATTCGTGTTTTATCGACAACCATGTATAAACATAAACAAAAATGGCCGACCGCTGGTGTGCTCGTACAACACAAGAAAGTTGTTCACGACATTAGAAGATAAATGAAGCAAAATATCAATAATTAAATGTAGCTAAACTTATATTCGATGATGAATTTTACGCTGGTCGAATTATTATAGTGGTTATGCAAATCAGGAGCAGTAGCTAGCTACACATTCATATTAAAAAATTATTTTTAATATGCAAAGTAAACATGAGGCTGTATAAAGCTGAAGGCGAAGTTTTAAAAGTAAAAAGACGATATTTGTTGTGATTGGCTTGCAAACTTTCAGTTATATAAGTTTTCAAGAAACACTATTATGGTGTTGCTAACCTAGTTATCAGAGTTATAAACTTTATTCATGACTCTGACCAGAGAATATTTTTCACTCCTTTCAAATAGGTTTCAAGTCAGAATATTAAGCACACTAAATCTTTTTCTTTATCGTGGCAAATGTATTTTAAACTTTAGGTGTGAATGGTACTTGTAAAAACCAATTTTAATAAAACCAGTTTAATTTTAACGAGTTTTGTTAGGTGTGAATGGGGTGTACAAAAAGGTTGCCGTCTTCTTGCGATTATTCGTTATACACAACTCCATAAATTCCGAAAATTTTTGGGGAAAATTGTTTGATACATCACCAACGACAGGACTAAACTAAACAATCCCGTTGATTTCCACGTTCTGTATGTAATCTAATTGATAAAGGCCATTAGGACGACCACTAGGGCCATCATTGCAACTTCAGACGTTATATGAGCATTCCATTCCTCTTTATAGAATCGAGTCTTGTCGAATTAAATGCATAAAACAGTAACGAATGCCATCTAAGATAACTGGGAATCCATAGTTATTAAGTTGAGATTCTAATCAATCCATCGGTACGACCCTGTATGCTGAAACAAAAGGTTTTAGTTCATCATGGTCATCGATATCCCATACACCATTTGACCCACTCGCTACATATTTACAGCGATGCAATAATAATCTTTTTCTCAGTCCAACCTCTTCAGGATCCAAATGTTTCATAATCTGCCACGCATCTTTTCCTCTACAAAAATGTCTTTCTAATATCAGTGCCCTGTGAATTCTCCGGTATCATATGTTGGATCAACATCCAGACAGTACGTCATGAATAGCTTGTACCAGTCCCTATACCCTCCAATGAACGCATTTACATACCCTTTCTACAAAACCAGCGTTTTAAAGTGGACAGACTCATGTTATAATTATGATGAATTCGAAAAAACTCAAGAATTTCTGTGTACGTTAAACCATCTTCAAAATATTTGTAGATTGCAACGTCCATATCCGCCATTTTCGACAATAGAAATACGAATAAAAGATATTCCGAAAAACTGCTGGGGAAAAAAGTATTTGCCAAATAAAAAAAACTTGCGTAGCAAAATAAAAATTTTTCGTAACAAATAAAAAGATGTGCGTAACAAAACATAAAATGCGCGTAGCAAAATAAAAAGTGCGTAACAAAATTGAATGCGCGTAACAAAAAATAAAATGCGCGTAGCAAAATAAAAAGTGCGTAACAAAAAATAAAATGCGCGTAACAAAAAACAAAATGCGCGTAGCAAAATAAAAAGTTTTCGTAACAAACAAAAAAATGCACGTAGCAAAATAAAAAGTGCGTAACAAAAAAATAAGAACTGTACCAATTGACCCCTCGGATCCATCGCACTTATAATATAAAGGTGAAACGTATGTTGCATTTATCCGAAAGCACTTTAATAATAGCTGTAGCTAATCTCCCAATTTAAAACAACTTGATTTTTACCCCTTTCTCGGGTAGTTATTACAAGAAGATTCATTTCAGAGATAATAAAATTTAATTTTCGACATAAACCTTGATGTGATGCAAAACATGTTCTAAACTAATAATCCTTGTAAAAATTACAATGATATAAAAAAACTCAGGTATAAGATCAGTATAAGAAAATTTTCACTTATTCGAAATTTCAGTTACTCAAGGTAAAGATTATAAGAAACGGATTGAGATTATATAGTTACTTTTATTAGTTCTTAATAGTTAGTGCTAACTAGCAAATTATGAAGAGAATTAAAAAAATTGCTATATTGATAAATTGACAGAGCGCTTGCTGAAAAGCATTTTAAAAATAAAACACAGGAGTCCGGTGGTTTGTGAAATTAACAAACATTCTAGAAACGAAATTCTTGCCTTTAAAAATCCGAACTATTTATGGTACCATAACAAGATTAATTATTTTCGATTTTTGCCGTATTGTTAATAAACGAAAAAAAAAAAAAAAAATTCGTCATATTGCATTGCACTGCACAAGATAATCACTAGAATCAGAAATAAATATTAAATAAATAAAAAAATATGAACTATGATTCTAATACATAACTACATAACTTTCTGTCTGTTTGCCAAAGATGGCAGCTGGAGTAACGACGGGGAAATTCCCTGTGTACTTCCGACAGGTTTACGGCTAGTATGCTATATTTATATTTATAAAATTTACAGTTAGCATCGTTTACTTTGGGACTGACAAAAAGTCATGTGTCATTTTTTTTAGAGGATATTGGGTCGATACCCTTATCGAGTTAACTTTTGCGTGGATTAAATACTGTGAATTTCGCGAGTTTTGAAATGTTTGGAACGTAAAATCACCCATAGTCATACAAGATATTCACGGCACAAAAATCTAACATCATAGTATCTCTCAACTTCGTTCACAGGTCTATTAGGTTCTCAACTGCACTCTCTAACACATTAAAAACTGCTGGGGTCGAGATGAGTATTTTAAGCGGATACGCGATCCATTTTGTCGAATTCAATTTGTCGGATTCGAAGTTTGCGTTCAAAGAGAGAATACACGGTCCATTTGTCAAATTGACTAATTTAATCTTGTATCACATCCGTTTATTCCTGAATTGGTAGAATTTGAATTTCTTGCGAAGAGTGTGATAGGTTGCAATTCTTTCACGCAATTTTTAAAAAAAATGGATTGATTCTTTCATTTGGCAAAACCCTTGAAATCTCTAATTGGACAAATTGAATATTCTACAAAATGGATTTTTCGTTCATGTTGAAATATAGTGAGGTTTTTTCAGCGCAGCTTGGATCCTGGACAATATACGGAAATATTGTCACGAAATTAAATTCACTCAAAAATAATTTTTTTTTTGTCGTGAAAATCAAGTTGCACCATAATTAATTTGTATATGTAATCGCACGTTTACGAGTGCAATTAGAAAAAAATCGAACAGTATTTTTTTTTTTTGCTTTTAATTTTTCGAGTCCGTTAGAACGAGGATAAATTTAAAAAGCAAAAAAATACGAGTTCGAATATTTCCAATTGCACGAGTAAACGTTCGATTACGAGCTAATCACACAATGAACTATTATTGTAACAGTAGCACAGGATGTCAATTTCAATTTTTTGATTTTTTATTACCTGATAATTAGTTCGATTCATTATAAAGATATCTTTTTTTGACTTATCATAAAACGCGAGAAAATAAATACTTATGAGTATGAATCCAAAAGCAACAGTAATTATTTTAAACGACAAGTAAACGCGCTTTAGAAAATATATTTTTTTTCGATATCGAATGTTTTTATTTCTCCTGTTCAGATTTAATGAGCCTTGTTGTTTTATGACCTTTTTATTACCTTATGGTTTTATGGGCTTTTTTATTATAGTTCGAATTTATAGCATCATATATATTTTTTAAATTATCAGCGCTCCTTAAAGAGTGCAGTTAAGATTCTAGAGTGCAATTAAGAAATAATTGCACTCCGCAGAGTGCAAATACGATATAATTTGCACTGTAGAAGAAGCGCCAAACAAGAATCATCGGGTGATTAACAAAGGATAATCAAATATAAAAACAATACAGAGTAATTTGTAAGTAATAAATATAAAAAATATAAAAAAAAAAACATTAACATTGTTTTAATCAAACAAAATTCAAGACACATATAAAATATCATGAAATGTAATCTTTCAAGCAAAAAATCGTTGCATTTCCCAAACAAGTTCTTGTCACTAAGCAAGCATGAAGTTCTTCCACCAACCCATCAATACAACGAGTTTCGCATATATTTAAAACCTCCATCCATTTTTCATCATTCATCTCATCTCGGTATGTTTCTTCCAAAAGACAAGCCAACAAATCTTTCCCATTTAAACCTTCTTGGTAAACATGACTCAAAACTTCGACAATTTCTTCCAACATAAACTTCTTCAATAACACACTGATTGTGACAGGTAACGTGATGTAAATGTTCATATTTTTTTCATTAGGTTTTGATAAAAGATAAAACATGCTAACACTTGGATGATTCGAGAATAATTCCACACAATCACTGGAGGTGTATTTCAGTTCGTGAATACAATTTAAGACAGCGGAAAAATTTCTCAGCTTCAAGTGACAAAAAACAACTTTTCTTTCTGTTTTCAATTTAACATAGATATTCAATGCAAGCAAAACTAGACCACAACTACATTTTTCAGTGCATTTGCAACTTTGAAACAAAATATCGCCGAGAGGAGACGATATAGTTAAATTTTTGCTGCACATCCAATGTCTCACTAATCTATTATTTCGTGTATTTAAAGCACATTTGATGAATTCAAGGGAAAGTTTTGCTGATAAAATATCCTTATGATGACTTGTTCCCATCACAGCTTTACAAAACAAGATAGCTGGAGAATCACAAACTTCATCTTTTAATTTAACATTTTTAAATTTTAAGAAGGTGGTATAAGTTCTGAACATGCCATTTGGTGAATTCGCAGCCAGTTGTGCTGCGCGAGCATAATCTTTATTTTGAAAGAAGAAATTTAATTGATCTTCATACTTTACAAGATCACGAGTGTAATTTTGATCATTGGGTTCATCACTATCAAAAAGTCCTTCTTTGATCGGATCAAGAAAAGCATCCTGTGTTCTCCCGCCGAAATCTTTGATCATATCGGAGACAACATTCGCGATGTGTGTGCTTTTTGAACACGAATCAGGAATTTTTCCTAAAACCTGTGGTCAAAAAAGATAATAAAGTAGAATACTAGCTAGATAGATAGATGTAAAAAATTTATAAAAATGTCAACAAAATAAAACATGAGAAACTACCTTAACGGGATTTGTTTTTTTCGCAAAATAAAATCAGCACAAATATGCGTTTGGTGATCCAGGAAATTAAACCTTATATTGCATTACATCTTATATTACAGTACAGTTGTCTAAACAAAATCAAACAACAAGTACAGTTTATTTTATTTATTTTTTATTTTTGAAGTATGATGTAGAAAATCAAGCAAAACACGTCAATGTTGATGGCTTCCATATTTACTCTCTGAATTAAAAAAAAACAAAATGATAGCCCATAAAATTAAATCAACGCAAAAATATTCGCTTGCAGTACTGTATAAGTTAGAGTGAAGCAGCAGTTTTGTTACAATTACCCTTTTTTTTAGTTTATTGTGTTAAGGGTTTCACGGGTAGTCACAATATATAGACATAAAAATATCCTGACCTTTAGTAATTCCTTTACAATTTCAATTTTTTCCTTTAGTTCCACATTTCTTTCTTTTGCCTTCTCCTGGTCTTCTTCCTTTTGTAGCAAAACTTTCTTCCGTTGCAAAAATTTATCCTCTAATACTCCATAATTTTCCAGAGAAAAACAAAAAGCTAATTTTTGTTTTTCTAAATCTTCTGAAAGATCTCTTAATTTCTCGACATCTAACAAATCCATATCATTAACTTTCTTCACCTTTGAGACAATTTTAAATGGTATTAATTTCTCTTTAGTTGTTGGTACGCTTTTGAGAGATTTTTTCTCAGCTTGTTCTTCTTCTTCCTCAATTTCCATATTGCGTAACTCATTTTTTAGAATTTTATTTTCCTTTTGTATCAAAATAAGTTTAGTTTCTAGCTCCAGCTTTCGTCTTCTAAGGTTTGCAGCAGTTGAAGAACCACTAATACCATACTTTTCATTCGTTTTGTGAATATTGGGTCGAAAATTTTCCACAGCAGACTCTAGTACTTTTATAAAGCTGCCATACTGCAAATCAATATCAGAAAAAATACTTGAACCTGAAAATTGTTGAAATTTGTACTTAGATTGTTGGTAGACTTCCTTCTTTGTGCTTTTAATCAACTGCTTAGTGACAAAGCTTAGTCTTTTTTTTCTTTTAAACTGTTCTTTTTCCTGGAAAGGATTTTGATTGGCAGATATGGGAGGCAACTTGGCTTGATGCATTCTAAAATAAATGGAACTTGTTTTTAAAAACAAGGGAATATGCAATGGCAAATATATAGGACTAGGTATATATAGGACTTACATCTTTGGCGTAAATTTAGCTCATACTTAACCAGATAACTGTTGTTTACACTAACATAGTTGACCAAGCTCCTACAGTTCACCTTTTGATTTAGTCAAAAGTCAATTTTTTTTCATATCTCCTTCCATGTCAGGTATATTTTTTTGTATATAATATCTGATATAAAAAGAGGATAAAAGTTGTTATCAATGGTGTGATTTTCTACTTTACCACTTGTTGTTGTATATGAGATACTCACTGACAAACCATGTATATGCTTGCCTCAAATATGTAGCTAGTGCCAAAAATGTAAAGTGCGGAAGAGAAGTGTCAAAACATAGTTAGAAAACATGTCTGTGAAAAGACAAAAGAGAAATGTTTGGATTATGGAAATATTAACAAAAAAATATTTACATTTGCCTATCCAAAATTATTCTGCAGGCTATGGTAGGCAAATGCACATTGACTGACTTGTAAAAAGGAAAGTGTCCACCATTTTGAACTTTCGAATGTTTACATTTTAAATATCGCGGCTCGGTCATTCAATTAACAACAGGCTGCTCTTTTATATTTTAGCACATGGGACATCGAGATTTTGGGTTCTGTGAAACGCTTAAAGATTCATTGCCGGCAGACAAATTTGCACTTTCTTGGAAATTTTTTCGTGCACCATTGTCCATCGCATCACGAGTGGTGTGCGTCCTCACTTTTCCCAAGTGAACACTGAAAGAGGAAGACAGATGACCCATAATGTGGCGACAATAGTTAGAGCTAGCTATATTTAGTTAAATTGATAAAGGTAATAGCAACTTATTTAACTGACGTCGTGCGAAAGAGGATATAATTGTTTTGTACGCAGTCTAAGGTATGGGTGTTTGAGTGGCCGACAACACACTATCAGTCAAGGTTAATACCTAATTAGACGAGTAATTCAGTTAGGCAACTTGTTGTAGCTTAATTAGGCGACCTTCAATCTAACTAGGTGAACCAAAACTAACTGTTGTAAATACGTTGAAATCATTGCGTTTCACACTACATATTTTATGTAAATAAAATATGTTTACTTTGCACCAAATTTTGATTATTTATCGTTTTATTTGCATTGCACATTAGCAAGGAGTTTGGTAAATGTTATAGTTGTAAGTTGGTGAGGTGTGAGTTGGTGAGCTGTTGAGTTGCAAAGATTTCCGAATCCTGACATCCTGAAAAATATGCGTATGCTTGTTCTGCCCAATATTGGAATGCACCCTGTCTTAAGACTGGCCAGGCCAATCTTCCGACAGTGACTAATGGGTGGCCAGTCTTAAGACTGGACTGCCCAATCTATGGACTTACATGCCCAATCTTAGAACAATTGTGGAAAACAAGCAGAACAATAAAATTTTTAGACTCTTTATCTTAAAAGGAACTCTAAATTGAAACTTATCTTGGAAAATCAAAGGCCAAAAATTTATATATACTATGTTTTATACATGTGTTTAAAAAAATTGAAACTACTCAACCATATTTAGCGTGCTAGCTAGCTAGCTGGCTACCAGCTCACTAGCTGGCTAAACATCTCATCCAATGAAATTAACAGCTAGCTAACTAATAATGTGGTTGAATAAGATTTTTCCGATTCTTCATAAATATATATAAACATTTTATTTTTAAAATTTAGCCACAACAAGCTGTATATAAATGCTATATGTGTAACACCTGCTCTACCACTACCTAGCTACAGTACTGGAAAAAGGTTGTTTAACATATCGAGCGCGCAACGTGCGTTATATTATAAGAAAATTTTTAACTTTCGTATTTATTAAAGTAATTCTAGCGCATTACTTTTTCAACGTATTTTTTTTTCAAACGCTACTTTTCGTTCTTAAACTTTGAAAATGCGATCTCTAACGAAGCTTTTTTTGTCGCCGCTTTTCGTTCTTAAACTTTCAAAAAGGGATTTAAAAAAACTTTTCTATTGCCGTTCTTCGTTCTTAAATTTTTAAAATGCGATCTATTGAAGCTTTTCTCTTGCCGTTCTTTATTCTTAAACTTTTAAAACGCGATCTAAGAAAGCATTTCTATCGCTGCTTTGCGTTTATAAACTTTTAAAATGCAATCTTAAAAAACATTTCTATTGCTGCTTTTCGTTTATAAACTTTTAAATGCGATCTTAAAAAACATTTCTATTGCTGCTTTTCGTTTATAAACTTTTAAAATGTGATCTTAAAAAACATTTCTATCGCCGCATTTTGTTTATAAACATTTTAACTTTGATCTAAAAAAGCATTTCTATCGCTGCATTTCGTTCTTAAGCTTTTAAAATGCGGTCTAAAAAAACTTTCTATCGCCGTTCTTTGTTCTTAAATTTTTAAAATGAGATCTAACGAAGCTTTTCTATCGCCGTTTTTAGTTCTTAAATTTTTAAAATGTGATCTAAAAAAGAAAGATTAACGCTAACTGTATACCCTAGATTGTTATGCATTAGTTAAATAAATATAACACAAAGGAAGTATAATTATATTTAATTATATTTCATTGTTGAATACACTCTTATTTTTAAAATAGTTCTATTATGAAAAACTGTTAATTGCCTCAATAGCTTCGAGAATGACATCGAGACGGATGCATCGCAAAGCCCTCTCGATACAATTTGAAAGTAGAAGCGCGATGTTAAACAACCTTTTTCCAGTACTGTAGCTACAATTTTTACTCTACTGTGTCCAAAAACTGGCCGGATCAATTCAACAGTACCCAAATATGATGTTTTAATATGCCTGAGAATGTTTGTTGGGTCTTGCAAACAACAGAGCTAGTGTGGCACATCCCTTCTTTAAAATCTAAAAGGTGGGCCTAACAGGGTCTTTGGCCCGGCCAGTTTAAGACTGGACAAATTTATGTCCAAAGATTGGGCTCCTTGTCGCTCTCCACAATAGAGTTTTAAATTTAAAGGGGTAACTATGTCATCATCACATTATATTTTCAGACATGATCAGTGAAAGGTGTTTAGTGACAATTATGTCAAAGCGACAAGTTCCAAAAAGTGGTGAAAAAGTCGCAAACAGTTGTACAAAATATAAAAAATTTTCTGTCTTTTTTTCCTCTCGTTAAAAATTTATGCAGTGTCTCCTTCAATTGAACAATAAATATGGCAGCCGAAAACATTGTGATTTTCAATGAAGATTAAAAAGTCGTTAAAACAGGATACAAGTCAAAAATCTTCATTAAATTATTGCATATCTTAGTATTGTCACCTAAGTAGGCGACGTGTAACCTAGTTAGGGTATATATTTCATTTTAACAAAAATGTGGAACAGATCGGGGCATGAATGACAATTTTGAAATCATGGTCACATAAACTATCCATTCTAAGCAAAGATTTTTTGTGTTGTGTGAAAAGCCATTAAAGATTGTATGTCTAAACTAGGTTACATATGGCAATTAGTCTACCATGAGTCGTCTAACTAGATATTTACCTGTGATTGACTATCCTATTGATTTTTTTTGCTAAGAGTTGTTTTAAGCCTGGTTTTCACTACTAACTAAAAATAGCCTATCTAATGTGTTGTCATACTTCATTTAAAACTGTCAAAACAGGCTCAGAAAAATCCAATACGTCACCATAGTTTGTTCTGAAGATAACAAAACAGGATTTTACAAAGTTGTAAATAGTGTTCTGTCTAGCTAGATTTGGAAATGCCCTGCAAATTAAAAACACTTTCCTGGCCTGTTTGTAAATGAAAAAAAAAACAAGCTATTTATTTATTTAAGCTGTATATGCCATATACACCTGCCACCTCTGGTGAATTCTTTTTTATGCCTTGATTTTTCAATTAGTTTGTATTGGTATTTTGAATTTGACTGAAATGTTGAAATGCTGAAATTTTGTAATTCCGCCAGCATGTTTATATAAAATATAACAGATTGTGTATACTTATTTTTTGGTTTTACTAAAAGATAAAAAACATGGACAGATCTGAAACAGAATCACCTGAGCTTCAACCCCGACAAAGAGTTGGGACAATTGGCAATTATGGCAGGGTATGTATATAATAGTTTAAATGTTTTTGTCATCCCCTTTAATTTAATACTAGCTATATATGCATATGTGTTTGTAGTTTCGATTGGTTGCTGATTTGGAGCCAATGGAAGTCACTTTTTTGCTGATTGCATTTGTTAGCATTGTTGGAGCTGCAATTATTACGATAGTTCGGATTAAAGAATCAGAAAATGGAGATTCAGATTTTACTTTTGCAGTGTTGCTGTTAGTAAATCTAAGTAAGTATTTTTATGTACACAATTGTTATATCTGTATAAATAAACTTTTTGTGTATCATTGCCCTTACTCATTTAAAAAATCATGTTAATTTTTACTACCTTCTAACCTATGGGAAAGTCAAGCAGCTATAGCAAATATTAATCAGAGGCAACTCTATAGACAGGTCATTTTTAGATTTTGAATGTTATGTTTTTATTGGACTTTCCATTTAATATTTGTTGTTTCAAAAGATTTTTTTTTATAAAATATAGTGAAAGTTGATCACTTTCAATTTATTGATTGTTAAAAAAACAATATATACTGTCACAAGATTTACCATGTACATAAAAAACAAATGATCTTTTTCCAGAATTTCCTCATAAACGATCACACAAAGATAATTTTTTCTCAGTTTTTTCACGCATGAAGCTTACGTTAAAAAAATATGGCATTGTTTAAGCTCTTCATACAACCTCATTTTCATGTTTTTAGAACAAAAATACATCAAGATTTAAGCTTTTATAGTTTAGATAGATATAGTTGTTTTTAAGCTGCAAAGGGTGTTTTGGTGATTTTAGAATAAAATATGAAGTTGTTTACACTCCAAACGATCGCAATTTGATGTAGTGAAAGGAACTTGGTATTATTATTTTTGAATAAAGATGTGGGATAATCACTGCATTTTTTTAAAATGCTGAGAAAAACCCTCTGTAGTTTCAAACTTAGGATGCTTAGCATTCTCTGTACTTACTTCTAAAATGACAAAAACATGTCCTTTCGAAATACGTCCTCCTAAAATGCCAAGTTCGCCGTATTTTTTTCTGAAATAAACAGACTCGACACTACAAATATAAAAATATCTCAGTATTTTGGTACAAAAATTTTTTATACCTAAATTACTATTTAGGTAAAAGTATCAAGAGCAGTTGGTGTAAAATGTCCATTTGTTTAAAAATATATTGAAGCTGTCATAATAAAGTAACGCTTACAAACAATAGCATGCATGTGTATGTGACAACAAAAGATTCAATTATATAATCGTTACGCGACATGGTGCAATAACAAAGAACGTCTAAAACACTGAAAGTAAAATTTATGTGCAGTGCAGCATATCTTTTTAAAATGTTAGGTTTCCATCTGCGAATTAGGTAAATTTGATTTGCGAACAAAAGGAAATGACTCGCAATTTGCGACTCCCAATCTGTTAATTTGAACGCTGTATCATCAAAACACTTGCGTACAAAGCTATATAAGATATTGCCACATTTCTTTATAAAAACGATATTGTACATGACTTAAATGGAACTATGTTTTTGCTTCCCTAACCCTGTCACGACATGTGAAGTTTACAATGGCAAAAATCACAATTGCTTTGTGTTTTTTCATTATTTTATGGTTATAATAACTCCATATCCATATCTAGGGATCATTGTGTCCCTTGGTAATTTAATGATTGGATTTGATAGAATGTGGTCTGGGTCAAAAAATACTAGTGCCATTTTTTTCAAAAAATAGGAGTGGCCACTGTGTGACATCATATATGTCAAAATTGCTTTTCATATTGCCCTTCACACAAAGGTTTTTGTTGATACGTATTGATAATTGGGTAAGAAAGTGTAGAGACTTGATGGTTCATACGGCAAAGCCCAGAGGCAGACCGAGAAAGACTTGGCAGGAGGTTATAAGGACAGACTTGATACAGAGGAAGTTGAGTTTAGATCTAACACAGTCTAGATCAGATTGGAAGAGGGTCATTAATATACCCCGTTTAACCCATGCTAGAATGGAAAACGGACGGTAAGCCGAGAATAATGATGATGATTGACCCCCTTTATACCTCATTCTTGCTGATGCCTACGTATAACCTAGTTCATAAAAGCTATATATTTCTCTTTTATTTTTTCTTCAGTATTCATCCTTTATTACACATTTCATGGAGTATTTTGTGAGCGTCCATTTGAGCTTTTGGCATCAGTTGCAGCAACTGTTGTGGTGTTATTGTACTGTGTTGTTGAGTATGCTATATGTGGGAAGAACAGTCACGGAAGTAACTGGGATCTGAAATTGGTGAGTTTTTTAAACTCTCTGAAAATCAGAATCAACTTTAATGTTTCACAAAGAAAGTTAGTGTTTTCATCCAGCTTATCCAGAATGCTTAATGACAAATTCTCTGTCCTAATTATTGTGTCCTATTGGATGCCTAGATGCTAAAATCGCAAAGTTGATGTTGACACAGTGTTTATTATTAGGGACGGCTAATCGTCATTTGCGTTCTTGGTCCAATCGATATTGTGTTGGGAAGTATAATTGCATCTCGATTCTATCAATCGAAAGGACTAATTTTTCGGACAGTGGGTGGTAATGCTGCATTGCAAAGTATGTATATACAAATAAAAATCACCTGAACTAACTTATATATACTTTATTTCTTTAACATCAAAGTTAAGAGTTTTACTGATCAGCATGTGCATTTTTATTTTAGACATGTGTCAAGTCATGTTCATATTTACAGCTTTCCTAAAGTTTGATTTTCAGCTTGTCGTAAGTATATTTCTTATTTTTTTAAATAATAAAAATAAAAAATATTAACATTCAATGTTGTCTTTGTATTTCTTAATGAGGAAAGATTTTTTTTGATGCCCAAAAAAGGTGTTTTGATGTCAAAAAGTAAAGGATGTTGTAGGCATTGCTTGGAATTTTAAATTAGTGAGATCGACTAATTGATTAAGTTTGCACTTTAATTTTGTGAAATTGTGAAATTTTGTGTAAGCTAAAGACAGGGACTAGAATAAATTTTGGCATTATTTTTTTTATTTATCTCATTATTAGAGAAGAACATCTGGTACACCCTTTATGAATATGGATGGATAGGTACATGTTAGAACCATATAGATAACCATTGCTGTAGTAATGCATGACCTTGTTGTCATAGAGTTCGCCTCGTAATCACAAGGGCCATGGTTTGGTTACCAGTGTGGGCATGTTTAGCAAGTGCCTTTACCACAGCCATGGGTCAACCCATGTCATGTGAGGGAAATTGGGTACGCAATGCTGGTGTATACTATTTGTATACATTCTGAACTAAGGACCCACAATAATCCAACACTAAAGTTGCTATATCCTGTATAAATATTTAGAATAATATGATGCATATATTAAACTTACCATGGTTCCAATATTGTTTAAGTAACAATATATTTGCTAGAGTAACAGCTGGCCACAATATTTTTAATGACGACTTCTTTTTTAGATAAGTTTGTTGATATTGATTTTGTCTGGTGGTTACAATCATACGGAGCTTGCAGAGAAACTTATTATTGGCATAGGAGTTCCACTCAGTTTTTTCTGGGTTGTCTTGGGCTTTGTAATGGTATGTGAAAGCTTGTCTCATTTAAAAACAAGATGATTTTATACGAGAGCTTGAAAAGTTATGAATCTTACCATTTTTACCATTTTGGTTTTTTGTTGTGTTTTCAAGATATAAAGGCTGAAATACACGATCCGTTTAAACGGAAGCTCGAAACCTGACAGATAACCTGTAGGGAAAACTTTGTGGAAGGTTTCTTGTTTACACGTAATCCGTTGTTTAAACATACAACGCATGGTACGAAAGTTTTTTCGAATTGTGGCTTGCAAAATGAAAAGATTATAATAGCGACTGTTTTAAAAAAAAGAAAGAAAAAAAGGAAAAGATCTATATGGGTAAAATTGTAGATAAAGGCCATAGAATTAAAATGGGGCCACTTTAATTCAAAGGTCTCGTTAATTCCTGCACCACTCTTTTTTTAACTTTTTATTTTGATTAACTCCTCCAAATAATAAGATCTTAACGAATTTATCTTCACCTTCACATCGTTCTCTAAAAGTAGAGAAAAGAGAGTTTTTAAAAAGAGATTTAGAAAGAGGGAATTTTCGTCGTCTTCTCTTGTATCAAAAAGACAAAATAACCTGGGGACAAGGGTGGTTCGCGCCATTTCTCGATAAAATCCTCTGTAAATTCAATAGATAATAATACAATAGATTTACAAAATTTCAATAGAGAAAAATCATCCGTTTAATCGAAAAAGATAAACACGTCCATCTTTTTGAAATAACGGATAGGTCAAATTTGGCAGGTCAAAATGTTTTTCGTTTTTTAAAAATACACGATCCGTTTTGACCTATGACTAAACCGTCAGGTTTAAAGCTTTTGTTTAAACGGATCGTGTATTTCAGCCTTAAGGGCTTAAATGTTTCACTAATTAGTTAAATCCAAAATCTCAAGTAAGATCTCTGTCCTTGATGTTCCTACAAGAGCAAGGTAAGTCTTGATGTAGAATAAATTGTAGATATTAAGTACCATCAATATGATATTCCTGATGATAAAGAAGTTGTCTTTGTCCTCATTGCTTATAAACATTTTTCCCATTAAAGCTCAAATTCCGTGTAAGTCACTAAAGTCAAAAATTATGTTACAAAATTATGTAGCCTCTTTAAGGACCGATCAAGATTTTTCAAAGAGATGCATAACTTTTCGAGCTCTTTCATATGAAATCAACTTGTTTCAAAGTAGGAAGTACGCATTAAACTTTTAGTTATTTTTTTTTGCTGTTTTATGAATATTTACTCCATTATTTCTTACACTCCCTTATCTGGGTTGGAATTAGGTGTTGTAACTACAACATATAACAAGTTATTGTTTAACGGTGTATAGACATAGCGGTTGATATATCCAATTTATGTTTTGAACAATTTATGTTTTAAAAGTGCAGCACAGGACACAAATAAGTAAACTATTGCCAGTGTAAATATATAGAAAAAGAATCGTTCTCAAACTTTGTTGATCATTAACAAATTAAGAAGAAGAGAAATGGTATATTTTTCAACTATGAGACATATAACTTCGCCTAGATGATCAAGTTCAAAAAATAGTGAAAACTTTATGTTTCTTGCTAATGTTCTAAATTTTGTATTATGTTATCGAAAAAGGGTAACCAACTTTTTTGTGCAAAATTGCTGCTACAATAGTATTTTAATTTCAATATATAGCCTCCTCCTTCGAAAGTCATACTCTGTTACTTCTTTCCAGTGAAAACCAGAGATGTAGTCCTAGAGCTTTTAAGGCTCCCATTAAGACTACAGTGATAGTATATTGCATTTTGCGTAACTGCAATAGCAGACAGAATTATGAAAGCGCCTACCAAAGTTCCTCTTTCCCAATTTAATGATATATGTGGTTGACTAAATGACGTCGTTTTGACCACACATGAATCAAACAAGTGAACAAGAAGGGGGATACTGGACACTATTTTTTATTAAGGGTCTGTAACACAGCCAAAAAATAGCAAGTAACATACAATTCAGGTAGAGGCCGAAATTTGTGCGCCTGTTTCAAACATTCTTGCCGTTAGATATCTATCATTATTCATATATTTGTTCAGTATTTTCTTTTGTAAATGTTGTAGAAAAGTTCGAATAACTAGACTTTCGCCTTATAGCAAACGTCGATTTTTTTTAATCATTTTAGAAAACTCAGGACTTTTACAACTGCTTGTCAAGCCTACGTACAATGTCTAAAACCAGCTGTTACACGTAATATTGCATTGTACATGCACTTGCACGAGTGCATGTGTTTTGCTATTAAGAATCTGCTACGTGTAACAGGCCCTTCAGCTTTCGTCTATTGTAGACAACGGGCTTAGCGGAATTGAACTTGTAACCAGCTACTAATTCCCTTTGTGGTTAACGAAGTGATTTTATCTTATTTGCTTCTAGGTCAGATATGAGCTGCTTAAACTAAGTACAGCGTTTTGGGTGATCAGTTTAACAGAGCCAGCTTACATCATTTATCTCTTCGTGCGGGTAAGTTAATTTAAATACAATGCAAGCCACAAATTTCAAACACAAAATGTGAAAAAACGTTACTTGTCACTGTCATTTGTTGAAACAAATTTTTTTTAGACTGGCAAGAACTTTGGTACTACAGATACCATCTTGCGTGTGTGTATTATTGGAGCTGGTAAGTACTCTATAACTGCTGTGGTAATTAGGATTGACTTATGGTTTGATACTTAGAAAAGGGACAACGAAATGCATGTGAATTTTTCATCAGACCTGTTAAAGGTTTCGCATCCAAATTTATCGGTTTATATTGATTAATAGTAATTTCGACATAATTTTTTCAATTTGGGTGCAATTGATAAGAAAAATTTCATGGGAAAAAAATTACTTTTTCTCAGTTTAAGCCTAGTTTATCCCTAATCAAAACTCAAATTTTAACAATCTTGACCTCCAGCATTCTTATAAACAATATACGTGCAATGCAAGGTATGAGTGCATAGTTGTATAAGGCTGAATAATGTGTATGTGACGGGCAAAACAGTCTACGTCTATTTTGTGGATTTTTTTTATGCAGGTGTGCTTGCGTTACTGATACGAGGTGCTGTTGTGTTTTTATCGTATTTTGTAACGAGAAATTTTAACAAAGGTTTAAAGGAAAAAGGTAAGATGCTGTAATTATCTATACACAAAAAATTGTTTTTCTCTTTCAAATGTCAGTTTGAATGGTTTTGTAGTGGGAACTTTGTGTTACTTATGGCTGAATCGAAATTTTAGCTATTGAGAGCCGAAGAAGCTTGAGGAGTGGTTAACACTCGGGGAGCTTTGGTCAGCAAAAATGTTTCGTGTTAAATTTTTGATTGTTAAAGATCAGTCTGATGAATTGAAATTTAGATTTAAAAAAAGTCTGGAATAGAGTGTGGAATAGTAAGGACAATTGTACTGAGTTTCTGTAAACACTCTAGGAATTTCAAAATGTTTAAGTCATTTAAGTATTCGCTTCATATGTTGCGACGAACATTCATACATGTTTACACGACTCTTTTATCACAGTGTCCGGTTACCGTATATAATGTTGTTTTTAGTTTATGGCGATGGAAGCAACGATACGCGAGCTCTGCCTTCCGAGCCGCCGAGAAATTACGATACCATATCACAACCCGAATAAATCGGAACAACCAAAATAAATCGGAAAAATCTGAATAAATCGGAACAACCAGAATGAATTGGAATCTTGCAAATAATCTCATGCAACATTAAAATAAATTGTACAGTCTTTAAATAATATCTAGGGTAGCTTATTTTTGTATTCACGTTCGCGTTCTTAACTACGTAATAGTAGAGTAAGATTAATTTACACGCAAATTTAATTTTGCGTACGACGATTTTTAATTTTTTTGTGTGAAATAAATTTCCGTCTTCTTCTCAACAAGTTTTTCCACGATAAGGTACGCGGAGGACACTGCAGTCCGCGAGTTCCACGAAAATAATTACGGCTAAAGTAATCTCTCTTGTAAACTTTTGTTAACACACAGTTGTTATGAACGCTAGTACTGGGACTTGACGAGAATCGTCATGGCAGAGGTTTTTCATCAGCATACAAATGATTCTATTAGGCGGGGATATGCTCATATTAAAGTTATGTTTTATAAATAACGAACTGAGGCAGAGAACATGTTTAACGTACGCCTCATTTGTCTTTTATTTTGCGCGTGCAAAATATTGTAAGCGTTGAACTTACAATACAACGGGCTTAAAAAGTGTTTTTATTTTTAAAGAAAACGTATCTCGTATACACCGATACGTAACGAAGAAAATTCCAATTAGTTTCAAGGTTCGTTTTTGGTATTTATAGCTTTTTCGAAGAAAAAGGTGAAAGTCTGTTTTCGTTGAAATCTTTCAATTTCTTTCTAACAAAGTTGTAATACTTTATGTTCCCTCTTTAAAATATCTTCGCTGCACGTGCATTCTACATTACACATTCAAATTAGTTTTTTTCTTACATCTTGTATTATATAAAGATAAAAATTCTTATTATTTCTGTAGTTATAACAGAGTTTTGTAAAATTTTTATAAAGATAGATTTTGTAGTATAACCTTTGCTTTTTTAACTGTTGCATAAAATACACACGCATGGCAGGGAGCGAGGCTGCGAGAGGGGATAAGGTTTGTGTGGGCGTAAAGCGTGAGAGGGTGACTAAACAGGTCATAACGTACCAGTTTCGGGAATAGACTTTTATGACTAGGATGGACAAGAAAGGATGTTCGTTTTTCCATATTTGATATTTCAAACATCATTTTGATTTTTCAACATTTAATTCTTTCAAGAAACAAGAAACTCTGGAATTATCGTTTGTAACAAATCACTTATTAGACAACCTCGACCCGAGGACTTGTGAGACTTTATTTTTTAACGGAACCATAAAAAACATACAAACCGTGGGACGAGGTAGCTTATCAGACAGACAGGTGTAAATCCCTTTTACCAGAAAAGTGTCCTGGAACGAGTTTCCACCACCTGGTAACAACCAACCATAGAAATTCTGGAATTCATAAAGACCGTATAATTTGGTTTGTGTTTGATAAAAAATCATATTGAGGGTCTTATATCTTGCCGAAATTTAATTTATTACTTTCGAAAATGTGTTGGTGATGGCAATTTACTAAAAATCCTGGAAAAGGCATAAAGTTTATCTCAAAATGTGTAGCCACCCTGTCCCTAAAAGCCTAGATGAAGTCCTAGAGCTCCGCGAGTGACGTTAATATGCGTGCTTCCTGTCCCTAAAATTTTGAAGAACAGGAACCTTTCTTTTCTGAAAAACACGGCAACAACAACAAAATATTTTGAGGTGATATTTATTCTTGCATTAACTTCTTTTTCTCAAACTCGACATCTTCATCTGATGACGTGACAGAAGGATCATCTGCCAGAGAATAGCTTTTCAGCGGTTTATATTTTTTCCAGAAGACTAAAATGATGACCAAACCAAGAAGTGCAATCACCAATGGAACTGTAACAACAACAGCTACGACTGCATGCGACATTCCATTCTCTTTTAAAGATAACTTCAGCGTGACTACTCCGCCATATTCGATATTAAAACGAGGCTTTGTTAAGTGCAATCCACAGAAATATTCGCCAACGTCTTTATTTGACAGCGACGTCAGCACTAAACTGCGTTGTCGGAATTTAGCATCATTTGTAGCGACAGGATCTGTTGTGCGACGTAACAAATCTCGATCGTCTGTTGGTTTATCAGAGTTGACCACTCCTTGAACGTATGCGACCAAAAAACTAGAGCCTGTAGAAAACGGAAATGTATGTACGAGTTTCAAGTAATGAATTTAATAACAACCTAATAATTAGAGTCAAGAATTTTTCCATATGTCAATACAGCAAAAGATAGCAACAAACTTTTCTTTAGGCCTATCTGATTTTCAACAGTGCCTCGCTTTCTCACAGCACTTTGGGATCAAGTTTAAAAATCATAAGAATGAGCAAAATTGTGTTGTCGATTAAAACATACTCGTTATATTCTATTTAATAACTTATTAATTGCTAAATTTTTTAAAGTGTTATACCATTTACGGTTACAAGAGTCCACCTCCTCGCCCGTTTAACTGCCTACGAATTTCTCAATATTTTTTCGCCCAACTAATGATTTAGAAGTCCTTGATTGTATTTCTCTCTTTGATAAAAAAAAATCAACAGGTCCTTTCAGCATTCCGTACCAAGTCCTTCTTCCTACTAAAAAACTCCTCGCAGTTCCAATTGCTAAATTAATCAATCTTTCCTTTTCAACTGGTATTTATCCATCTTCTCTTAAAATTGCAAAAGTTATCCCTGTTTACAAAAAAGGCTCAAATGTCGAACTTTGCAACTATCGGCCCATATCTTTACTTTCAAACATTGACAAAATTTTCGAAAAGCTTATTTTCAATCGTTTATATAATTTTTTTTCTATGAACAATACTATCTTTCCAGATCAGTTTGGCTTCAGGAAAAAATTTTCTACCTCACACGCCTTACTAAACATTACTCAAAAGATTATGGAAGCTATTGACAATGGTCTTCTTGTTTGTGGTGTCTTCATTGACCTACAAAAAGCTTTCGACACTGTCGACCATGAAATTTTAATTAAAAAACTTTATCACTATGGTATTCGTGGGGTTCCTTTAAATTTGCTGCGCTCTTTCCTAACCAACAGAGAACAATTTGTGTTTATCAATAATTCGTCATCTTCACATAAACCTATTCGTCATGGTGTTCCTCAGGGCTCTGTTCTTGGTCCACTTTTATTTCTACTCTATATTAATGATCTTCATACTGCAATTAAACATTCCATGGTCCACCTCTTTGCAGATGATACCAACCTGCTAAATATTAGTAAGTCCGCTAAACAACTAAATAAACATCTTAACTTGGATCTCAAATTCCTTTGTCAATGGCTCAATGCAAATAAAATCTCATTAAATAAATCTAAAACTGAACTTGTTATTTTTAAAACTCCGTTAAAACCAATTTTATTTAATTTTAAATTTCTAATCAATGGAACTAAAATCGTTCCTAGTGATACTGTCAAATACCTTGGTATAACTCTTGACTCAAACCTCTCCTGGAAATCTCAAATTAATATCACCATCTCCAACCTCAAAAAATCTAATGGAGCACTTGCCAAAGCTCGTCATTTTGTTCCAAAATGTGTTCTTCGTCAAATTTATTTTGCTATTTTCTACTCCCAAATACAATATTGCTCCTTGGTATGGGGCCAAAAATCTTCTCTTACCCGTCGAATAGAAATTTTACAAAACCATGCTATCCGTATCATCTCTTTTAGTACTTTCAATGCTTCTCCTACCCCACTATACGGGAACCTTAACTTAATTAAATTCTCTGACATGATCTGTATACAAAATATAATTTTCCTATTGAACCTTTATTATAAAACTCTTCCTATTAGCCTCATCAATACTTTCGCAATCGACTTCGCCCATTCCCACCACACCCGTGCTGCTGACAAAGGCTTTTTGAATCTACCTCTTGTTCATTCAACTGCGTTTGGTAAAAAGTCTGTTAAGTTCTTTGCAATAAACTCATGGAACCGTCTTCAAAATTCCTTACCCTTTAAAATCTTGAGTAAAAATACCTCTGAGCTAAAAATTTTTTTACATAGTCACTTTATTAACACATATAAAATCTAATTACAATTTTATTTTATTTCACCCAGTCCAAATTCCTTTTTCCTGCTTGAAGGTTTGTTTTAAGCAGCTTCCAGACATTTCATGCTATTTTTGACTTTGACTCTGTGATATCCTCGTCTGAATGTTCGTCTTGTCCCTGTGTTGTCCTGTGGCGTCGTCCTACCTGTTGTTCTCCCAGGTAGCTAGCACGTTATTTAAGCACATAAAGTGCTTTGTGCTAGTTATCCCTTTATTAGGTAAATGTTCAATATATTTTTCATATTATATATTTTCATTGTAAACTCCTATCATGTTCCTTACCCCCCTTCCTCTAAGTTTGATTAGGATACACATAAATACATGATACTTCACTGCATTTCTATTTCTACTACTTATATTGAAACTAGGAAAGAACATTCTGCATCACGTCTAGGAGGATTTTTTTATCCCTCCAAATTGCATTTTAGGTGCCAGAGAAAAAAATTATAAACGTCTATTAATGACTCGTTTGATATTAAACAAGCTTGTTTTTGATAATAAATTTTACAACATGATGATTTTGTAGGCAAAAGATACGCAAAATTATGAAATAAATTAAAAAAAAACGAAACGACTCACCATCAACGTCTATAGCAAGCGGGAAAACTCTTCCATCATTATTTCTATATCCGCAAAAGAATTCTCCAAACTCCTGTTCGTCTTCTGAAAATTCATACACCCAGCCGAGTTTAACGGATGAGCCTGGTGTGAAATATACTTCAGAGCTTGTCTTTTTGTCCAACTCGATCACATTAGACAAGTCAACAGCGCATGGAAGCAACAGAAGTATGGTTGGCAAGAAAACTATTTGAAAAGCCATTTCAGTCACCTTAACACATCCATATCATCTCAGCGCTATAACATTGTCGTTGTTTCCTTTCAAAATTGGTATTTAACGTCATTTAAATTTGCCGACATCAAACCTTACACATGCTACTCAGCGGAATAAAATTACGAAAAAAATACGAAATTAAAAGATACACAATGAAGTTTAATCACAGAAATAAAGAAACCTATATAAAATTACTTGTTGTCTATTTTATTTTATATACCTTCCTTATGTGTAACCAACAGAGAAAGCTTTCCTTGAACTACAGTTGAGAAAATTTCCCATTACTATACCATAAAACATTTGACGTCAAATATTCCTTACGTGTAACCAATGGAGAAAAGCTTTCCTTGAACCACAGTTAAGCATTTTTCCAGTACTATAACAAAACAACATTTGACGTCAAATATTGCTCACTGAATCATTCACAATGTAACCAACTAGTTGTTGTGATGAAGAAGATAACATTATGTTTAATTTGCATAATTTGTTCATTTTCGCACTTGTGTAGTACGTACAAAATAATAGAAAGAATATCTCGCATGAACAATGCGAATGTTAAAGCCTCCACAGGTGATACTGTTGTACTCGGTTGGCAATTTGATTTAAATGCTGACATTAGGAAAGAAACGTTAGAGATATTTTATTGTGGATACAAGGACAAAATCGGTAAGGAAACATTTTTTAACAGTATATCGTTTTT
This sequence comes from Hydractinia symbiolongicarpus, assembly GCF_029227915.1. Taxonomy (NCBI): domain Eukaryota; kingdom Metazoa; phylum Cnidaria; class Hydrozoa; order Anthoathecata; family Hydractiniidae; genus Hydractinia; species Hydractinia symbiolongicarpus. The sequence goes on along the minus strand of NC_079877.1, from coordinate 11,024,702 downwards.
TAGTTTGAGGCTATCAAACGTATTTTAATCTGGGATAAAAAAAACCAGAAAGTTTGTGGAAAGGTACTTTATTTTTTTAACTACAATTATCTTTTCAGTCCAACGAATGTGTGACTCACGATATAAAAATTACGGCCGTAGATGCTAAATGGCGCTCATGTTATTACGTTGACGAATAGAGGACTGAGACATGAAAGTGTTTCAAAGGGTAGCTGAATTAGGATTACATTTCCTCTATTGACACCTGAGTCAATTAAATTTGAATAGTGTATGAGTAATTTAATGTTGGAATCCAGTATAATGAGAACAGTATTACTATGACTACTATTACTTGATTTAATGTAAACCACTATGAAAAAATATCTTGTACTTATTTTCAATGTCAAAAGTTTATTTGTTTCCTGTCAGGGTCCTCGACTTTGCTTTTAAGAAATTGTTTTCCCCACTTAGATATCTTGATTAAATATTTCTCTTGTTACTACCACTCCTAGTTTAGATAGATAGATGTGCATATTTTACATGGCTAGCCTCACAAATATAGAGGGATATACCCTGTCCATTTTTTTTAGGAGGGACCATGGCTTAGATGGAGAGTCCTAGAGTATTTAATGCTCATTTTGAGCTACGCAGACCCAATTAGGGCCCGCTTTCTACTACTAGACAACTCCCAGCAACATCCAACGGCCCACACAGTGCGCCATCTCCCCAATTTATGGCTTAGGTTAACCCGGGGCTATGGTAACATTCTCTCGCCTATGTTGAATCCCCTTCAAGAGGAATCGAACCCCGGTCTCCCGTACAGAGTACGAGAGCTATAACCACTAATCTACGGCGCCACCTAGTTTAGTGGAATCGTTTCAAAGTTAGAATCTTCTACAAAAAGACCAAATCAATTTATTTTACATTTCAGATGGTCATTTAAAACCACTTGTATACACCAGCACTGGAGATGATTTCTTGTCTTTAAATCTTCATACTGTCCCACCACATTTTGGTTTGAAAGTTGATCAGGAGAACACATATATCGAGCATGTCCATGCTCACAAAAATCTACTAAGAAATGCATTTTACATGACGATTAAAAACATAGACGCTGATTTTGATCACCTGGACATATTGTGCGTGTTGAATTACAAAACGCCATTTGCAAAAGATACAGCGCAAGGTAAATAAAGAGAAGAACTTAAAATATAAAACAAATGAAAAATGTTTAATTTTTTTTGGTACTATTAACAAAAACATTAATCTCTATCAAAATATAAAAAGTATCATCAATGCTGATTTACATTTCGCATTGTACTTTATGTCTAATATTTTCTTACTGTTATCTCTTGCTCAGGTGGAGTTTATACGATCCAAGTCAAGAGAAAAGCAACTGCAGAGAATAGGGAGAAATTATCTAAAGTTCGATTTGGTCAAACATTTTTTGGTGCTGTAATTTTTGTGATTTTGTTGTCTGTACTGGCATGGGTGGGGGCTATTAAATGGAAACAAAGAGAGAAAGGATACAAACCTGTTCCTACAACAGATTCAATTGATAAAAATAAAGGCAAAGAGAAACAAAGAAAATTAACAAGGCCACCAACGCCTGTAAAACCACTACACAATTCTAAGACAGCCTATGCAAATAACGAAGGACCATCATCTCGCCCATCACGACCTTCACAACCTCCCGCACGTCCACCGCAACCAAAGATCGACGTGGGTAAAGAAGGCAAACCAATCCGTCCGCGGCAACCAGCATTACCAATAAGTAATAATTCTGGTATCAAACAAGCCTTAGCTGCTAAACCACTGCGTCCACCCAGACCTGTTCCACATACATCGGCTACGAACCAACCTATTCCAAAACCAAGGCCGAGAGTACAACCATCTCAGAACAATAACGATCAGAATAAGACAAGCAAAGGCGCGATTGGTCTGGTTAAACGTCCAGTACCTGCACCGCGACCAAAAAAGTAGTAGGTAATGTTGATGCGACGGAAGGGATTGGTACAGCTTAAAATCCAAAATAATTGTAATGAATTTGTTAGTTAAAAGAAATTTATTAAATGTTTTGTTGCTGATAGATTTTAATGCTCCTCTTTCTTCGATTCTCAAAGTTTTTCCAACATTGTTAGGCGTTATCGGTAAAAAGGTCGGCGAAAAAAAAAGTCGTTAAAAAATTTAAATCGGTGAAAATATTAGTCACCTGCAAAAAATTATTCGATTTTTACTGAATAATAGAAACGTTTACAGCACTTTTTCGCCTGTCTGTACTGGTAGCTACCATTTTGATAGACAGACAGACGGCGGGCATTGTAATATGGATAAAATAATGCAGAGGAATTTAGTAACAAGTGCATCCAATATATTTGATGTATATTTGTACAAACAGAAATATCAAAAAAGTTAGTAAAGTCGGCAAAAATGGTTAGCTGCTAAAAACATCGCTAAAACGTTTTGGTCAGTAATAAGGTTCCTTAAGGAATTAATCTTCACAAGATGGCAAATCCTAATAATTGACGAGAAATAAAGTTGACGTACTTCGTAGAAAAAGAATTTAATGACATTTTATGTAGGAGACAAAATGCTGATGAAGTTGGAATTTAATAGCTCTTGGTAAATCAGAAGAATAAAATAGTGTAAATATCAAAGGAATTAATTTTCGGAATTGCCCAAATCGCAGGTTTCCAAATTTTCACGGGAACTTATTGTTGCAAAATTGAAAAAAACTCGCGAGATTCGCGAATATTTATTTCCGCGAGTAAATAACACAATCACCAACTTTCAATATTAACACAATTTCAAAAGCACGCTAACATTTTACCAAACAACCAAATAAATCCACAGTCGACTTTTACTCGACGCTTCATCAGTTAAAAAAATGTTAAAGTTACGTTGTATTACTCCTAAATACATATATACAATTGCCAAATAAATAATATAAAAAAAACGTTACCTTTTTTGTACCAAGAGTCTGTACCGAGGCTCCCATAAAAAAACGTCCAAAAAATCTGAAGTCTATAAACAACATTCTTTTTTTTTCATTAACCACATTACGGGTTTATCCCCATGTCTTATGGCTTTTATCTCTTTGAAAAAAATGTTTCAATGTCGTTTATCATCAGCTTTCTGTCATAATGATTTTTACTTCCAGCTTCATATCAAAATTTCAACAATATCTGTACCTTGCCATTGTTATCACTTAACATCTAGGAAATAATTTCTGAGCACTACAGGATAGTTAATTTGATTCTTCAATATATTCCTCGGGGCGGCTAATTCTCCGACATCGGTCTTGGGACGACTAATTCCTCGATATATGCCTCGGGACGGCTAATTCTCCGATATTGCCTCGGGACGGCTAATTCTGCGATATATGCCTCGGAACGGCTAAAAGAATTAAGTATTTAATGTTACCCAAAACGTGTTTCTTAACTATCAGTGAAGGTCGACAAACTCATAATTTATTGCATCAATATTTCGTCTTCTAGCATTAGGTGCCACCCATACAAATTTCGTCTTTCGGCTTTAGCAATTCATAACAGGACATCCGGGCAGTGCCTCCAATGTTAACGTGCCTTTTTGCAGTTGAATGTTAGATACGGGAAAAACATCATATTTATTGCGACGAATCCTTGTTCTTTATAAAGAAATTACACAGTGCCCCCGAGCGTACCACTCACTGCTGACATCGGCCCAGCCTGAAGGCTCGAACTAGCAGTTCGCGATATAACCTGTTCCATATCAAACAAAATCTAATCTATCATATACTATTTATAAAATACCGAATGATGCTACCGAGTTCGTTTAAGTGGTTAGGGTGCTGTTGTTAAAATACAATTTACAGCTTTCACTCACTTTATGTACAGTTTCTGATAAAACACTAATGTAACACAACAATGTTTCCATTAAAAAGTTTCCCGCCTTTTCTAAGCGCGTAACGTCTTTCAAAACAAACATGGCAAGAGGGTGAAATTTACAGAAACTTTTGCCTCCTTGCATTAATTACATATTTACAATACAAATGATAAATGTATATACACAATTATAACTGGTATTTTCTAAACTTATTCCGCCCACTAGTGTTATCAAATTGATGTCTTTTAAAATTCCTTTGAACGTTAGCCGTCGAAACATCTGTGTTCTCATTATGTGTTGTTTTCGTTGATTTCTGATTTGATGCACTCGTCAAATCATCTTTTTTATCAGCTGAAAAACAAACAGAAGCTTAACAACACCAATTGCATGTACGAAAAACACCAATTCGCTTCCAAGTTGAAGATTTCTTACACTACAGTCGAAAAACGTCTACAAAAGCCTAACAAGATGAGACATTGAAATGATAGGGAAATATGAAAACAAAAAATGAAATACCACTTTCAATTGCAAGCTCTTTTTTCTTTCTTCCCCAGTGCATTGATACATGGGACTGTTCACTCATTTTGTTCCAACTTTCAAAAGGGATACACAACCCAGAATGCAGCCATGTATCATATTGTTTACGAGATTCCTCAGATTTTAAGACTTCATAAGCATGTTGTAATCTAAAGTGAATTACATCATTAGGTATATAAAGACCTAACAAAAACCTAATAGTCCATTTCTTTAATCCCAGTTGTCGTCATAGATTTTATTGCAAGTGGAGTGATTTAAATGTTAGACTCCCAATATGACTTTCTTCGACAATATGAGTTCAAATGTGAGAATTTCAGAATAATGTCATGATAACACAAAACCAGCTATAAATTAAAATTAGCAACTTTGATGAGGTCCAAAATATACAGCCAAATCCGCTATAATGAACATATGTCTAACATGACCAGTAACTGCTACTTTCATCCTCTGGACAACATAATACCTGTGTAAAAACAACAATATTTTTCTTTTCAACAAATGTGTGAATTTGTTCTCAAAAAAAAAATTATTTTTTAATTTTGTCTTGTTTCCTCAAAAAAATATTTTTAAAGGAAAACTAACAAAAAAAATTAACATATGTTTTTTGAAATAAAAACATTTTTACATGTTACGAAAATAACATGGGATAAATTTTTTTAAAACTTTTCATTTTTTGTGCAAAGATTGTGTTCCCCACAAAAACCAATAATTACATTAACAGTTGCTGCCATTATCGAACAAAAGCCAACTTGGTTCATACATATTTTGTTGATTTGCCATGTCACACGGCGTACACACCTCCACAGGATTCACTCACGTCTTCGTCTTCTCAGAGAGATTTAAGTTTAATAAGAGGTTCGAGTGTTGAAGAAGACAAGCTAAATTCCAGTAGAACAACATTCTCATAGAAAAAAAGAATTTAGCAACAAGACATGTTTTTGTTTTTTTTGCTTTCATTTTTAAAGCAAGCGAATTAAATAGAGCATTTGTTGACTTTCAACTTTTAATCAGACTCAAACATTTATATTATACAGTTTGCATAACTTGAAGATGACAGTGACAAAAATTTCTATTGAGTGAGATAGTACGGTACAATCAGTTTGGACAAATTGTTTCATTAGTATTGTGTGAATTATAACAGCAATTCATAATTGAGTCTTCAATACTATGATATGGTAACAGGAAGTGCCTTGTACGGCCACTTACAAATCGATTTTAGAACTAAAGCTAATGTCTATCCTGGACCCAACCCTCTCAAAGATGTCAGACTCCAAAACATTGATGTATTTACCATTTTTGTAGAATTTTTTAACATGTAACTTTTACCTCCCAATATTGTCTGAAATATCATTTTGGGTATTTTGGAATCTTTAATCTCTTTTCAAAACACCGAATTTCTAGCAAAGTCCAATCGAAAGCTTTCTTCCAGTTTTCATGGCATTTTTAGTAACACCCTCATTCGTAAAAAATTACTTTGTATTTTACAATGAAAGTCACATGTCACATTTTATTTCTTATTGCTCCACAACATACAATGCAATTTATTCCTCATCAGCAAAACTATATTTCATGCCAGCCATTTATAATTTGTTTTGTGATTGTACACCCCATACACAGACAATGCAAAATTTAGAGAGAAGAAAAGTAGAAAAATTTTGCAAGTTCAGATTAGCAACAACTAGCTAGCTTGGATAAAACCATGTCAGCAAAAAATTGCCAACAAAATTTAAGAAATTTTTGGACATGTCAGCCTTTGCCAAGTGCTGAAGTGGATTAGAAAGACCTATATACCAAATTTTAACTGACTTTTATCTGGGTAAACGAGATTCCATGCGAAATGAATTTCTGGCACATACAACATAGAAAGCTTTAACTAGCTAATTCATTTGTAATGTCAAGTTTTTTAAGAAAATATTTGAGCCTTTATAGTAACAACATTTTAAAACCAGCAAAACCAGACCAGGAAAGCCTATCCATCCCCAAGACGTCAGTTGACGTCTTTCATTCTTAAATTGAATGTTGTGAGTATTACCTACGAAGAAAATAAGAGCAATGGTAAAAAATCTTAATCGTCATCTTAACGAAATCTTAATGCCTGGTGTCATCCAAAAGTTAAAAATCTCAACCAGGATTCGTGAATAAATTTGATTATAGTTAACTTTTTACTTTTCAAAATCTTTTTCATTAGTCACATCATCATTATCGTTGCTATTTTTATCGGGATGACACTTTTTCGCCAAGATTCGAAACTCTGTGGTTATTTGAGCCAAAGTCGATGTTTCTGTACATCCAAGTACATCATAATAGCTTTCTTTTCTTTCGTATTTTTCTATTAAATCCATCTCTGAAAGAACTGTGCTAAAACTTTTCAAAACAAGAAAATAAAATCAACCATTTTGTTTTGTTTTTTCGAAAGTGAAAGCATAAATTCCGGCAATCCAGAAGTCGGCCGTCCCGGGGTCAGAAAAGATACAAGTTGCCCTGACGAGGTTGTGAAAAACCCTGTGGAAAAACCTACGGGCCAGTCCTTCCTTGAATTACACGCTATTGTGTGCTCGTTGCACTACACTTTAAAGATAAGATTCGTGACTAAATTTCCATCAATTAGTTGGACTCACAAAAAAATAGCTTTAATGTATGCTAGTATATAGTTGCAACTACTTGCCGCCCTTGTTTACCATGATACGACAGTTGTTCTTTCAAAGCTGATACATATGCACCCCTTATTTTCCAAAGCGATGATTAGCCCCAACACCAACCTTGACCCCAGGGCTGGTTCTCTTTTATAAACCCTGGGGTCGAGGTTGCACCAACACGCGAAGTGCACAATGAAAGGATACGCAGTGCGTTTTATCTGATCACGTGTGCACTTCCTACCTCCGCAAGCTTCTATGCTAGGTTTAAATTAAAGGATAAATCGAGTATTTACGTATGATGATTGATTCAGATTTTATTTTCCAAATCTTCTGCGTAAGCATGAGGGTGCCCTGCCCTCCCTACCCTTCTCTATGCCTTTTCGGCTTAGCAGGTACACTCGGCCAGTCTGTTAAATCTATATATGGAACAGATATATTATGGACACTGTGAACTCTTTGACCTGCTAAAATAGTAAGGAGACAAGCAAGCTTGATGTTAATATCCTTAAAGGATAAATCTTTGTTAGGACTAAGAGACTTTAAATAAGTCAAAAGAACATTTGTATCCCATATTAAAGAGTATTTGGGGGTACTTGGTCTTATATTAAGAACTCCTTTTATAAAACGGCTTATCAATGGATGCTCTGAAAGAGAACTGTAGCCACTGATTGAAACAACTGAAGCAATAGCACTTCTAGTTGTACATAAAACACTATATCCAGAACCACCTTTGAATAATTCAGTAAGGTGTATTAACACATCTTTCACATTTGGATGATAGGGATCAATCGACCTCCCAGTGCAATATTGTATCCATCGTCTGATTGGACCCGAGTATTGTTTCTGGGTACCTTCTCTCCATGATGCTGCAATAATATCGACAGTGTCTGCTGGAAGCTCTTTACCTTGTAATGATTCCCGGAGACAGGCAGCATGAGCAGCGACAAGGTTTGGTGTAGAGGAGGTTGTCTTTTTGTTCCCGGTAGAAACAATAATATAGATGAAGGAGGAAATAACACAGGTGTCCTGTATATATAACATATTAATCGCTTGAGGAAACCAAGGCTGCGAAGACCAGAAAGGTACTACAAGAATGCCTGTGGCTTGATCTATATTTATCTTTGCAAGAACTTTTCCAATCAAATTAAATGGTGGGAAGGCATAAATGTTTAGATTCGACCAGGTCTGAGCGAAGGCATTTACAGCTTTAGCATCTGGATTAGGTCTTAAAGAAAAATAATCCACACATTTTGCATTGAGTCTGGATGCAAAAAGGTCAATATCAAATTTCCAAAAAATGTCGGAAATTATGTTAAATTGTTTTACATTCAAGAACCATTCAATGTTATCCTGAAATTGTCTTGATATATAATCAGCTACAGTATTTAATACACCAGGTACATGACAAGCTGATAACCAAACATCACATGTTCTAGCAAATTCCCATAATTCCACAGCCAATTTATTACAAGCAATGGAGTGAAGGCCCCCATCTTTGTTATGTAGGCCACAGCTGTGGTGTTATCCAATCTTAACTGAACATGTCTATAATGTCTTATTTTCAAGAAGGCTTTGAGTGTAAAAATTGCAGCCAACAACTCTAAAGTATTGATATGCTCAGGTAATTCTCTTCAGACCAACGCCCCCCTATTTGAGAGTTTCCATCGGTGCCACCCCAGCCTTGAAGACTAGCATCAGAGGATAAAATTAGATCAATTTTGGGCAATTGTATAGGTCTGGTAAACTGAGCCATTGTGAGCCACTACTGTAAATCCTTAATAGAAAACTCTGAAATAAGAACCTTTGAATCAAAATTTCCATGACCTAGTTTAAGTCCTAGATTCTTATCTGTCTCCAAGGACCTGTAATGTAACTTGCCATACTTCACGGCATCAAAGGCAGAAACTAATGTTCCAATAACCCTGGAAACAAACCTAACTGTGGGGTGAGGCATGCACAGCAAGTCCTTACATAGACACTTCAATTTTATGACCCTTTCCTCGCCTAAGGCTATTGTCATCTGAGCAGAGTTTAACACAAACCCTAAAAACACCATACATTGGGTAGGCACTAGAATTGACTTGTTTGGATGTACAGTAAATCCTAAGCTGCTCAAAAGTGAGACAGTTGCCGTAATATTTCTTTGGCATGATTCATATCACCCTGCAAATAAGAATCGTCCATATATACAACAGATACATGACCCGCCCCTTTTAGTACTTTAAAAGGCGCTTTAAGAACTTTGGTGAAGATCCTAACAGCTGGACCAAACCCAACGGGTAAAGCTAGAAATTGGTAAAACTGTCCATCCCAAGAAAAAGCTAAGAACTTTTGGAAGTCAATATGAAAAGGAATGCTGTGGTATGCGTCCTTTAAGTCAATACTTCCCATCCAAACACCTGGTTTGATAAGACATAAAACATCTTGCAGTGTTTCCATTTTAAAATGGCGATATCTGACAGATCTATTTAACTGTTTAAGGTTGATAATCATTCTTGAGCTACCTTTTTTTTTAGGGAAAATAAATATACCTGAAAGAAAACAGTTATTTGTTGCTTGTATCTGCTGAATTGCCTTCTTTTGTAAAAGTTGTTGAATTTCCTGACTTATAGTTATACAATCTTCTTGTGAAAACTTCACTGGGTGGTAAGTTGACACTGGGACACTAATAAATTCAATTTTAACCCCATGCTCAATTATGTGTAGGATATACTGGTTAAGGTGATAGTCCTCCAAACTTCCAAAAATTTGTGAGTATTACAAGCTTGATAACGCCTAACTGCTAACTCAAGTTCAGCAACAACAAGGTCTTTACCTACCATTGTTTTCTCCCTTTGTACCCTTTGTACTTCAGGGTTTGAGTGTACCTTCTTAGGGAGTGGTTTCGATCTTTTGAGAAGGTCTTCTCGTTTTTTGACTGGTTATGCTTTGCAGAGGAGGAATAACTGGAGGATTGCTGTTTGTACTTTCTAAAGTTATTTTTTGAATATGGTGTAGATGGTCGTGAGAGCACTTTACTAGTTTCCTCCTCATCTTGCAATGATTGGATCCTTTTGTCCAAATCATCCTCAAACAGCAACAAGTCTTCTTCAGACACATCCTTTGCCAATCCTTTTAGGTGAGACATTGCACCGATTAATCCTACTCTTCGATACTGATTTAGCTGCTGGTTGGCGTTACCGATTAGACAAAGAGCATCTTTAGGCAAATTTAATAAAGTGGATGGTTCTATTACAATAAGGTTTCCTTGTTTGGGTGCCTTAATAATTTGGTCTGCCAATTGTAAGATATGCACATGAATTTTTGAAACAGTGGTTTGCAGTTTCTGCAATACCAGATCATTTGATCTTTTGCTGTCTGCCTTGGCTCATATAGGTTTATTGCAGCCCTTTACAGACAAAAAACGGCAATTGGTAGGAATTTTGACCTTTTCCAGTCTGCCTTTCAATTTTTCATTGGTAAGTTTCTTCGACCACATGAGTTTAGCCATAGATGCTGAAGGTGGAGCTACTTCATCGTTCTATTCTTTGATGAGGTCAGACCAGACATCATGGTCTGGGTCCTCTAACTGGTTTTCTTCTTGCCCCAGCATTTCATTTATTAAACCATCATACGATTGGTTGGATGCTGATGTACTTATGGCATCAACATCTTTTTTACTAGGCCTTCTAGTAGAAGAGCTAGATTCTACATGACTGAGGCAAGTTTCTGCTGATGAAGACCTGGATCTTTTCCTTCCTCTAGGGTGATCTACAGATAATGGAAGCATTTGCTTCATTTTGTTTATCTGTGACTTAGACCAGGAGAATTGTCTCCACTGCGGTCCACATAGAAGTTATTATCATTGTTTAAAACATCAGCTCAGAGGCTGTTCAATGAAGTGGAAAATTTTTCTCCTAGGGCTGTGATTGCTTCCAGCTGCTGTTGTTGCATGGCTGGAAGGAGCTTAGTTAAAAAATCCATTAGAGTTTCAACACTATGGGCTCACCACCTGTTTTTGGAGCTGAGGTGTCTGCCATTTTGATTGCAGCTCACCATAAATTTTAGATCTATAGCAGTAAGTAAATAAATAAAATTATATAAGAGAAGGAATAAATATAATTCTCTACTACTTTTGGAAAAATAATAAAAAAAAACCTAGCTATAGAATAAGAATAAAAAACGGATGCAGCACCAATAGCCTTCTGCTTGTTTTTCTTCATACTAGCTGATTTTAGATTAATATCCTTTAATGGTATCATGGGAATAGATCCTTATAGTTAGTTTATTCTAATTTTTATACTTTTTTAAATAATTCTTCGAGAGTCATTTATAGTGAAATTTTTTTTCTTTCGGGCATTGTTCGGGACTATGCGGGTTTTTTCGGGCAAATACCTGAGTTTTTTTTAAAACGCCGAACTCGCCCGAAAACGCCCGCACTTTTTACGGCGTATGCGGCTTATCGGTACCCTCGTGGAAAAGTGGGAGTGCTCTCTCTTTCCCAAATCCAAACTTACACATTCTTTTCGTACAGCTAAAATTCAGGGGACTACTTTACAGAACTTTACAGAACTTCACTTAAAGAAAAATAATTAAAAACTGCACCTACTTACATTACATAGACATACAGCTAGCTAGCTACCCCCAGGTTGTCTTTAAGTACAGCTTCACAATTAATTATTCTTAGTTTCTATTCGTTTATATTAAAGTTTGTGCTACTTTGAAGCTGTACTACTTAAGTAGTTTGTTTACACGAAATCAAGTAGACAGCACGAAACGCAAGATTTCGCTCAGCAAAAAAATGTTTTTTATTCACGCCTGGCGGACTAAGAGCCGCCCCATAAGGCGGCTTTTAGTCCGCCCATAAGGCGGCTCTTAGTCCGCTTCGGCGGAAAAATACAATCCACGAAATAAAGCGGATTAAGATCGATGTTTTTTTATATTTTTTCGTTTATTCCTGGCTTCCGCCAACCGTTTATAACAATCCATTTACCTCGATATTTATGCACGTGATTATAGTAGTAACTACAGAACACAACTCTACGTATCAAATTGTATCCAGGAGGTTTTATAAATGAGTTAATGATCAGAAATATGAGAGGAGCCTAAAATCAATGTACGCTATCTCTGCACTCAACCCCTGATCTTTTTTTCCTCTTCCTTACAATTTCCCGACCGAGATTGTCACAAGAATAAAAACACCTGGGGACGAGGTTTTGTGATACAACATGGGCAAAGAATTCTGTATTTTTGGATCCACCCTTCGACATAATCAGACAAAATTGTGATCTACAGAACGTCGCATTGCATTTGTTTATAAAGGCGAGGGCGTGTTTAACTAAACAGCTGGAAATCTGGACAATCAAAACGGTTATTTTAAATCGTGAAGAAAGCAGGGTGTATGTGTAATCAAATATCACATGTTAATGATCTATTTACAAATGCACTCCAGGATTATTCGTTGGTTTATATTTTCAGGAAGACAGGAAGACACCACGGAAAGCTGGCAGCGAAGTGGGGTTGTTGACAAATAATTATACTCCCGGTCAAGAAAAGCTTAAACGACGCTATAAAATGCCTGAAATGTACTTTGCACGAGAATAACATTTGGAAACAAAATGGACGCGTTTTTTGTTTTCTGCGTTGTGATTCTGAGTGCGGTAACAGTTAACTGCAATACCGGAACAGGAAGTAGGAGTTTTAGTTATTCCTAATCAACTTATATTCTCCAGTTGATTATTATATTATTTATTTTACTGCGATATATGGTATGTACTTCTAGTTACTCCGACTGCATCTCCTATATTTGTATCACTTTGTTTTGTATCAATTTGTATCAAGTTTCATTTTTGATCAAGATAGTAAAATGTCTTGTCTGAATGAAATGTCCTTCTGATTTAACTTAGTAGAGCTGTCAGAGTATATAGAACCTCCCTCTTCCTCCCTAAAGCAAACACTTAAATGAAAATATTTTTTTTAATTCGCTGTATAAACAAAGTTTAAAAGCAAGTGTCCAATTTTCACGCCGCTTTAGAGAGTTTGCGATGTAAGAATTTTTGCGAGGATTTTGATTTGAGATGAATCAATCACTAGCTACAAAGCCAAAAAAGTGTGTTGCAAGTGCAACCACGTCTCTTTAATAATAGCCGTACTTTGTCTGTCTCTGCACTGACCCCCTGCTGAGTTAGAAAGACGTGCTATGGAAACACGAATATCAAATGCGATATATTTTTGTCCACTTTGTTGCGAGGGGTAAATTTAAACGACGGGCGACCCCGTGGATTTTTCCACGGGATAGCGACTAGTCTCTATAATAATAGCCGTCGTCTGTCTGTCTGTCCGCGAAAGACGCGTCCTGTTACGGAAACACGAAATGCGATATTTAAAGGACGGGCATCCCTGTGGATTTTTCCACGGGTTAACGACTAGTCTCCTTAATAATAGCCGTATTTTGTCTGTTTCGCAGACCCCCTGCTGAGTTTAAAAGACTTGATTGAACGCATTTAATTTACTAACCACGTGATAATTTGTTATGCAAATTATCAAGTGCATAATTTACATAATCGTAAATAAATTCATTTATTTTCTAATTCACGTATTCAAACGAAAATAACTTTATTTATCTGTCGCAGGGGAAATATAATTAGAGACCAAGGTTGGAAGACACGGACAACAATGATTTTACACTGTCCTGAGTATATCCGTCTTTCGCTCTGTCATATTTCCATCTGCCGTGTTTTTTAAACCATCGATTTATACCTCCAAAGTTGACCGCAGCCGTCGCTCTTCCAGAACGTAAACTGTGTAATCCAATGTTTTGTGGATCAAGTCCAACTTCTTTTATGGCAGACAAAACGATATCTCGGGCGGTACTGTAAAACAAAGGCACGTTTCTTCTTCGCAGGAAATGGCGATTAACGGTTTTAAAATATGTGACTGATCGGAATATATATTCGTTGGATTCATCTCCAATTTGTGCCATGTCGAAGTATCTCTGCATTAGTTTGACGGGGCATAACCTGGAATCCAGCTGAGACAAGAATAACCAATAACCATCGAAATATATATCAGTTTTGCTTTCCTCTATAAAAATCTCTAAATGTGTATCTCTAAATACAAAATCGCACCTTTTTAAGTCAGATGTTTCACTATATCGCATAAAATCTGCAAACCCCAAAATTAACATTGAAATGGTTCTGAGTTGAAGTATTGAACATTTATCGCCATTTAAACTGTCGTATATCTTGTTTAAAATTGAAACGGTGATGGGGAGTTTTTTCTTCAAATCCTTTCTGCAAATTCTCTTTGCCGCTTCCAAAAGCATTTTGCATATTTTAGCATTGCATGGATTTATATTGCAAAATTTGTGATTGTGTTTTATTGCGTAAAACGAACTTTCTATTGCAGAGAAAGACTCGCCGGACTGTATCAGGTTGACTAGATAAAGAGCAACGAACTTATCTTTAGGCTGTAGTAATATTTTTCTCTTTGGATGTTGGGCAGTCTCTTCTCAATGTTCTGCTTTTCCGCACAGCAAACAAATGTCGGTTGGTTTAGGGATTCGACTGTAGGTGTTTCTGTAGGGAGGCCTCCCTGAATTCAATTAATTTGGTGGACGAGGATTTGTATAGGACTCTGCAAAACGACGAACAGGTTTGTTTATCCTTTTCTTCGCCAACGCCCTTTTTTCTGCTGCACGTATTTTACATTCATCCTCACTGTCACTGGCTAACTCATCAGATTCGTATTCTGCCACAGTGTTTCATCCTCCTGGAGATCGATCGGCAAATTGAATCAGCATATTACCACGTTTGATTAAACCTCTACATTCCCTAAGGTTTTTCAGTGGTTTAGAAGTATATCCGTCTTTGATTAGAGCTTAGAGATATGGCTTTATCAATTTTTTCGTCAATTTCGTTGTTAAATGCCAGCTGTTTCTGGTGTGCCTTGAATTTTAAATCAGTGTTTAATTTTCTTGTTTTTGAAGGTGGCGGCGAAGGAACGGTGATTTGAGGCTTCAAGTGTTCAAACTTTTTATCGAAATACGTCTTACACAAAGAAAACGTGTCGTTCACAGACATCATCTGGTTGTCATCAGCTTCATTGTCAGCACGGCTTCTGCAACTTACTCGCTCGATATCCATTTCAACTTCTGCATCAAAAGCATTCATAATTTCTTGACGATGTACTCTTTGTAAATTTACAAAATAATCAAACATGTTCCTTCTCACAAGATTTCTGTCGACGTGTGACTTGAAAACTTGATTGAATGCCTTTAATTTATTAACCACGTGATAATTTGTTATGCAAATTATCAAGTGCATAATTTACATAATCGTAAATAAATTCATCTACTTTGTTACGACCGGTAAACTTAAAGGACGGGCGAACCCGTGGATTTTCCACGGGTTAGGGACTAGTTTCTATTATAATAGCAGCCGTCTGTCTGTTCGTGCGTCAAAAGCGACTTGTGTTAACGATGCTCGAAATACAAAATAGGCAGGGGCAAGAAACCCGTCGGGCCTCCGTTGGCACAGGCACGATTTCCGCTAAAATAAAGGTCCAATCAGTAGCGGAGTTTTATATAATTGACAAATCAGAAACTAAATCTCTTTATATTGCTTAACAACAATTTTTACGTTGCCCTAATGTCAGTCCGAAATTTGGCAAGCAGATCTGACCAACTCAGCGCTGGAGAATGGAAAGTTTTTGAACTGTTAGATAGATAGATACATTTTTATTCACCTTATGTTATTATGTTTTTTGGAAGGCCTGTGTCACACTGTTTAACTTTACTAAGCACTCAGTCCGGTGTCCGCAAAATATCTTATTATTAACCGATTGTTTTTGCTATGACGGGTAATAACGGTTTGTAAGCTCTGTTTTTATTTCAGATATTGATGTGGGAAAGTTATTTTCTAAAAAATATGTTACAGTTGTAACACTATGATGGTGTATGCGCTTCACTTAATTTACGACCATTGTTACGAAATACTGTATACCTGTACTAAAGCGCTCCACCTGATGGTATGGCACAGTTTACGGCTCTTATTAAACGCTTCACAGAGTGTTCAACACCGGGTCACACCTTGACTTATGGCCTACCCCGGCGTTTTGCGTCGGGTTTCCCCGGCTTCTTTTAATAAAATTAATAATATTTTACTTTACGTTTAGAAGTATGCAAGGATGCGATCTACGGTGCATGTAGTCCAACAACGCGCAGATTTGCTTGTTATATGGAGCTAAGGGGAACCATGTTAAACTGCAATCGAACATGCGGATTTTGTTACGGTTTGGATTTCTACTCCATTTTAACTTGTTGTTCTTCTAGTTTCCATATTTTTCTCATAATTCAACTGTGGTTGATTATTTGTTGCAAGATTCAAGATTCACATAAATTTATTCAACTTCAACAAAACGGTTGTTTAACTTCAAGGAAAATTTGTATTCAACTTTAACAACAACAAAAAAAAATTGCAGGGATAGGGCTGATTCGAACACTCCTTTCTCTGTAGTTTCTAAAAGTTTATTTAACATAGAAGTTACCAAAAAATGTAGCTACGCCAGGTCAACTGATAATAGCAAAAGACACTTACAAACACGCTTTTTTGGTTTATTAGCCAGTGATTGATTTGATTAAATCACAATTATTTTTAGCAAAGTGTGACAAAATCAAACCATGGGAACGACGCGATTGTGGTTATTATGGCATCACTCAACGCGAGTGTTTTCGAAAAGGATGTTGCTGGTCGCCATTGGGAACGAATTCAAAACAGCCGTGGTGTTTTCATTCAAGAGGTTTGAAATGTTCTTACTTTGAGTTTCTTTATGTTAAAATGTATACGAAAAAATCTCACTTGCAAAAATATCTACTTTACTGTGACAACTTTGAAGATGGTAGCTACTAATAATTTTCTTCACTTATGACGCGCCAATAAGACATTATTACAAAGCAGGTGAATATACCAAATCAAAACTATATATGGACAATTCCAAAATATAAATATAATTAAATATAAATAGCCAATATTATAATATATATGGTTATTTTTAAAGAGAACCTGGTTCCCAGGGTTGTTTTAGGTGTATGATATGTTGACGAACGGTTTTGTAATATACAAGCGTGCCAGAGTGTTGAAATTTAAAGGTAAAAGTTTTTTGAAAAGACTCATTTTTAAAAGAAGAAGATTTGTGCAGAAAAATGCAATTTGAAAAGTGTAAGTGAAATGCCAAATAAATATTTCCACAAAGTTAAATAATGAAAGGAAACAGGCATACTGGTAAAAAATATTTGATTCTTCACTTGCATTTGAATTTTCCTTTTTTTTTCGTTTATTAATACATTTTTAAATTACAGGAACATACTGGCGACCATATGGACCAAGTAATGGAAAATGCGAGGACACATTTGGTTATTGCTCTAAATACATTGAAAAATATGGTTGTGATGATTGGTTCATGAAATTCGAGTGCGCAAAATCATGCAACTTTTGCAAGTAGGTAAATATTGTGTTTGCCTCGATTTCCATCCTTTGCTGTATCTGTTAAAGTATTTGTTTTACAAAAGTATAAGTGAAGAGAAAGAAAAAATAAATAAATAAAGAATCCAGAGATTCAACTTATGTCACCGTGTTTTTCGAACAAAAAAAACACATTTTATTTTACAATACAGCAGATCGTTAATACTCTTCATTTATTCATTTATTTATCTATTTTTAGAGTTGATAAGAAAGGCGAAAGATAATCCGAATTTGTAATGATATTAAAAATACAAATATGAATCAAAATGAAAAATGAATACTTCCTATACTTACGTTATCTTTCCTTTAACGATTTCGAACGTACAAATTTCCGTTTGCGAAGAATAGTCCGTTAGTGCACGAAATTTAGTACCTCAAATACACGCAAATATGATAGTCTACATAGAAGAATCGCATCTACATTTTGGTATAATCCACAATTTTACTTTATTTTTTGTTATTTGTGAAGGAATAGATAACAGGACAAAATCAGTAGTCTTTTGTTATTTAATAAAAAAAGAAATCTTTGGAAGGCGGTTGAAAAAAATTAGTAATTTGAATACAGCGAGAAAATCGTTACAGCGTGACGAACGATTTATATAGTCGTGTATGAAGACTTGCTAAACGTGACAATTACGATGCAATTATTGAACAATTAATCAATTAGTGTGTTTTGCAGGAAACAGCTTCGAAACAAAATTTGATCAATAATTTAACAGATGTATAGGGGAAATAAAACAAGAGCCGCATCGCAGCACAACACCGCACAATACTGCACCGCACCACATGACGTTTCGTAGGCTATGTCGGTGCATACACAACGTACACATTCAGAGCACAGGACCCACATCGATAACACAATACTGATCCTCTATACCTTATCGGTTAAAATTTCGTCGGTCAAAATTTTTCGTCGGTTTTAAAATTTCGCCGGTGACCTTTTCACTGTCGTAATTTTAACCGATAGGGTATATACCCGGAATAAAAATAATAATAATACTACAAGCACAGTTTCTGATAACTATCGGAATGATATCAAACTTTTTTAGTTCCAAAGACATCACCAGTTATATTAAAATATGTACAACCTTTTTAAATAAGATTTGACTAAAAGTAAAATCGATTGTTTAAAATGTTACTATATCAACTATAGGCTTACTTACAATTTTAAGTAAGTGTAATAAATATTTCTTATAAAACAAAAATGTATAAAATTCCAAATATGTTGTTGAGTATACGAAGAAATTAAACAATAATAAGGTTTAATACAATAATTATAAGAAGTGGTTAAAAATATATTATCTATATTATAATGCCCGTATACGTCCGTCCGTCTGTCCGTCTGTCACGCAAAATAGTAGCTTAGCTGCGACGGATGGAAGAGAGTCAAGTTGTCTTTCAAACTAAAACAGTTTGTGCTTATCTTAAATAATAATAAAAATAATAATCATATCATGTTATACTTGTCACATCATATCATATCATATATCATCTTAGGATTAGACAATATGCACAGCTCATATACTGAATAAACTTATTGAGGGATTTTAAATAATCAGTTGAACTCTCTCAAATTCCGAAAGATTCGTTTTGCTGTATTCATTCCGCATTGTGTTGGTATTATAAAGTAGTGCAGTGTGCAATACAGAGCTTGTTTCAGTGGGACATAATATCTTTCTTTTATTCTATTTAGATGATTCTGATCATTTTCATAGCACTCATAACCATGTTTCTCGGTTTTATGTTGCTTGAGTCGTGGTCAGATAAACTAAAACATATACGTCAACCATAGTCATGGCCATTTTTCAAACATTATCCTTATTATTGAAAAGCAGATCACTTGCTTGCATATGAAAAGATGGCGAAAGACTTTAAACAAGACGGCTTGTTTCGCATACACAATCTGACACGTAAGCCTTTTAATGTTTGTATATACCTTGCACAATTAAAAGATAACAAATGAATTAATAAATGAAAGCGGTGTTTTCCGATTTCGAAGATTTCAGGAAACAAAGTTTCTTTTCGATTCTGCACTGCAATTAGTGCGTAAATTATGCGCATGCGCTGTTTAGAGCGCGTCTAATATATATTCAACAGTTAAAAACTGTTCTTTCTCTCTCGCAGCAAGCTGTTATCGTTAACTTGTTGTGAACATGAATGATATTAAAGCTAAGATTCAAAGCATTGTTGACAATGCCCTTTCAAAGTACCAGGACCAAACACTCACGGCTGCTTTCAATGTGGCTGAGAAAATTGTCACCGATTTCTTCGACAAACGGAAAAAAGACAATGAAGCCCTTCACGATAAAATAGAGCTGAAGACTTGTGCTGTGGACCCAAAAAGTAAAAGTAGAGGCGCGAAATACCAATGTTTACCAAAACAAGTAGTTTTTTGTGTTTGTCAGGAAGGTGTGTAAAGAAGAGATGAATGAATTACTAAGTTAGGTAATGAGTTTTACAAGATTTACAAGAAGATTCCAAATATTCGTTTCGGAATATGAACAGGCAATATTTTCAGGTTTTTTTTCAATCTCTTTCTCAATGTTTGATTTGATTATCTTTTTTAGTTCCAGAGCAAGTTGTCCTTCTAGATCCTGAATTTCCGAAATATGTCTTATCACATCCAGAAGCATTCGTCCGCTCAGATCTCTTAGATAAAGCTGTCCCGTTATTTAAAAACGGATTGCATCTCGCGCGTGGAGAAGCCAACAGATGGCAGCGAAAGATTTTAAGTCGCGCGTTCACCCCTGAAATGTTACGAAGTTATGTGATGACGTCAGATAAACATACTAAAGTTTTAGTGGAGGTTCATATTGCAAATAATTTTTACTCAAAAATTTTAATTTTCTATTAAGCTGGATTACCACTTAACAACAAAACAGAATTGAACGGAACAAAAATAGTACTTCAATTTGGTAGTTATTTTTTTTGTTTTCAGTAAAATCAGTTCGCATAGGATCGAAACAGGGATTTCAGAAAGAACAACGTTCTGGTCATTTCCGTTTCGTTATTAGTGTAAATCCAGCTTGAAAGATCCTAACAAAAGTTTTCTTAACTTTAAATGTACTCGCCACCCAACTCACCACCCCCACTCATCACCCCCACTCATCACCCCCACTCAGCACCCCAACTCACCACACCAACCCAACTCGCCACCCACCCTCACCAATTTCACGCGCTACCCCCACTCACCACCCCCACTCACCACCCCAACTCACCACCCCAACTCACCACCCCCACTCACAAATCTTACGCGCCACCCCCTTACCACCCCAACTCGCCACCCACACCCACCAATCTCACGCGCCCAACTCACCTCCCACACTCGCCTCCCATACTCACCAACCAGACTCACCACTCCCACTCTCCACCAACACTCGCTACCACCACTTGCTACCCACAGTTGCCACTCCCGCTTTACTCATCAACGTATTTTAAAAAGCAAAACGACAAGACAAGATATACTTTACTAAACTGGAATCCGTAGGCCTGTAATTATAATTTTAATTTTTTTTATAGAATTGGCTAAAAAAAGACGGGAAGAACATCGAAGTTTTGGTTTATTTCCAACCATTCTCATTTCAAGTCGTGAGTGAAGCGTTGTGTTATTACACAACAGGTGAAGACTTGGCAAAAAATGAATTCACTAAGGCTTGCAATATGGTTCTGAGTTTGATCAATAATTCTAACACACATCTTTTGCTAAAATTGTTTCCTTTCTTAAAGCATGCGCCTTTTGGTCCAGGTCAAGCGAGAAGGAACGCTATTACGTGGAAAAAGTTATATTAAAGGTAAATGCTACTTGTGATATTCGGTTACCGTACTAACTAATTCGGTTACCGTATTGTGTAATTCGGTTACCGTATTAACTAATTTAGTTACCGTATTCCAACTAATTCGATTCATACTAAGCCTGCTCTCTTGTTGAAGAAAATTCTGGGTGATAACAAAAATTAAGGCGAAAGTTTAATGTCATAAATTTTAGTGATGTTTTTATTGCATCAATGAAATAATAACTTAAAAATGTCGAAACCTGAATCATACATGATGAAAACCTCCAAAGGTGACGGAAATTTGGACCGACGAGAATTCCAAACCGATTTACCCGACTTTGCTTAGAGCATTATACAGGACAAGCTTTGACAAGAAAAATGTACAGGGTTTCTATGCACCAGTCTCTCAGTAACAAACAAATTCGTCCGATTGTGTTGAGATTAAGAATGCACCTTTTTGTTTAGATCATGATAGAACGAAAAGAACAAATCCTAAACAGCCAAAACATTCCTGATTATTTTCTATCTTGTATGCTTCGCGATCAAATGAAAAATACAAGCACGTCATGCGGTGACCAGAAACAAGTGTTTACCTACAAACACATTTGCGATAACTTGTTTACGTTTTTGCTAGCCGGATATGAAACGACGTCAACAGCTTTTACGTAGATTCTTTACGCACTGGCTCTGGCAAGTAGACAAAAAGTAGAGTAGTTTTTTCTAACAGAAGGTACAAAGTAGCAAATAATTGCACACATTTTTTTCTTTACCAAGTTTTATAATGCTAATGAATGTTTTTGTGTTACCAAATTACTTTCTTACCCGGAATGAGTTTGACAATTTATGACCCGTGGGAACATTTTTCTCCCCCTCCCCCCAGGGTTACAAGGGACAAACAAAGCTCAGGTATAATAGGGTTAAAAGTAAAATTCACTAGTTTCTGTAACCTGCGAAAATAAATTCCGCAAAAATGCGAAAATTCTGCTTATTTTTCAAACCGCACAATTTTCTGACAGTAAGGGACAAGTTGTATTGGAATTAACGTTGTAAAAGGTATTCCAAATACCGCATTTTGAGCGATTTCTTTTTTTTTTCAGTATCCCAACGTTCAAAATAAAGCGCGCAAAGAAGTGAAAAATGTATTGAAAGAAAACGATGATGTTAAACTAGAAAACATCAATGCACTATTTAACAAACGTGATCAAAGAAACGCTCCGTGTATATAATTCTTCAATTCGAGTTGGTCGAGTGACAACAAAGGACTGTAGGATAGGAAAATATTTCATTCCGAAAAATCAGATGATAAAGACAGTGTTAAATTTATTTCATATGGATGAAGAATTGTTTCCTCAACCAAACGAGTTTAGACCGGAAAGATTCGACGAGAAAGGTAGGATTTTAAAAAAATTATTTTTAGTTTTATGGCTAGCTTTTCCGAATGAAATGTTAAAGGTCTATTATGCTAAAAGTTTGTTCAGGAAGGGGTAGACATATTCGTTAGTAGAAATATTTGCAGAATATATTTGGAAACGTTTTGCAAAGTTGCACTTTTGGAAATAAATCGCAAAAAAGAAGGTCCGCAAAACAAGGCAAAAATTCTTTTCGAGCAAAAATCTATATAAATTCTTTATTTCTCATCAAAAAGATAACGGGAATTTCATGCTGCCAATCGAGACGTTAATTTTTATTTGTGCATAATTATATTTTCTGCCAACAAAATTTTTACGCGTTTATTTCAGCCAACAATTTTCAGAGACTTTTTTGTCGGAAAACTTGTTCTTTTATGTTTTCTAGAAAAAGTCAACAAACCAGGTTCTTGGCTAGCGTTTGGATATGGACCTTACAGCTGTATCGGAAAAAAGTTTGCCATGAATGAAACGATGACTTGTGTAGCAAGACTGCTGATGAATTTTAAGTTTACGGTAGACGAAGATAAACGGTGTTTTATACGACAAATACAAGTTACTGTGACTGCCACACCACCAGTAACAATACGAATTCATAAGTTACCTCGTAACATCGTTTCAATATTTTACTGCGCATTTTTAGCACTCGTCTGAAATCATGTCTAGAATTATGGATACCACCAAAGAAAACAATGAGCTAAGGAGTTTTATAATGTTTAATCAGAACATATTCAAGAAAAATTCCTGTTTCAATTTTGATGCATCCTATAGCGCTTTGGGAAATTGTTTTGTGCTCACGTACAGAAAACAATTCTCATTGTCTTTTAACATTCTTTCGCGCGAAATCAAATTCACAAGTATCGGAATAGCTGCCGCTGCTCAAGATAATAAACTGGTTTCAAGACAACAATAATTTTGTCAGCATGCTATTTTAAAAAAAGAAGACAATGTAGACATTTAATTCCTTTAACGCAGCATTATTTCATTACAATTGGACAGTGTTGTATAAAAAGTGCGCAGTGGTGTATAAAAAGTGTGCAGTGTTGTATAAAAAGTGTGCAGTGTTGTATAAAAAGTGTGCAAAGTTGTATAAAAGTGCGCAGTGTTGTATAAAAAGTGTACAGTGTTGTATAAAAAGTGTGCAGTGTTGTATAAAAAATGTGCAGTGTTGTATAAAAAGTGTGCAAAGTTGTATAAAAAGTGCGCAGTGTTGTATAAAAAGTGTACAGTGTTGTATAAACAGTGCGCAGTGTTGTATAAAAAGTGTGCCGTGGTGTATAAAAAGTGTGCAGTGTTGTATAAAAAGTGTGCAGTGTTGTATAAAAAGTGTGCAGTGTTGTATAAAAAGTGCGCAGTGTTGTATAAAAAGTGTGCAGTGTTGTAAAAAAAGTGTACAGTGTTGTATAAAAAGTGTGCTGTGTTGTATAAAAAGTGCGCAGTGTTGTATAAAAAGTGTGCTGTGTTGTATAAAAAGTGCGCAGTGTTGTATAAAAAGTGTGCTGTGTTGTATAAAAAGTGCGCAGTGTTGTATAAAAAGTGCGCAGTATTGTATAAAAAGTGTGCAGTATTGTATAAAAAGTGTGCTGTGGTGTATAAAAAGTGTGCAGTGTTGTATAAAAAGTGTGCAGTGTTGTATAAAAAGTGTGCAGTGTTGTAAAAAAAATGTGCAGTGTTGTATAAAAAGTGTACAGTGTTGTATAAAAAGTGTGCAGTGGTGTATAAAAAGTGCGCAGTGTTGTATAAAAAGTGTGCAGTGTTGTATAAAAAGTGTGCAGTGTTGTATAAAAAGTGTGCAGTGTTGTATAAAAAGTGTGCAGTGTTGTATAAAAAGTGTGCAGTGTTGTATAAAAAGTGCGCAGTGTTGTATAAAAAGTGTGCAATATTGTATAAAAAGTGCGCAGTGTTGTATAAAAAGTGTGCAATATTGTATAAAAAGTGTACAGTGTTGTATAAAAAGTGTGCAGTGTTGTATAAAAAGTGTGCTGTGGTGTATAAAAAGTGTGCAGTGTTGTATAAAAAGTGTGCTGTGGTGTATAAAAAGTGCGCGGTGTTGTATAAAAAGTGCGCAGTGTTGTATAAAAAGTGCGCAGTGTTGTATAAAAAGTGTGCTGTGGTGTATAAAAAGTGTGCAGTGTTGTATAAAAAGTGTGCTGTGGTGTATAAAAAGTGCGCAGTGTTGTATAAAAAGTGCGCAGTGTTGTATAAAAAGTGCGCAGTGTTGTATAAAAAGTGTGCAGTGTTGTATAAAAAGTGTGCAGTGTTGTATAAAAAGTGCGCAGTGTTGTATAAAAAGTGCGCAGTGTTGTATAAAAAGTGCGCAGTGTTGTATAAAAAGTGTGCAATATTGTATAAAAAGTGTACAGTGTTGTATAAAAATTGTGCAGTGTTGTATAAAAAGTGTGCTGTGGTGTATAAAAAGTGTGCAGTGTTGTATAAAAAGTGTGCAGTGTTGTATAAAAAGTGCGCAGTGGTGTATAAAAAGTGCGCAGTGTTGTATAAAAAGTGTGCAGTGTTGTATAAAAAATGTGCAGTGTTGTATAAAAAGTGTACAGTGTTGTATAAAAAGTGTGCAGTGTTGTATAAAAAGTGTGCAGTGTTGTATAAAAAGTGTGCAGTGTTGTAAAAAAAGTGTGCAGTAGTGTATAAAAAGTGCGCAGTGTTGTATAAAAAGTGCGCAGTGATGTATAAAAAGTGTGCAGTGTTGTAAAAAAAATGTGCAGTGTTGTATAAAAAGTGTACAGTGTTGTATAAAAAGTGTGCAGTGTTGTATAAAAAGTGTGCAGTGTTGTATAAAAAGTGTGCAGTGTTGTATAAAAAGTGCGCAGTGTTGTATAAAAAGTGTGCAATATTGTATAAAAAGTGCGCAGTGTTGTATAAAAAGTGTGCAATATTGTATAAAAAGTGTACAGTGTTGTATAAAAAGTGTGCAGTGTTGTATAAAAAGTGTGCTGTGGTGTATAAAAAGTGTGCAGTGTTGTATAAAAAGTGTGCTGTGGTGTATAAAAAGTGCGCAGTGTTGTATAAAAAGTGCGCAGTGTTGTATAAAAAGTGCGCAGTGTTGTATAAAAAGTGTGCTGTGGTGTATAAAAAGTGTGCAGTGTTGTATAAAAAGTGTGCTGTGGTGTATAAAAAGTGCGCAGTGTTGTATAAAAAGTGCGCAGTGTTGTATAAAAAGTGCGCAGTGTTGTATAAAAAGTGCGCAGTGTTGTATAAAAAGTGTGCAGTGTTGTATAAAAAGTGTGCAGTGTTGTATAAAAAGTGCGCAGTGTTGTATAAAAAGTGCGCAGTGTTGTATAAAAAGTGCGCAGTGTTGTATAAAAAGTGTGCAACATTGTATAAAAAGTGTACAGTGTTGTATAAAAATTGTGCAGTGTTGTATAAAAAGTGTGCTGTGGTGTATAAAATGTGTGCAGTGTTGTATAAAAAGTGTGCAGTGTTGTATAAAAAGTGCGCAGTGGTGTATAAAAAGTGCGCAGTGTTGTATAAAAAGTGTGCAGTGTTGTATAAAAAATGTGCAGTGTTGTATAAAAAGTGTACAGTGTTGTATAAAAAGTGTGCAGTGTTGTATAAAAAGTGTGCAGTGTTGTATAGAAAGTGTGCAGTGTTGTAAAAAAAGTGTGCAGTAGTGTATAAAAAGTGCGCAGTGTTGTATAAAAAGTGCGCAGTGTTGTATAAAAAGTGTGCAGTGTTGTAAAAAAAATGTGCAGTGTTGTATAAAAAGTGTACAGTGTTGTATAAAAAGTGTGCAGTGTTGTATAAAAAGTGTGCTGTGTTGTATAAAAAGTGCGCAGTGTTGTATAAAAAGTGTGCTGTGGTGTATAAAAAGTGTGCAGTGTTGTATAAAAAGTGTGCAGTGTTGTATAAAAAGTGCGCAGTGGTGTATAAAAAGTGTGCAGTGTTGTATAAAAAGTGTGCTGTGGTGTATAAAAAGTGTGCAGTGTTGTATAAAAAGTGTGCAGTGTTGTATAAAAAGTGTGCAATATTGTATAAAAAGTGTACAGTGTTGTATAAAAAGTGTGCTGTGGTGTATAAAAAGTGTGCAGTGTTGTATAAAAAGTGTGCAGTGTTGTATAAAAAGTGTGCAGTGTTGTATAAAAAATGTGCAGTGTTGTATAAAAAGTGCGCAGTATTGTATAAAAAGTGTGCAGTATTGTATAAAAAGTGTGCTGTGGTGTATAAAAAGTGTGCAGTGTTGTATAAAAAGTGTGCAGTGTTGTATAAAAAGTGTGCAGTGTTGTAAAAAAAATGTGCAGTGTTGTATAAAAAGTGTACAGTGTTGTATAAAAAGTGTGCAGTGGTGTATAAAAAGTGCGCAGTGTTGTATAAAAAGTGTGCAGTGTTGTATAAAAAGTGTGCAGTGTTGTATAAAAAGTGTGCAGTGTTGTATAAAAAGTGTGCAGTGTTGTATAAAAAGTGTGCAGTGTTGTATAAAAAGTGTGCAGTGTTGTATAAAAAGTGCGCAGGGTTGTATAAAAAGTGCGCAGTGTTGTATAAAAAGTGTCCAGTGTTGTAAAAAAAATGTGCAGTGTTGTATAAAAAGTGTACAGTGTTGTATAAAAAGTGTGCAGTGTTGTATAAAAAGTGTGCTGTGTTGTATAAAAAGTGCGCAGTGTTGTATAAAAAGTGTGCTGTGGTGTATAAAAAGTGTGCAGTGTTGTATAAAAAGTGTGCAGTGTTGTATAAAAAGTGTGCAATATTGTATAAAAAGTGTGCAGTGTTGTAAAAAAAATGTGCAGTGTTGTATAAAAAGTGTACAGTGTTGTATAAAAAGTGTGCAGTGTTGTATAAAAAGTGTGCAGTGTTGTATAAAAAGTGTGCAGTGTTGTATAAAAAGTGCGCAGTGTTGTATAAAAAGTGTGCAATATTGTATAAAAAGTGCGCAGTGTTGTATAAAAAGTGTGCAATATTGTATAAAAAGTGTACAGTGTTGTATAAAAAGTGTGCAGTGTTGTATAAAAAGTGTGCTGTGGTGTATAAAAAGTGTGCAGTGTTGTATAAAAAGTGTGCTGTGGTGTATAAAAAGTGCGCAGTGTTGTATAAAAAGTGCGCAGTGTTGTATAAAAAGTGCGCAGTGTTGTATAAAAAGTGTGCTGTGGTGTATAAAAAGTGTGCAGTGTTGTATAAAAAGTGTGCTGTGGTGTATAAAAAGTGCGCAGTGTTGTATAAAAAGTGCGCAGTGTTGTATAAAAAGTGCGCAGTGTTGTATAAAAAGTGCGCAGTGTTGTATAAAAAGTGTGCAGTGTTGTATAAAAAGTGTGCAGTGTTGTATAAAAAGTGCGCAGTGTTGTATAAAAAGTGCGCAGTGTTGTATAAAAAGTGCGCAGTGTTGTATAAAAAGTGTGCAACATTGTATAAAAAGTGTACAGTGTTGTATAAAAATTGTGCAGTGTTGTATAAAAAGTGTGCTGTGGTGTATAAAATGTGTGCAGTGTTGTATAAAAAGTGTGCAGTGTTGTATAAAAAGTGCGCAGTGGTGTATAAAAAGTGCGCAGTGTTGTATAAAAAGTGTGCAGTGTTGTATAAAAAATGTGCAGTGTTGTATAAAAAGTGTACAGTGTTGTATAAAAAGTGTGCAGTGTTGTATAAAAAGTGTGCAGTGTTGTATAAAAAGTGTGCAGTGTTGTAAAAAAAGTGTGCAGTAGTGTATAAAAAGTGCGCAGTGTTGTATAAAAAGTGCGCAGTGTTGTATAAAAAGTGTGCAGTGTTGTAAAAAAAATGTGCAGTGTTGTATAAAAAGTGTACAGTGTTGTATAAAAAGTGTGCAGTGTTGTATAAAAAGTGTGCTGTGTTGTATAAAAAGTGCGCAGTGTTGTATAAAAAGTGTGCTGTGGTGTATAAAAAGTGTGCAGTGTTGTATAAAAAGTGTGCAGTGTTGTATAAAAAGTGCGCAGTGGTGTATAAAAAGTGTGCAGTGTTGTATAAAAAGTGTGCTGTGGTGTATAAAAAGTGTGCAGTGTTGTATAAAAAGTGTGCAGTGTTGTATAAAAAGTGTGCAATATTGTATAAAAAGTGTACAGTGTTGTATAAAAAGTGTGCTGTGGTGTATAAAAAGTGTGCAGTGTTGTATAAAAAGTGTGCAGTGTTGTATAAAAAGTGTGCAGTGTTGTATAAAAAATGTGCAGTGTTGTATAAAAAGTGCGCAGTATTGTATAAAAAGTGTGCAGTATTGTATAAAAAGTGTGCTGTGGTGTATAAAAAGTGTGCAGTGTTGTATAAAAAGTGTGCAGTGTTGTATAAAAAGTGTGCAGTGTTGTAAAAAAAATGTGCAGTGTTGTATAAAAAGTGTACAGTGTTGTATAAAAAGTGTGCAGTGGTGTATAAAAAGTGCGCAGTGTTGTATAAAAAGTGTGCAGTGTTGTATAAAAAGTGTGCAGTGTTGTATAAAAAGTGTGCAGTGTTGTATAAAAAGTGTGCAGTGTTGTATAAAAAGTGTGCAGTGTTGTATAAAAAGTGTGCAGTGTTGTATAAAAAGTGCGCAGGGTTGTATAAAAAGTGCGCAGTGTTGTATAAAAAGTGTCCAGTGTTGTAAAAAAAATGTGCAGTGTTGTATAAAAAGTGTACAGTGTTGTATAAAAAGTGTGCAGTGTTGTATAAAAAGTGTGCTGTGTTGTATAAAAAGTGCGCAGTGTTGTATAAAAAGTGTGCTGTGGTGTATAAAAAGTGTGCAGTGTTGTATAAAAAGTGTGCAGTGTTGTATAAAAAGTGCGCAGTGGTGTATAAAAAGTGCGCAGTGTTGTATAAAAAGTGTGCAGTGTTGTATAAAAAATGTGCAGTGTTGTATAAAAAGTGTACTGTGGTGTATAAAAAATGTGCAGTGTTGTATAAAAAGTGTGCTGTGGTGTATAAAAAGTGTGCAGTGTTGTATAAAAAGTGTGCAGTGTTGTAAAAAAAATGTGCAGTGTTGTATAAAAAGTGCGCAGTGTTGTATAAAAAGTGTGCTGTGTTGTATAAAAAGTGCGCAGTGTTGTATAAAAAGTGTGCAGTGTTGTATAAAAAATGTGCAGTGTTGTATAAAAAGTGTGCAGTGTTGTATAAAAAGTGTGCAGTGTTGTATAAAAAGTGTGCAGTGTTGTATAAAAAGTGTGCAGTGTTGTATAAAAAGTGTGCAGTGTTGTATAAAAAGTGCGCAGTGTTGTATAAAAAGTGCGCAGTGTTGTATAAAAAGTGTGCAGTGTTGTATAAAAAGTGTGCAATATTGTATAAACAGTGCGCAGTGTTGTATAAGAAGTGTGCAGTGTTGTATAAACAGTGCGCAGTGTTGTATAAACAGTGCGCAGTGTTGTATAAAAAGTGTGCAATATTGTATAAACAGTGCGCAGTGTTGTATAAACAGTGCGCAGTGTTGTATAAAAAGTGTGCAGTATTGTATAAAAAGTGTGCAGTGTTGTATAAACAGTGCGCAGTGTTGTATAAACAGTGCGCAGTGTTGTATAAAAAGTGTGCAGTATTGTATAAAAAGTGTGCAGTGTTGTATAAACAGTGCGCAGTGTTGTATAAAAAGTGTGCTGTGGTGTATAAAAAGTGTGCAGTGTTGTATAAAAAGTGTGCAGTGTTGTATAAAAAGTGCGCAGTGGTGTATAAAAAGTGCGCAGTGTTGTATAAAAAGTGTGCAGTGTTGTATAAAAAATGTGCAGTGTTGTATAAAAAGTGTACTGTGGTGTATAAAAAATGTGCAGTGTTGTATAAAAAGTGTGCTGTGGTGTATAAAAAGTGTGCAGTGTTGTATAAAAAGTGTGCAGTGTTGTAAAAAAAATGTGCAGTGTTGTATAAAAAGTGCGCAGTGTTGTATAAAAAGTGTGCTGTGTTGTATAAAAAGTGCGCAGTGTTGTATAAAAAGTGTGCAGTGTTGTATAAAAAATGTGCAGTGTTGTATAAAAAGTGTGCAGTGTTGTATAAAAAGTGTGCAGTGTTGTATAAAAAGTGTGCAGTGTTGTATAAAAAGTGTGCAGTGTTGTATAAAAAGTGTGCAGTGTTGTATAAAAAGTGCGCAGTGTTGTATAAAAAGTGCGCAGTGTTGTATAAAAAGTGTGCAGTGTTGTATAAAAAGTGTGCAATATTGTATAAACAGTGCGCAGTGTTGTATAAGAAGTGTGCAGTGTTGTATAAACAGTGCGCAGTGTTGTATAAACAGTGCGCAGTGTTGTATAAAAAGTGTGCAATATTGTATAAACAGTGCGCAGTGTTGTATAAACAGTGCGCAGTGTTGTATAAAAAGTGTGCAGTATTGTATAAAAAGTGTGCAGTGTTGTATAAACAGTGCGCAGTGTTGTATAAACAGTGCGCAGTGTTGTATAAAAAGTGTGCAGTATTGTATAAAAAGTGTGCAGTGTTGTATAAACAGTGCGCAGTGTTGTATAAAAAGTGTGCACTGTTGTATAAAAAGTGTGCAGTGTTGTATAAAAAGTGTGCAGTGTTGTATAAAAAGTGTGCAGTGTTGTATAAAAAGTGTGCAGTTTTGTATAAGGAGTGCGCAGTGTCGTATAAGGAGTGCGCACTGCATCACGAAAAGCATGTAGTACGAAGGCCCAAAAGAGTCACAGTGGCAGCATTTTCTGTCTGCTGCGCAAGAATCCGTAACTGAGCAAAAAAAATTCTAAACGTTCTTTGTATTTTGCGAAAAAGTTTCTGAGCTTTGCAAGGACAACTACACGCAAGCTTTTTTTTGGTTTTGTCCTTTCGCGCCTTGCTTTATTATAAAAGGGGCAACTTAATTTTTTTATACACTCCTGCATTTTTCTGTATCTTTTATTATTAGTGTATATCCACCTTTAACTAAGCGGATGTTTTTAACATCATTAAAAGCAGATTTTCACCAGACAGTTGGCAAGCAGAAACAACCACGCAAGCGTATGTTCAAAAGTTTTGAAAGATATTCGATACTTTTGTTTATTACTCCTAAAAAATCCAGCACTAAAAGCATCTCATTTTTGGACACTCGAGCTCCTAGTTTCTTATAAACAGATGTCTTTTTCAATAAGATAAGTGTTAGAAAATATCGTTTTTATAATGTTCTGTTTCGTCTGTGCCAACACACTTTTACCTAATAAGTTTACAATGGTACAAACAACATGAATTTATTTACCCAGCTTGCACCTGGAATAACAAAAAAATCAAATAATTAAATAAATATTTGAAAGATACAAGGGGGTTTTATCACATTATCACAATGTCAACTGCAACCTTGTCCCCAGGGCATCTTTAAGATGTTGTAATCATAACAAACTAAATCCACAAAGAAAGAAAGTATTTAAAAGTAATAATTGAACCCCCTGAAAGAAATGATGGAAAGGCGATATAAATAAAGACGTCCACAAAAATTATCTTGTTGTAGAGTGTAATCTTGTAGCAGAATGAAGACATATCAAGTTTTTCTACTAGTTTTGTTGGGTGTAGCAGCTATCTGCTTAGCAGAAGGTAACTTTTTCTCTTAAAATTATTTAAAAGTAATAAACATAAAATAATAATAATAAACATAAATTTTTCGGTTCTTTTCTAATAATTTCTTCTTCTTCCTTTTCTTCTTCTTCTTCTACTTTCTTCTTTATATTGGTTTTGAAAAAGGGCCCATCAAGGTTACGGGACTGCGTTAGAAAATCTTTGAAATTTAAATTTTATAACCTACAGATTTCTAATGTTTTACTGTGTTAGAATGGGAAAATAGTGTTCTTTCTTATTCCTTATTCGGGACACAATAAATAAAGTCAAAAAGGTATGGGGGACACGGGGAAGGCTTGCACTCGCCCCAGAAAGGTCTGCACTCGCCTTGGTTTCGTCGACCTGTGTTTTTTAGTATTGTTTCATTATGTTTTACATTTAGAGGCGTGTAAGGATTATAACAACTTCTGTCATTACATGTCCAAATATGGCGCATGCTCATGGAACAACAACACAAAGACAACATGTCCACGAACATGTGGGATATGCTCAGGTATGTACTCACCAACTTAGTTACTTCGATAAAGAAATAGATTTGCCCTCCTCCTTTGTTTATTAGCATCACCTTAAAGTAAAAACCGCTCTCCCTCTTTCAGTTAATTACGTTGCATGTAAGGCTGTGAAATTCTCCAGATGGATTCTCAATTTGTGTACTGTAATATTTTTTTCATCGCTCTTAATATATTCATATGACCAAATAATAAAATAAAAAAGAGGAACATTTTTTAGAATTTCTACAGTGACGCCATTTGTGGTTAACATGATGAATAAGGATGTACCAAATTGTAGCATTATGGGATAATAAAAATTTAGTAGAAGAGGAAGAATTTGGATAATAAATAATTGGGATTTGCTTCTTACAAAATAATCAAAAACTACTACTAATAAATCGTTTCATGTAAACAGGTCCTTCTTGCACAGAAAGAAACCGTAAAGCACAAGATCATCCTTGTCCCCAAGCTTCTTATACACTTTTTACATTTAAAAAAGAGGCCTTGAGTGTGAGGTTGAAAAAGAAGAAATATAAAATACTTTTACTACACTGAGCGCTTGCAACCTTGTACTCAGTGCTTCTTAGAGTCGTCTTGTTAAATACCAAGAAGCGCTGAGAGAAAGTTGGTATAACCTCCCTTCCTCACCCCTCATATATAAACAACATCCTAGGGTTTAACTTACAGTCACTGGAGGTAAACTTCGAGTAAATCAAATAACATTCTTGCATTTAGTGGAATGTCCAAACATAGAAGCTTCTAAACGACGCGACTGTGGACATTATGGTATCACATATTTGGATTGCTACCACAAAGGATGTTGCTGGTCTCCATTGGAACAAAACTCGAAATATCCATGGTGCTTTTATCCCGAAGGTTTGAGAATATGTTTTTATCTTCGCAAAATTTATTTCTGTATCACCAAAAGAACAGTTATTAAAGTAATTACAGGCCTTCTTTCCAATGTGTTGTTTACTAAGTTGTCAAACTTTCTAACCTGCTCTGATGCACTACAATTGTCGGCAGTTATCGGTATGTTTTTGTCCTACTAAACTTTGGAATCCATTTTAGTTATTTTGGAGGATTGAAGTTCCAAAAAAGTTCTGCTCAGTTGACCCTAACACATGGTATGGTCTCCTTAGTAAGTTAATACAAAAAAGTTCCACAAGTCTTTTCCCTACAACTAAACACTTTTAGCTACACCTCTGAAGATTATTAGATTGGTAGCCTTATGGCAAAGCGTTCGCTTCCAGTGCGGGAGGTCTTAAGTTCAAACCCTGGCAGAGTTATGCCAGAGACTATAAAAGTGTGAAACTATCCTTTTTGCTTAGCGCTCAGCATGGGAATATTGATATCTTAGGCGGTTGTCTAATTAAGCGATTGCTGTGCTTGCACGACTTTCGTAGCTCAAATGGAAAATGCACTAGGACCCCCTTCGCAGGACCCTCATTGATAGAAGTACCAACAGGAACTGAAGAGGCTATCATGGGTAAATAATTTCAATAATAATAATAATTATTATTGACAAGCTCTTTTTAACTGTTTCGGTTTCGTAAACAGTTTGATGACTTCACCACGTATAATTTATCTTGTGTTGGAACTGCCAAGATATTGTTTAAAAAGAAATTCTGTTTGTGTTTTAAGGCGTCACAAAAAAAGATTTATCTGATGAGGTCACACCGGATGAGAAATGCGAGGACACAAACGAATGGTGTCATTATCACACTCAAAGAGGTGGTTGCCACATAAGTGACTTCACAAAAAAAGTGTGTAGGAAATCATGCAATCTCTGCTGAGTAAGTCAATTGTGAAGTGCTTTGTTGTTTAAGTAATCTTCACTAAAATGAGGACCAACATTCTCTAAACCAGCTGCATATCGTACGGAGCATGCGCGTGTAGTTTCTTTTCTCTATTTAGATGACAAGATGACACACCAACAGAAAAATATCTTATATTATTCTTGATTATAATCTTTATAATATTTACGTTGAGAATTGTTTTTTTTTACCCTTTTGATTTTTCGTTACCAGTCTTTTTTTAAAAAACTTTTTTGTTAATTCTTAGACAATTTCGATCGATCCAGATTTTTTTAAGAATGCTCCGAATCGATATAACTAAACTTGATACAACCAAAGTAGATTTTGCTAAGTGCTGTTATTTTTGGAAAATTGCCTTCAAATAATGACACAATTTAAGTACAAGCCGCTTTTAGGCCCTAAATAAATGCGCACCTATTTTCAGGGCAATCGTGTCTAAAATTATGGTAGTTTTTTTCTGATGTTCCACAAACTTGACGCAATGCGATTAAAAACATCGTTTAAGCGAAAATTAGATCTGTGGCGCTATCTTAATACCTTAATAAAATTTTTGCGAATTTTTGGGCATTTTGACTCTTGTGAATTCCGTCCTCCAAGAAATTCATAATTTCAAATCTAGTGTTGTTAGCAAAATTTGGGGATAAGTCGTAAATTCACTAATTTTAGACCCCATTCGCACTTGGTTTATTAACAGAAATAACTATTATTTCGCTGGCTCCGATGAATCTAATAGGGATATAGACTTTCATATTGATAAAGGACAAAAATGTCTTATTAAACTATTCGATTAATAGTCATAAAATTGTGGTAGCTTAAAAAACAAAAAATCATGCACATTATGTAAAACTTTCGCGATAATAAATTCTCGCAAATCTTATCGAAACTACCTATTTGCGAAATTAAATTCTCGCGAATAGTTTCCCGTTAAAATAATTCAGATTTCAAAGCGATGCTGTAAAATCGAACGCAATAGGTAGCAACGTAGGGTCGGGGGTTTTGTTTTTACTTGCAGCAGTAAAAGCTAAATTTCGACACGACAAAAACAACGAGTGCAGTAACTTTATCTAATTCTATTTATAAACGAAGAAATATACAGAACATAGAAATAAATAGCTAGTTAAACCTCTAAGTAACATCAACTAAAACCACACACGACGATGCATAGCACGAAACAAAAGATAACGAAGTTGAGAAACTTTCACTACATAAGGATACACATAGTGACATTTTAAATGTTTTTTGAACAATTCAAGATTTTAATCCACATTTTTAAGAACATAAAAAACATCCAATTCAAGAAATTCAAGAGATTCTAGAACCACTAATTACGTGTGGTTAAAACAGTTCGTTTGAAGATTCCAAAATTTTTTACATTTCGAATTCCGCAACCATTTATCTTGAAAAAGCGGAAACAAACGCATATTCCCCTGGTTTTTTACCTACAGGGGTGGCTGGTCTTGTTTTCCACGTCACTTAACGCGTAGCGGGCGATGCTCTGACAAAGCATCTCCTAACGCCATCTAATATAACTACAAACACGAAAATACTTTCCTAGTTTCAAGTTTTAGCAAAAAATCGAGGCGTCAAGGATTTCTAAAGCGCTAACACTGCAATCATTCGGATAACAATGAAAAGCAAAAATAAACATTACTAAAAAAAAAATAACCACCGTGGCAATTGTATATCGTCAATATCTCTATGTCATAATTGGATAAAAAAGCAATACTTTGCTAAAAAATGGCAAAATTTGTTTCTTCAAGCTCTGTTTTACATAATGTGATGAAAATTATTAAAAGATGCTTGTATGTAATTATGTTTTCAAAAAATAATCACTTCTGTCGAGGTCGTAGTTGACTTTTAGGGCCACCGTAAGGTCATATATAAGCTGTGTCGTTCTGAGACGAACTTACAAAATTTTTCCTTGTTTTGACTCGGCACAGCTAAAAACCAATATCTAGCCGTTCCGAAGCAATCCAAGCCGCACGCTGTGATACGGCTTGTCGCGGTTACATATAGCCGAAGCATGCGCATGCGCATAAAGTTCTGAAACTGCTTATTTCGCAAAACTGTTGTTTTAAATGCTAGTATAGTGAGAATTTTGATGGGGGTTCCATTCAGCTCAGTTCAGCTCAACTTGACTCTTATAAAAGGTGTCGAGGCGAGGCAAGGCGTATTGAGCATTTTTCGAGTTCGACTTAACACAGCACATATAACAGCCAAAAAGTTACTCAAATAAACTACAAGGACGTGTTTAAAATAATCTCCGAATCTCCTCACAAAATATTAAAGAAAAACAAAGGACTCTCATCTGTTACGTCAGCAGAAGATAATAATCGTTCAAATTCAAGAAATATAAATCCTATTTTTTATTAACAGTCTATATAAACATTAGAATTCATCAAAAAACCTAACCTTAATAACATAAGAAGGTATAAATACTGTTCAGTTGATATTTTTTAAAATGTACAATAACGCAAATATATGTGATCCCTCTATCACATCATTAAAAATATCGCTTAGTGGCTTGCCTGTTCACCAATCACAGTCACGGTGGCTTGCTTGTCTACCAATGACAGGCACAGTGGCTTGCCTGTCCACCAATCACAGCCACGGTGGCTTGCCTGTCTACTAATTACAGCCACGGTGGCTTGCCTGTCCACCAATCACAGCCACGGTGGCTTGCCTGTCCATCGATCACAGGCACGATGACTTGCCTACTTATGTTACGCTTTTACTAAGTATCAAGTCTTGCGTCTTTTTTAAAAGAGTAAGCAACTATATAATTCGTACTAACTTTCGCGCGACGTGCGCAAAATTTAGCACGCTTTGCGAGAAAATTATAACGCGCGAATTCTTTTTTAAACTGTCTGCAGAAAAACGTTTTAGCGTCTAAATTTTTCTTTCTTTTTATGATATGAAAAACAGCCATAATCAGGATAATTAAAAATTTGCATAAAAAACGTATCTATTTCTTGTCTAAAACCAAAGATATAACTACCTTTCCTTGTCATTTGTGGAATAATTAAAACTTGCGCGGAAATTAATACGAGCTATGGCGCGAAAACAGTAAGCGCGAAATAGATTTGTTTTTATCGTTGGCGAAGATTATTAGGCGCAAAAGTCGTGAAGAAATAAAAAAATAAACAAGGTGATGTTATGGCAAGCTAACACAAAGAATGTTGAAATCATCAAACAATTTGACGCATCACAATTCAAACCATACTACTCCTTAACTCAACCTTTGAATTTTGCAACACTTGTTGAAATAACGAACACAATAGCAGCTCAACCTAAATAAATGGAAAACTCATCAACACAAAAATTTAGATAGTTAAAGAAGACGGCTAAGTTGCAGATCTTGTCGGTAAAAAAAGGTTACAAAAAGTCGGTTAAAAAGTGGGTTAAAAAAGTGGGTTAAAAAGTGAGTGAAAAAGTGAGTGAAAAAGTCAGTTAAAAAGAGTTAATAAGTTTGAAAAAGTTGGTAAACATTTTAGTCAGTCAAGACATAAAGTTTAATACAATGGAATCAGGACACTACTATTCACAACAAAGACAAAAATATGAATGACTAAACGGCTAAACATTATAACATTCCACTCGTCCTTGTCCGATAGCTTAAAATTCGCATTTGCACAAAAAAAACTAAAGCAAATAGCTTTAAACAATCTTCCGTTGCGCCGAGTACTTTAAATACGAAAATAGGAAACAAAAATGTAAACTAACCTGTTTTTTTGTTGTGGGAAGTAGCGTGTACTGCTTGACAACGCTAACTGCTTCTTCCTTACAGAATTTTCTACATAAAAAAATGAGAAAGATAACATGCAACAAGTTTCACAAGCTTACCTATTCTAAGCAGCTTTATCGATAGTTGGTCGGGCGACGTTATCCGCCTAAGGATCTTTTTATATGAGATCGCGAAACTCGGTCAACCGAGATATCCCGCATGACCGAGATCTCCGATATTTGCGAAAGAACGCCGGAAATTGAAATCGTGTTTATATGCATATTCGTCTCGCCCCGGTTACAACGGGGAACTCGGTCAACCGGGATCCCGGGCAGAGGGGGCCGGGATCCCGGTCAAACGGAATGGATATTTGTCCATGTAAACAGAAAACTCGTGGCAAAGTACGGAAAAAGTTTATGTAAGCCTGAGAGGAGCAAATAATTATCACTGCTAATGCAAATCAATGGACATATTTGTTTTTGTATAAGTGTGTTGGAGATAAATGATAGTAATATATTTTCTTTTTTTATTATTTTAATGAATAATATTTAAATTAGTGAGAAATGATGAATACTGGTAATGTTGTTTTTTCTGTTGATGGAAGCCATATTTTTTACATACTCACCCCGCCACTTTCAATTTCCCGCTTCTTCATATAAACCCGGAATGGAAAATGAAAAATTTACATATAAAGCCGAGTTTATATTACCTCGCTCTATCGGGAAACTCGATGGGCCAGTTTCCCGGTTCCCATATAAAAAGGCCCTAAAACAGAGTAAGAACTCATTGCCGACAGTACCAACCAATCGTAATATTTGCAAAACAAATGCTTGCAAGCTATACTAAAAAAGCGTTTTTAGCGGATTTATTCTCACGATTTGGATCGTAACTCTGAAAATGTCTCTCTTGAAAATACACAAAATACAAAGGAATTTAGATCCTGGAATAAAAGCTCTTCGGCATCACACTACTGTCGCAAAGGTAAATTCGTGATTTGCAATAAACTATACTCCTACCCTTCCAAATGCATCCAAAAATCAGACAGGACACACGAACCGAGTAAAACTAAAGCAATGAACGGACCACCCTCTTGAGATAGAAATTTCACCTAAATGAAAAATAAATACAATATTATGAATAAAGCAAGATTACTATAAAAAAAGTCTTGAAGATAATCATATTTCTAGTATAAAGATACATCAGTGTTGGAATCTTATTTTGTTCATAAATAAATTTGAGGTTCAGAACAGTTTTCTAGGTACATTCCAGGCATAAAGCTGTTCTTGTTAAAAAAATAATCAAAAATTGCTGTTGCGAATACATTGTTCTCGATTAAAATTCTTTTCTATTTAAAGAAAAAAAAAATTATAAAGATGAGTAGCTACCATTTTTGTATTTTTCTTTCCATCCACAGCCATCATATCAACCAATTCTTGTGCAGCAGTTTTTGACAGCAAAGTCATTTTTGCACCAATCGTTCTATAAGAAGCTTGCTCTAACTTCTGCCACAACTGCGGGAACACAGATTCAACTGGGCACTCCTTATTTAGATACCAACCTCGTATTAGCGGCTGTGTAATTAACAGAACAGTGACTTCGTCCGTAATGTTTGCTGCTGTCAACACGTACGATTTTGACAGAGGGTGTTGTTGCTGTTTCATATACTCGTATTCTGAAACGTAGAACAAAAATTGATAATGCAGTTTATTCAATTCCACAAAATTGCATTTCGTTTGAAAGAACACACAGTTGCCAAGAAAATTACAGCGACAATAAAAACAATGACAACAATAAAAACAGCAACAAAAACAATGACAAAAACAACGGCAACCGCAAGGGCTAGAACGACGGTGACGACAGAGGACAATGACCGCGAAGATAAACAAAGAAACACGAAAGCAACAGCAACAACGACAACAGTAAAAACAATAACGACAACAACGAAAACAACAACAACAACATAAACAACGACAACAGCAAAAAAAACGACACCATCGACTACAGTAAAAACAACAACAACAACGACAACAGCGAAAACAACAACGAAAACAAAAATAACAATGAAAACAAAAAACAACGAAAACAACAACGAAAACAATAACGAAAACAATAACGAAAACAATAACAAAAAATCAACGAAAACAACAACAACAAAAACAACAACTAACCATAGTTGTGTGTTTGACGTCCAGAATTCCACTCCACCTCACGGAAACGTCTTCCCTTGTACGCTGCATCTTTCTCAAAACACATCTAAAATAAATTAAACCCCTCTGTAATGTTATCACTTCGTGCTGGAAACAAATATAACTTAGTTTTTTAGGTATGTTTACTGAAACGCAGATCCAGATGTTGCATAAACAGCATGCTGGAATCAGCAGGTTCTACAGGAGAACAACTCCGCGCAAATCAGCAGGTTCTAACACACTTATACCTCGTTAACTAGACAATACAGATCATAATGAAATATTCCACCCATGTCGGAGGGACCTTTAAACTCTTTCGTAAACAACTCTTCAAATTCTTGTACTGTTTCGGTTACTAAGATTAAAAAACAAAATGTTTACACATCACCGTAGCAACAACATGTATATGACTACAAACAGACCTGTACATATACATATTAAGCAAGTCAAACTAAGACAAGAAAACAATCGAAATGTGCAAAAGTTATTTAACGTTCTTATAACATTTTAAAACTTTCGAATTTTTGCATTAGGTAAACAAGCTGCTATAGCATATTAAAATAAAATTTATTCAGGTGAAAATTTACAAGTTAGCCTTTGTTGGAAAAATTTCCAGGCGAAAATTTACAAGTTAGCCTCTGTTGGAAAAATTTCGTCTAGATGAACGTTACCAAGTTAGCCTCTGTTAGAAAAATTTCGTCTAGATGAACGTTTCCAAGTTAGCCTCTGTTAGAAAAAATTCATTAAGATGAAAGTTGAAGTTTGCCTCTGTTTGAAGGATGTGGAAAGTAATGGGACACTGGACATAGGATTTTGCTGCGTTGATATTTATTCTTAGTCAAGTCAGGAAAGGACTATTTCTTGTTTACTATATTTTATTAAAATTTTTATAAAAAAATAGACGTGGTTAGAAAAACATAACATTAATAGCGAGGCTGAAATTATACTGATATACTTTTTGTATCTAAAAAAACACAAGAATCAAGGAAAAATATCTTATTTGACGCAACTTTTCAGGGTATCAATCCTCGAGCGAGACAAGTACTTTGATTTTACATAGCAAATGTTTGAAACTCAAAGTTTGGTCAAAAATTTGTGCGAACTGTAATTAAAAAACGAGAACAATTTTCTCGCAGAACATTTTTCCGCAAATGCAGCAGCTTATAATGTATTTACTTATTTATTGCAACGTTTCTTAAAAAAATTAGGAATCACCTTTAATGGAAATGTCCCAGTTGCAGCTTCTTGTGTCTCAGTCACAGCTTTCTATTTACATCTATACTAAAACAGCGCAACCCATTCTTACCTTTTATAGTTATGTGCTGGTAACTGTTTTCCAATTCGTGTTTCATTTTCTTCAAAACAAATAAAGCGTCTTCTCTTACGAGTGCTACATGAAACCAATATGTCGAGGTGGTGATGTCAAACTATAAGAATACAATGAAAACTTGTGGTCATGAAAATATTAGTCCTTCCCACTAGTCAACTTGTCAAATTCCGCAAAAAAATAATTAAGTTAGAACACATATTGGTGATATTCAGAAGGGGGGATAGCCCACACACTAAAAAAATTCCATCACCTTTTAGACACATGGGGAGTCCCCCCTCTTACCCCTATAGGTCCTTGACCTCCCATATTGCAAAAAAAAAAAAATTCAAACCCTCAACAAACATTTCCCATCTTTTCTTAACCAAAAATAATGTGTTTGCATTAAATTTCAAACTTTTGACATAATGTTGTTGTTTTTTTTTATTTCAAGTGGAACTTCTTATTTTCAAACTTAACACGAGCAAATAACATTTCAAATTACATTATATTGTGATATTTAAAATTCGGCTTGATATTGGAAATGGTGTGTTTTGATAGGTCTAAAAATGGGCTTTAGCATGATTTATTCATTATTTCACTAGTGTTAACCTTCAATTATAATTTTTCACATTGAAGAATGTCCAACCTTGTTTGTCAATGACTTCTGCATAAAATATGATTTCAAACAAATTATCATGAAAATTAATGCTAAACTCTGATTTAAGTACCACTTAATATCCCAAATACATACCGAAGGAAATTTTAGGCCAACAATTCCAAAGCCCAATCTAGTGATCCTTGAAATGACCTTTATGATTGACTCTACATGCTTTGGTGAATGTTGTATCGACAGTATACCATATGTTTTTTCACCTTTCAACAACAATTGCAATGGAAAGCTTAATGATGATGGATGTATTTCATAAAAGACTTTCCAAGTAGGTATTAAGCTTGATTGCTCCAAAATGCTGCCTTTATACGAAGGTGATATCTTCCTTACTGGAACATCTTGTAACAAATTTAAATGTAGTAGCTTATCAAGCGTTAAAAGTTTGTGTTTCTCTGGTAAATAAACAGGAAATACTTGAGACCCTTTTAGATCTGCATCAGCATGTAGCTCATTACAATGAAAGAAATAAAACATTATTCGACAGACGTGTTCTAAATCGGTGTGAACCAAAACATTTGAATTTGCCAAATTGATTCT
Organism: Hydractinia symbiolongicarpus; assembly: GCF_029227915.1. Lineage (NCBI taxonomy): Eukaryota > Metazoa > Cnidaria > Hydrozoa > Anthoathecata > Hydractiniidae > Hydractinia > Hydractinia symbiolongicarpus. The sequence goes on along the minus strand of NC_079877.1, from coordinate 10,981,839 downwards.
CAAAGATTGTACAAACTTTGACAGTTTATTTTGAAGTTGATTAAGAGCAGGTGCATCTACAGCTTGCAAAACAAGGATGCATGCTTTCGATTCAACCATAACAGTTTGCGAGACATTCCACTCGGGTGTTAGAAAATCTGCTAAACTCAAAATGTTAACATCGGTTTTCGTGAGAGACTGAATAAACTTGCTGCCAATGAGCTGTAGAGATGGAGCATATAAGCTGGAAGATCCTGCCATTGTTGGACGCCATGCTTTTAAGTTGTTAAATATGTGTTCCCCAAACAGCGCTTTTAAGACAGTTGAAACATGACTCAAAATTTCGTCACCATAAAAAACCAAACTAACCAATTGAATTTCTGGTTTGTGTAGATTCAACTGTGCTGTGGATATAACTTGAAAAACACCCTCAATTTTCTGATGAGATGGGGTTAATTTTGTGCTAGTGAATATTTCTTCTGTAGTATCATTTAAATTGAATGCAGCAAAATAGTCCTCCTTTGCTTTATCAAGATTCCTAGTTGAACATACATTTACATTATGAGAAGGAGGATATGTAAATGAATTATCTTTAAGCCAGCTATTCAATGTTTCTCCAGTAACATGGTTGTTTAGAATGTAAGTCAACTTGGTGATCAATCCAAGAACACGAAACAAAGCACTATTTCCGTAAAACAAAAATGCAGTAAAACTTCCTGTTGCTTGAAAATTAATAACTTCCTCCTTTGGATTATCTTTAGGATATCTGAACCGAGTAATTTGATCATCATTGAGACCAAATGCACGTAGCTGACTAAATTCTGCAGTGTGTTTGCTCATTGCAGTCAATACCAGGCCTTTTTTATCAGCAAAACTAACAATCAAGGAAATAAATGCAGACGGTACAATAGAAGACATCAATAGGACAGCATAAGAAGGGAAGTGCACAAGCTGTGACAATTGAGGGAAATTAGAAGCATCAGTCCATTTCTTCTTCTGGGTTTTATTAGTTACACTTTTTACATTGGATTTCAAGGTTTCAAGAGCTTCTGGAAACTGTGTTTGACTGTAATGTGGCCCAAACCACCTTACAAGTTCTTGTTGAGAATATGTTTTATTTATTGCATAATTTAACAAGGTACTGCTGTTTTCAAGAAGAGAAATTTTATTTAAACTGTTAAAACTGATTGCAAGGTCTCTTAATTGCTCACAATCTGATAACAGAAGTTTGCCTTCCTCGATAGTAGTCGAATGAAACTCATTTATACTGATACATAACACTGGACATTCTATACCATGTTCTAAAATAAAGTAAAGTATTAATTCTTTTTCCGAATAAAAAAAAATTCTCTTGAAAAGAAGTACTTACGATAAGTGAGTGTCATGCAGTTGGCTTTTGTTTTTTCCAATTATACATTCCTACAATAAAGCAATACAAGTACGAAAACATACCTGACTTCATATATCCAATTTTTATACCGCATAATTCCACAGCTTCACTTCGAAGTCTCTTTAAAAGTTCTGACATGTGTCGTGGATACATAGAGAGAAGCTGATATACAGTTATGCATGTATAATCTTGTTTTGGGCTGATGTTGTGAAATTGATTCAACTCTTCTGGTAACTGTTTACTAAATTTGCTTTCATGATGAACAAAAAAAGATGGTGTTATGGCTAACAGTTTTTGCAATGCTTGTGGATCTGGTGTTATGTTGATATAATTACACAGTTTACCACTGCCAGGGATTGTACATTTTCCAGTTTTACTCAAACTCTCAAACTCTGTGATATCCCATATTTTGGATAAAACTGTTTCCAAGTAGCTTTTATTTAAATAGTTAGAAACAGCGTGAAAAAAACCCGTTCCCAATTTCGTCCTTTTTTTCTTTTGTTGAGCTGTGTTCTGGTTTTCTGCAATCCCGACGACCAAAAACAATTCACCATTGAAGAAGACTTGTTGAAATGCAACAACATCAAAGGGTATCTCAGGCAATATAACTGCAATTTTCCATTTGTTTCCTTGTAACAATAACATAAACAAAGTTGTTAAACCAATAAAATTATTGCTATTGTTCTGCTCAGATGTCGTACTGTTTGTTTTACAGACACCAGGAGACTCTAAAGGTACTTTTAAGAGCAGTAATTCTTTATCTGTGCTTGGCAGCATTGGATACGATTGAGAAAATGTAACATTCTAAAATAAACAATATCCTTACTAATAATTATTTTCTACTTTTCTACATTAACTTTGTTTCTCCAAAAAATTGCAGTTGAATCTTCTTTAGAACGCAAATATATACACAATATTTCATAATAGAAATAAAACAAATGAAGTAAAAAACGTTGCCAGTTTCCATCTCTTTTTACTTTTAACAACACCCATTGCTACTACCTATGGAATTCCTTTTTCTCACAGTGCTTAAGTAGCAAAACAATTCTTTATCTTTTAAGAAGATTATGCCACTGCCAGCAATTGAGTGTTGTCGCTTAATATATTTAATATTATAGTGCCGTTTTCTGCAAATGCTTGAAAGTTTATCCACCTCCAGATACAAGCACTAAAGCCAGAACGAATTATAATTTGCATGCCTACATATTAAACACTAGACGCTGTGACAAAGGAAGCCTTAACAGAAGTGGTTTTAAGTACAAACCAACATGTTTATTGAAAAAGTTGAAAAAAATCGCTTTAATTTTAGGTGAAAAAATATACTCTACTTACATCATCATACAAGATTTTTCCAGCATTTAAGTTTGACAATTCACTAACAACATTGGCTATCTCTTTTTGTTCATCAGAACTTAAAATACTACCACCCAAATTTCCATTAACCGCAGGTTCATTTGTAGCTGGTTCTTTACTAGCTTTGTTTTTCTTTTTCTTTCGACTTTTCGAACTCTTGGTTTGCATTTGAGTACTTAGTTCTTTGTCATTGGTAATAATTTCTTCTTTCTCTTCTGAATTTAAAGAAACACAACCATTTTTAGGTAGCATGTCACTACATAGATCACGAGTGGAGACACCCCTGGATTGAGTTGTTTTCTTAATTTTTTTCTCGGTTGCTGCTTCGTTGCATGTATGTTGAAATTCTTTTGAAGGTGTTTCTAAGAGTTTAGTAGCGTTTACTGAACAAGCTACACATAAAACGTCTTTTATTCGGTAATTCACATCATTCTGAAAATCCAATTTTCTGACAGCCTAAATTAGAATGATAAAAACAATAAACACTAGGATTATTTCTGAAAATGAATTGAAGGAATATAGTATGTATTAACCTTGTGCTCTTTGTTATTTTTCTCAATAGAGTCTGATATTTCTTTTCTGAATTCACTGACAGTTTGAAATAATTTCTCCATCTCATTATCCCTCTGTTCTAAAGATTTTGCTACTAAATCCACATCATCATTTCGTTTCATTGTTTTCTTAGTTTTTACATCAGCAACATAGCTTTTGTCCATACTTCCAGACGACACACTAACAAAGGTAGAATCAATCTCTTGAGTTGGTTTTTCATTCACTGAAACTTTACCAATGACTTTAATTTTCTTTTTCGAGCATAAAATGTCCCTTTTTGGTTTTTTGTTTATGTTAGGTTTAGTGTCTTCACATTTGCTATCAAGATTTCTTGAAACTGAAAGAAACGAATTGGTAAACAGACTGTCAAATATATTTTCTTTCGCAGGCCTTTCAACAGGACTATCACTTCGTGTACGCAAAGCAGTATTTTCATCCTGCAAAACATCAGACCAGTCAATAATTTTGACATTTGATTCTGTATCTATTGAAGAAATAAAAACAGATTTTGTGTCCACTCCTAATCAAAATAACCACAGAATAACACGTAACTAATTCGAAGTCCTCTCTCATTTTAAGGAACTTTTTAGGATACTTCCTGGAAAATCAATAAGGAAAGGAGGGTATAGCTAAAGCATTCATTAATATGGCAACCTTGTTTCAGGCACAAATACATAAGAATAGAAGTCTAACATTTTGCTTTTTTTAATAATTACGAACAAACAAAGAATACCCCTTTTAGCAGTGTCAAATTATTTTAGTTCTACAATTTTAGATAATTTGTATGGTAAGGTCACAAATCGACAACCAGGGTAATTCCCTGAGTTTGCAAATTATAAGTTGAAGTGGACCTAACTCAGTCTATGGTTAAAATAAAAAAGGAATTAAAGCAAAAAAGCATCGTGCATTATTTACTTGATTTATGCTCCCCTATATGTTAAAACAGTGCTGCATGGAAGAAATTATACAGTACTGTGAAAAGGTTTGTTAACATCGTGTTCGTGTAACGAGCGTGGTGCACACGAACCACGATAAAATCGTGACCTTTATGTATAACAAACTTTCAAACATTCTATCGTGGCCACCACGCTAAAATTATTATCTCCACAAAGGATTGTGTGTCCCACGAATATTTTTGTGAGCTCCACGATTTTTGTAGCCACTATAATTTAATTTTTTTTCTTTTCAAAAAAGTCTTTCATTAAAGTTACATAGTTTTTTCTTGGTGTATACTTTTTCGTCATGGACACGATTGTATTTTTACGAAATGTATTTGGCTAGAAATGTTAAATTTGTCTGCAGCGATAGAAATGTTTTTTAAGATCGCATTTTAAAAGTTTATAAACTAAAAGCGGCGATAGAAATGTTTTTTAAGATCGCATTTTAAAAGTTTATAAACGAAAAGCGGTGTTAGAAATGTTTTTTACGTCACATTTTGATTCACGAACGATTAAAATCTATTATATAGCTAGCTTTATGACAACGAATTAAAACAACAAGTGTTAATTTATTTTTTTCCCGTCGGTTTTGATTTAATTGATAAACTAATACGGTCTTTGTTGTTTTACAATAGAAGTTATCTATCGTGGACGCCACGGTGTAATTTTTAATTTTTGTTCATGTAGTCTACGAAACATGATCGTGAGGTCCACGATTGTTAAAAAAATACGCATCGCTGGCTATCGTGGTTCTTGCATAACATGAAATAAACACGAACCACGATGTTAACAAACCTTTTTACAGTACTGTAGTACATGTAATAAAATACAAGTAGGAAAAATGAAATTCTTACCAATGTCATCCATCGTTACAAAATCCATATTTTCAAATACACTGCTCTCTTCAAAACTGTTAGCTTTATTAGTTTCCAGTCTACTAACATACAAGTTAGGTGATATGTAACTCTCTTCACCAGTCCCCTGGTCATATACAGTGTAAGATTCAACTACTTCATCTTCACTCTCAATTTCAGTTCCATTATCTTCGGCATATAGACTTGTCACTTCTCCATGACTGTTAACACACTCCATTTCTGTATCATCACCTGGATCAGAGATTTGATACATCATTCTGTTTACATTGTCAAGCATACTGTCTACACATCTAACCATGGCACTGCTACTAATCTTATCCAGATGAGCATCACTATCAACCTTATAGTTCTGTCCTTTACAACTCAATTCGTAGTTGCTGAAGTTATCAGGTTTGAGATCTTTTACCTTACCAATAGGTTTGAATCGACTTTTATTTTTACCATTATCAGTACAAGGTTCTGCAACACTTTTGGTGTTTATAGAACTACTTCTTACAGCTGGCATTGCTTTGCTATTACTGCAAATAATTCTAGCACTTTCCTCCTTCAATCTTTGTCGCGTCTCATACAGAGTGTTTTTTTCACTTTCTTCATTTTCAACACAATATGAACTAGAACTGAGGGAATAGAATTTAAGGTATAGTAAAAATAGCAAATATAAATTACAAAGTGTAAGCAATATAACTTAATCTAAATTTAACTCCAACCTTTGCGTGTAATGCCAAATATAGAAAACGCATTTTCCCTTTACTTTTGTCATGTAATCCAATCCATGTATTAGTCCTTGAAAATTTATTTTTGGTAGCACTTCCAGACCCAGTTCAGGCTTTTAGACAATATAGTTATGAGTAAAAAAAATTTGTATGAATTTCACTACTAATATTTAAAATGAGGATCACTGGTATTGTGTTTATAGTGTCCTATCAAATGGAATACCTATCTTAGTTCCTTAATACAGCAAAAAAAAGGGCTTAGACAAGTACCTGCCATATCTTTGCATAACACAGTGATTTGTGTGAACCTAAAAAAAATTATGTAAAAATAAAATATATAAAAATAGTTTTTGACTTCACAGAACAAAATAAAAACAGAATGCCTCCCTATTTTAGAACATTGGCTTATAAGCCTCATACAAATGTGTTTTCGTCATTTTAGAATTAAATATCCCAAACTGCGCATTGTAATTTCTAAATTAAAACTTGAGTCTTTATCTTTTTCGAACAAATTAAATGATGTTTTGAGTTCATATGAATTCATTTTTGTAACTTTACAACGAAATTAAGCAATTTCTAGGTTCACTATGATTAATCTTTTCATAAATCTGATGCTTATTTTTATTCCTTTTTTAATTTATATTTAATCATATCAAATTATCAATTGAAACTATTTTGTTTACAAACTAAAGACTTGTTATAATTATACCATGAATTACTGTCTCTTAAATTGTAACAATTTAAGAGACAGTTTTTGAGGAGGTAATTATTAGGCTATATGTAGACACCAACTGATTTTGATTTAAACAACTGGTTTTAAGAAAACCATAATTATATTTAATGGAAACACTAATTGTCTATTACCTGTGGCGATCTAAGATCTATTTTGATAGTTTCTTTATTGTCAGTCTGCATATCAGAAATGTTTGAGTTAATTTTCATATTTTGTGGTCCCAAATCTAACTTCTCGTCCGTAACTTTCAATTCACTCATCACAGATTCAAGCTTTCCTAATAAAGAAGAACCACTACTTCCTGAATCTGTTAGATCTCCCCCGTAGTTAGGCTGGATGTTGTTAGAATGTGGGCATTGATTCAAAGCATGGTCTAATTCAATTTCAGCAGCCTCAAGCTTTTTCATCATAGGTAAACTTTTAGTTTCATCAACATTCTTAGGTGCATCGTGATTATTTACACTTCCTAGAAAACAAGTTACTTTAAAAAGCCACACATTACTAGAATCTGTACAAAGAAAACATCAATAAACACGTAAATTATTACCCTGTTGTCTATAAGAAATTTTTTGGTGTTCACTCACACCATCATAGATCACTACCTTTAGTTAAAACATATTAAAACTAGTCAATAGGGTGCGTGGAAAAATCAATTTAATCAGAAGAACAATAAAGATACACAAATTTTCTTCAAAAAAATTTGTTTGGTTGTTGCCTGTATTATCTAAAGCTTGAAGCAGTGATCAAGAAAATGTATAAGATCATGTACTTATGATGAATGGTTTTATGATTATGTCACCAATTGTCTGTTCTAAAACAAGTGGTATGACCCAGGTTTGAAGACCTTACACAGTTTGGTTTCTGGTGACCCCTAGTTATCCCCGTGGAAGGTGACGTCAGTTATTTCCAGCTGTTTCCAAGATATAAAGCCTCAAACATAGTGCAATGCAATGGCTTTGCCAATTTTTAAAATGCTATTAACCGCAGTTTAAATGCATTGACTTCATGCCTAATTGTCTGGAAAATAAACAAGTAAGACAAATGCCTAGTGGAAAAATCCACTTAGGCAGGAGAACAATGGAAAAGAGAACTGTCACTTAACTTTTGATCACATCAACAAAGGCCTGTCAATACACCACATATTTTTTTACACTTTGCCTCTATTGTTCAGAGCTTTAAACGCTGACCAAAATAATGTGTATGATCATGTTTTTGATGCACATTTAAGGAGATAAGGTGTTTATATATTTTGCTTACGTCAGCACGAACCCACAAAAATACAAATACCGATTGCCTTCAACGTATGGATCTTAAAACATTGGTTAAGACAATGTACATGTATTATTATTATTATTATTATTATTATTATTATTATTATTATTATTATTATTATTATTATTATTATTATTATTATTATTATTATTATTAAGGAATATCTATACAGGATGATCCGTCAGTTAAAAAAAATATGTTAATACTTTTGTCAAGGTAGTTCTGCATAAAAAAACAACTAAAAATATACGTTAAAGTATTTACAAATATATTCACAATAAAAGTAACGAAAGTAAAATAGCTCACAGTGTGAAAATAGAAAACCGTTGAAGACGAACACTACCGTGAAAGGTAAAAGAAAGAGGATGGCAAAAAGACTACATGTCCAGCTAAGCAAAAATCTAAAGAAAACCACTGCTAAAGCAAATGCTTATTAAGGCTAGCTTTAAATGTATACAAACTGTCAACATTGTGTACATTAAGTGGTAGCTCATTAAAATATTTCCCACCATTAAAATAAAAACTTTTTCTAGCCAATTCTAATTTAACTTTTAGTAATTTCACTAAAACACCTTTGTTACATGTGTCAAAAAAATTCAAAATATTCAATAAAATTTTCACATAAATTGCCATTTGAAAACGCAGATGCAACACTGTTTTTGCATTGCATTTAATACGCTGGGAACATTTGCTTTAACTCCATTCGAAATAATGTAAAGTGCTCTCGATTTCAGACTCTGAATTTTCAGAGTTTGTGTGTTATTCATGCAGAAATTTACGAGGGGGCAGTAAGTCAACAGTGGTATGATCATAGAACGACAGATTGTTTTAGTTTTGTAGATGCTTTTTTTCAGTGAACTGTTTATTTTTAATCCCAAGATATTTGTATGATGTTGTATGGTTCACTGTAATGTAGTTGTGTTCAAGTTGCAACGGTGGGTTGTTCAGCTGCTTTAATCTTTTATTGGTTCCAAAAACCATGTACTCTGTTTCTCCCGGTTTCGTATTAATCATCAACTTATTTTGTTCAAGCCAGATGCAGATATCAGACAGATCTTGATTCAATAACTGTTCTATCTCTCATAGACACAAACAATACAGTGTCATCTGCATATTTTCCAACTTTACAGTGAACAAGACGTTTAACAGAATCGTTGAAATGTAATAGGAACGGTAGAGATCCTAAAATGAGCCCTTGCGGAACACCACAAAAGATAGGGTTTTTTGCAAAAAATTCATGACATGCAGAAAAAAATCTCTTTCCAATGACATATTTTATATTTTATGAAAATATTTGTAACATCCCTTTTTTCTGGAAAAAGCCTTTTTAGAGGTGTTATATCCTTCACACCTTTGAAAAAACATGTGCAAAATGAGTTGAGCATATTTTTTGTAAACATTATGCATAATATGAAACTCCCGTATAAAAATATGCATAATAATATTTTTTAGATAGTTAACTTTCACTATCGAATTAAAAAAAATCAAAGTTAAGGAATATGCATATGGGCTGTCTCCTGTAAACCTGACTTCTGTCTATTAATAATTTTGAACGAGTGCACGCATATTCAGCATAAAGAAAAAGTTCGCACTTCTATCATCTTTCTGCATACTCAGTTCACACATTTTTATAACACCTACGAAAATCTTTAAAAACAAATATCTCGTTAGTAAATTTTCGCATACATGCCTTTACGTTTGTGGTCTCTTTTTCCGAAAGCTTCCTATTGGCTCATTGAAATTTTCGGTAATGAAAAGCTGAATAAATTATGCACAAAAGGTTCCCGGATTTGTTTGTATAAATTACTGATTAGCGAATTATGACAACAGAAAGAAAAAATATGCATTTTTTTGAATGATTATATATAATTGCAAATAATTTCATAACAACGTTATTAGAAAAAAAAACCGGGAACCTTTTTGAATTTAATTCGTGCTGAATATAATGGTGCGAAAACGAGAAGTCTGCGACCACGCGTTCGGAAAAAGAAGCCATTTTAAAACGTATGGTGAAGAAAAATTGGTGTGTGTTTATTTCATTATATTTTCTTTTTGGAAAATTACCATCTCACGAAAATAACACCATCAAAAAAGTCTTTCATCAAGCATTCAGAAACAAAAAAACATAAAAAAAATATAACAGTATTGATAAATTATAAGGGTTTTTCTGAGACTACTCATTAAGTGAGTTTTTTCCTTTACAGTAACCTTAAACTTTAATAATATCTGATCCATGGAAACTACCTGATGGCAACAGAACAAGTAACTAGTAAACCATTTTAAAGGACTACCAGTGATGCTAAAATTGGGTAACTTATTTAAGATTGTTTCATGGCTAACAGTATCGAATGCTTTATGTAGCGGTAACATTCACAGTTTTTAAATCGTTTGGAACCTCACCAAAACTAAACAACAAGTTAATGATGAGTCAATGGAGCAACAATGGAAATCGCAAAATCTTTTAAGAAACAAGGTGGAATGTTATCCATTCCAACAGCTTTATTCCGTTTCAGCTTTAGTAAATGTGCTAGCATTTCTCCTGATGTTACGCAAGAGAATTCAAAATCATTCAGTTTACGCTTTGCTTGAGATGGTTTATGGTTCCAAACTAAATCTGTTAAAGGAAACGCCACCTTCTTCAACTTGTTTGCAATTGACTAGAAGAGAGTGCAGAAACCATCCAGGATTACATGTTTATCACTATTTCTTGTGCCATCAACTATGAAAAAAAGATGGTTTTTTCACCCTTTGATTTTCATGAAGTGCCTGTGTTAGTCTCTGAAGCATAATAAACATTGGACCAATCTTTGACCTCAAAGTTTTAAGTGCATTGTAATGGCTTCACTAAGGTGGTAGTAAATGTTTTAAAAATCAGATTTTTTTTCACACAATTAGTTACGATATATCTTATTTTTACTGTTATAATACACTTGATTTTATAGCTATAATACTATTATAGCTAAAAAATCTTTTAAATAAAATATTGTGCCCAAAACTTCTGAATATTCATTTCTCTTAAAAACTTTAACACAAACTTTGTAAATCATACAACCTCAAAAAAGTGTGCGGAATGAGATTTCTGTAAAAACAAACAAAATGCTAATTGGAAAAAATATAATGTTTTCCGCACACGACCAACCTAAGATTTGTTTTAAAACAGAAGTCAATAAAAAATCATAAGGCTGTAAAACGATGTAGCTTGTGAAAGCTACTTTTTCTTTTCTTTATTGCATATTAATAAACAAGTATATCTGCTGACAGAGCAAATTAAAATCATACAAAATTGATTCTACGTGCACGAGGGCAATATTTTCAGGAAATAACAAAGAAAATTTGTATAGATAAACACACTGAGTAAAAATCGAACTGTTTGAACAGCTGTAAAAGGGTTACTGCCACTTTAAATTAAGCTATTGCTGTTAAATTAATGTTGTTAAAATTGTGCTGTAACGTCAGAAAATTTAACATTTGACACTTTTTTGGCTACAGCAAAAGAAAATGAACTACTTGTCTGTTACATACAGACACAGTCTTTGTTATACTATATACATGACTTTACAGCACAAGGTGTGCTATAAAGCCACACTAATTATCCCTGAAAAGACACTTTCACCAATCGAAACTTATTTTACATTTCCCAGGGTATTTTTTGTTTGTGTTTGAACCAGTCAGAACAGAAGTGATATTTGGCACATTTATTGCAAAAAAAATGTATAAATACTGGACCTGTCACAGATGGTTTTGTAAGTGCATCATTCACGTCAATACCACTATCTCCAAGTGATGATTTAGAGACTAAAGTCTCCCTCAATTGCACTTGTTCTAAATTAATAAAATATTTTATGTTGGTCATGTTTGGAAATAAATCATAAGTTTGTACATAAATCATACCCTTATTGCAAGTTTTTAGCCAAGTGCAAGCTTTTTCAAACACAAAACTTCACACATGTGCAAAAAGATTAAGGCATACCATTGATAGCACATGCAAAAGGCTAAATTTTATTGGAAGTTGTTTGAAGGTTACGATGACTCTATAACAGTCATACCAACGTTGGTTTCATTGTTTTTATGGTAACTAGTTACTGCTTTTGACATATATGTTTAGGGTGAGATGCTAGATGGGCATGTTAACATGGTAGCAAAAGGTTACAATCTTGGTTGTTATGGAACAATGCTGTAAGACTGCTGGCAACGTGGAATAAAAGATAAGCATAATAAGGGCACACACCTAGATATGTCAATTCAAGTATTCAAGTAATTTTTGATTTATTGCAGGCCATTTCTTGAATAAAACTATGCCAGAGCTACAAAAAGCACCCGTTAAAAAAATTACGGGTGCTATGGTGTGTGAAAAATCGCACTCGTAAGCAAAATTTACAAGTGCGATGTGTTATTTAAGCTGTATAGAAATGAGGTTTAAGTCTTGCAAGAAATATATGTTTAAAAGAAATATAAAAGGAAAATTTTGAGTTGTGCACTCTCATTGTGTATGAATAAAACAATTTTTTTTTAATATTTATTTTTGAAGGGCATAAAGATGAATATTCACGTCATACTCTTCTTGTGTACGAACAATTATACTTGTGGGCCACCAAGAAGGTGTTTTCTTCAGCCACCTGGTGGTGAAAATATAAAAATACATTTCAATTATTGCACAACATCTTTTTTTCTGCTATTTAAAATATGAAATTGCTTTAACTTTCTATTGCTTGCTAATGTTATGAGCTCTTCTCTGAAACACAATGCTGGAGATCATTTTTCTTTTGTGTTGAATGTAATTTTAATCTATTTATATCTTTGCAAACACATTGAGCACATTGAAATGATTTGCTTCTGGTAATAGAGCAATGTAGCAGGTATCATTTTTAGGATTAATTGATATGTATTTCACAACCTAGTGCCCAGGACTTAATTATTAATTCCTGTTGAAAATATTGATAAATGTTAAAATAAATAGATAAATAGTATAGATGATAATTTTCTTTTTTTATGTTTGCTACCTTCAAGCAACAGGTGGCCACAGAGAATATCAAAAATAAATATAAAATACAATTAATTGGACACACGCAACTATCTCCTTTTTATTGCGGCCATTCATTTTATCATGCACACTGTGATTGCTGAGATATAAATAGATAACAAAATTCTATAAACATTAGAAAAGATTGTTCCGTACATCGCTGTTACAGACAACCCGTGATAAATATTATGTTGTTTATTTTTATGCTAAATAAATACATAAAAAAAACGAATTTTTACTTTAGATTACGAGTGCGATAAAAAGCACTCATAAATTTTTTTACCAGTGTGCTGGCGAGTGTGCGTGCGATCGCACTCGTCTTAAGGAATGGCCTGTTATTGCATCCATCGCAACACTTGCTTGGTATTTAAACATTATATATTATCTGATATATATATTTTAAAAAGAAACAAGGACTTGCTGTTCACCTCGTACTTTCAGGGCATGCGAAAAAGAGCATATAATAAATTTAAAAAATTTAAGACTACGAAAGGACTACAGTGCAGCAGGGTGATAACAGAACTTTAATTCATTTTAGATAGGACCAAAAAAAAATATTTTAATGTTATTCCGATTTAAACAAGAATTGTCATGTATTGACCATACTTGCCTTTGTGAAGTTTCGGATGAAACACAATAGGTTCTGAACTATCAGATTCTTCTTCCTCGTTCTACAAAAATAAAAAAAAAGATGATTTTCTATTTATTTTTTAAGCACTGGCAAGTTTAGTAGTGTTTAGTAACATCTAGAAATCATTTGATTTATAAATGTGCGCATACCCCCAAAAAAGGCTCTCTAGCACATAACTTGGAATTAAAAAGGCTGCAGAAAGATGAAACATTAAACTGACAATTAACCTTTATGAAGGAATGCTAACATTTTTTCAACAAATAAAATTTTTAAAAGGGAGTAAAAATACTTAAACTTTTCAACCTATTCAATCTGATCAGGTGCCTCTGATTAAAAATGACAAATCTCTCAATAAAAAGAATAAAATAAGCCTTTTATCACATCTGTTATCTTTTGTCTGCAGTACTTGTGTACAAGTTTCTTTTCTGGCTATTTCAAATCTATTTACACAAATACGTTCCACCTATTAACAACCTCTGGCAAACAAACTATTTATTACTTTGAGAACAATGGGTTTCAGGGAAAAACACAACTCACAAAATATTCCCTGGGCCAGGTTGTTTGCCACTAATTACACTCGTCCCGGAGGACAGGAGTGTATTGGTTTCAGCTTGTGCGACCAAAAGTGACATGCAATCTGACCGAATATCGTAACTTACCCGCTCCCCGCGCCATAATTCTTCTTTTTTGCCGCGACCCTATTTCCCGCTTCTTCACGTTGTGCGTGTCTTAACCCGTATTTTGCAAACAACAGACCAGTCGTTCATGCATCGCTACCGCTCAAGTCGAAGCATGCGCACTGCCCGCTGAGAATCGAGGCACTCTTAGCTGTGTTTTCACATTTCTATGAAGTTCTTTTAAAAAATAGTAGCGGAATATAAATGAAGTATCGCTGGAATATTTATCTTGCTTTCATGCAATCTGCTATCTTGCTAGAGCTACTGTTGTTGTACAAAGTGTGCCTAGTGTGTTGTTGTTCTGCAAAGTCTACCTTCAATCACTGAAATTTGAAACTGCTAGATCGAGAAGACTTTCAATACCTGGGGAAGCTGCTTTAAGTACCAAGGTACGTCGTGCTGAATATTATTCATCAATCCATTGACTTAGTGTATTATTTTATTTCATGTAACTAGCTAATTATGTTTTTCTGCCATGTTTTTACGATATCTTCTTTCTTGCACAAACTTCTATTATATTTGTGCGGGGATGTTGAATCTAATCCAGGTCCGGCTTACCATATTAAATCAGTTAATGGGTCATTTAATCAAGGCGACAAAAAGTTTGGTGAAACTGCTGGTATTCAGTGTATGTGCAATGCTCTTCTAGCTATATGTTGGTCCCAACTCAAAAGAATTTCTTTTTGAATATCATTTGATTTAGTCATTTGATTTAGATAACATCTTAGAACATGGTGATGCCAATTTTAAGCAGTCAAATTTCAACAGACCCTTGGCATGTTATGAGTTACCAACATCAATATTGATCGTTTTCAAATTGCTATAAGTTTCCTGAGTATTACGTCGGCTATGGCGCCGTAGATTAGTGGTTATAGCTCTCGTACTCTGTGCGGGAGACCGGGGTTCGATTCCTCTTGACGGCGATTTAACACGGGCGAGTGAATGTTACCATTGCCCTGGGTTAACCCAAGCCATGTGAGGGAAATTGGGAAGATGGCACACTGTGTGGGCCGTTGGATGTTGCTGGGAGTTGTCTAGTAGAGCGCGGGCTCTAATTGGGTCTGCGTAGCTCAAAATGAGCATTAAATACTCTAGGACTCTCCATCTACGCCATGGCCCCTCCTGGAAATAATAGACAGGGTATATCCCTCGATATTTGTGAGGCTAGCCATGTAAAATATGCACATCTATCTATCTATCTATCTATCTTTTGGGTGATGAACATTACTTTTTAGCTCATGGAAAAATGAATTCAGAAACAGTCCATTGTGTTTTCGAAAGCATATATTGGTTCATAATATTCATGATAATCCTGGGGTCAGTTCTGTTTCACTTCGCAAACCGTCCTTTTCATCTGATGTTCTTAATGTCATGGTTATTTACAGAAAAGTTACCAGTGATCTGCAGACATTTTACAACATGCTGTCAAGGAAAATTGCAAGTTCTGACATACATGTTATACTTGAAGATTTCAATATAAATGCCCAAGCTGACCAGCCAGAATTAGCAGATATCATGAATGATTATACACAAATTGTACCAGGACCTACTCATCTAGCTGGTGCTATCCTTGATCATGTTTATGTGAAGAGTAGCGTTTTGTCGATGTACTGCATTAATTGCTATGTCAAGTGCATCATTTCTCTGATCATAATGCTATCAAATTTAGCCTTTCAACGACCACACGCTGACAAACTGACAAGCCATATTTTGATCAATCAACTTTGCAGCCACTTTTATAGAGTTAAGATATGAAATCATCCTGTTAGCATATTTTAAATATATATTAATATTTATTATATTAAATATAACATTAAAAACACATGGTGTTGTATAAAATTTTTGATTCTTTTCAAATCTTTTTCAGTGTATACATAAGGAAAACCAGTTTCGCCAATGTGTGTGTGAATATAAAAACATTCAAAACACATGGTGTGGTATAAAATTTTCGATTTTTTTCAAAGTTTAGTTTGGTTGTATATATACCTTTTGTATTTATGTGACAATGCAGTAAGTGAATAATATGCTCACTGAAGTTAATCAACCACCAAAATCACATTGTTCTACTATCAACAAGATGGTTGTCTACATTATGAACTTCTTCTTATGTTCTGTTATTTTGGATTAGGTTTTTCAAAGAATGTTGGTGTGCTGTATTACACCTAAAACTGTTCAACCTCATTCGTTTGAAAGTAATTGCAATCATCAGCGCAAGTGTATCACACCAATGACCTCAAAACTATTTGATGTCCAAGTCGTCATATTTTAGTAAGCCATATCAATTATTTCGTAATAAAGTT
Source organism: Hydractinia symbiolongicarpus (assembly GCF_029227915.1). Classification (NCBI taxonomy): domain Eukaryota; kingdom Metazoa; phylum Cnidaria; class Hydrozoa; order Anthoathecata; family Hydractiniidae; genus Hydractinia; species Hydractinia symbiolongicarpus. The sequence continues at coordinate 10,965,406 of NC_079877.1, read as the reverse complement.
TCCGACGAATGACCCTATCTTGGCTAGAAAATATTTAGTTCATATTTACACTAAAATAAGCTTCATTTTTTTTTCATTGTTTTGCAATAATGAACCTCAAAAGTATTTTGTTGTTATTTAAACCTATAAACTGCTGAAACGATACTTTTTCTTGTTTTGAAAATTGTTTGTTCTCATTCATAACTTTTCTCTAATGCTTGTCATTTGCTAAAACAGTCACGCGAGTGCAACTGAAGACTACACAGATCGTATGCAGCCTTTATATTCGTCTGAACCATCACGTGAGCATTAATCCATCAGGCAATCTAGAAATCGCATTACGTTCTATGCTGGGGCATATACGATGCACATGGCGACATGCCTAATCTTATAATGAAAAAGAACGCATTACGTTCCATGCTGGGACATATACGATTCACATGCAGACTTGCCTAATCTTATAATGGAAAGAAAACGCATTACGTTCTATGCTGGGACATATACGATTGACATGCAGAATGTTATAGAACAATCTTGTGGAGCAGGTTGCTACTTCGTGAAAACGTCAGTGGAACAATGTTTGTATTAATTTTTTATGTATTAATGCATTATTCGAAACAATATTTATGACTCAAAATTATTTGCGTATTAATCATGAAATTTATAATCGATTTGTGAAACCATGGGTAAATCTCTCTACGCGGATAAGTTTTCAAGTCTTGTGATTGGTTGATGCAATAAGTTACTCGCTTAATTATTTCTATTGCCTAATCCATGACACATTGGTGTGAGAAAGTTTCGGGTATGCGCATTTTGTTTTGAAATTTCTCAAATCATTTTTCTTTCGAAAATCTCGATCACGTGTCGTGAAAACAACGCATTGAAACGTTCTCAGCCTTAGGAAAGTGTAGCGCAAAGACAGCGGTGATGTATGGATAGTTGCCTCGGGGAAACGTAGTGTGAGACAGTTATGTGTGGATAGTCACGTGTTACGGAGACGTAACACGTGACTATCCACGCGCGCTCTGAGCAATCTGAGGATATTGCGCAATATATATGATCATCCGTCCGATGAACAAAACTTTTCACTTGGTAGTTGAACCCGCGCCCGCTGAACTACGGCCGTAAAGCTATATGTCCATTTAGCGATTTTGTCGCTATTTCGCAAAATATAAGTAATAGAATACTCATGAACATGCACATATACAGAAACGACGAGTGTTTCAAACCGTCAAGGTTTCTTGTTATTACTTCACACAAGTGCTTGCCTATACACAACCTAATCGTTTAAAACCTGTTGAGCGAAGAAGTTAACTTAACACCAGTGATACACAGATAGCAGCTTGCACGAAGGGGATTTTAATATACTGACTTTTAAAAAAAATTCACATCTGAAAGGTTATGTATAAATGTAATGTCAAATTTTATATGTTTGTCAATTTTTTATGTGGTATCCGTAATTTACAATACAGTATGAGATTAATTTCTTTGGTTCCGGCATATTAACACAAAAGCGGTAAAAACAATGTATTTCTATTGGAACGAGTAGATAGAACACGTTCTGTGTCCGTTGGACTATTTGCGGAAATTTGGAGGAATGTGTAGGAATTCAGGTGCCTCCTTCATGCTTCATCACAGGCACAAATATCAGCATCAGGCGAATGAGACAGATGAGATGCCCTTAATTTCAGGCGCATCCCCATCCTGAGTGCCAGGCACATGCTAATTATGGTGTGTTAATTCAGTGTCAGGTGTATGAGAGATCCCTGAGCGTCAGGTGCATGTTTTCTATTCAAGTGATGATTACAGTAAGTGTAAGCTTAACCCTATTCGGTCCGGGGTTTTTCTGACATATTATGACCGGGGGGGGGGGCGGATTCCGCCCCCCCTCTATAACTTTTGAAGTAAGAGTGCTGTCATCATAAAACTTCGTATGTAGGAAGTTCAAACTTTAATAGATATGTAGGAATTAAATTTATAAATTTTTAGCAGGTGGAATGACGTCATCAGATCGTCAGTTTGAAGGCACCCCTTAATTTTTGTATCTTTTCTTTATTAAGTGAATTACAATCCTTTTCTAACGCAGAACGAGAAACCTGTATCATACTCAAGTATTTTGGCTGGTGGGATGATAGTTAGTATACTGAAGATGATGAAATTCTTATATGTACTTTCTTATATTTATAAAGTGGAGGATTGAGCAAAATGTTACTCTATAGCGTTGTTAGAGTATAATTATGAATTATATAGTTATCAAATTTTTATTATTACTTTATTATGCTCAAGATGATGCAATAATGCTGATTTTAGTTGTCTCAATTGTGCAATAATGTTAATTTCAACATTCGTTTAGGTACTATATCTTTTGAAAAGAGATGTATTAAAAACTTTTTTTAAAAAACTATGCCTCTTACAACTGGAAAAATATCTACATAATATATAAAAAAATATACATAACATAGAAAAATATATACATAATATAAAAAAATATAAACATAAAATGTTCTCGTTATTTTTTTATATGGAACTAATGCAACCCTGACATAATTGCATCAAATGTGCACGGCAGGCATTTTCTCCGCAATTTTGGCATGTTGATTTCACTTTTTTTAATTTGTCTTTAGCCGCCTTTTGTTCTTTTCTGTGCGAATCGTTTATGCATAACCTACATCTTCGTGGAGTGTCTGATGATGAAGGAAGCATGTCATTTAGTGATCGTCTTGGACAGGCTTTGCTTTTACCGGTTACCAGCCCAATTTTTTTTAGAGTGCCCACCTGCAATCCCTTTTTATCTCTTCTTTCGATTTGAGGATTGACCAGTGCTTCAGATAATTCCATACCGAAATCGAACGAGTTAAAACTTTTCGGATCTTTGTTGTGATTTAGAGCCATGATGGTTGAGGCATTCACTCTAATTGTGTCAAGGATAAGATAAGGCCGATATGCTCCATCTTCTTGATTTCGGTTTCACTGTGTATGTACCAACTTTTTGATCCACAATATCAGTTCCACCTTTTGTGAAATCATATAACTTATAAATTGCTGGCTTTTTCTTCTCATCATCCTTTGTAACTCCAAGAATTGGGTTCATTGTAGACAAAATTAAAACGTTTTTTTTCCCTTTTGAAGTTGCAACGGCGTAACTGGAAATGTTTAAGTCTCTGTTTTCTTCCCAATAAATTTTGCTACTCAAAGGTTCTCTTTGAGACAAATCTTTTATTTCCGCCGGTATGCCTACTCGGTTGGTCTGCATTGTCCCAACCATTGTAATCCCTCTCTGTAATAGCCACCGCGCAATTGGTATCGACGTATACAATCTGTCCATTGAGATGTTTCGACCACAGAGAGAAACTGTTTTGTGTAATTTCTCTACGAGGTATTTTATATAGTTTTCTGTTCCGCAGACATAGTAGTGGCTTTCCTCGATGTTGTTGGGTTTTCCACAATACACATGAGCTTGATATGTGTACGGATACCTGGCACAGTTGATAGATTTAAATAAAATTCCGTATTTAGCAGGCTTATCCGGGTTGTATTGTTTAAAACCTACTTGTGTCCTCATGGGATACAATGTCTCGTCCAACGACAAAAAGTCTTCTGGTATCATATTTTTGGCGCAGTTATCGTTGAACGATTCGAATAATTCTCTCATGGCCGCAAATCTATCTTTCTCCCACCGTTCTTGTCTCGTTGCAAAATCATCAAATCGCAGGTTTTGAAATATAAACTTAAATCTGTTCCTAGACATCGTTGCGCTAAAAAATGCCGGACCGTATTTATCGGAAAAAAGTAGGTTCACGTGGTGGTTATTTAGACAAAATAACCCTCGAAAATACATCAGGCCGACCACAGCATAAAAGTCGGCTGAATCGATCTCTTTCAAATGAGGATATTTGTCGGATTCCATGATATGATCCTTTACATTTTCCAATACATTTCGAATGCGTTTGTTTGTGTAACCGACGATTTTCTCCACCATAAAAGGAGTGATATATAAATCGAAAACGTCCTTAGCGGTTGTTGCAGAGCGTGCGCGAGGCGATACTCCTGGTTTGTTTTTCAATACATTGTGAACATTCTGCCTTCCTCTGCGAGCCGGCTCTTCATTGATAAATCGTATAAATTCTTGTTTTTTGCGGTCGGTTTTGTCAGTTATTTTCCCAATAATTGTTTTTTTTTCCAGTCCTAACGTTATTGGTTCATAATTTTCTTCCAACAACGAACTATCAATGCTGTTCACTGATCTCTGGTAAGTCAGACGTTTTTTCTTATATGTTGCTTCTTGCTCTATAACATATTCGTGATCGCTTTCACCTAAAAATATAGTTTTCGATAGATATATAAATCAACAGACTAGAAAAAAAAATCGAAGTTTATGTTTTGGCAACTTACAAATAAAGTCGCATCAGTATCTTGAACTCCCAACTCCTCTTCACCTAACAGCTCCTCCAAATCATCTTGTTCCTCTTCCTCATCAACAAAACGTAAAATATCTTCTATTGCTTCACGATAAGTAATCGTTTTCTTTCTTGACATGATTGTAAATAAAATATGAAGTATCGTCGACGCGAAGTAAAATAATTTAACATATAACCATTTTTGACAAGAATTTTCTTTTCTAACATATCGTTATAGAAATCGGAACTATTTTGATCGCGTTACCGCCTTTGCCGTTTCTGAGAGCACACGTGTCAAATGCGCGAACAATTATTTTCTAATTACCTCAAGAAAAAAATTAACGATTTTTTAATTACACAAGCAATTATCGACATTGACACATCGCAAAAAAGGACTGCAATCTTTTTTTAAGATTGTTTTTAACAAAATCAAGACACATAACGTAAAAGAGCATAAAATTTCGCGTCTAATGATATATAATATATGACCTTTTAAAAAAATTTTTTTTGGGGGATTTATGTCCCTTCAAAAACCAGTCAATACACCCACTTGCTGCATGAATTATTAAAAAAAATTTTATAGAAACATGCTCAAATAAATTTTAGGAAAAGTCGCCAAGTTTGCTGCATTCTAAATAAGGCAAAAAAAAGTTATCAACAAAAAACCAGTAGGGGGGGGGCGGAATCCGCCCCCCCCCCCCCCCCCCCCCCGGACCGAATAGGGTTAAGGTACATCTGAAGAACTTGTGCAGTGTGAGGTGTTGGGATATTATATGCAGCCATTATTAATTAAGACCTGAACATAGGATCCAGTTCCTTTGCAGGCTAGTGAGACTAATCTCCCTTGCAACCTTCAAGATCAGGTGTCTAGGTAGAAACCACTCCCTCCCCCCCCCACTGTGCAAGGCTCCACCAGACATCATCAATGACTAAGGTAAACCTAATGTATACTAATCACAAGTGCCGAAGAACTGCACTTCTGTCACCACAATTAATATGAGCAAAAGTTGCAGTTTAGCTCCTTTTAAAAGGAAATGTAAAATATGCTATTTTTATATTCCTTCACTCAGATTGCTTAGGAGAAGGGTGTACAGCAGTAAACAGAAGTAATGCAGTAACATACCTCAGAATCTAATTGCAAAGTTGGTAACGCTATGTTGGATAATGACATGCTGTATGTTTTCTCAGACAAACATGTATTATTTTCATCTTGTTGATTTTTAGCATTCATGGTGTAAACAACCAAACGTTTTTGTCACCATGTGAATTGTTGCAAACTCTAAATAATATCAGAATAATAGGATTATTCTTGCATCTTTTCAATGTTTACTTACACCCTATACATTTTCTTGATCAGCGTTTCAAGCTTCACCGAAGGAGGGTAACGAGTAAACAAATTTCTAAAAATAATTGTGACAATGGAGGGTTTTTGCAGATTACAGCAAGAACATGATCCTATAACACTGTAAGCAAATCAGTATTGTTACAAAAATTGCCAAACAACGTCCATAGGACTTTTTTGTTGTCGTCCCAGAATAATAAAAAGATAAAAAAGCCCTGGGGATAAGTTTAAGGGGTGCCATTTTAAAAATCACGTACCTGGGGTACACACACTAACCTAAACAATCGGGGACTATACACAATTTATCGCATACCGTATTTTCCGGTATATAACCCGCGTGTTATAAGTTGATATTTACGACTTCCACTGTTGGTGCGGGTTATAATGTGGTGCGGGTTATGTGATAAGTTTTATATTTTCTGTCATTTGTTGTGAAATTTAAAGTTTATACATTGAAAAATATAGTACCAATGGGATAAAATGTGTACATTAATATAACTGCATGCACGATTCTATATCTACGTAATCTTACTTCAACTATGTGACTTAATTTTTTTCACACAGTGAAATTGCTTCAACTTTCTGTTGCTTGCCAGCGCTAATATTACGAGCTCTCTCTGAAACACAATTCTGAAGATAATTTTTCTTTTGTGTTGAATGTAATTCTAATCTATTTATATCTTTGCAATCACATTGAGCACATTGAAATGATTTGCTTCTGGTAATAGAGCAACATAGCAGGTATCATTTTTAGGTTTAATTTACACGTATATCACAACCTAGTGCCAAGGACTTAATTATTAATTCCTGTTAAAAATACTGAAAAATGTTAAAATTAAAGTATAGATAATAATTTTCTTTTTTATCTTCGCTACCTTCGAGCAACAGGTGGCCACTAAAAATATCAAAAATAAATATAAAATACAATTGATAAGACACATGCAACTATCTCCTCCCAATTGTCACCATTCATTTTATCATGCACACTGTGATTGCTGAGATATAAATAGATAACGAAATTCTATAAAAATTAGAAATCAACGTTCCGTACATCGCTGTTACAGACAATCCGTGGTAATTATTATGTTGTTTATTTTTATGCCAAAAAAAACTTAAATATACATAAAGAACAGAGATTTTACTTTAGATTTATATATAACCTGATAGCATGGGTTTTATTTTTATTTTTTGTTTGTTTGTTTAATCGCAGGAAACAAGAGTTATTATTGGCTGAAACTAATGTTTACAAATAAAAGGAAAACAGCATTGTCAAATTAATTTTAATTTATTTTTATTTCGGCAATTGGAGACAAGGAGGTAAAGACTAAGAGACTAACTAGCGTTCTAACTAGACTAACTAGCGTTCAGACACTCGGTACTCGTGTTTGGGGTTCACGAGTTTAAATGTCCTCCACTTGTCTCCATCATGAAAAAAAAAACAGAACACACTCACATATTTATAAAGTGATTAGGGTAAGTAAAAATACGCTGAATTTTTTTCTTAACACGATGCGGGTTATGCAAAGGTGCGGGTAAGTAAAACACGTTGTTTGAAATTTTATGCGGGTTATACGAAGGTGCAGGCTATCTGATATCATCTAGTTTATAACTCCCTGAAAAGCTGAGCTGCGGGTTATACGATGTGCGGGTTTATATACCGGAAAATACGGTATGCAGTGATTTATAAAATGAGAAAGCACATCAGAGTCTGGTGAAAAGAGTAGGCCTGCTGATTTCTTTTTAATTGCAGCACACTTGGAAAATTGTGCTTAACTGAAATTTAATCTTGAATGACTAAAATAAATTTAGAAAACTTCTCTATGTCACGTTGGTGCTAAACTTTACAAATTATAGGCATGGATGGCTTCTGTTTTTGAAGTTATATATATATAACTCTATTATAACCGCCGTTGTTTGTTGGTTTGTCTGTTTGTTATGAAAATATGAAAAGCGATATAAAAAGGAAGGGTGACTCCAGGAATATTTCCAAGGGTTGACAACTAGTAATATCAGGCCTTTTCAGGAGATTTTGAGTGGGTGTGTGATGAATAACACGCCCAAAATGCATTTGCGTGTGCTTTAGGCGTGCTATTCTGGTCAAATTCTCATAGAATATAGACAGCACGCCTGAATCATTTCAGGTGTGTGTGGGCGTGTGCGCGTGCTATCGCACGCCTCTCATGAAAAGGCCTGTAATATTTATGAATACATCACAAACTTATTTTGATGACCACAATTAAGAGATAAAATATATAGAATGGATATTTGATATAATATAAAAAGCCATTTTTTAAAAAAACACAAGTAAGATTTATTTCTAAAAAATACAAGATTTGAAACAGACGACAATTGCAATTTGAGTATAGACTTCATCCTTCATCAGTAAGAGCTCCCCTTATGGGGACCGTCCAAACTTAAGGTGCCACAGAAGAACGATTCAATGCAAGAATTTTTATTCATCTTAATGTCCCTTTGCGTGGCAAAATGAAAATGGATTTTAAATACAACATAAAGAGACTCATACCTACATAAATAAAGACACTAACTGTATGTATATAACCACTGTTTTCGGTTCTTTAATTAAAACCGGCAACCACTGAATAAAATTGCCATATAATAAATATCAGTGTTTTAGACCCCAATCTCCCCAAACGTTCAATTGAAGGTAACCATGGAAACTTAAGTTTAGATGTGAATTGTCAGAAATGCAAAGGACCTATCACATAACATAGATCACAACACAACCTAGTCACGAGGAACCCACCTGAATGATTATGACAATGTTTTACAGCTAAACATTTTACTGCTAATCTGAGAGACAAAACTTAACCAATCAAAAAATAGTTAGTAGAAATGATTGGTCAGTAAAAACGTCGGTGAAAAGTTTTAGTTGGTGCAAAGTATTAGTCACAATGCCAAAATTTTTTGTACTTGTCAAGGTAAGATAGCAGGCTATGCAAGTGATCAAGTAGTTATAGGTACCTGTATGCAAATAGCTATGTCTGCTTTAACAGTTAATTAAGCAGTACTACAAAAGTTATTGGAAATATCCAAATTTACCAGGTTTGAAGTAAAAATTTTTGTTACTTTTTAATGCAGGAAACATTTCAAAATTGTTGTTCAAAATTGTTATTTAATTGATGATCATCTTGTATTATGTGACTTCATATGCAGCTTGTGAATTAACAAGTATGACATGACCTAAGACTTTGTGCAGCCAAGATCATTAAAATAATAGATAAAAAAGAGATGATGAAGGGTTTGGCAACTGTTACCCTAAAAAGGGGAGAAATACAGGAATCGATTTCGTTATCAGAAAATCCCCATAATAGAAAGGGATCTGCCCACAAAGTGGCTAGGAAGCACACTTAAATTTTTGCACCATAAGAAAGGCCATAATTTCTCAGAAAATTTTAACAAAGGAAAAAAATCATCCCAGCCTCTTTTCGGAATTCTGTAAAATAGCCTTAAAGGGTTTCCGATAAGGGAAACCAAAACGAAAAACATGATAGTTAACATGCAGTTTCGCAAGGATTCTCCCAACTACTTTGCCTGCAATATCTTGCACAAATTGTTTTGGTTGTGCTCTTTTCTCTGGTGGTTTCTCCATGAAGTTCTGGAGCAAAATATAGGCACATTTACTATATAGCGCAGCAAAAGGATCAAATTGGTTGCCTACTTCTTTTCTACTTTTAATTTAATGTCATTATATAGAGTGATTTCGAAAATATTATACCCTTAAATAAAACAATCTTCTATAGTAGCTATCTTATCAATTTCAATGCTTTTTTCAAGTTAATTTTTGAAACATAATATTTTTTAAAACAGGGGAAACCATTACCTATATTATTGGATACAGTCTCCTGAAACTAGGTTCAGGAAATGGGAAACCAAACCTGACTGCGTTATGGAAAAGGCGGACGTCACAAATATTTGGTGTTAAAGTCACCCAACCGAATATAAAAATATTATATGTTTGTTGTCTCCCCACAGCGATTACCCACCATTATTGCTGTGCTTTGCTTTAAATTTGATATGGGTGAGTGAATGTGTTACACCATAGCCCTGGGTTAACCACACCATGTGAGGGATATTGGAACGGAGTTGTCTGGTAGAGTGCAAACCCTAATTGGGTCTTCAAAACGAGCATTAGATACTTCAGGACTCCCTATCTAAGCCATGGCCTTTCCTGGAAATAACACCCCCGAATAACTCTCACAGTTCTGACAATGAAGAAGACACATTCTACTTACCAAGATGCAATCAAAAAAAAGTATCAGCCAGATTGACAAAACATTACGCGAACATGGAACTTTTCCTCCTTAAAACAGAGAAATCCCTTGAGCCTAGTTATGAAAAATATGCACATCTGTCTTTCTATCTGGATTATGTTGCTATTCTTAAATATACATACTGTATATAAGACCTATATAGCTAGCTCTACTATTTTTTTCGCACAAACGAAATATACTTGCCAATTTTCAAATCTGCTGTTCACTTCCACATTTCGCTGTCTATATCTTATCCGTACTGTCATCTTTGAAATAAATGTTATGCTGACTGTGCAAACTTTTTATCGCCAGGACTGACACGGCAGTCGATATGTACAGGGTAGTACGATAGCTACGCTGGAGATACGGTCGTAAACTCTCCAAATTAACGTAAACCTTCCGTGCAAAGAGTTTTGTTTAGTGTAATTAGTGTCCGCTATTTAAAAACTCAATTTTTTTTCGTCTATTTTAAACCAAAAAAATGATCCCTGTTTACTTTGAGTCACTAGCTGGGTGGTATATTGTTTCTTGTTCAAGCTTTTCATTCCTTCGCAGATGGCAAGTAACGAATCTTAATCATATTCGCTCATGCAATCCACTTGGAATAGCTCGTCCATCAACTTTTAACTTTCTCTAAAATTTGCGACCTAATATTAGGGACAAAGCTTTTTGCGACGGGTTTGTTATGAAACGAATAACTTTTAACCCTCATTGCCGCCTTGTGTTAAAGCCGAAGCTCGTTCACAGCGCTTCTTAGCGTTTTTTTATTGGGACCAAATAAAAGGTGTTGATTCCGTTAATCGATTTTTAGACGCGAAATAGGTATTTTTAACAGAAAATGATACAGCTTCCTTTTAAATTGTCCTGTAGAGAATAAAAATACTAGTTAAAGCATTATTTGTTTTATTGTACTCTAAGTTCTTATTGATACACTGTCAGCCATCCTCGTTCCCAGGTCTTGTTGCATATGCCAAAGCCGCTATCGCTTACTAGACAGCTAAAACGCAGTCCCCTGGGGACGAGGTTGACTATCAGCAAGCGTCCTGAAAAGGAGTTTTAGTGCATTTTAGGCTCCCATTTGAGATACAGAAGGCCTGCAAGTGCGTTATCAATTTCTCGTTCTTCTTTTTAAATACTATTTCGTACAAAAATGTTTCCTGCTTCAGCATATTGACATTATTGTCACACTATTGTCACAAGCCTCTAGCTATCCCTGGAGTAACATCGTTTACAACCTTGTCCCCAAGGTCTTATGGCCCCTAAACCGTTATCATCAACAACAAGGCAAAACGCCCTGGGTACGAGTAACGTCTCTAGTGATATATTCTGGTTTTGTTTTCATTGTTATATTTTCTATAGGTTGACATTTCTATTCATGTAGTTTTTTGCGGAGGAGGGGGGCGTCCTTAATGTTATAGGGCGTAACGAATTTCCGAGTTTTTAGATCAGAACAATTTTCCAAAAAAAAAGAAATAAAAACTATGCTGATCGAAGAATCTCATAATTTCTACATCGGTAAATAATTTCCCGATGTGCAAATAATTTTCCGATAAAGAAATAATGTCCGTTTTTATGTAACTTGACAAGAACTGTACACACCGATGTGTTTATCATTTTTTAGTATTTTTTGATACATATCAGGTTCTAACTAAATAAAATATATGTTACAAACAAGGCCTCTCCAAATATATTTCATCAAATTAAACCTTTATCGATTTGGCGCGAAGATAAAACCGTTTGATCGGATAGAATGGAGCATGTCGTTTTTGCACGATTCGACCAAAAGTAGCACCTACAATTTTTCGCCTGCGAACAGGGGCCCTGTTCCCCAACCCCCTCTGGGCGGTAACCATTTCTATAATGATTGGGGGCGTGGGGAAAGTAAGTTGGCGGACGGAGAAGGCGTAGTTGGGCGAGCCTAAATTCCAGGGTTATCGAGACGAACCAAAACACAAGGTCCATTATCTTCCGGTGGTCTTTGCCTCAGGTTGGTTTTGGTTGAATTAACTAGGCTGTTAATCTAGTTTGTATACACAGTAACTATAAGTAGCTGGCTTAGATTTATTCAAAGTCAGTCTGGCTTGAAGCATTTGACTGGGCAGGCTCTCCATATTGAACGTTTTTATAGTCTTCTAGCTAGACTTTTCCAAGTCACTATCGCTGCACTGCTGGATGGATAGCTAGATAAATGTGCATATTCGACTTGGCTAGCCTCATAAATATTGAGTCATTTCCAGAAGGGCTTAGTTAGACGGGGAGTCCTAGCACACCTAGAGTATTTAATGCTCATTTTTGAGCTACCACACAGATTTGTGGCGCCGTAGAGTAGCTAGTGGTTATATTTCTTGTACTCTGTGCGGGAGACCGGGGTTCAATTCCTCTTGACTGCGATTCAACATGGACGAGTGAATGTTACCATAGCCCGGGGTTAACCCAAGCCATGTGAGGGAAATTGGGAAGATGATACCCAATTCCAACACAGCCCACACAGTATGCCTTATCCCCAATTTTCCTCACATGGCTTGGGTTAACCAAGGGTTGGGTAAATTTTTTTTGGCAGAACTAATTTATGCAAAATTGACAAAAACTCGCAAAATTAATTCCTTTAGGGCACTCCTCCTGTGGCTACTGACAGTTTACAGGACGGGGAAAATGGTCTACAAAAACGATGTCGAGTGGCGCTATACTGTCTTCGCCCTGGGAACGAATTTGCTTGTTCCGATCTGAAAATCCTGGGAAAAAATATGCCCACTGACTCATTTTTGCAGCGTCTTCAGGACGCGGACCCAATATATTTTCAATGATGGCCTAAAGCAGCTGGGGGTCCTTGGGAGGCGCTGTGACCCCCCCCCCCCCCCCCAAGTGGGGTCTAGGAGTGATGCCCTGAAAATTTTTGCTAATATGCGACCTGAGACCCCCTAGAAATGCACTAAATTCATCTCTTTTGATGGTGCTATAATCTAGCTAAAATGTTGGTAAAAGTGCGAAACTCTCTATTTAGGGAACCAATTGGAAGCCAACAAATCAAATGACTCAAAAAGTAGAGAACAGTGTGCGTTTATGAGAATGTTTCAAAACAAAGACAAAGTTTATTCATATAAATAAAAGCTCTGTAAAACAAAGAAAACACATTGTCGTTTTTCTTTTTACTATAATTCAATCCCTTTGAAATTTAATTCAAAAATTTGTCTGAATAACTTTTGAAAGGAAGGTGCGTAATCGATAGTATAAGGGAGCTTAAAATGTTATCTATACAATTCAGTTCACAGGTGCGATTAATAACACATGGTGGGGAAAAACAATCGTTTTACTCCTAGAAACTCCAAAATTATAACTTAGAAAGAATAACAATTAGTTGTTACTGAAAAAATATACCTACCTGACGGAATTACAAACCATAATTCGCTAAATAATACGTCATAACTCGAGATCTGTTCACACTTACGAATTAAATTTAGATTCGTTTTTAGATGTAACATCTGTCTTTAAAAGTCGCTCACCCTCCACCTTGTAGCTTTTATAGTTTTGTAAATGAAGATGAAAAGATTAGCAGTGCTCACACAAAAAATAAACATTGCGAAAAAGAGGTTTAAAGAATTTTAAAAATATCATCATTTTCGTGTAGTTAAATGGTCGTTATTGGTGTTTAACAACTTCTGTACAACGCGCGAGTCTGCTCATATTCGCACTTAAAACATATTCACAAGAGGAGAGGGGCAAAGTAAAAATAAACAAAAAGAAAAAGAAAAAAATGTTACAAAATCTGATGGAATAGAGATTAAAAAAATGATATGATAACAGAAATGTCTGAGTTGTATTCGCTATCGCTGGATAAAACATCTATTATTTTCTTTTGACTTACACTTTTGTTCAATGTGTGTTTTATTTTTTATTTTCAATCTTCGCTTGGCTGCAGAGTTAAAGCACTTCTAATTTTTTTTCTCTTTTTTGAAGGAGCAGAAGCTTTATGATGATAAGTAGACATTTTTTAATATTTTATATAGCTTGATGTTGTTAGTGTTGCTCGCTTGTAAAAAAAACTTCCCGAAAAAGCATAAATGAAAGTCAAAGTGAAAAAAATTATTTTTAATTGATCGGATAAAAACAAACAATCATTAAAAGAAAAGCAATACAAGAAATTCAATTTTTACAACGTTGGTTGTGATTACGTTTTTGTTACAAAATATGCTCATATCACAGTTTATTGCTAAAGTGAGAAACATAAATATTTACACCTATATTTGATCCTTTTAGCATGTTTAGCTGGAAGACAAATGATGAGGATTGTGTTATTGGAAAAAAATGGCATTTCTATCCTATTTTATATAAAAAATGATTTCACCATTAAAAAGTTCACTTTTTTTATAAAAAAAGTTAAAAAAAAATTTGCAAAAAAACTTTTTTTTCCCTTACTCACACCTTGATTTGCAATGTTGTTTTCATGTCATTTCAGAAAAAAAATATTTGAATTTCCGCGCCCGAAGGCATAGGAAATTCTTTAAAACCGTCGTTTTTTTCTTTCGGAGCATTTTTTGAGAAAAAATCGACCCTGGGATTTCACGTTGCTCCGTTACAGATGTAAACTTCGTACCCAAGCTCTCTAACTACTGGGAAGTCTCGTATTGACGTTTCAGGCTAAAATTGGTATTTGTTTTCGCCAAATTTGGCACAGTTAACAAAAAAGGTATGCTGAACATAATGGTGACATAATAATTTTGATTTTTGTCACCTAAATGTCATTTTAGGTGAACATTGGTCCAAAAATTAGAACTACTTTATTTTGAACAAAATTTGGCACAGTTAACAAATAAAGTATGCTGAACATGATGGTGACATCAAAATTTTGGTTTTTTGCCACCTTAAATGTCATTTTAGGCCAAAATTGGTCCAAAAATTAAAACTACTTCATTTTCAACAAAAATTGGCAAAGTTAACAAAAAAAGTATGCTGAACATAATGGTGACATCAAAATTTTGATTTTTGTCACCTAAATGCCATTATAGGCCAAAATTGGTCCAAAAATTAAAACCACTTCATTTTCGGCTAAATCTGGCACAGTTAACAAATTAAGTATGCTGAAAATGATTATGGTACAAAAGTTTGATTTTTTGTCACCTAAATGTCATTTCAGGCCAAAATTTATCCAAAAATTAAAAATGCTTTATTTTCGACAAAAATTGACACAGTTAATAAAAAAAGTATGCTGAAAATGATGGTCACATCAAAATTTTGATTTTTTGTCAACTAATGCCGTTTAAGGCCATAAACGTTTCAATCGCAAGACTTTCAACCATGAATCGTTTTGTTTGCGTTTGTTGTAAGATATAATGTCACTGGTGTGCTTTATCTTCAGAGGTTCATGCACCAAACCCCTTCGAATGTTTGGCACAATAACACAACGAATTAGCAGGTTTTCATCAAATATTTTGGTAGCGCGCGGAAATTCTTAGAGCCCCCAGGGCTTCTTGTTTACCATCATACAGGCCTCGTCAGGAATGGCGTGTGATGGCCAGCACACATGCCCACACACGCCATGTATGAATGTTCCTGTGCGATCTTCGCACACCAAAAATTAACACTAAATACCTCAGGCTAATCACACACCAAAATAAATAATATTCAGTTCAATGAAGGTGTCTGTGAATAATTTTTTTTCTTACGACAAATAGGCTGTAAATTATTTATTTTTAAGGTCACTTCGAGTAAAGCTACACATCTTCGAGGGTACAAGTATAAATAAATAAGAGTAAAATATTTCAGAGTGAGAGTACAATGCAGGGACAATAAGAGTACAATAAGATCTTTTTTATTCTTTTTAATAATGCAAGTACGCAATAATTAAACTACTCGCGAGTAAATCTTTAAGGAAATATATCAAGTTACTCGCGGGTTATATTAAAGAAAAACATTAAATTTTTTTTTAATTTAGTTGCTCTTGTTAAAATAAAAAAAAATTAAAAAATAAATTTTAAAGTTCAACTTTTCTGTCTACTTCTTTAAATGCTTTTGCTACTTTCGTTATGTGAAATCACTTCCAGCAAGTTCTTTCCCAAGCACAAAGTCAGCATGATATCTAATTATAGTTATGGTGATCAAAGGCCACATACAGGAAGACTTTTTCTTGTGTTTTTTTGAAAATTATACAGAATGTGCTGATGTAGTTTTGAAAATTATACAGAATGTGCTGATGTAGTTTTGGAAGTTATTTATAATGGAGGAGAGTGTTACAAAGAAAGTTTTCTGTCTTGTTTATTTTACTAGCTAAAGACAATAATTTTGTTATAAATTGTCATAAAAATTTTAGTCTTTTGTTTAACTACTTTTACAGTTACAAAGTTGGCGTCTAGTATTTTTCGCTTGCAGCCCTTTCTTTGTTTGAGTTAAAAAAATGCTATTTAACGTATAATTTTTTTAAAAAAAATAATAAGCAATGAACGCATTGCACATTTCAGTTTCTTCGCAACAAATTACCTGCTTTGAAACATGGCAAAATTAGTGTTGCTGTATGTGAGTTCTATGATTACTTGAGAAAAATGGAACGATAATGAACACACGCCATCGCACGCCATTAAATATTATGCCGTGCGAACATTGCACACCTCAAAATGATTGAAAAGTATCATGGTGTTCGAAGCTCGCAAGCCAGCATTTTTCTTCCTGATCATACTGTCGTTTTCTTGTTCTTCAGAACGAAATTCTGGGTTTTTAAAGCTTTGTACGATTATATTTTTTTCCATATGACTACTATTTACATGTGAAACAAGTAAAACTTAACTTTGTTACATACAATTTAAATTATTTTCTTTCGTTGATCCCATGAACACTAAAATAATTAACTATCTGGTACATGTAAAGGTACATTTAAGTGTTTATCTGTACATAAAAATTAGATTACTTTAGGAAGGAAACCTTAGTTTTTTAAAATTATTTTTTTAAAATAAATCTTAACAGATCAAATGATTGTTATATAGCATATAATTGTTGTTTTATTTCGGTAGAATAACTATTGCAATCTCTTTTTAAAGTAAAGTTAAACAGTACAAAGACCAGCAAGAAAAAATAATCAGCAAATCTCTATAATAATACAAAGACTATGTCTGTCTGTCTGTCTGTCTGTCTGTCTGTCTGTCTGTCTGTCTGTCTGTCTGTCTGTCTGTCTGTCTGTCTGTCTGTCTGTCTGTCTGTCTGTCTGTCTGTCTGTCTGTCTGTCTGTCTGTAACAGTCAAAGTGGATGTGTTCATTTCCTTTGATGTAGCCAAAAAGTTATGTCCCAATGTTAAATTTTCTAACATTACGGCATGACGTTAATAACACTAATTTAACGTCAATATGTTATATTAAATTAATGAAGTCATTACAATGCAGTTATAACTTTTACGCCATGTGAGGGAAATTGGGGAGATGGCACACTGTGTGGGCCGTTGGATGTTGCCAGGAGTTGTCTAGTAAAGCGCGGACCCTAATTGGGTCTGCGTAGCTCAAAATGAGCATTAAATACTCTAGGACTCCTCATCTAAGCCATGGCCCCTCCTGGAAATAATAGACAGGGTATATCCCTCGATATTTGTGGGGCTACCATGTAAAATATGCACATCTATCTATCTAACATTTGGCAGAGAAAAAAGCAAGAAAATCATGTCATTTTGAAAAATGCAATTTGTAAACTCAACTGCAAAACAAATGAAACACTTGCTGCAGGGGTGTGAAACAAACATAAAAAAACTATACTTTCAGATATTTTTATGATCACAGTGTGTATTTAAAGTTTCAAAAAGTCGTCAATAATTATTTAAACAATGTTTTTTTATTAATATAACTTGTTTGTAAATTTTTTATTTTCCAGAAAATTGTAAACAAGCTTTGGAGAAGCATGGCAACCTCTCAACATAATGAAAAGGCACCATTGTTAAAAGAGAAAACTCCCATGTTAAACTACACAAAACGATATGATCAAGTTTCTTGGCGATCTGCTGATACTGATTTTGAAATTGATCCAGCTGCATCTAGTGCTGACGAAAACCTAAAGGTGAATGTTAAGGCTACAAAACCAGTAGGTTTTTGCACTAAAAGAAATAGAAAATTAATTGCTTTAGTTGTTGTTGTTGTTGTTTTCCTTGCTATTATGGCTAGTCTGATATATTTGTATTATTCAAAGACATCTCCAATCCCAATATCAAAAACACCAGTTGTGTCAACAAATTGTGGGGATATGACTGGTGTTATAGAAACATTAAAAAAGGACAACAAAGAAATAGAAATTTACACGTTTAAGGGTATTCCATATGCGCTGCCACCTAATGGAGATCTAAGATGGAGTGCACCAGTTTCGTTTAATGAAAATAGGTCTTCTTGTTGGAGTGGTGTATTTGAAGCAAATTCCCATGGTTCTGTGTGCATACAGAATGGAACAGGTGGTAATATGCAAGGTTCTGAAGATTGTCTGTATTTGAATGTTTATACTCCATCTTTAAAAAGAAAGTTACCTGTCTTCATTTGGTTGCATGGTGGTTCATACATGACAGGATCTGGTCATCAGTTAGGTATGACCCCAGACAATGAATTTGTCACCTCAATGGATGTTGTAGCAGTAAGCTTGAATTTTCGTTTAAATCTCTTTGGTTTTTTATCTCTGAAAGAACTTTGGCAAAAAGGTAAATCCTATGGAAATTATGGTTTTATGGATCAAATATTAGCATTGAAATGGGTCCAAAGTAACATCAAAAATTTTGGAGGTGATCCTAACTCTGTTACAATATGTGGACAAAGTTTTGGTGGTACGTCTATATTTGGTTTGCTTGCTTCTCCATTAGCTGGTGGATTGTTTCATAAAGCAATATCAATGAGTGGTTCACCAAAATTTGATAAAGCCTACACTGATGCATCTGCTGAAAATCAAGTATTTCTAAACGAAACAGCGTGTACGCAGACCAATGATACAAGACAGTGTCTGTACAACTTAAAAGCTACTGAAATTTTAAATGCAACATTGAAATTTTTGAACTCAAACATTTTCA
Source organism: Hydractinia symbiolongicarpus (assembly GCF_029227915.1). NCBI lineage: Eukaryota > Metazoa > Cnidaria > Hydrozoa > Anthoathecata > Hydractiniidae > Hydractinia > Hydractinia symbiolongicarpus. The sequence continues at coordinate 10,946,403 of NC_079877.1, read as the reverse complement.
CAAAAAGATATGATTTTCCTACAAAAAGCATTCACTACCCTTCATTGGCAGTTATAGATCCTATTGTTATACCGAAACCTCCAAAAAATCTCAAAAACTTGTCTTTTAAAGGTAAAAAGGTTTCTGTTTTAGTTGGCAGTGCTGCTCAAGAAATTGGGATCTCACCTTTTGTTACTTTTGATGAAAAATCATGGACTGATTATTATTTGTATTTAAAAAAGAAACTTGACCCCTTCTCTACTAAGTATATTGATATAGTGCTTGGTAAATTGTATAGCAACACCACTAAAAATTTAACGAAAGAGTTCTCTGCAGAACTTATGCATGAAACCATTTCTTCGGATGTTTTAGAAAATTGCCCAATAAATCAGCTCGCTCATCAGTTTATGGAAAGTTCACATCATAATGTTTACCAATATGTTATCGCTCATAAACCAAGTAAGCCACTTCCTCTCCATGGATTCCAATCAAAAAATGCATTTAATTCATGGGAAACCATTGCACTCTTCAATTTCAAGAGATTAGAACAATTTGATTATAAACCAAGCTTAGACGATATAAACTTTCAAGATACTTTACGAAAAAATTTTAAACATTTTATGATGTATGGACATCCAGCAAACACTGACTGGCAAAAAAAAGAAACAGCTATTTTTAATGACAGGGGTGACATTGATGTATTAATGAGTCAGTATCATGAACAACAATGTCAGTTTTGGAACAATGTTGCAAATGGATTCACTTCTTATGCATGGAGCGATTAACAATGTTTGGTCATAGTGTTTTTGAAAAAAGGTTTAAGAAAGTTTTCTTTAGTTTCAATATGTGAGGGTGCTCCTGATTTTTAAAAATTTTTGGACAACTTTTACATAATATTTTTTACTCCTTTGAAAAAGGAAGAATTGTGTCATTCTTTTGAGGAGCAAAACCTTTAAATCTAAAACTTGTCAAATTAATTAGTGTGCTTGCACTTTGTAATTTTCCTTTTTTTTATATTATGTAGTAGTCTTTTACTATAAAAAATTCTCATTGTTAAGTCCATAATATGGATACACAATATCCATAAATAACAGCTGGTTGTTTTCAGCTTCTAAGGATTAGGTATCTATTTACATAGATCAATTTAGGCACTACCTTCAGTGGATAAAATTTTTCCTAACCAATAAAATTAAAAACAAAATGTTTTGATTTTATCATGAGTAAATGTTAAATATTACGTAAATAGTTGTTTTAAGAATATAAAGTAGATCATCTCCAAATTATGCCTAAAGTTTGATTTTTTTTCAACCTTTTTTCACTTGTCAACAATTTTGGTCAACTGCAAAATTTTATCCACTGAAGGTATATCACTTTTTATATAAATATTTTATACAGTAGTTAGCATTTTTCTTTTTTTTTTTTAAGAAAAAGGTCTTGTTATACATTATGGTTTTTATTGCAGTTTTCAACTTTTTTGTAATACATGGAATTAAAACATTGAATATGTTAATGTGACTTATTCCATTTCGTTTTGATTGCATTTTTACAATGGTGTTATGTTTTATTTTTTTTCCAATGTAACTTTTCAAAACAATGTTTTCAATTGTTTTTATTTTAGTTTCTTGCAAATAATGTCTTAATTATTAAAATTTATCAATTATTAAAAAAGGTTTACTAAATGTCAACCCTAATCATCAAAATTAAAAATATCACAAGTACTTACACATACATTCCCGTAACACGTAGAAATGAGAAATAACTTAATATTATGATTAGATATATTTTATACTACTGCAACGGTTATTATTATTTGTCTTCGTTCATTCACCTTAACCTTTTCCTGATGCCCTATATGGCTGTTTGGCACACAGTTATCACTATGCCCAAAGTATTTCTGAGGGTACATGAGCAAGATATATATATACTGCGTTAAGTTGTTTTTTATTTTTTTATTTTTCAAGCATGTTAATGATGTATCAGTTAAGAATACTTTTTGTTCTTCAAAATTTCACAGTATGAAATAATTAAACATCACAGAATTTATGTTCCATCCCATCCTGTTATCATCAAATTGACTTTTAGCGTACCTTTTTAGATTTTTGAGTCATTCCTTATCGAAAGATAGGAATATTTACTATGCAAAATATAGTTATTTTAAATTCTGCTTTGTTTGTTTTAATTTAATTTAGTGGAATTTGTTCACAGTTCTATTTACTCTCCTGTTAATTTGTTGTTTTGTTGTTGTTATATTGGATTGTGGATTCTGTGAATTAAAAGGGAAAAAAAATCCAGAAAATATATTTGTTTACCAAGATTTTTATTGCAGACAAGCTATCAGTGGATATTTGACCCACCTAATATATACAGGGTTGCTAAGTTCTTGAAATTCCTGGGGTTTCTTATTTATCTTAAAAATTCTAGGAAAAATGATATAAATATTTATCTTATTTGAATATTTTTCCTGGAAATTTTTTATAATGAAAAACAAAATGGAAAAAAAACAATCCTCTAAATCCTTAATTGCAATCAAACATTTCTGTAGCAACCCTGTTTTGTTAATTTTCCTTTTCATTTGTGAAACATTAGGGTGCTGTTGTTGCTAATTGTCCTGCTTCCATGCATTTTGGATTTTCTTTTCTTGCTAGTAGAATTTTTTTTTTTTGAGATGAAACAAGGCACTTGTTTTATTGTTATTTTTGTGTGTCATTCGTGAAATGGTAGCATTAATTTTATTTTAACAAACTTTTAACATTCAAAACCTGCGGAGGAGAGCTCAAGCTATTTTTTTAAAAAAGTGAACAGATCTAAATAAATCTTTTTGAGTGATTTTTTCAATATAAGTAACCTTTAATAACATAGAGGTCAATCTTCAGATGAAACATCCTTACGTTTTCTGTGATAGACAGCTCTGAGCCAATTGTTTTCAGACTATTTACTATGGATTTTTTGGAAGTCTTACACATACACTTTGAGTCTCCAAGTTTCCCTTCAAAAGTAGTACCTACCTCCAAATCACCTGGTTTATAAGGACCTAGTTGTACTTTATGCATGGTATAAATATTGACAAAAAATATTTAGCCTTTATTGGTATGTTTTTATTATCTTTTAGAAGAAACGAGAAAATTATGGATAAAAGGAAAGTAGCGTATCATAAGTTAAAAGATGAAGATAGTGACAGTGAGGTTGATATCTATGATGCGACAGCCACTCAACGAAAAAGCCAAACAAATATGATAAAAAAAATTGGAGTAGTTTCTATGACTTTGTTTCTTCTTGCAGTAACAACAGCTGTAATCGTCATATCAGTGCATTCAAAAAGTGCGGCATTATATGTTAATAATAATCCTATTGTTACTACTGACTGTGGTAGTGTATCTGGCGTTGAAGAAATTGATGAAGGCAAGAAAAGTTTTATATTTAAGGGTATACCATATGCTGTTCCACCAGTTGGGAATTTACGATGGACTCCACCTGTAAGATTAAGTGATGGAGAAAAAAAACATTGCTGGAAAGGAGTTTACCCAGCACACAAGTTCCGCTCTAAATGTGTTCAAGGTATGGAAGGTTTTGAAGATTGTCTCTATTTAAATGTTTACACACCTACTCTAAGTAATACCTCTAAACTACCTGTTTTTGTATGGATCCATGGAGGATATCTATTAACAGGTTATGGAAATATGTTTGGTTACTCGCCTTCAGGGGAGTTTATTCATGCCATGGGCGTTGTTGCGGTTAGTATGAATTATCGTTTGAATGCCTTTGGTTTTCTTACCCTAAGGGAACTTTGGCAAAAAGATAAGTGCTATGGAAATTACGGTTTTATGGACCAAATACTAGTGCTGAAATGGGTCCAGAGTAATATCGCGAATTTTGGGGGTGACCCTAACTCTGTTACGATATGTGGACAAAGTTCTGGTGGTACATCTATATTTGGTTTGCTTGCTTCTCCATTAGCTGATGGATTGTTTCATAAAGCAATACCAATGAGTGGATCTCCTAAGTTTGAGAAGTCTTATATCAACGCATCTAAAGACAACAGCAAATTTATTAAAAATGCACATAAATGTAGCAATTTGTCCCAAGGAGAAAAGTTACGCAGTTGTTTATATCACATGTCAGCCAAAGAAGTAACTTTAAGTATTCCATATGAGACATATCCTAATTGGGGCATGGATGATTTGCTCGATTTCCCAACATACGGTCATTTTGATGGTGCTCTTGCTGTAGTCGATCCTGTAGTTGTAGTGAAACCAATTAAGGAATTATCTCAAATCACTTTTAAAAACCAACATAGAATACCAGTTCTTATCGGAAACACTGCCCAAGAAATTGGCTTTCAACCTGTTAAGCATTTTAAAGGACGTAATGCATGGACCAAATTTCATAACTTCTTGAAAGAACGTCTTGATGATTTTTCACCAAATTTTATAAATCTGATATGGGGAAAACTGTATAAGAATAAAACTGATGTAAAATTCTCAAGTGCTCAAATGGTTTATGAAACTTTGGTTACTGATGTACGGACCACATGTCCCCTTAATCAATTAGCAGAAGATTTCAGCAAAAGCACGCACCATGATATTTATAGATATGTTGTTGAACATGCTCCGTATAAACCTATTAAGTTTGGATTTAATAAAAATATATCAGCACATGCATTCCATGTTTGGGATGCTGCTGCACTGTTTAATTTTAAGATGGTGACTAAAACTGGCTACCAACCCCGCTCAACTGATTTTGCATTTAGAGATACTATTCGTAGAAGCTTTAAAAATTTTATTAAAAATGGTAAGCTGGATAATTGGAGAGCAAATCGAACTGGTGTTTTTAAGACTGATGGTAAACTTTACATACAGGGTGATTACCATGAAAATAAGTGCAAGTTTTGGAATAATAAAACTAATGGCTTTGTTCCTTATGCATGGATAAACTAATTTTTCTATATATATTTTTTTGTGTTTACTTTATGGGAATAAATATTGAATGGAAATTCAATTTTAGGGGGATAATATTTATACACTTTATATTTATATTTTTTACTATTAATTTCCTTAATTTTCGATTCTTTTTTTACAGTATAATGCGTTGTTTCTTTTGTATTTATCTTAGCAATTTTATTTAGAAGTTATTGTAACTTATGTAATTTATATTGGGACATAGAGGTGTAATTGTTGTTCTTGTTTATTTCAAAAGGCGTGAAAAACATGTATATATATTTCAAATATCTAGTTTTAAATGCTAATAATATCAGTGTTATTAAATCTTACTATTGTAGTAGACATTGTCTTCACAATCATTGTTTTTATTTATTAAGCATGATCAATAAGTTTTAAAAATTATAATTATGTACGCGAAACATGACAACATTTACCTGTTTTTACCAAGATATTTTTTTTATGATAATCATGTAAATGATTTTATTTTTATACGTTTTAATGATCACTCATCGTGATTAACAACTTCTCGATAACAATGATAATCAGCAATGATTGCATAGATAGTATATATTTATTTTAACTCGCTCTAATCATTACATCTTTTGCTTCATTCTGCTATTTGTTTGTTTGTTCTAATACATTTTAATATTGCAATTTTTGTACAATTTTTTGTACTAATTAGTGTAAAATGCTGTACAAATATGTACAACATGTAGTTCACTCTTTTGTTTTGGATAATGTTTAAATGCGCAGAAAACATTCAAAAACATAATCACTACTTTTGAAATTCATTCAATAAGAACCGGCTACTAGTTTTTTTATTCCAACTGATTTAATTGAAAAAACTTGTGACCTTTTAAGTCACAATATATTGTAGATCTTATAGTTAAACCTGTACAATATTTTGTACAATTAATTGTGTACAATATATACTGTAGCAGTGTAAATAACCCTTTATATACTTTACGTGCTTATATATTATAAACAGAAACTTTCGCGAATTTTAAACAAATATTTTTGCCAACAAAAATTTTTTGCACCTAATAATGTTAAATTAAATACTATATTTATTCTAATTTTGTGAGTACTATACAATGTAAAATGTGTCGTCTATTTTAAAAGACTGTATATATTTATCTGTTATATTAGAAACAAAAAGTCTTGGGATGGATAATAAATATTAACATCAATTTTTTGATGAATTCAGAAAACAGCTTTTTTGTCGAGTATACATGGCACAAGCTTTATTTAATAATTAATTTTTTTGATAGGTTTTTGCTTCTATATATGTTCAATTTATTCTGTAATGCTCAAGATCTAATAGTTGGTGGCTAACTATATCGGGACTTTCTAGTTTTTATTACCATGTTAAACATGCCATTTGGGATTTCAAAATGTTTTTTTTATTAGCTAGTTTAATGTTTTCGTTTGGATCTTACAGTTGTATCTAGATTTATTTTTTATATTATAGCTAGCTAATCATCATTATCATATTCAACTCTTTATCTGTGTTCGGCTGCAGGTTTTTTTGTAAATTCTCTGTACTGTCTTTTTCTGTTGACCTTTTGATCTATATATGTCATACGACATAAAGAATAGGCATCAGACAGAATGAAATATAAAACTATTACCGGAGTATATGCATTGTGTTTTGAAATGACTACTAAAAACTCAAAGAAAAGGTTTATAAAATCTGTCCAATTTAATTTTTCCATCTTAAGATACTTTTCAAGTTTAATAAACTTTAAATTGCAACGCCTATCTTTGTTAAACAGAAATCAAAGTGTTTTCATCACAGAGTAATTACAAATCCTTCACAGGTTTAGATGGTTTCTGATTTGCTTATTTACTGTTTATTCTATCCTATTATTGTCTTCTTTTTTTTTAGTATGAAACGAAATAAATACGATCCCCTTCCACAATTTTCGGAATCAGATAGTGATATCGATATTTTTAACGCAAAATCTTCCATGAACTACACTGCTTCTCATAAACAGAAAAGATGGGGAAAGACGACTAAACTTGTGCTTGCTTTACTTGTGATTATCGCGTCTGTTAGTAGTATTATTGTAGCCATATCGCTTCATACTCGGGTAAAGCTTATGAACAACAATCGTGAAGCTAGTGTGATTGTGTACACAGAATGTGGTCCAGTCTTGGGCTACAAAGAAAGTGCAAAGGTAGAACATCAGTTTCTAACTACATATGTTTTTAAAGGTATTCCTTATGCAAAGCCACCTATTGGTGATTTGAGGTGGACACCACCTGTTCGATTAAGTCTCGACAAGAAAAATTGTTGGAATGGCATATTTAATGCAAGCACTTCTGGGAACAAGTGTGTACAAAGTGATAATGGAAAAATTGTTGGATCTGAGAATTGCTTATATCTGAATGTCCACACCCCTGCTGTCAAAGGAAAGCTGCCAGTATTTGTGTGGATATTCGGTGGATATCTAACTAGTGGTTTCCCCAACGATGTTGGTTATTCACCTGATAGTGAGTTTGTCGCCTCAATGAATGTTGTTTCTGTCAGTATGAATTATCGTTTGAACGCTTTTGGATTTTTGACTCTCAGGGAGTTAAGAAGAAATGGAACAGATGGTAATTATGGTTTTATGGATCAAATACTGGCATTGAAATGGGTCCAAAGTAACATCAAAAACTTTGGAGGTGACCCTAACTCTGTTACAATTTGTGGACAAAGTTCTGGTGGTACATCTATCTTTGGTTTGCTTGCTTCTCCATTAGCTGATGGATTGTTTCATAAAGCAATATCAATGAGTGGATCTCCTAAGTTTGAGAAGTCTTATGTAGATGCGGAAAGAGATAATCGTGTTTTTATCAACAAGACAAAATGTATAACGTTTATCACTGCAGATGAAATTCGTTCTTGCTTGTATAATTTAACTTCAAAGGAAGTGTTTTTATCCATTCCGCAAAATACATATCCCAACTGGGGAATGTTAAATCTGTATGATTTTCCAACGAAGGGTTATCTTAATGGCGCTTTAGCTGTTGTTGATGGTAATGTTGTTGTCAAGCCACCTAAGGAGCTGGCCAATGTAACTTTCAAAAGTAAAAAAAAGGTTGCGGTCTTAGTAGGAAGCACTGCTCAAGAAATCGCATATGAACCTGCTCATACTTTCGAAGGCGTTGATTCTTGGAACAAATTTCGTAGCTTTCTTAAAAATCGTCTGGATAATTTTACAACAAACTTTGTCGACAAAATATGGGGGAATTTGTATAAGAACCAGACTTATAGAAATGGGACGCTGAAAACAGCGCAGTACTTATACGAAACTATTTCTGCTGATGTTAGAGTAACGTGTCCCACGAACAAGCTAGTTCATGATTTTCAAAAAAGTGTTCATCACACTGTTTATAGATATATTGTGACTCATTCTCCTTACGAACCAATCAGATACGATGGTCTGTCGTGGTTTAATGCGTTTCACGCTTGGGATAGTCATGCGTTATTTGGATTAAGAAAGGAAGTTCAAGCTGGTTACAAACCTAACTCAGAAGATAAGAAATTCATGAAATCGATTCGAACTACTGTTTTACAATTCATGAAAGAAGGCTCAATAAATTGGACGTCCACGCAAACGGGTGTATTCAATCAAGATGGCGGTATCGATGTTTTGAAAGGAGATTACCATGAGAAGCAGTGTGAATTTTGGAATACTGTTGCGAACGGTTTTGTTCCGTATGCTTGGATTAACTAAAATTATACACGTTACTGGTCCTACATAATTATAGAAGCTTTTCTAGCGAAATTATTTATTGCAAGAGATTACCATAAAGTTAGGAGAATAAAAAGATAGATCCTCGTAGCTTAAAAGGAGAGGGATAATTTTTAAGTAGGTTTTGCTGATTTAGGCTCTCTTTACAACAAAAAATCTGCTCGAATTGGCGAAACAGTCACTATCCTTGGATTTTCGAGAGAAAAATCTACAAATTTACTTTTTGCAAAAAGAAATTTATTTCACTTTTTCATTTTTCATAGTGTGGGTAAGTTGAAAGTGTTTCGGAATAACACCATATTCTTTTATTGCACTCACCCTTTTTTAATAACAAACATATATTTTGGGTTTGATCTAGATTTTTTTAACTTTAAGGTAGATTTTCTGATAGAGTCAAAGCCCTGTTTTATAACTTTTATATACTTTTCAGCAATATATTCTTATATTTAAAAAACATTGTGTGGTTGTTCTAAAAAAACCGTTAATGCTGTTACTTAGAACGAAAAACTATTTTTTAGATATATTATTTAATTATTTAACATGAGATACCTCATATTTATATTTTTGTTGGATTATAAGTTTAAATGAAATACCACTGTCAGAATTTTTATACTTTTGATTGACACTGCTTGATGAGACGAATTTCCATTCAAAAATAGAATAAAACAAATGATATCAGGCAATTGCGATTTCTGAAATCTGATTGGTTGACAAAGATTTTTTGTTCCAATCCATAGTGAAATTGGAAATAATTTTAAACTTTTTTAATACAGGAAAGTAGAAATTATTGAAAACAAAAATAAATTAAGATGGCCAAAGTATTTTTATTTGTTCCGTTCCGTCCCTTTTTTGACTTCTTTTGTTCTTGAGTGGAAATTCCAGCAATATCTATGTGTATTTTTTAATAACTTGTGTTGAGATAAATATTTTGTGATGCACTTAACTGTCACAGATGATTTTTTCACATCCTCCCACTTCAAAAGAACATTCTATTTTAACCCTATTTAAGTTGGGGAATAGGGGAGAAGGGTGCTACTCTTAGGTTCTAGCAGTAATTCAGAAGCAGCAGAGTTGAACTTTTTCGGTGGAACCAAAATTTTTCTTCTGGGGCTATATAAAAATGGCGATTTGTTTTTGCAAAATGTATGAGTTAGTATATCGTGGGCAGTATATTCTACAATTAGACTGGTAGCATATTCTTCGTCCGTCAGTTTGTGTGGTATTCAAATCTATTTTTTATTCTTTTCTTTTTGCCATTTAACCTTCCTTCCTATCCGAAATTTTCCTTTAAAAATCTCTTACATTTTCACCCGTATGTTATGTTTCGGTACGCTTAAAATACTATCAAAGCATCTCCATTTCGCCCCTTGGTGTTAGAAATAGTCTTGGGGTTTAAGTTTCCGTGAGTGTTTCGCCCACATCAAAATGCGAAACATGTTTAATTTCGCTGGATTTTTTCGCGCTGACATTTCAGGGTAGCCTCTTCAAAACTCCTCAATTTAAAAAAAATTATTTTCGTCCTCCTCTAAAAGTAGAGTTCTTTAACAACTTCGCACTTAAATCTCCCTACTTTTTCTTTTACAAAACTATATGGTTTCTCATATATTTTTAATTTTAAAATGCATAGAAATGATACATATGTGGTTTCAGAAATAATTTGACTCGTGGCATTATCTTTTAGAATCTCAAATATTTTTAATTCCACCAGAAAAATATGAAAGTTTCCTAAAATGTTGCCATTTTTCTTTTATGATAACACCGTCATTTCTCCTCAAAAGTCGCCAAATCGCCACAAATTTGAGTCCTTAAAAGTTTCTAAGAAGTATTTATAACCTAAAGTTGGTTTATTTTCACACGTTTAAAAATCGCTATTTGCAAAAATGATTTTTAGCGTATTAGTCATGTTAAGAGCCATGATGTACTAAGATACGCGAAGATTCTTTATTAATGTTGCGACAATCGCAAGCAGTGACCAAATTTTTGCTAATTGGTATTATTTTTTATCCGGCCTAAATATTCTTGCCGACTTTGTTTAACAAGCACTATTTTGCCGATTTTTTTTTTTGATTTTTTGGCCATTTTTATTTTTGCCCAATTTTCAATTCAAGAATCTATGAAAATGTAACAGTGAAAAGAGAACACGGAAAACAATTTGAATAGCGTTTCAAATGAGTGTAGCAGCCCAAAAGAAGAAGAGAACAGCCCTCTAACGAAGTAGAAGTTGAGAACCAAAGCAGAAAAATTTTTAATTAAAAAAAAAGAAAAACATTGAAGTTGATTGATTTATATTGTTGAAATCATTGTTAAAAGAAAAACAAAAATGGAAATTTAAACTTTGTGGTCATTTTTGATCTGGAAATTAGCCGACGAGAATTTGCTGCTAAAATCCCAAAAGCTGAGTAAATATTTTTCAAAATTTAAAAACAACTATAAATAAACAAACCCATAAATCGAGAAGATTTTTAAATGTTGTTATGTTTGAATCTTGTATCACCGCCTTTACACGTGTACGGGCGCGGAGAAAACCCTCCCTTGCGGCCCATATTTTATACGAAAACGGCACTCCATATCTGGGAATGAACAGCGCCTTATTGGTCATCAGAAGAAAATAATTCCTGTGGGATGAGACGTGCTGTTGATGACTAATAAATGTTTTAATTATATATGCAATCAATTATATAGCATTTGAGCTAGCTGATTGTACACCACAGGATCAAAGCTTATTATTCTGTGAAGTTCTTTCTCCTTTTATTGTTAGCAAAGTTAGCTAGTATTTTTTTTTACTTGATTTTCTTTTGTGTGTTCTGCTGACGTTTTGTCTAAAACGTTTGATATGCATTTGGTGATACGTTCTGGATTTAGTGTTGGGGCTTATGTAGGCTGCTGTGTTTAGATACTATAAGTTGAGCTAGTGTAGTAAGTAATTTTTTCTGTTACCTATATGTCACTTTTAGCTACTAGCCACACGGCTTGTTTGCTACACGGTCAAACGGTCAAACCGTGGACAAAATTAAAATGGCTTCCACAATTTTTTTAAAAATTTTGTATTTTTATCATTTTTTAAGTTATTGAAGCTTTTTTTTATTGTTTTAATTTTACTGAATTAAAAAGTATTAAAAGGATCCGATTTTCTACTTTTTATAACTATAAATATGTTAGTAGGAGCCTTCAGAAATTTTTTTCGAGTCCTGTTAGCGGGATATCGCTGCAAAAATTCAGACCCGCTCCCTTTCTTTGCGGAACTCCGTCCATGAAATAAACACATCCAGATAAATCTTGGAAGGCTGAGGGGTGTGTTTTGTAAATAAAAGTTATCGGAATTGATAACAAGAGGAATTGTGCTCATGAACGACAAAGAATTTTCAAATTTTTGAAATTTTTCAATCCTTAGCGGATTTCTTTTTCATGCTTCAGCCTTACAGGCTTTCGTTGTCCAGCCCTTCCTGGTGGCCTCCGTGGTACGTCCTCTAATAGGGTAATGGAATTTTTCAAAACGATTAAAATGTGTCCGTACCTTTCTTGGGAAAGAGAGGGAATATTCAATGAATAATTTACTCATCAAAAACGATGCCATATTAGTTTTCAAAGCCATGAATCACATTGCTCCTGATTACATGCGCTCAATATTCCTTTCGACAAAAAACTGTCATAATCATCAAACAAGAGGAGCTTCAAAAAACAGGTTCACACTTCCCTTGGTCAACACGGAATTTGGCAGAAAAGCCTTCCCATTTAGAACTGCAAAAGTGTGGAATAATCTTCCAGACCAAGTGACCTGTGATGGAAGTCTGCTTTCGTTTAAGACTACCATCTCTAATGTATTTGGCAAATCCTAATGGAGATCACTTTTTAACTTTTTAATTTTTGATTTTTTTTCTTCTTCTTTTCAATTTTCACAGATTAAAAATGTTACTATGTTTGATTGAGCTGAGGCAGTCTAAGGTTTATTATTTTTAGTTTCTTTTTTGTTCTAGTGGCCCCCAGTGTAAACAATCCACTTACTATAGGTTTTTATGATTTTCTGGGCTAGCCACTTTAAGTATTTATTATTATTATTATTATTATTATTATTATTATTATTATTATTATTATTATTATTATTATATAGCGTATGAAATTATAATGGTCCGTGATTCTATGTGCGATTATCTTACACCCTAAACACATTAAATACTTTACATGTTCCAATTTTTTAAAAAAGAACCATTTTTAAGGAACTTGGTGTTCTTTAACAACTTATTAAAACATTGTTATAAAAGCGGAATGTATTGTTCTATTGTTACTCACAAGACAAGAACGTGTCGTTCCCATAGGGAATTTGATGGAATTTATGTGACGGTATATATCGTTCCACTCTATTTGTTCCGTTGAATTCTTTTATATATCATAACGATAATATATGCGAAATGATTATCTTGAGGAATAGTTATTTAATTATGAATACTCTGCAGTCTAATTTATATTGTGCCACTTGAAATAATTCCGTTTTCGCTGCTACCTTAACTCTGCTATGGAGAGCGTCCTTCATTATAAAAAGGAATTGTTTTAATGAGAAGTTTCTCAACTAATACTTTGTATACGAAGTAAAGTATAAGGTAAGTTGTTCAAACTTTAAATTTATAGTTAATAGGATTCTTTTTTTATTCAAATGAATTCTTTTTTTTATCCTACTTTCTATGCTTTGTTAAAAACTAATATTGTTATAAACTTTCTATAAATTTTGTTTCTAGAGAACTTTAAAGAAATCGGAATGACAAAACGAGTCTTGCAAAAGCCTGCGTGGAAAGAGGCATTGGGAGCCTCAATGAGATCGAAAAGGCTTAAGTTAATGCCTGATAAAGATAACCGCTTTTGTTGTCCTGTGGCTGATTGTGACAGCGAGTCGTATGGAAGTAAAAGAGGGTGTAGAAAACATGTCTATAACCGTCATGGATGGTTTTATTATTTCGATAAAAGACCGAATATCGACGAAGTACTTCCCCACTTCAGTACGAGAAATCGCATAAAAGATCCCCAAAGAAAGCGCGCCTCCACATTTTCAATGCCGTCTTTTGCTAAAACATGTAATTTGGCAGTTGCATTTAGGACATGGTTAAAAAGTCCAGGTGGTGGTGGTAAAGATCATTCTCAGGCCGATCAAATAACTTGTAAAGTTTTAAAGTATGCCAAATATTGCTGCGAGGATTCTCCTTCGGTATGGGAAGTACCATTCCCTGTTATCGACTACTGTGTTGGCTCTATTAATATGCTTTCTGATTTCGTAGATTTTTTGAGAGACCAATGGAAGGTTGGCTTCTCAGGAATAATTGGCTACATGAATGCTATTGGGCACATGCTTGATTACAGACGAAGCACAGGTACGACTGAAAAAAATTTGTCGGTATTTGTTGCTGCAGAGATTTATTTGCACCGTGTTAAGAAATTCCTCCTTCGTAAAATGAAAGCTGAATGGAAGTGTATCTTAAGTGTTGAATATCTAAACAGTATAGACTGTTGGGCGACACTATATGATTTACAAAAGGTGATACCATACCATAGTGAAAAATATAAACAAATTGTGTTAAATGCTAAAAACGCAAGTGCATGTGTCGCAGCACACGATTTATCATTTTCGACTTCCTTCATAGTAGCTGTATTATTTTTAATGGTGAAGGCTTCAAGACCCATGACGTATCAAACTCTTACAGTAACAATGATTAAAGGCGTGAAAGAGGATGGTTTTATAGATCAGAATGTCTTTAAAACTGCGGAGAAATACGGATTTGACTCTCTTTATTTTTCCATAGATGTACTCACACTAATAAACGAATACATTGACAATGTACGACGAAGATTGAACCCCACCAACGATTATCTACTAGTGTGTCGAAATGGTAAGCAGTTGACGCGTATTTCGGACGTATTCGGTAGAATTGTTTATCAAGCAATTGGTAAGTATATAAATCCTACACGATATAGGCAAATCATCGAAACCGAAAGTGTTGCACACTTAGAAACAAAAGAACAAGCAATTCTTTCTCAAGATCAAAAACACACGTCGCAGGTAGCTAAAGTTCATTACCAGAAGACTGAATCGCGCAATATAGCTGCAAAAGCCAGGTTATGTATGGATAAATTACGAGATCAAACAACGTGTACTTTAACTGTAAGCGAAATCAATAGTAACACCAAAAATGTGAAAACGTCTGGAAGTACTTTGGAACACGAAACACCTGTTCAAACGAGACAGAAAAAAGTTAGTTTTAGTGCCATGGAGGACAAGTTTTTACAAGCTGGGCTACAAAAATATGGCAATGCAAAATGGACTTCCATTCTCGCAGATCCTAACTACTCCTTTCATTGTAGCCGTAAAGCTAGTACATTGGCGGTTAGAGCGAAGACAAAACAATTTATATAAGTTTAAATTGTATTTATAATAAAAATAACTTTGTAAATTTACAAAGATTTTTGAAAACCAGAATATTTAAATAGTCTTTTAACTTTGTTACAGTCAAAACCGGCGTACACATAAAGGCTTTTTTTCCTCTTACGATTTGGCCAATAATCTGGTGTATTAAGTACCCTCGTGTGTGAAGGCGGTTCGCAAAAACTTGGTTCTCCCTTCAAAGCCGCTATCGGTATAGTTAGGAAAACTTCATCATCTGATAGGCAAACAATATTTTTTTCCACGGAAATTGCCAGCGTTGAACAGGAATGTGAGAACGGTAAAACCTCCTTAGATGCTGAGCATTCGTTATCCGAAACGTTTACCACAACTGCCTCTTCATTCACCATTTTAGCGTACACATAAGCGTCCACACAATTTAGGTGAAACTTACACGCTGTAAGCCTTTAAGTATGCAAATAATGGCGCAAATGCGACATTCATTAAACGCACACTTATCCCCATTCCTACTTAAAATGACTAAAGTGATTCTTGTAACGCCTTGTAACGCATGGACGTGCTGATTGTAACGCCTTGTAACACGTTGTAACGCTTTGTAACCTATTTCCATGAAAAAATGACTGTGAAATTTTTGGAAATGGCTAGAGTGATTCTTGTAACGCCTTGTAACGCATGGACGTGCTGATTGTAACGCCTTGTAACACGTTGTAACGCTTTGTAACCTATTTCCATGAAAAAATGACTGTGAAATTTTTGGAAATGGCTAGAGTGATTCTTGTAACGCCTTGTAACGCATGGACGTGCTGATTGTAACGCCTTGTAACACGTTGTAACGCTTTGTAACCTATTTCCATGAAAAAATGACTGTGAAATTTTTGGAAATGGCTAGAGTGATTCTTGTAACGCCTTGTAACGCATGGACGACGCATGGACGTGCTGATTGTAACGCCTTGTAACACGTTGTAACGCTTTGTAACCTATTTCCATGAAAAAATGACTGTGAAATTTTTGGAAATGGCTAGAGTGATTCTTGTAACGCCTTGTAACGCATGGACGTGCTGATTGTAACGCCTTGTAACACGTTGTAACGCTTTGTAACCTATTTCCATGAAAAAATGACTGTGAAATTTTTGGAAATGGCTAGAGTGATTCTTGTAACGCCTTGTAACGCATGAACATGCTGATTGTAACGCCTTGTAACACGTTGTAACGCTTTGTAACCTATTTCCATGAAAAAATGACTGTGAAATTTTTGGAAATGGCTAGAGTGATTCTTGTAACGCCTTGTAACGCATGGACGTGCTGATTGTAACGCCTTGTAACACGTTGTAACGCTTTGTAACCTATTTCCATGAAAAAATGACTGTGAAATTTTTGGAAATGGCTAGAGTGATTCTTGTAACGCCTTGTAACGCATGAACATGCTGATTGTAACGCCTTGTAACACGTTGTAACGCTTTGTAACCTATTTCCATGAAAAAATGACTGTGAAATTTTTGGAAATGGCTAGAGTGATTCTTGTAACGCCTTGTAACGCATGGACGTGCTGATTGTAACGCCTTGTAACACGTTGTAACGCTTTGTAACCTATTTCCATGAAAAAAATGACTGTGAAATTTTTGGAAATGGCTAGAGTGATTCTTGTAACGCCTTGTAACGCATGGACATGCTGATTGTAACGCCTTGTAACACGTTGTAACGCTTTGTAACCTATTTCTGTAGAGAAAACCGCTTTTCGCATGTCACTTTAGAAAAGGAGTATGTGGTGGGATATGAGGGAAGGAAAACGCAAAAAAGTTTTTTTTTAATTGTCTTCTTCGTCCGAACTAATGCAGATAACATCACAATCGAGAGAAGTGGTTGAATTATCTGCGGAAAATAGCTCTAATTTTACTGAAGAAATTTCAGGAACACTTTCATCATCTGACACGAGGTCTATAAAAGCAGTACTGTTATTTGCTGGACAAAACGGCATATATTCTTGCTTAACAGTGGAAACAGGTTTCGTCGACTGAGCATTGATTTCATGTTCTTCTGTTTCTTCTTCTTCCCTATGACCTTCCTCCTCTTCGTTTGTTTCCTCTTCTTCTTCCTCGTTCTCTTCGCGGTCGTGGCTACTACCTTCTCCTTCGTCTTCGTCTTGCTCAATTAGTTGTGCCCAATCAGGGTAGAGCTCCTTCATTTCTTTCGTCGGGAAGCAATCGCGGCAGGAGTTTGTAGCAAGCAACCACGTGTCGTAGAACGTGTCACTACCCTGCCAGTTGATCCTTTTACGGCGTTTGAATGCTACCAAGGTCTCATCGTTATTAATTAATGGGCAGATTTCCTCCCATGCCCCAGCGGCTATCTCGTACATTTTGCGCATATATTCAGCACTGTGTAACTTGTTTTCTATGTCAAACAGTTCATGATCAAAGTTAAGCGCATGGTACAAAATGCCATCCCTATCGTCGGCCGCAATAATGGCATAGTCGATAGCCTCTTGCGGAACTGCATTCTCAATCTGAACTCGTGTGCTTAGACAACTGCTAGATGCTTCCAATGTTTGCTCTTCGTCCAAGAAGACCGACGGATCGCAATCAACGTCGTTGTACACAGCGCCTACTTGATTTTTCTTCGCAACATTGGTTTCGCTGGTGAAAAGCGAGATGTCTTTCAACTGGCTGGCAACGTACACAAATACTTCCATGCAGTGCATTCTCATCCACTCTACGGGAAAAAAGTCATTACTTATTTTTATGCATATTGATTTACACCATTGTTATCATTTATTCTCATGAGATACTTACTTGTTATGCTATTGTCCTTCACTCGAAGTGTCTTAGTTTCGAAAACTTCAAGACGACGCAGGATAGCCTCACCATCTACACCATTTCCGAAGTCCGGCATTATATTAGTTGTTATAAAAAAACCCGAATTGTATTGAAAACGGGCCGGTTCTTTGTGTTTTTGCGGGATCATAACCAAGCCGCCTATAAGAGAAAGTGGTATTCCATCTGCACATTGCCACATTTTATTCAAAGTAAATGTTCATGTACTGCATCGACATCGACTTACCTTGCAATATTCTTTTTGCATCTTCACAACATAGACTGTCGCTAGTCCATTCATCCATAAATACGACTTGTGTATTTCTATTTATCAGGTGGCCTGAGAATCGACCATCCCGAACCACGCCAGCAATGTACATTTCTGGAATAATGCCTAAAAGGACAAATGTATGTCAGTAAGTGCCGTCTAAAAGTCAGAAGTTTTCACGAACTTTATTTAATTACCTTGAAATGGAGCAAACCAACTAGTCTTTCCACTATCAGGAGGACCTACCAGCAACAATTTCTTTTCTTTCATGGGATACTGACCGGCGAGCAAAATTTGGTACCATTTTTGATAAAAACGCAACCGCACATTTCTATCTGGGAAGCTATTTTCGACACCTACAAATGTAGTTCAGTGCACCTTTTTTAGAACTACGTTACAACAAGTTACAATACGTTACAACACGTTAAAAGAAAAAGAGCCAACATTTTCACTGAAAATGCGTTACAACAAGTTACAATACGTTACATCACGTTACAACTACCACCTTGATATGTTACAACGCGTTAAAAGAAAAAAAACACATTTTCTTCACTGACAATGCGTTACAACAAGTTACAATACGTTACAACACGTTACAACTACCACCTTGATATGTTACAACGCGTTAAAAGATAAAAAAAAACATTTTCTTCACTGACAATGCGTTACAACAAGATACAATACGTTACATCACGTTACAACTACCACCTTGATATGTTACAACGCGTTAAAAGAAAAAAAACACATTTTCTTCACTGACAATGCGTTATAACAAGTTACAATACGTTACAACACGTTACAACTACCACCTTGATATGTTACAACGCGTTAAAAGATAAAAAAAACATTTTCTTCACTGACAATGCGTTACAACAAGTTACAATACGTTACAACACGTTACAACTACCACCTTGATATGTTACAACGCGTTAAAAGATAAAAAAAAACATTTTCTTCACTGACAATGCGTTACAACAAGTTACAATACGTTACATCACGTTACAACTACCACCTTGATATGTTACAACGCGTTAAAAGATAAAAAAAAACATTTTCTTCACTGACAATGCGTTACAACAAGTTACAACACGTTACAACACGTTACAACTACCACCTTGATATGTTACAACGCGTTAAAAGATAAAAAAAAACATTTTCTTCACTGACAATGCGTTACAAGTTACAATACGTTACAACACGTTACAACTACCACCTTGATATGTTACAACGCGTTAAAAGATGAAAAAAAACATTTTTTTCACTGACAATGCGTTACAACAAGTTACAATACGTTACAACACGTTACAACTACCACCTTGATATGTTACAACGCGTTAAAAGATGAAAAAAAACATTTTTTTCACTGACAATGCGTTACAACAAGTTACAATACGTTACAACACGTTACAACTACCACCTTGATATGTTACAACGCGTTAAAAGATAAAAAAAAAACATTTTCTTCACTGACAATGCGTTACAACAAGTTACAATACGTTACAACACGTTACAACTACCACCTTGATATGTTACATCGCGTTAAAAGATAAAAAAAAACATTTTTTTCACTGAAAATGCGTTACAACAAGTTACAATACGTTACAACACGTTACAACTACCACCTTGATATGTTACAACGCGTTAAAAGAAAAAAAACACATTTTCTTAACGCGTTAAAAGAAAAGTAAAAACAATTACCTTCTATAAATGGCTTTGGTTCGGGATTTTTTCCCTCACGATGAAAGTACCGTACGAATGCTCGCGGAGATCCCTTTAAATTTGGCTTGACATCGAAACATTTTTTGGCGATGTTATAACAAACTCCATTTGGCAAGCATTCAATGTAATTGTAATCCAGAGTTATTTGATCAATTATTTGACACTCGCCGTCCGACAGCAAAAATACCAACTCTCGTAAATTTGGCGTAATTTCGTTGGCGATTGCTTTGTTTTTCAACGAGCGATAGAGATAGCTTTTCACCGAACAACAGTAAACGTATGTGTATCTGCTTTCTCCTATTTTTTTGTATACACCTCCATTGCACAGTCCAAAGCTATTCCTCTCCATCATCCTTCGAACTATATCCACGGATTGACAAAGTTTGTTAGTTGGCTTAACGGGAATAGTTACTTCTGTGCCTATGCGTGTAACAATGTAAAAACATGTTTTAACTTCTACAAAAAACTTGTCTTATTATTGGAGAAGTAAGTAAATTTGTTCGTGGCAACTTACCTTCCGATTTATCAATTACTTTTAAATCAAGCGATGTAAATCTGATTTCGGATAAACCACGAATTACATCTTGATATACCTCTTTATCAATATTTTTTGTTAGAATTAACTGACAGGGTTTCATCGAGTACTGTTCGCTTTCCATTACAGCAACGTGGTCAAGTTGAACACCTTCATCTCTAGCTGCACTCCTAATCATTGTGCGATGGGATATCTCAACTATCCGTTTTGCTTCTTCCCTATTGTGGTCTTTCAAGACTTGGTATAACGATCCTGAGAATGCTTGCAATGCACTGGTTTTGCCTACAAATATCAAATGTGGCGTAAAATATTCGAAAAACATTGACAGTATTTCAAGTACTAAAAGGTTCAAGTATTTACCTCTTGTCTGTATAGCATTGCACGTTGTTAAATTCAACCCGGCTTGCATAAAAGACTTCGACAAATTTGTTTCAAATTGACTTAAGGTACAGTTTGGCAAGTCGCACGCGATCCAGAAAGAAATGCCAGGAAATGTTTCAGGCGCATTTGCGCCGTTTCTGTTATCACCTTCACTGCTAGAGTCGGCTCCTTCTTCTTCCTCCCCTTCATTCCTCATCGACTTTCTCTTACGAGGTCTGGCCATATAGGTAATACAAGAAAAAAAACAGGATACTTGTTCGTTGCTAAGCAATATGTTCTCCATCTGCATTCTCTTGCCCCAAATGACCTCGCGGGCATCAACATCACTTCCCCACATCGCACGAACGGCTACTACCTGATATTTTCTTATTACCGGTTGGACGATGCATGCCTTCAGGGCGCGTTTCAAAACTTCACTTCGCAGTTGCCTGTTAGCCATGTTCTGCTAAGTAATACAAACGAATGCTGTAGCGGAACAAAAATAATCTCCTATGGTTATTATTATTATTATTATTATTATTATTATTATTATTATTATTATTATTATTATTATTATTATTATTATTATTATTATTATTATTATTATTATTATTATTATTATTATTATTATTATTATTATTATTATTAAAAATGTTGGAATAAGCGAGACAATTTAAGCTAGCGAACGTGTGGCAGAGCATGAGGTAAGGGACATAATCAGTAAACTACTTTATTTTGCAGGGATTTTAATATTATTTTTTTGCTATAATATCACCCTTGATTTTAAGAAATTGTTTTATAGCTTGTAAAACTTCAAACGTGGCTAATTGTTATCTTTTTTAATCTTTTTCTTCTGTTGTGTATTTTTCTTTTTTTTGGTCCTACAGTTTTGCATTTCGCATCGTATTTTGTAGCTAAGTCACTTATATAATACTTCTTTTTTATATTCAGTTAAGACTTTGGTGGGCTTTCTCAAAATGAAATTGTTGAAATCAAAGATGTTTATAGATAGCTAGCTAGCTAATCTTGGCCTTATCACAAGATTGGGTGCTATTTTATACAATTTATAAAGAAACACAAAATGATTGCTTTGTATATATTTATATTATATAATTTATTAGTAAATAAATAAACTATTTATGCACAACTTGAGATATTTTCCACTAGCATGATAAACTATAGAATGTTGAAATCGTTGACTCAGAATGACGTTTTATTTACTTTTATTTAATGTATATATAGATGTCACATATTTGGCTGAAACCCTTAGGACTAAAAGTGACCTTTTGGACAATTTCCAACAGTTAAATATTTTATCTACATCATCTCTAATGGCCTCAGAATCCAAAGTAATGTTTTTTATTCAGTTAATAAACGAAATTTAAGCACGCGTTCAGGCTCTAAAGGCCCTTTTCACTTAACTCTCAAAATTTGGGCAAAAAATAACCCTTTGGACAATTTCGGACAGTAATAAAATTAAGTAATTTTTATTCCAGATATTTAACCTAACGTTTGGACCATGAAAAATATGTTTCCTTAACTTTATTCCAGAGATATTGTGGAAGACAATCATCTAAATGACAAAGTCATTTTTTGACATTTTGGCCTAAATTTACCAATTTCGGACAGGTGTCCAAAATTTTGGACAATTTATCTGAGATTATTATTGTTTTTACAGAATATAAAAATTTTATATTGTAGAAGAACTACTTTGTTCATCACTAATACACTGCCTGGCAGTGAGCGGGATTCGATCCGCAGTCCCCAGAACTGGGAGCTGCAGACGAACCCACTACACTACGTGCAACAATATGTTAGTGATGAACTCAGATAGTTTATCCAGATGGTGTGTATACATAGGTGAATGGTTATCATAGCACATCCGTATTTCATTCTCAACAGAGAATGCTTCACCCTGAGCAGACCTCTGATCATGACGGGCAGGTATTATGCGTGTAAGTCAAATTGTAGAAGAACTACTTTGTTCATCACTAACATTCTGCCTGGCAGTGAGCAGAATTCGTTCGACAGTCCCCAGAACTAAGTAGTCGTAGCAATCTGTAGTATATGTAATAGCAAGCTGTAGCATATGTAATAAATTATCAAAATTAATTTGTGTTGTTGTATTCACAGTTTAATTCTTTAGTTATTAATCTGTTTCTTTTTTCTTTGTTAATTAAAATTATAGTAAACACTTCACTCTCTAATATTTTGTTAGAACCAATCATAATCCAATCTGCTTTTCAGTAGCGTAAAAGATTAAGCCAATCACAACAATTTCTAGAAATGACTATTCGTCCTTTTCTATCATTAACAATATTAAAGGATATTTTATCTGCAAGAACACAAAAAAGAAGTTGCTTCAATGAATATTTATAAAAATGAAAAAAATGTCAATAGGGGATATTCATTTCTCTTAGTAAGTTGCGAAAATTTATAGATCACAATACTCTGAAAGTTATGGTAAAAACTTCCCAATTCCAGATATATTGTGGAAGTACTGGATTTGGCAAGTTTTTCATCTTGCAAAAGTTTCTATGATTAAAGTAGCACCAATCATTAAAACCCTGGCTTATTATTGTCACTATTTTTATGCCTAAAACTTTTACATCCAAAAGGCACCTATCAAAATATCAGCTACATTTTATGCCACTAATTCTGGATAACAAATGTTGAAATTTCAAGAGAACTACAGAAGAAATAAACAATATCTCATTAAAAACGCTTCTGTGTTTTTTAAGTGTGAGACAAATGTTAAATATAAATAATTTTGTTTAATTTGTTTCTGGCTCAATTTTTGGATATATATTTATTCAAAGGAGGTGTTGCATTTCTCGACTGTTATGTGTATGTTTTGTTCATAAAATTTACCCAGACTCTATCTAAAGACATCTACCGTTCTTAACCTTGACTTTCTCTAATAATTGGCCAGGATTAAAAAATTATTTTAAAAATCAACACAGATTGTAAAAGGGGTTAAAGAATACTCGTAACTTTTACTGAAAAACTTATTTAATAACACAAAGGAAATTTGTTAATTTTCAATAACTAATATTGTGATAGTTTCCTCATTACTTTACAATTCTTTTTAGATAGTAAAACACACATAATTAGAATATACACAATGACTTTAATTCAAGAAATCATAACCTTCAGTTTATTTCTTAATTTTGGTAAGTTTACTATGGGAAATATTTTAAAATTCTTATTGAAATATTCACATGTTAAAGTAAGATGTTATGATGTTGAAACTGTTAATATTTTCTGTAGTAATAGTTTATGACCTACAGAATCAAACTTTGCCAATATAATAATATAAATGAAAGCATTTTTTAACTTCTTCAAAATTTAGGCATGCTTGACGGTTTGCATTAAGCAAATATTTCAAGGCGTAGTGTATATTCGTATGCACTTTTGCCCACTTTTGCGTACGTATATGTTCATCCGCTATTCGTACATAAAGTGCTTTAGGGTTAGGGTTAGAGTTAGGATTCTTTTTTCCTTTTTCCCGCGTAAATATGTCATATATTACATTTGAATAGCGCTACACACTATTAATACGCACTTTACGTCATATTAAAGTGCGTACGAATATACAGTTCCTATTTAAGGGCCATTACTTTTTAATCCTTTTTATTTCTGTAACTAGAAATGCTAATAAAGATTGAATTCATTTTCTTAACACGATCATGACAATAGATAGTATTGACAATTTCAATGGGGCCAACATGAAATGTTCAAAACTTTAAATGTGAATATCTTGAAAACAAGAAAAGTATGTTAAACATTTTAGTCACATCAAATTGGTAATTTTTTAAAGAAGTCCAGTCCAAAAATTTAAAACTGCTTTATTTATGTTAAATTTTTTAGTTTGTGGTGGAAATGTCGAGCCATTGAATGGTCAATCAGAAGTAACTGGCATGTTAGATAAAGACATAACACTGCAGTGGCAAATCACATTTCTTAAAGGTGAAATGTTACAGAGTCATGATATATATCTCCCAAATAGAACTAAAATTGTAAGCAATCAACCACCAGAGTTGACACCTGTTGGAAAGCGAATGTATGGAACAAGATTAGTTCCAGTGTTTGATGCAGATGCAGCAGTTTTTAAGCTCACGCTAAAAAATGTCAAATTTACAGATTCTTCCCATAACTTCACACTTGTAGTGGCATTTGAAAGAAAGGATGATTTTAATAGAAGAACAGGAGTCGCGGATATCAATATTGTAAATGTTGAAGGTAATGTTTTTTTAAAAATATTTTAGCAGTTTAGATGTCTTTAAACCTTTAAAGCACAGACCATTTATTCAGGCCTCTCAATAAGATCACTCCTTCAGGCTTTAGGCTTTAGGATTAAAAATTGCATATAAATAAATATCAAACATGCTCAGAATGCATTTCAATTTTAGCTAAAATATTGGAAATTTGGTTTGTAGAAGATTGCAACACGAAACTAATCTTTTAACAAATTTTGCTTAATAATCCAGAAACAAAAACAAAATAAATGTTTAGAAGTTTTGCCTAACTTGAATTTTCAATTACTGTAGTATAAATGGATTATTGTGTGACAAGCTTGATAGCATTAGGTATTTATAATACTTTATGGTTTATTAACTAAAATTTTTTATCTTTACCTTTAGGTGGACCAAAATTATGTGGTGACAACATAACAGCAATTACTAGAGAAGAAGGTAGTATGCTGGTGGCCATACAAGATGTTTGTGGCAAACCAACTCCTCTTGTTACATTGAAGTTTGCTTCAGAGAAAAACTTTAAAAACTCCACAAGTTCTGGACTCATAAATAAAGAAATACAATTGTATAGATACACCTATATGCATCAAAATCTGTCTCGGGAACAGTGTTGGGAACCTATCATATTTAAGGCTATAAGTCGCCTTGGAAGTGTCACTGGTCGTGCCATGGTTAATGTTACTTGTGAGTTGTTTTTACACTAAAAATCTCTCTTACTTGGGGATTGTTGGGTTATCAGGGCATGGTGTTCATGCTTGAAATATATTGACCCCGTATGTACTTGCTTTCTATAGTGACTTACTATTCAGCTACAAGATCTCCTTCCAATTAACCTTTTTCGATCAAACAAATTTCACAAAGGGAATATTAAAGAGAAAATCAAGGTTTAGAAATATGTATATTCTGCAAATCGTGCTACTTTTTCAATTTTGAATTGTAATGGTTTATATCTCATTTTATTTTTGTGATGAGTTCGAGTTAAGACATGATATTGTAGCATATAAACAGGGTCACCACACCCCTAAAATCTCCTAAATAACCCAAAATTTAAACCAAAAATATTGGTTCCTCCTAAAATTGTTTACAGTGGTATCAATTTCTTTTCCCCAATAGTAACTTTGTTTTATGTGACAAAAAATATATGACTTAATATGACTTTATATGACTTAAAACTTTAAAAAAATTCAACCCCCCCCTCAATAACTTTTCATAGGGTTGTTCAAATTGAATCAAACTTGGCACACTTGTATAGTACGTCATAAAAGGAACAAAATGGCAGCAATTAGTTTTTCTCTTGCGTCAGCACATTTTTTTTATGTCATCAGAAGCTTGAAATTTGTTAACAAAAGCCACTATCTGCTTATAGAATTTTTGCATTCTGTTTGAAGTTTCTGAAAGCTAAATAAAAGTTACTTAACATATTTTCCGGTTTTTACGTGGATCGATTTTCCCCATTATAAGGATTTCATAGAGATTTTTAGGGGTAGTTTCTAGTAATGGCCAATATCAAGGCCTCTGAAAGGTATGGGACCTAAAAATTTGGCATGCAGGTGTCTAATAGATAAATATTGAAACTCAGTAAGTTTCATAGCCATATAACATTGTAACAAGGAGTTCAGGACTATTGTCTGACCATGACGGAAATCTATCAAACGTTTTGTCTGACGAGTTTCCAAAAATTATTTCGAGGGCTGCCATCGCACGCTACAAAATGGATTTTATAATTTGATTTTGAAAACTCAATATTTATTTTTTTGGCTTGCGATTAATCACACGCCTGAAACAATTTAGGCATGTGCCAAGGCGTGCGCGTGCGGTTGCACGCCTCTCCTGAAGAAGGCTGCATTTGTTTGTCTTGTAACAGGTCTAAATATCTCTTTACATAATTACTGTAATTTGAAAGGAACAACATTTCTTCTAAAATATCGAATATTTTTTATACATTTTTTAGCATTTTCACACTAGAACCAAAATTTTCTTAAAATTATAAAGTTTTAAATCTGACCTGAATTTAAATTATGGAAGTCATTGCAATGCAAGGCCTCATAACTTGGAAACAGGATAAATTATGCACAAAAGGTTCCCGGATTTTTTTGTATAAATTACTGATTAGCGAATTATGACGATAGAAAGAAAGTAATATGCATTTTTTTGAATGATTATATATAATTACAAATAATTTCATAACGACGTTGTTACAAAAAAAAAACGGGAACCTTTTTGAATTTAATTTATGCTGAATGTAATAGTGCAAAAACAAGAAGTCTGTGACCACGCGTTCGGAAAATGAAGCTGTTTTAAAACGTACAATGAAAAAAAATGGTGTGTGTTTAATTCATTATATTTTCTTTTTAGAAAATTAACATCTCACGAAAATAACACCATCAAAAAATTCTTTCATCAAACATTCAGAAACAAATAAAAAATATAAAAAAATAAATATAAAAGTATTGATAAATTATAAGGGTTTTTCTGAGACTACTTATCAATTGAGTTTTTTCCTTTACAGTAACCTTAAATGTTATTTTAAATAGTTTTAACACCAGATGTATTGATTTAGCAATTTTTTTAAATTCATCAGAATACCTCCTAAAACTTCATGTCTTTTCTATTGTTCTTTTGCCTAAGTGGATTTTTCCAGGGGTTTATCGACTAGTCTTCAATAATGTCACTCATATGTAAGATTTTATTCAATCTTTGTTGATTTAGTTGTACCAGCGAAAGTAATGGGTGGTAATTTCTACGAAAGAGATAATTGCACTTATGTGACATGGAAAAGAGAAAGAACTGGTAACTGCAGGGTGATGTATTACCTTCAGTTTGGTAATGGTGCAAAAGTAAATACATTAGGTACAATGTATAAAAAATGTAATGATGCTGTATTGATGCAAGTAGATTCCGTTACCATATGGGGAAAATATGGTTTGAAACAGGGCGAGAAATTTACTCTTGTGAAAACAACACCTCCACCACCAACTACAACAACATCGACCACAACAAGAACAAGTAAACCACCCAGTAAGTGAATTACCTTCAAATAAACCGGTACAGCACATGCTGAATCAAAAAGTTGTTATAGTTTTGTGTGAACAGAGGTTTGAAAAATATTTTATTTAATTTTCTTGTTCGGAGATAGAGAACAAAATTAGTATTCATATAAAAAAAGAATTTTCAAAAATAATGTGTATCGAGCAAAATACAAGCACTTAAAAACTTCTATTTTTAAGTACAAGTTCATTTTTGACGGATTAGAGATCAGATGTGTATCAGTAGTGTCGTTTTAATGAAATCACATATCATATTGAAGCAAAACGTGCTGTGTCCTCCTACTGTTATATGTATATTATTAATTTATTATGTATAAATATGTTGTATATGATATGTGTCCGGTCAACTGCTAACTTTGCTAATCTCAATCTTGTTGATCTACGTACTTACTATGAGTATAATACAAGAACCTTAAACCTTATGACGTCATAACCATTTAAATTTTAAATTGCTTTTATTTAACATTAAAGAAAAAATAGATATAAAAAACTTATTTCTGTTATCGTCTCATCATACTCCACAACAAAATTTTTTGTTGTGGAGTATGATGTTCCCCTTTAAGTTATTTTATTTATTTTGTTTTTATCTATAGGTTGTATAAGATGCCTATTTATTTATATTTTTTGTTCTAGTTCACCCAGAAGAACACTCTAGTGAAAGCAGTACCAACATTGGATTGATAACTGGTGTAGTCATCGGAGTTATCTGTTTTATAGCTATTATAATAATTATAGCAGTGTGTGTTTTGAAACGTAGGAGTAAGTCGATATTTTTATTATTATTTAATTTTCACATTGAACTCTCTACAATTACTGTAAGATTGTGCTCTGTTTTACTGTCTGATGTCATTGTTGAGCAACTGCAATTGGCTATTTGGCCAGTCCCCGTGATTGTGTATTACTTGAACGAACTTTTTATGCGTCCTTTTTTAATTATTTTTTTCTCGGATTTAAAAGGGTAATCGTGGGGAAGAGATTACCTATCCCAAGATCAGATGTAATTTTGTAGTTTTAGTAAATTCTATCTGTTAAAAGTGTTGAAACTCACCACGCGATAATTTTAACTTCTTTGTCAAAGTTTTTCACGTCTTTTTTTATAATCTTGTAATTTCTCTTCTTAGCACAAAAGAAACAAGATGCAGCGGAGTAAGTTTTCAATAATTTGTTGGATTTATTTAAAAATTAAAAATCCAGGTACACTTATTTTAGCACCCAGTGATTTGTGTGGAGTGAACATTCATTAAGACACTATTCGGTCTGGGCTTTTTAACCTTTAACTTGCACTGTTTTATTATGTCATAAATTTTGCTATGTGACGTCATCAGATCCTTGATGTTTGTTTACAATACCACTGTCCACTTAAAATTCAATTTGCTTTAGTCCTAAACAAAATTTTAATATTCTGTTTAAAGTTTCTGATAGCCAAATAAAATTTTTAAAGCGTTAAAATTTTTAGTTTTAAATTTATTTTTGTGTGCTGAAAAGATAAAAATCCCTGAAAATCGTATTTTTTTACCTATATTCAGGTAAAATTAAGAAATCAGGTTCGTGATGTGAACATTACGTACAATGATACATCTCAATAAAAAAATGGTTTAACTTTTCTTAAAATAAGGCACACATTCAGTGGTGTATCACTGTGAAGTCTTCCTCTTGCAAGCAATTTTTTTTTATATTACAGCGGATTCAGGATGCTTTCTCCACACCAGTCTGAGGTTTGTCATCTGTTTCTTTATTCATTTCTTTATTTCTAATTATATATATCTTATGATGAAGATATTTTGTTATCAAGTAAGGATCTACCTGCTGCAGTCGAAAAATATTTAAACATTTCAAGGTGATGCTTGAAAATTCTCGGAAATGGAATATGCTCTTAAAAGATTTTTTTTGGTTGAGTTTGGTTGTTATTATTATTATTATTTACATACTTATTACATACTTATACAGGGTAAAACCTTTCTACGTATGTATACATTGCTATCAATACGTGCCCTGTTGAGATAAGGAAAAATGTTAAAAACATATGTTCGCTATAGGAGAGTGTAGGGAGGACACACAGTAGGAGAGAGTATCAAGTGCGAAGGACTGTCGAAGTTGCGGCACTCTAAAAAACAAAGCGAAAAATGACGCACTGTTAAACTAACTAACTAAACTAACTAACTGACTAACTGTTGTAATATGTAGATTATAGAAACCAGTTATGTTTTTTTCTCATTGCAAAGTGGCCACCCTGCGTCATAGCCTTTCCCTCGTCCTTTATCACCTTCACTCAAGCATTACTTAAGTAATAAAAATAAAAGATTCCTAAGAGAATTGTATTTTGCCTAATTTGAAGGCCCTATTAATTCAGAATTATACTGGAAAAATAATCATCTACAATAGAGATGTTTTACATTAGCGATTATACAAACTCTTCATCGTAATTTAACCTTTAAATATCTTTAAATTCAAAAAAATTGCGCGATTATATGTTAGGCAATCCAGTGTTCACAAATTGACAATTATAATAACTATGAAGTCACAACTGTAGTTGCAAAAAAAACGCAAAATCTTTTTTGTACTTAAATTTAAGAAGAAAAAAAAACATCCATTTTGTATTTATATTTTTTTAAAAATAACATTTAGAATGAATATGCGACTCCAGTTCTGTTGGATTCACAGCAGAATGAGGAAGAAGATCCCAACCATGCACTTTACTCCAAACTTGGTCCTGGTGGAGGCCGCACTGGCCCCCGACCGGCTCTAGAGTTTTCAAATTACGCAGAGATAAAAGTGGATGCTATGGGCTACCCAGTGGACGGTGCTAAAGAAATCGCATCACATGCTGACTACGCTTCCATTGATGACTGTATGATGTCGCCACCTTCTGACGATGATGATGATGCGATCATAGTTTAGGTACGTAGTGTTTTCTATTGAGGGGTGTATGAATTCTGGAGTTGTAATTCATTTAGAATAATCATTCGTTGTTGAACTAGCCGAACATCTTTCTGTTCTGTTTTACATGCTTTTTAACAACGAGTTGTGTTTAGGTGGTCAGTGCAATGAATACATGCTTTTCTAGCTCTATTATGTATGAATTTCCTCTTGGTTATCGCTTGAAAACTTCGCCAATTAAAATGCTTCTAAATTTTTTACTTTGTTGGTCCGCTCATTAATCTTATTCTGAATTTTTTTATTACAGTAGCGAAATATGTTTTCTCCAACATATCGGATTTATGATATAATTTATTTCATGAAAGTTGTAAACGAATAAGATCTGGGATGTAACGGTTCCTATTCTAGAATTCTAAATTACACCCTGAGTATTCTAAAACTATGGTTTTCTTGCCAGGCTTGTGCGTCTCACTTATCCTTATTGTCTCGTTTATATTATCTGTTTCTTTTTTTAGAAATGGAATGGCTTCTTGTTAGATTGATAATGTTTATCATAGCTGTAGTAGTGGGGTTGTTTTTATATATGTTTATATGTTAATACGATCTTCTGTTATTATATTTTTATGAAGATCTATTTTGAATGAGTATGAAGCTATATTGTTTATATAAATGCGAGTGATTATTTGTAATTGATATATTGATTTTTTTGTATCAGAATGATTTTTAGCATTGCATGGAAAGGACTTTCAATAAACAAAAAAAGTTTGAGTTTAAGAATACTTTCTTCTTATTTTTAGATTTTTAAAAATCATATGAAAAGCGGAGTATTTATATTATATTTTTGTATTTTATTCTTCTGTATTTTTGTAATATTTAGTCTAAATTATTATATTGTGATTTAATTTAACTTGTGGTTAATATGCATGGTCACACGCGCGTAGTTTTTATCCTTCTTTTTCATCTTTAGCTTTTTTATATGTGAAAGACTGGAAGTTATCTGCCATGAAGAGAACAGTGAAAGATTTTGTCTGAGAAACATTCAAGCGTTTTAGTATATATCCCCGTGGAAAAACTCGGAGAGAGACTTTGCATTACTGTGGTGTTAGCTAAATGTTTTGGTCCGCAACACACTAAAAAGTGTCTTATAAAGTCATCATATGATATTTCTGTTGTCTGGAAATTCAATTAATTTGTTAATTAAATTGAAAATTAGTTAATTTTTGTATGTTCACGTTATTTTTTCGTTGTTAAAATGCACATTTCTACAATCTATTATACTTTATTTCAATAACAATGCAACTGCTGCCTGATTTCTGTGACATTTATGGATCAATCCTAATCATTATTTCTACAACATAGAGTTGTAACTAACAATTTAGGATGCAGTCAGTAGGCTGAAATGTTAGAAATGTAAAATGCTCTGTAAAATACACATTTGACCATTTGACTTATTTGATTACATTTAATTACAACGATTTCACGCATTGTATTGTAGAGTGCAACTAATGTAGTGGGAGATAAAATGAGATATAAGCTTTGTAGCGTGAAATACGGTCCATAAATCTGATGTCGACTTATTTTCTAAATTTTCTCGTAGGGCAATAATTACTTCAACATTAGCTTTCTACGAAGATGGAAATAAAATGTTGTAAAAAGTTAGATTTGATGCGGGTAAAATTAACGCCTTTCGGCCTTCATGAAGTTTATTTTTTTTCGGTTCTTTAAAAAAGTTTTTTTGGTGACTTCCACGCAATATTATTTATGGGGAAAAAATTGTATGATTTAAAAATATGTTAGTTTTCGTATACATTTTTATTTTGTAAATTTGTTAAGTAGGTGATTTATATCTTATAATATAACACTCGAATTTGAAAATATGTTCTTCATGAGTTTGTTAGTGATTATACATACTCTTAAGTCTATTGAAATGTAATCGACTTTGTTGTAAAACGGTTAATTTGGGACCAGCTTAAAAAGGATCGAGACAATTAACCTCGTTTCCAGTTTTTTGCAGGAACGCTCTTCATCACAAAAGCCTGATCTCCTAGACTCCTGTTGTGATAAGTTCAGTCAAGGTAAACTTTACTTAAGACACAACAGGCAAAATTTAATGCGAATGTCTTAATGCCTCAAGAAGAGACAACCTCGTTACTAGATTCATTTATGTCTTCAGACATTAAGCGGCATTTGTGGGTTGCGGCAATTGTTTATTTTTGAGGTTAACAAATAACTTTATATTGTCACAATCACTTTCCTGGCGTGTGGCGAGAGAAACACGTTCTATCTGAAAAGAAAAAATGAAGTCCTGGGGACAAGAAGACGGGGTCTGGCTATGTCTGTTGCTAGTAACAAAGTCAATTATAGGGTCCCGAAAAAATCGGGCAAATTTTCCAGTGTCCTAAATTCTAAGAATTTTTTTTGGTTCTAAATCATTCGTTAAATATATCTTAAATTTATGTTTCTTGATGTTTAGATATGTAAAACTTAGTGCTATACAAGGATTTTACCTAATATTGGCTTAACCCGATTTGTGGTGTCGTCCTACCTCATCAATAACGGGTTTATTACTACGCACCCGTTGTAAACAAACGGAACAGCCGCGATGTTGCATTTTCGTTTTTTTTTCTGCTGCTGAACGATGTCTTTGTCTGTTATAACCACAGTAGTAACTCTTCATACACTGATGATTTTAAATTGTATAGTTAACAAATCTTTTGTGTAAGGACAAGCTGTCGCCCTTATCCTTAAAAAAATCTTTCTCTCTCGACCCTAAGAATTTAAGCCTGCATAGTGTTAGCTAGAGTTACATGATTTAACTTAGCTACACTATTATTTTACTACAACAATATTTTACTATGAGGCTCCCGACTCGATACTTGCTGGGTTTTTTTTTTAAAAATCCAAATTTTACCTGAAAAAGTTTGTCTTGAATAATTATATAACTAAAGTAGCTTAGCTAGCTAGCTAGCTTTACTTTTTGGTTGTAAAAAACACCAATGGTTTACCTTGTAACCTTTTGAACTTGCTAGGTAAGAAAAATACAGAATTACTGTCGTTTACATTACTTTATAAACAACTGCAAAGGTCTATTATAAACATCAAACTCCTAATGGTAGGAGTGTTTAGTCAACAGCAGGGTAAGCTGTGTATCCACAAAAAACATGTTGACATAGAGCAGCATTTTAAAGGATTCATAGCTAAACTGATCAGTTTAAAAAACAATTAAATAAAAATTTAACCATCATGATGGTGATTGTGTCGTAGTTCTGCATTCCAAAGAGGTGAAGAAGTTAATTGTAAAAATACACCTTTACGATAATTCAATTGTACATGCGTTCCTATGGTTCTCTATCGTTTTATAATATCGGAAAAAAGGAGGTAAAAATCGTGTTTTTATGAGAGTTTGTTAGAGACGAAAGCGTGTTTTCTCCAGTTTTTTTACTTCCGTTGTATCAATCTCTTTCAAATTTTCAGGAAACATTGATAATAATAAGATACAACTTATGTGTACTTTTCATTAAAAACAAAACGCAGCAAGAAAAGTTGACACGAAAAAACGTGTTTTCTCCTTAATAAACTCTTATAAAAGTGTGATGTTTACCTCCTCTGATCGCTAAATAAGCTACGTTGGAGTGTTAGTTTTCCCGAATTATCCTAAAGGAATATTACGGTATTTCCTCATTATGTTTGGGCAAACTACATAAATATTTGGTGTTAGAGTCACCCATAGCCCTCTTTTCAGGTTGTATATAATTTTTGACATTCAGAGTCGGAAGAAGAACAAAAAATATTCTATGCTTGATGTCTCGCCACAGTCAGTATCACCCATTATTATTATTATTATTATTGTGCTTTAAAATTCCTGCTGTGGGAACCAAGGGTCCTTAGAACTAGTTTAAAATGGCATGGGAAAGCTTCTTAAAAGAGTGGCACAAGTTTTTATTAAATATCAGAGTTTAATGGTGCGTCTTTATTACTGCATGGTTGGGAACATTTTTTTCAAATTTGTGAGTTTTTGTTTTACTGACTGACCCTATCTTTTAAACTCAAATGACTTTAACACCATATATTTGTGACACCCGCCTTATGAAAAATTTTGAAAAAAACTATTTTGACTGATTTATTCTGATCAACACAGGGTGCATTATAATTTAACATGTAAATATTCTTAGCATATGTAGTGGGCTAAGGAGAGTCAATAAAGTTTTAACACTTTCATGAGTACAGATTTTAAGAAGATTATGTTGTTATGTAGCAAGGATGGAACTCTTAAATCATGTTAAAATAGTTCACTTTGAAGTATATGTGCCAACTTGCAACATATAAAAGGGTGACTTTTTTGTCTGACATTTCATAAACTTGCCTGAGTTATTCCTGAAATGCAAAAGTTTCCACAGCGTTCCTTTTAAGAATTACAAAGTGATATACAACAAAAAAAAAATGAAAAATTACCAGTGAAGATTTTTAAAGCTTTCTGAAGACAAGAAACTTGATTGAATACTTATATACAGAGTGTGTGGTTGGTATTTCATATTTCCATGGGTTCTAATTTTATAGATACTACTACTGTACGTATTATGTAAGGAATTAAATTACCGTATTTTCTAGTATGGAACGTTCTTTTCTAATGTGTATAGAATTTTGTTATCTATTTATATCTAAGCAATCACAGTGTGCATGATAAAATGAATGGCGGCAATGAGGAGTAGATAGTTGCGTGTGTCTTATTAATTGTATTTTATTTATTTTTTTTGATATTTTTAGTGGCCACCTGTTGCTCAAAGGTAGCAAAGATAAAAAATAAATTATTATCTATATATACTTTAATTTTAAAATTTTTCAATATTTTTAACAGGAATTAGGTTGTGAAATACCTGTCAATTTAACCTAAAAATGAAGCAAATCATTTCAATGTGCTCAATGTGATTGCAAAGATATAAATAGATTAGAATTATATTCAACACAAAAGAAAAATTATCTCCAGAATTGTGTTTCAGAGACAGCTCGTAATATTAGCACTGGCAAGCAATAAAAACTTAAAGCGATTTCACTGTGTGAAAAAAATTAAATCACGTAGTTGAAGTAAGATTACGTAGACATAGGATCGCGCATGGAGTTATATTAATGTACCCATTTTATTCCGTTGGTACTATTTTCTTCAGTAAATGTATAAAATTTAAATTTCACAATAAATGACAGAAAATATAAAACTTATCACATTACCCGCACCACATTATAGCCCGCACCAACGATGGAAGTCGTAAAAATCAACTTATAACCCGCGGGTTATATACCGGAAATACGGTATGTAAGGGATATACCTTTCCTTAAATTTCCAGGACGGTTGTTGCTTAGATGGGGAGCCCAAAAGTAATGCTCATTTTAAGCTACACATTATGGTTCTCGTTCTTTCAGATAACACTGCAAAATCCATTGTCCCACAAAGTATGCTTTCTTCCCCATTTCTCTGGCATAGCTGGGGTTATCCTGGTGCGATAGTGACATTCACTCACCAATATTGAATCACTGTCAAGGAGGTTGAACCCTGGTCTTTCACACAAAGTGCTAGAGTTATAACCGCTGAGCTATAGCGCCACTAATCACTAAGCTATGGCTTTACTTTAGAATTTTTATCACCTGCCCAGCGTGTCTTGTGTACATAGTAAAATCTGCTGACAAGGCGTACATTTAGTAAATCATTGTCAAAGATATTCAATTTTTGATGAATTTTTTGAGAAAATAAAGTACTCCATTCTAAACCTAATCGGATAACATTCTTTTCAAATTTTTTGACTCTGAAAGTTTTTAATTGTCTGTGCAGTGCATCAAATCTTCATTTTTAGATGTATATATTTGAGCTTATTATGAAGTTAATATTGATGATGCAGCATTGTTGCCATAAATGGGGATTCTGTATCTTCATAATATTGTTTTATTTTGTTTTTTAGAAAAAAAATACATAAAACACCGCTGCATAAAGAATGACTGTTGGTATTTGTAAAACAATATGAGGTTAAAGACATCGTTTTTGAAGGATAATAAACATATCTTTTCTTTATGTTTTATTTAAAAAAAAAAAATGTCCTGTATATAAACATGAATTTTGGCAATTATATTCGTTAATAAAAAGTATTGAACTACAATCATAGACAAATATAAACAAGCAACTTGCATAATTTTTGAATTATGCGAGCTTTATTTGCCCCAATGTCAAATAATTCTTTGTGTCTGTGCGCTAAAAAATTCCGATAGCAAATTTTACACGTTCTCTACCTAACCTAGGTGGATGCTAGGGACTTTGCAGCTGGCCAGCTGCAGAGTTGTGACTATTTCGATTTTTTAGCCATGTTTGAAAGAGAATGGCTTCAAAAGACAAAAAGGTGCCTTTGTTTCATTAACTCTGTCCATGATTGCAGAAAGCCTAAGTCATTCTATTACTCCTGATGATCTTATTTTTAAGGGATTTTTTTTATACTATATGATATGCAATTTTGTGGAAATTCATTTCAAAAGCACAGGGATATTTAGTATAATCACATTTTTATGGTTACAAATTAAGCTGTGTACAAAATCACTGGATCAAAGTCACAAAGGTATATAATGATATAAACACTTTTTAACCACATCTTGTATTATGAAATAGAAAATTTTGATTATATCTTATCAAAAATAAAAAGAATCCAAACAAAACTGTTCCAAGAAAATTTTTTAGTGAAAAATTTAAAATCACAAATGTTGTATTGAAAGCTTTATTTCTCAGATTTTTATTACATTGATTTTACGAAACAAATCCCTGTGTTCATGCATTTCTTTAACTCTATCACACATAAAGAACTGGTAAGCTGCGTTGGCTGGTTAAATGCAGATGAAGTTTTTACTGCTGGGTATGTTAAACCTCATACTTTTAATGTATCGAATTCTCTATAATTCTCACATACATTATGAATTTGAATGAAGGAAATGTCAAAAGAGAAGTTTGTTTCATATTTCTAATTGTTGATGTTTTGTATGTTACAAGGTTTTATATACATATTGTTAATGAAGTTATTATCAGCCTGAAAAAAGCGATGTTAAAAGTATTTTTCTGTTAAGTTTAAGATCACAGTTATACACAGTCACACAGTTATATATGTTTTTGTTGTCATGTCTACAGTTATCCTTGTATACACACTTTTATTATTACCCAGGGATGATCTTCATGTAGTAAAGTCTAACCAATTGTCTGGGGAATCAACTGTGGTATGTATAGATGAAAACATTTTTATGTATGTTATCAGAGACATAAAGTAACTCCCTAATGAACTTAAATTTTTGTTTAGAAATATTTCAATAAATAAAGACCTATAAGGGAAGACATCTAAACTATTTTATAACCCCCCCCCTCCATGTCTGTTTTTGCCTCTATTTTGCTAATGTTGTGACTCAGGGGAGGGGGCTGAGTTATAGACATCTTTTATGGATGGCCCCTGAGACCTTCAAGTTCAAGTTCATCAATATACATGCAAGCTATATAATTTGAAAGCATTAAGTACATATATGTGTCAACATCATCATTACACAAATTATCAATTCAATCGTGTTTTGATTTTATAGCTATTATAAAAAAAATTTACTATGAAAAGTTTTGCTTCTGTTTTAGACTGCCTCAGATCAAGTTGGTTACAACTCCTAAAAATCTTTTTAAGCAGTCCCCCTGATCTGTCCATTCGATTTCCGTAAATTTCTCAAATTTTTCAATTATGTTAAAGGAGCTCTTGCTTACCTGATTATCATATACAGCATAGGTTTATCGTATGCACTCAAATATCTTATTTTCCATGGATTTTGCAGGCTGTACAATTGGGAAAAGATGTACATGCAACTGATTTACATTGGTTCCCAAAAAGCGTAGGAGGAAAAAAGCAAGGACCATCAGAAGTGTATGTACTGACAGCTACAGATGGTAGGTTTTCATCTATCAACTCTTCTATGTTTGTGTTTACATTCCAGTGTACAAAGTCAACCTAGTTCAGTCAAATCTAATTTTAATTTTAGTCACAAGCCCAGCAACATTTTTTTAACCAGTCATTCATGACTGCAATCTATTAAAGCTATCGAAAACGGCAAAAATTTTGCAAAACTATATTATTTCTTTTTCCATTATAAGTTTTCACAATATGGGAGAAAAAAAATAATTTAATATTAATATTGTAAATATAAAAACTATTTCTATTTTGATAAACAGGTTTTAAAGTTTATTTTCAAATTTCACTTTACGGCAGTATATAGTCTGATTTTTAATTCCTCATGGGAGTCTTAACATACCCATAGCCCACTCACGTATATCAATTTTGGCACAATTGAGACTGTGCAAAGCCTGCATTTTTCTTCTAGGTAAATTTTATTTTATTGCAAAAAATGGTCGAATTGAGAAGTCTATAGATGCACACAGGGGAGCTATACTTTGTGGTAAATGGAGTTATGATGGAAACGCTCTTGTTACTGGTATGTACACTTGTTATGGTTTTATGTCACCATATTTTGTCATATAAAACTTATCGTATCCTTTTTAGAAATACTTTGTATCACCATACAAAAAATAATTTAAAAATTGAGACAATCCCAAAACCTTATGATTTTTAGAAAGCGTTACGAATGTGACTTCTATATTTCCGAAAAAATATTCGTTTAGCATTATGATTTTGTATACAAATTTGTGCGAGTTTTGTAGATGTATATATTTGAGATATGTGCTTAAGAATAGTTAAGCATGGTTGTCTTCAAAACATATCATTGGTCAACTGTTTCTTTTTAGTTTGTAAAGAAACCGCCACAGGCACCATTGCATTTTTTAGTTTACTAAATCAGATGCTATTTGTGGTGGCAGAAATGCTGCAATATTTACACTTTCCTTGAAAGCTTTTTGATCGTTTTACAAAGAAACAAATTTCTTTTTTATGTCAAAAGTAAGAGAACGTAAATTATTTTTTATTATTTAGGAGGTGAGGATGGGCAGGTAAAGATTTGGTCCAGAAGTGGAATGTTGCGTTCAACACTTGTAACAATAGGTGCGTGTAACAATAACTTTTTAACTATTGTAATTTATTTGTGTTTGACTTTTAACTTACGGAGCGTATAAAAACAGTAAAATTTAGAAATCTATCTTTTAAAAAATCATTTTTACAGCTGTACCAGTCTATTCTGTGGCTTGGAGTGCAAATTCAGATGCTATTTTACACAGTAATGGTAAACAGTTAACTATTAAACCATTGCAACCATCTGCTAAACAGCAACAGGTGAGTAGAATCAGTGTTTTATTGTTTGAGTGTTATTGAACTTTAGTAAAATCAGTGTTTGTTGTGTGAGTGTTGCTTGGCAGGATGTAAATTTGCGCTTGTGAGGTAAATTTTACTTTTTATCAATGCATGTTGATGCTCATTTTAGAATTGTACGAAATTGTGTAGGGAGATGGGTGAATAAAAAGTGTTTGTGAACCTCCTTGAAATATAGTTATGTTTAAATCTTGAAATTTCAGGTGAAAGATAATTTAACATGCCATTAGGATCAAAAATTACATCACCTATTTTTAATTCAAATATTTTCCTGTCAGTGAAAAATTGCAAACATAATATGTTACTTGCTTGCTTGCTTTAGTACCACTTCAGCATTCAAATTGACAATTGCCAATATGGATAAGAAAGACTGTTTTTGCAGGCTAATTTATGTCCTGTAAATATATGCATGGTGACTGACCAAATTCCTCAAAACTCCTTAAAAGATGATTTTGTCTTGGAAAGTTAAAAAATTCCTGCAATTTTGACAAAAATTTAAAACTGCCATTGAATTGTTCAAACATATCATGACAAAAGATTGATTTTTTTCTCAACTCCTAAAATTCCCAAAAATTTTGCATGGTTAGTCTGTACTTTGTCCTTGAACCTTTTTAAAATTCAACTTCAACCTGCTTTTTTTTCAAATTAATTTTTTTTATTTATTATAGAAAAGACTTCTGTTTAAAAACTGTTCTCCATGTTTCTAGTTAGATTATCCAGGCTAAGCTTTCATTGCCAAAATTTCCTAATTTTTAGCCTGTCTATAATTTTGACCTAAAACAATCTGTATTATAATTTAGAGGCTGTTAAAATGTTAAAAGAGAACTTAATAATAAATACGCAGTTTTGTTTACTTATTAGTGGAAGGCTCATGATGGATTGATCTTAAAGTTGGACTGGAACACTGTTAACAACACAATAATATCCGGTGGCGAAGATTGCAAGTATAAAGTAAGTATATAAGTAATCAAATTAACTGTGTATATTTAAGCTGTGTAAACCAACTCACAAAATTTAACATTCTGTATTTGTCTTCTTCATTTAGGTTTGGGATGTTTACGGTAGAGCGTTGTTCTCAAGTACCACTCATGATTATCCCATCACATCTGTATCATGGGCTCCTGATGGTATGTTGACTTGTTAGTTTGTCAGAAATATTCTTGCAAAGAAATATCCCTGGTTCAACATTTTTTTTTTGCGAGCGTTATTATGTGAGCAACAGGCACATATTTTCAGGCACATAATAACAAAGAAT